>NW_028327171.1:170169063-170794063 GCF_987537825.1 Furipterus horrens
TGTTTTATCAAAGCCTCACAGACATTTGGTGTGACAGGGAGATTCTATTTAGAGAGAATGAAACACAGTGCCCAAGGACCCTTTGTGTCCAGATTAAGTTTCTACAGCTGGTAGAAGAGATTCAGTAACAAGTTGGAACCTGGTCAGTAAATTAGCAGGTCCCAGGCAAAGAACATAAGGGTTAGAAATATCTACTATGGCACTAATAAGCAATAATTGATAATAATATTTAAGAGAAAAATGAATTGCCTGTGCACAAGACAGTAAGTTCTCGAAAGAGGAGGAAGTATAGGATTCCAGAGAAAACCACATGCAGGAGGAAGCTCTAAACCACAGTTGCTGAAAGGAGTCATTTCTAAAAGACTGTTAGCAACTGTTGCAATGTACAAGAAGAAACATTTCAACTAAGTAATGCCTAGATCTTAGCCTACGGAGCCTTGGAAACTCCAAGGCTCTAGATCTGCTGCCCAAATCTAAAAGATGACATGCTGTTTATATTCAAAGGACTACATTTGAACCAGCCAAAATTTAGAACCTATTTTTTTAGGAGATAATATTCTGCTGCTTCATTCCTCCATCATTCCTATTCAGTAAATAAAGATTAAGAGCAATATCAATGTATTTGATATATGGTTTTAAATCTCTATATTTTTCAGTTTCTAACTGTTTTCCTACCACACATGTCATTTGTCTTATATGTTAACATTTGGTTTGGCTCCTGGTATCAACAAACGGGGGAGGCAGGGGCGGGGGGGGGGGGGGGGGCTGGTTACAGAGTGAAAACAGGGCCAGGCTAGGTAAGCCAGTACAGACACAAATGGAGGGGAACTGGATAGGTGAAGGTCAATGCCAGTAAGTTCCCCCATTCACTGCTGGTGAAAACCAGAGACAGCTGTTAGAGCAAAGGTCAGGAGCTGAGCAAAGGAAGTGAGAGAAAGAAACACAAGAGGAAGCAAGCAGTCATTCAGGGCTGGTCTTTGTCATTTGGCTCATGCGTAACAGGAGACAAGAGTGAGCGGTAATATAGAGAGCAGAAGAGCCCTCCTCTTGGCCTGCATCAGACTAGTAACCCTCTGTGCTGAAGACAGACATACTAGGAACCTATTATTCCATGCTGTTATTTAAGGAGAATGAGAGAGGGCATACATGCCCACATTCTCCCTGTAAGCTGTCATTCCTGTTCTTTGCCACCTACCATTACTAAGGCAGGACAAGTCATTCTGTATAAATTAGGCAGCTAGCCTAGTTGCATGTGTGCATTACTTAAAGTATGAAGTTATCCTATCCATGATGAACAAATTCTGAAGTTAGCAAATTCTGCTTCTGAACCTCAACATATAATGGATTGAAAGTGCATCTGCGTAGCCCACTTCAGGAAAACTACTGGAGATCCAGGAAGAAAAGCCCAAGTTATAGTGGACCCAGACCAAATCCTGAGTAGTTCTCAATAGTACTGTTGTCTGAAGTGATGCTCAAGCTGAATAATCAGATCACACTCCATCATGAAAATGTCATTTTATAAAGAAAGACAAATATTCATCTACAATAAAGATGTAATGAGGACATCATTCAAGATATTACCCAAGATGCTCTTTTCAGGAGACGTCTTTCAGGTCTTTGCACCAAGAAGAGCTGCATGGGGAAACTGGTTTTGCTTTTACTTATAGACGCCATGAATTACATAGCTTATCAAATTTTCCCACTTCTCACTAGCTGCAGAAAAGCTCAGTCAAGTTGGAAGAACTAAATATTGCCTCTAGCAAGTATTTAGACAGTTGTAATAAGCACTTTGGAATAAGCCTTGTTCCTGGCTGCATTTTATTTCTCTACCCTTTCTCTTTCTCACTGACTTTTTAAAAGGTACTTCTAATGTATGTTATCTTCAAGTCATGTGCCAGCCTCTCTGCTCTGTTCCTAGTGGCTCAGCAGTTTCGTTTCTAGTTATTGATTTCCCAAATGATGGCATCAGTTATGGGACCTGTTCTCATATACAAAACTGTCAGTGGGAACAGGTAAAGCCACTTGGCCAGATGTAACAAAAAGCTAGCCTTAGTAGGAAAAAAGGTAGGAGGTGATACTAAGAATAATAGATGAAAATTGGAGAAGTCCCAAGAACACTTGAGATTATGTACTGAGAAAATATCAGGGTGATTATAATTTTTTGAAAGTTATCTTACTTGGGTTTCTGAAATGTGATATAATTATAGGCCTAGCTATACTTCATCAAAACCACCAATTGGTTTAGTCAATTTAGCCACCCATCAATCAATACACATTTATGGAGCATTTATAAGTGCCAGACTGTGTTAGGAACTAGAGTTGAAAAGGATAGATAAATGAAATATGATCCCGACCCTCAGGTCCTCTACATTTCAGCAGGAGTCAGATATGTTAATAATTATAGTGTCACTGACAGTATGAACCCAGTGTGATAAAAGCACAGTAGAGTAGTGGATTGATTCTATCCTAGGCTTAAGGGAAGGGAGAATTAGAGAAAGTTTCACAGAGTTGAAATTTGAATTGGATCTTAAACCAAAGATCAAGCATCAAACCAAAGATCAGGGAAAGAGACTGGCTGGAGCAGAGGCCTAGAGGCATGCAAGACATGGCAAGTTCAAGGCCAGTCTGGCACTTGATGTCATTAAAGGTTAGCTAGGTAAGGACTGGGAAGCACTTGACAAGCCCACACCATGTTTAGGAGTTTGGCCTTTCTCCTGTACATGGCAAAGAGACATTGGGAAATTTTAAACAGGCATAATGAGAATTATTTTTCAAGATAATTGATAGTGATACAGGAAATGGAAAGTTGGAAGTACAAAGTTATGGGATCAGATGTCATTTATGACCATCTCAGTTCTAGAAATACCAAATTTGGAGTTGTCAGCCTGTGAACACACTCTATAGTTAAAACAATGGGAATAAGGGAGCTCACCAATAAAAAAGTATAAAGAGGCAAGAGAGGACCCAAAGCAATGTCAACCACTAATGGTACAGTGCACGGAGGAAGGAAAGCCATTAGAAAAGGTTGAGAAAGAAGACCAGAACTAGAAACGACCTGGAACAAGGAAAGTGAAGTTGCAGACGGACTAGATGCAGAGGAGTTATCAACAGTGCCTAGTGAAGGAGGGCAGTAGAGAAAGGCTACTGAGCGAGACACCTTTGCAAGGCTGGTTGCAGTAAACACTGGAGACACAAGCCAGAACCTGGAGTTAAAGTGGAAGAAGCAGGAACAGACTTTTCTTTTTCATATAACTTGGCTGGGAAGAGGAGGAAACAAGGTTAGTGTAAGAGAGGTAGGATGCAGAAAATATTCTTTGGGGATGTCAAAAGCTTGAGTCTCAGCTGAGAGCAAAGCATAGGTGAAGAGAAGATGGTTGAGGGAAAGAGAGTGGGTAGGGAACTGGGAAGAGAAAAACAGATGATACATGGTCTGGAGATGAAAGCTGGGAGATATAATCATATGAAAAGATCAGCTCTGGAAATCTATCAAATCACTGGGGGAAAAAAAACAGGCTAGCAAGTTGTTTGACACAGCATGCCTGCATTTTTTAAATGTTTCAGCCTGTTCTGTCAGACTTTTGAAGACAGAGCCATGGTGACCTATTTAGAAACCAGCCAATAGAAAGAGTAGTCTAAAATAGTTTGTGGGTTTTTTTTTTTTTTTTAAGTAAATCAGCCTGAAAAAGTTCAGCTGTGCTTAGAATATAATCTCCACACACATTACCCATTTTTTTTATTTAAAAGTTTTGATGTAACCATTGAAATATTAAAATCAATTATTTTTAAATACTAATTAATATTTTAAAAAATTTAAATACAAATACTAATTATAATTTAGATAAAATATCCCATGAATGAATAGTTGCTACTTGTAGAATGAGAAAATAAAGGCTCGCCAACAATGAAATAGAAAGGACCTTGTGGCTGACAGACACGTGCTCCCAGACCTCCTGCCTTCGATCCTTACCAGCAAAGGTATTACAGTCTCTGTCTTTATGGGTAAGGGACTGGAGCTGGAACCAGAGCCAATTCCAAGTTGTTTCCACCTCTATTTAACATGGTGCCTCCTGCTGGGCAAAATATGGCCACCTGAACCACAAAGAACTTTTATACAACTTGAGATTGAGAATACTTCTGTCCATAATTCTTCAAAATTAAGGGCCCCTAGGACATTGGCTATCCTCAGTTATAATTCTCATTTCCAAAATTGGCAGCTGGGCTTTGTCCCTAGACTGCTCACTGCTTTCTAATCTGATCCCTAATGACTACTAGGAAATAGCATAAATCTCACTTATTTCTTCTTCCCTTTTTAAAAATTTTCTTTTTGCTTAAGATCATTTGGTTTCTCTATGTTTATTTGAATTAAATTGAAATCTAATAGAGTTAGGAATCAGAATTCCCAACTTATTTTATAATAAAATGAATCCTTTAATAGACTAAATCTTTTTACCAAGAATATGATTATAAGTTTTAAAATTAAGTATAAGAATTCAGAAAATAAAAGGGCCCTTTGCTGGCTATAAGATACATAATTATGTTTAAAAATACATTAGGCTGATATTTTTAAGCCAGAGTTAGTTATATATACTCTACCCATAAGCAAAGAGAAATATTTCCTTGACTACATAGTTTGTTTATGCAACTGCAAGAACAAAACCTCCACGTCCCATTTGTTTTTAGGTAAGCCAGTATGTGCAATACATGACAGTTCCATGTGACTGGAGAGGAAAGTGTGCTAAGAGATTGCAGAGATCTGACCAGCTGGTCAGGGAATGCCTAACCAAAAATATAGGATTTGAACTTGGCTTAGAAGGGTTGGTAAGCCTTCACTAAGACAAGGACAGAAGGAAAAAATGCCACGTGGAATGGCAGAGGCAAACCAAGAGGAGAAGATGAAAATGTGCATGTTTTCAGTCATCCCACCAACAATCGATCTCCCATCTGCTAAACTCTACAAATATGGAAACAAACCAGATACAGTTTGTACTCTCAAAGCCCTCACAGAACCTGGGGAGAGCAGCGGCGCCAACCCCACAACAGGGTGTCAGTGTGTTCTGCCTGCAGAGTGTCTTGAGCAGCCAGAGGAGTAAAGCTGGATCTATGGCACAGTTGGAATTTTATATGTTGAGAGAGTAGGGAAAGGGTCATCCCAGTAGAAGGAACAGCATATGCATTCATATAGACATTTTCCTGCAGTTTCCTTTTAATTATGTAACTATGATAATAATAGTAATAGCTAACACTAATAAACCTCTTAACTATTTGCCAGGTACAGATATTGAAATCTCGTTGAATTCTCAGATATCCCTCTGAAGTAGGTACTACTTCCACTTAACAGAGGGAACATTCAGGTACAGGGGTTAAGCAACTTGCCCAAGGTCACATAGCCAGAAGGGTCAATTTCACCTCAGGGAGCCCATATCCTTAACTGCAGTTTCATCACACATAACCTGTGTGGAGAGGTCAAGGAAATGTGGAGATTTGCTCTCACCAACTCTATTGTTTGGAGAACAGTTACATTTTTCAAGTCCTAAAAGTTATCTGGAAGGCTGTCAGTCTCAAACATGCATTAAGCATTCAGAACATTCCATTGTACTTGAGACACTACCACCTCTATCCTTGGGGCACTTACATTTCTGGTAGGAAACTGTGGTGGGCTGCTCGGGTATTTCCCTTCTTTTGAGAACTTCCCTCCCCAATCCCTTCCTCTCCAACCATGGGATCCCAGTAAGGACTGTCATCTTCTTGTGTGACTTCTTTGGCCACAGTTGATGGATCTATAGGTCTGCCTGTCTGGGCTTGATTGAACGAGAGCTGGGAAATGACCACTGGCAAGTCTAGTGACAGGAGCTATGAGATGCAAGTCTTGGCATCATTGCCCACATGCTCTTTGCCATGTACAGGATGTTGCTCTGCAGTGGTGGAGGGTGAAGCCAACAGGCACAGAGAAACACAACTGAGAGTTGGAGAGAACAGGAGTTCTGAGGGAATTCAAAGGTCATACGAGATTAACTGTAACCTTCCTAAGTTAGTTGGAGTCCTGCCACTTGCAGTCAAAAGGTCCTGGATAACAGCAGCAAAAAGAATTAATGCACATAAAAATACTGAAAAAAACTTTTATAAAACAACCTGCAAGCAAAGCTATTGTCACAATTTAAAATAGCATGTAAATACACATAATAGAGAGAGTTTGATCAGGGAACCCTTCCTAAAGGTAGTGATCAGCAACCAACAACTCAGTTAATGTTGTCAAGTGATTCAGTTTCATCCACAGTTCTTAAGACCATCTCTCTTCTTTGAGCCCCAAAATTTTAGGGCTCGGTGATCCTATATGCTTTAAACCATGGCAGCTCTCAATAGATTCCAGAGTTTTTGAAGAATCTGGAAGAGATGCATTTCTAAGTAAAATGGTACACAAGATATAACTCCACAGAAAAGCAATTCGTTTTTAAATAAATATGCTAGAGTCTAAAGCCAAAATGTGCTTTTTTCTTAAAGCCATCAGCCTAGGACTGTGCACTTGATCTATGAGGCTGCCATTTCTCAAAGCAGCATTGGAACCCCATTTTGGAGATGGCCTTCCCAACTTACCACCTATGCCTCTGAATGTTCTTAATGGTACCAACCTTATCATGAGAGACTAGACTTTTAAAATGAGCCAAAGTATTTAGAGCCAAAGTTGTTGATTAAAGTAAGTAATCAAGCTTAGAAAAGCACTTGATGTCAGAAATAACATTTGAATATAAATATGAAGATAGATTTTTCTTTCATTATTTACAAACTGTCTGTGACAGGTGATTTTGCTCATTTATGTACTGTTATAATTTTATAATATAGTTTACCTGCAAAGTAAAATCTTTAATCTTATTTCTATGATTTATCTAATCAGATTCATAAATAAGAAGAAGGAAAACCTCTTCTCCCTAAGTCCAAGATCTTAGAATAAGAGCAAGAGGTGTGCCAGGATGTATTATGTCAACCTGCTAAATAAAAAATAAAAATAAATTTAAAAAACTACTTTGGATTTTACAGACTCTTTCATTCCAACTTTAACAATACTGAATTACCTGGACTATCATCTAGCCCAACACTGAGCAATGATAATTGACAATATCAAGAAATTTTTTACCCTAAATGTGATCATTTTCTCTTTGAAAAACATAACAGTTAAAATATAATCAATGTTTTATGTTTTTTCCTTTAAGAAAGTTTTTTTCCTCTATAAGGTATTCTTTTGCCCATCCCATGAGGCCAGCAAAACTGCTGGGGACTCTCTAAGGGTCCAGGAGACAAGGCTGTTAGAGGATTCTCTTCAATTTTTCAGAATGTCACCACTATGGCACACTTCCGAAATCTCCTTTTTTACATATGGTCTGTCAAGTTAAAGAACACAAGGGCTTCAAAGCAACCTCTCATGTTTCTCAGAAAATAAATACATTTGATTTGGAAACTCTTACATCAGTGAGATTGTGCAAATATTATTTGTACCAGTTATTTCTTAAATAAATAAAAATATCCCAGAAAATCTTTTTAAAACATCATTTCAAATGATACAAATAGAAATGTGACATGCACAGTATGGCTGTCTGTTCTACTTGTACTGTTTTACTGTTTCATATTCTGAGCAAACAGAAAGGCCATTTTCCCCCAAGAGTTCAGGAGGGCATACAATTTCATTTCTTCAGAAAATTGTTTCTCAAGATTTCAATCTTCTTAGCTGACGATGACAAAACATAATATCAGAAACACTTATGCTTTTTATCTACTATATTTTCAAAGCATAAATAAAGGCTCAGTATGCATTTAAGACAGGTAGATGCAAACTTAGGATTAAATCACATACATATCGCAAAATGGTTTTATAATGTAAGAACATTTTAATTTTAAAATGCTTACGAGAAGATCAATATAAAAGCTAAGCCCTTTAAAAATATTTTGCATTGTCACTCTTATTTTACTCAGATAGCATTAAATTTTCTAAATCTTGGGGTTAATGAGACAAGTAATAAAAAATTAAATTGGATTTTTAGAAAAAGTGATTCAAATGGACAGCATTCAGCTAAAGCTTCTTTTTCTATTACTCTGCACAGTGGTGAGCACTATTTTGCTTTTCAACCTCATTACACATCTATTCATAAAGCATGGTATAAAAACTTTAAACTTCAAATGTTTTAAGAATAAAACAAATCATGCATCTATGAAAAGATGAGCATAATGGCTTTTTTTGTAACGTGCCTAGTGCACTTCTTGACTGGTCTTGCACAGCATTAGCTAAACAATTCCCATTAGCATTAATACGCTCTTAAGTTTCTACCATCCTATCATTTAAGCAATAATTTGAGGATCAGTTCAATTTCATGGGAATTTCACTATTCCAGGCTGCTTTGTGGCTTTGTGATATAGAGAAATTTGGTTGTTGAGACACTTAAGGTTGCATGTTCTTCTGTGGAGTAATTGGACACATACACATGTGTACACACCCACCATACACATGTCATTAATGTCACAAATGAAACCAGATACAAAATAAAGTAGTTTCTGAGGTATAGATATACCAATCAGCCTCCCATCTTCCTTCTCTCAGTTCCCAGCTTATTTTCAGAAACCATGGTGAATAGGTCAAAATATCAGGTTTGGTCCCTTAAGAGACTTAAGAGACACTTAAAGAATACTTGAGTCCCTATTCCATCCTGGTTGCTGTCTTGGGTTAAGGCATTACCTCCAGAAGGTCTCTGGTAAGACACCAATTTCTGATCTGGGAGAGTTAACCAGAACTCATTAGCTGAGTTCCCTACATGTATAGTAGGCATTCAATATATGCTTATTGAATTGAAATAGCACCCATGAGGTCACCCATGTGATTTTCCCAATTAGTAATGAGCAGAAGCATCAGAGGACAGAATAAGAGTCCTGAGTGCTGGGGGAATGGGAGTAGGGTGAGGAGGGCACAGGAGAGTGGAAAATTAAAATCTCACCTGAAAATTAATAATTCTTATATAATTGAAAAAGGATGAGAAAGAGGCTTATTGGTGTGCTGAGAAAACTATATTCTTGACACTAAAAATTACTTCTAGCTGTTTCAGAAAAGTTCAGAGAAGTTACCATTAGAAGCTTAGGCAGCATTTTATATATTCTCATTCACTGGAACTAGGAGAGGCCTGAGGAACATTACACTACAACTGATAGGTTGTGAGACTTCTGAACTTTGACAGTAACAAAGCTACAAAAATTTCAGCAAGTCTCATGGCTGATCTTGGAACCTCTTAGTGACCTGCTCTTTATAGATTACCCTGTTCCAACCTTAGTTTAGCTTCCTAGGACATACCCTGAAGATGATCAGTAATAACAACCACATTACATACATTAAGAAAATGAAATACAGGCTCTTCTGCAATAAGCAATATATGTGTTTCAAAAATACTTGCATTCTGCAAAATCACAGGACTGAGAGGAAAAATAAAATTAGATGCAGACTATTCAAAATTTAAGCAATTTTGTAACAAAAACATAAAAAGAATAACAAACCTAATAAAAATATTTTCACAGTTTAAAAAATAATCAAGTTAATGTCTTTATTTTAAAAAGACTATTGTAAACACATGAACTTTTACCTAAAAAAGAAAAGTTTTGCCACAAAATATAGCAGAGAGAGAGAGTGATGGAAGACATAAAAGAAGGATTGAGGTTGCTGATTTTTGGAGACAAGAACAAAATACCCAAAGATCAGACAGAATCACACAATAAGCACTTTCAAGACAAAGCACATGGTCAAACTGTTTATAGGATGGTCTTTTCCTTAGTTTAGTTCGAGTGTTTGTTCTATATACTATGTTCTTCCACAGCTTGCTGCATTCAGCTGTTGTTGTTTGGTGATGATACTTTAATGATATGAGAAAAACCATATATGACCAACATGACTTATGAGTCATACTGGCCTCATTCTCCTATTTACCAGTTGTTTGGGAGCTAATTCATGTTATAGAAACATACTACAGACTACTGGAAAAGCTATTACCCAAATACTGATACGGTATTTTTTTGACAAAATATAAGACATCTAAGTCTCCTATACACATTACTTCTTTAACAATCTAGAGACAGAAGCCTAAACCAAATTACCTCCAAGATCTGTCTGGCTCTTCTATTTCAGGAATATTCAATTCTGAGTCTCTGCAGCAATTTAATTTTTTAAATGATAAGTAAATGGCAATACCTGTAGTGGATATAGATATAGATGACAATAAATGTAGGTACTAACAGGTGATAGACCATTGCCCAGTACCTCAGGTAGAAGAGGAAGTTTTCATAAGGACATAATGATTTTGAAATTAGTACAGAACAAAGGAGCATAGTCAAACAAGAGGACAGCTAGGGTGGGCATGTGGGGGGTAAGCAATGGGGGGAAAGTGGGACAACTGTAATAGGAAAAAAACAATATTTTTTTATTTTTTAAAGAGGAGGGCTAATCAAGTTATCTATCAGGGGATACTCATGTCTTTGGGAAACAAGAGGCCAAGATATAAGGGTCTTTAGATTCATAAAGACCTCTTTACCCCAGACTTCCAGCCAAGATGGAGGCTTAGACTGACATGCTCAGTCTCCCTCTACAACTAGAAAGGAATACAACTACCTCAAAACAATAGATAACTAGAAATTCCAGAAAATAAAACTACACGGAAGCCCAACGTACGAAGTTATAAACCAGCGGTGTTTGTCAGATGGGTAGGAGGGGTGAAATCCAGCGGTGCTGTTTGCGGTAGCACGAGGGACAGCGGCAGGGAGAGCAATCCCGGCTGCAGTCAAGCCCAGGCAACTTGCGACCCCAATGCTGGGAAAGGCAGCCCCCCCATTGCTTCGGACAGTGAGGCCCAGAGGGCGGGAGGACGGATCCTGGTCTCCCAACAGAGAATAAGGGCAGGAATCCATCTTGGACCCCCGCCCCCACTCAAAGCGCCATAGCACAGTGAAAAAGATTGCGGATCACCGCGGGTCACTGAGTAGTGACGAGTACACGGGGCTCCGCTCCCCACAGCCTGCCCAGGAAACAAAGCAAAACACAAATCTGTCAAAATAAAGCAAACAACTATAGAAAACCCGGTGACGCAGCTCACCAGGCAGCAGATGAAGAATCTGACAGAGGAACAAATAAGAAACCTTTCAAAGGCTCAATTCAGAGCTATAGTTATTAGGTGGCTTACAGAATTAACAAAAGATCTGGAACAAGACTGGGAAGGACCGAAAGCCACTCATACTGAAATGAACAAAAACAAATACAAGACCAGTGGTGAGGAAATAAAATCCAGAGATCAAATCAACAAACCGGAACATAGGGAAGGGACAAACAGTCAACCAGTGCGGAAAGAGGAAACAGAAAGTAAGGAAAGTGAGGAGAGGATCAGAAACTCTGGGACAGCTATAAGAGATCGAACATACAGATTATAGGATTGCCAGAGGGTGAAGAAGAACTAGAAATTGAAAAATTAAGTGAAAATATAATAAAGCAGAACTTCCTGAACTTGGGAAGGAAATAGACTTACAGGTCCAGGAAGCACAGAGAGTTCCAAAACAACTGGACCCAGGGAGAACCACACCAAGACACATTATGATCAAATTGTCAAAAATTAAAGATGAAGAGAGAATCCTAAAAGCAGCAAGAGAGAAGAAAAGAATCATGTACAAAGGGGTTCCAATTAGACTATCAGCTGACTGCTCAAGGGAGACCCTGCAGGCAAGAAGGGACTGGCAAGAAATATTCAAAGTAATGAAAAGCAAAAACCTACAGCCATGAATACTCTATCCAGTGAAACTGTCATTCAGAATAGAAGGGCAGAGAAAGTGTTTCCAAGACAAAATAAAACTGAAAGAGTTCATTAGATACAAACCATTGTTATATGAGATGTTAAAGGGACTGGTTTAGAAGTAGGAGGATCAAAACCATGAACATTAAAATGAAAACTGCATCACAAGAACCAACCACAGAAGCCAGGGAATTGAAACAAAGGCAAACTAAATAGGCAACGAGAGTAGAAAAAGATCTATAGGTATGGAGAACATACTGGGGGGGAGGTCAGAAGGGGGGGAAGGGGGAGAGGGAGGGAGATAGTACAGGAATTAAGAAGCATAGTAGGAGGGAATGGAATAGACAGGAAGAGGTTAAGAAGAACTATATGCACAACCAATGGACATGGACTAAAGGGGGGACAACTGGAAGGAGGGGGGCCACTGGGTGGAGGGGAGCAGAGGAAGGGGAAATTGGGACAACTGTAACAGTATAATCAATAAAACATATTTTAGAAAATATCTTTACTTACAGCCCTTTGAAGACACATTCACTGTAGTCAAGACTTTCTACACTTTGGGATCCTTCAATTAATGAATGACCAACAGACTGTATTGTACTCTATTGCTTTTCACCAAAAGAATTTATCCAGAACTCTTTTTGTAGGCCCTTCTTGATGGTAAGCAGCTCACCCTTTTAAATAGCACAAAATGTGAAACACAAAAGAAAGTCAGTGGTTGACTTCCATAACTGTCTTTCATTTTACCTGGTCGCCCCACTCCTGCCCTATCTGAATAGTACTATATCTCCTGCACATTCCATTCTTTTTCTTTTTTTTAAAGATTTTATTTATTTTTAGAGAGAGGGGAAGGGAGGGAGAAAGAGAAGGACAGAAACATCCATGTGTGAGAGAAATATCGAATGGTTGCCTCTCACATGCCCTCAAACTGAGGACCTGGCCCACAACACAGACATATGCCCTGACTGAGAATCAAAGCAGTGACCTTTTGGTACAGTGCCCAACCCACTGAGCCATACAAGTCATGGCCACAATCCATTCTTAATGAGGTTATTTACCTTGCATACCCAATGAGACTGTACCTTATATAATAAATTCTCTTCTCTGAGGTATGCCTGAGAGAGCAGCCTATTCAACTATTTAAAAAATCAACCTTTTAACTGAGAGTGGTCTTAAGACTGGACACAATTTTTATACTGAGCTTTAAATCACTTAAAGATGTCACCATAGCATACAGAGGTGTTTATATTTACATATACTAGTAGATCGGCCTTAAAAATAGCCACTCACTAACTTTGCAAAATGGCTAGTACAGAAATCTCATTTGTTGTTACATGTATATTGTTCTTGCTTATGTGCATTAATGAAATAGTGTATTATTAGGTGTGCTAATAATACAAACTTGGAAGTAAAAAATATAATTTTTAATGCATTAATGTTATTATCAGTTATATATGCTAATAAAATACATAGAGGTACAATTCATATAGACTCTTCAGGTTTTCTTTTAGCCAATAATTGTTAATTTTGCCTCACAAAGCTTTTTACCATAAGTGATAACACTGACTACCTTAATGCCATCTTCTTTTTTTTTTCTCTTTTCTATTTTTTTTATTAACAAGCAAAATAATAATAAAAAAACAACAACACAACAACAACAATCTTAAAGTTGGAACAGCAATAAGTCAAACTGTTACTGTAGCTCATAGGTATGCCTGGGGTACATGCTCTCTTCTCACGAGGCAGGACCTCGGCACATAACTGTGTATTTAGGTATATACGTGACTAAGAAGAATCAGAGAGATGGAAATCACTGGAGTACAGAAAACATTAAATCTCTGATCAGGCAATCCCAAAGAGCTCTGCTCTTTTCCTCTTCTTTGCCTCTGTATCCTCTGTGGTTCCTGTTCCAGCTGAACTTGTGACAATTCCAAATCGCTCCTTCCTCTTTTTCAGTTTCTCATCATCTTCAGACTTTCTGGAGACTGAAGAGACATTCAAACCAAATCTTTGAGCTCTTTCCTTTAGCTTGTCCAGGTTAACCATAGGCTTGGTGTCAGATGACAGACCTTTTGATGGAACTGAAGAAATCCCAAATCTAGCTGCCCAGGCAGCTTTCTTACTCTCCAGGCTCACAGGTATATTGAATCGTTCAGCTCTCTTCTGCATTCTCTCAGGCTGTGGTACTTCAGATGTAATTTTTACCACTTTCTTTTCTGCTGCCACATCAACAGTTTTTTCAGGAGGTTCTTCCTCTTTGACAGGCAGTTCTATGGGCTTTGGTTCTTCTTCTTCCATTTCATCTCCCAGTACATCTTCTTCATTTGCCTCCTCTTCAGCATACTCTTCAAGATAGGCCTGGAGCCTGTTGATGAGATCTTGTTTTATTCCCTTGGTCTCCAAACCATGAGCAAGACATTCCTGCTTTAGTTCAGCGAGCTTCAGCTTATGGAGCTCTACCGTCTCCACCGCCATCTTGTTATCTCTCCCCATCTTCTTATATTGTCATCCCAGGTGGGAAAAAGTAACAAACAGCATAACGGCCAAAGTCTAGAAACAGAAAATGAATGAGGAAAAAGCAAACGGCTTGGAGCGTCTAGCATTTGGACAATAAATTTGGGTTTACCTCATCAGTGGGGTGGTGGTAGAGATGAGGGGGGAGGTGGATGGTGGTTAGAGGTTAGGAAAAATAGGAAAAAAATTATCAGTTATTCAGGCTCATATAGGTCAAATGCTTATATTGCATTTAACAGTAATATAGAAAATAATTTTCATAAATCTTTTTTCCTCCAAAATCCAGTTAACTTTGTATTATGGCACATCTCACTCTCAGATTCTCATGCACATTATTACTTAGTCTGCTTGATTAAATGTTGTACTGTCCTAAAAAGAATCTCGTTATAGTGGTATCCAAGGCACTGGAGAACCCCTCTCTTGCGTCAAAGAAGTTGGACTACTGTTCTCAGGAAAGAAGTAACTGAAAGGAGAATCTCCTCTTGGACGTAAACCATCTTGTCCACCTGTCTTGCAAAAGTCCCAGGAAAATTTAGCCTATTTACTAATATTCTGATACCCTACCAACTGCTAGGTAATGGAAATACAGCAAGAAGCCAAACATTCAGAAATTCCTGGCAACATGGATTACTTTCTACTGGTGGAAAGGGTGCAATAAACAAAAATGCAAAATATTCAGTATGTTAGATGGTAATAGAACTGTTATTGAATGTTAGTGATAGTAGAGGAATTTTAGACAACTTTAATGGAAAAAAAAAAGCATGAAAGGGAAGTGTAGGGATATTTTAAGAAGGGTGTTGTTAGGTCAGGGAAAACAAGTTGATATTTGAGTAAAGAATTGTTGAAGTGACTGGAAGCAATAGGCTAGCCCATTTCCTCATCACTCTCTAGGGAGGGCCTGATCTCACAGCCCTAAACTACTTCCTTACCTGCCTTACCAAACATCTGGCAATAATGTCTGACAGTAAAATGTGTTAGGAGAAGTTTATATAGAAAGCATACTCTTTGTGAAGAGAACCATCACAATGCATGAATTACATATAATAAGCAGGAGTCATGAAAACATGGAAAAGGTATAAGGATTAAGGGAAGGATTGATACCCACCCCAGATTTAATAAGAAGACATGCAAAGTACTGATGATGCAAGTGCTGAGTGAGCACAGGATGACCACAGAGGAAGGATGTGAAAGGAAGGAAGGAGAGAAGGGCCACACAAGGTAGCTGTCTAGTATGGGATCCTTTGTAGTACCAGTGCCTCTAACCAAAGGTTAAGTGGAAAAAAGGCAGCTGCTCATCAGAGCCTGACATCTAAGAAAAGCCCAAGGAGATGGGAGTTGTAGACAGCAGCAATCCATACCCTTACCTTCCTGGCTTCAATAGAAGACCCAGAGGACTTCCAGTCAAGATGGCAGATAAACACAGTACTCACATCCTCCCAAAACCAAATCAAAATTGCTACTAAACTACAGAACAACCATCATTTAACTGCCTGCAGTCTAGCTGATTGGAAGTTTTACAACTAAGGATATAAAGGAAAAGCCACATCAAGACTGGCAGAATGAGCAGAGATGTGGAATGGGCTGGTCCCACACCCACATATGGCAGATAAAAACTAGAAGGAATTTCCTGGTTGCAGAGGTTCCCCCGGAGGAACGAGGAGTCCCAGTCCCACATCAGGCCTCCAAGCCCAAGGTTCCAGTGCTGGGAAGAGAAGTCCCCATAACTTCTGGCTGTGAAAACCAGCAGGAAGTGAAGCTGAGTAAGAGAGAGGGTAGCTGGAGTCCCAGGCAGTTCCTCTTAAAGGGCCCACACATGGACTTACTCAGATTCACTCCCTCTAAGCCCCAGCACTGGGATAGCTCGAAAGGCACCTGAGATATACAAGAAGAAACTGAATTGTCTGGTATCAGGGTGAGAGCTAGAGGAGCAGCTTTCTCTCAGACAGAAGTGCTGAGAGGCCTTTGTTCCTTTGACAAGCCCTTCCCCCTACAAAGGCAGCAGGTGGATACCATATCGGAGTCTCTGTCAGCCTGATTAATGCTGTTGGTCCCATCCTGGTATTCCCTGAGATCCTGCTCCACCAACTTTTGGGTCCACCCAAGCTGTTCCCAGTGTCTTTTCCATATGAATGGACTGTCCTGGCTCATGCTTCAGACTTTCCTAAAATCTCTCAAAAAAGCAGCATCTGGCCTCAGCATGCCCTGTACCTATCATTAAGTGGCCCCAGGCCCAGCAGTAGTGGCAGTCAGCCTTGGTTCACAGCTTGGCCTGTCCTGTGCACCCTCAGCCCAGCACAATTAGCAGCCATCTGCAGATCACTTTGTAGCTCATGCCAGGTGGCCCCAGGCAGAACAGCAGCAGCTGACCTTGGATTGTACCTCCTCTGGAAGGCCCCAGAGCCAGCACCTCTGGTAGACGGCTTCAGGGTATGTCAGAGCACCACCCAACTACCTCCATGGTGACACACTCAAGGGACAGCCTCAGCAAGCACCAGAGCCCTGTTGAAGTCAGTACTGCTCTGTAGAGTGGGCCATGCACAGCTGATCCTCCACAGTACTTGGTGGTCACAGCCAGTCCTTATAGCCAATTGGTCTGGGGATAAATCCCTCCCATTGATGGACCAAGAGCAATCAAGGCTCAAGTAAGACAGGAGGGTGTACACAGTCCATGTGGGGGGCACACCTGGAAATGCCTAGCTTGGGTGATCAGGAGGCTGTGCCACTGGGTCCTATAGGACACCTACTACATAAGGCCACTCTACCAAGCCCTAGCTAGATCTACCTAACACACAGAAATAAACATAGGGACGCTTCCCAAATCAGGAGACAAAGAAATATTTCCAAGTGAGAAAACAGAACAAAACTCCGGAAAAAGAAGTAAACAAAATAGAGTCAAGCAATATACTAGATGCAAAGTTCAAAATACTGGTTATAAAGACGCTCAAAGACCTTAGGGGAAGAGCAGTTGAACTTACTGAGAACTTCAACAGCATAAAAAAGGACATGGTAACCATAAGAATTAACCAGTCAGAAATGAAGGACACACTAAGTTAAATAAAGAATAATTTACAGGGAATCAATAATAGAGTAGATGAAGCAAAGAATCAAATCAGCAATTTGGGGAAAAAATAAAAAAAGCACCCAATCAGAACATCAAAAAGGAAAAAAAAGAATCCAAGAAATGAAGATAGTGTAAGGGGCCCTGAGACAACTTCAAGTGTACCAACATTCACATCCTGGGGGTGTCAGAAGGAGAAGGAAGAGAGCAAGAAATTCAAAACCTATTTAAAATATATAATGACAGAAAACTTCCCTTACCTAATGAAGGAAATAGATATACAAATCCAGGAAGCACAGAGTCCTAAACAAGATGAACCCAAAGAGGCCCACACCAGACATATTATAATTAAAATTCCAAAGGTTAGAGACAAAGAGAGAATATTAAAAGCAGCAAGAGAAAAGCAGTTAGTTATCTTCAAGGGAACTCCCACAAGACTGTGAACTGATTTCTCAACAGAAACTTTGCAGGCCAGAAGGTATTGGCAAGAAATATTCAAAGTGATGAAAAGCAAAGACAACCAAGATTACCCTACCTAGCAAAGTTATCATTTAGAGTCAACGGACATATAAAGAGCTTCTCAGACAAGGAAAAGTTAAAGGAGTTCATCATTACCAAAGCAGTACTACATGAAATGTTCGTGGGTCTTCTTTAAGAAGAAGAAATAAGATAAAAATTATGAACAATAAAATGGCAATAAATACACATCTATCAACTGAATCTTAAAAAAACAAAAACAAAATAAATAAACAAGCAGAACAGAAACAGACTCATCGGTACAGAGAACATTTTGATGGTCGCCAAATAGGAGGGGGTTGGAGGGATGGATGAAAAAGGTGAAGGAATTAAGAAGTACAAATTGTTGTTACAGAATAGTCATGGGGATGTAAAGTACAACATAGGGAATATTGTCAATAATATTGTAATAACTATGTATGGTGTCAGATGGGTACTAGATTTATTGAGGTGATCACGTAGTTATATAATGGCTAATCACTAGGGTGTACACCTGAAATTAATATACTGTAATATTGTATGTGAACTATAATTGAAAAACAAAAAATTATTTTCAAAAGTAGAAGTTCTAAAGGCACAAGGAAAAGAAAAATTGAGGTTTCTTCATTCCATTAAAGAATTCCAAATTTTGGAGAAGGTAAGCATCTATATCAAGCGCAGAGTGTCCTGCTTAGAATCAACTCAACAAACATGCACTGAGGACATATTGTTTGCCAAGCACTGTTCTAAATGGAGAGTTGACGGTGCCTAAGACACAATTAGTCCCTCAGTGGATGTACAGTCCAGGAAGAAGTCTACAACCTTTGAATAAATCAAACCAGCATTTGACATGTGCTCAGAAAAAACATTTTGATAGAGAAGAAATATTTGTTATTTTTTTCATGTTTTCACTCAAAATCTCATTGGAAAGACAAAATTTTAAATGGCGCAGAATCAAAGAATTTAGATGCTGATTTTAGAAATTCACTAAGTATTAAGAACAGAAGTATAATTTATGTAATGAGCAACTTTTAATCATCTTTTCTGCTGTTGTCACAAATCAACTCAGCTCGGCATTGTATCCCAGAAGAGACATAGCCAACGGTGAAAATGGAAAGAATGTGCGCTGCACTTTACCAAGTGGAGAAGCCAGCAAGCAGTACGATATTCTTTTTTCAGCTTATAAAATGATTACATCTCCAATAACATTTTGTAAAATTAGGGGAAACTAAGAAGTAGCTATTCTTCAAGATATTCTTCAGAATATTAAACAAAAACATTAATATGGCACATTTTTACAAGATATTTTAATAATTTAAAACATGCAAGGTAAAGACAGTGTTGCTATTAAACAACCAACTTAACAAATGAATAAGATTGGAGGTGGTGTGATACTGTGAAACATTTATGGATCAAACTAGGTTCAAATCCTTTGCTACTTACTAGCTGTGTGACCTAGATGAGTTAATGAATTATATAAACTTCCAATTCCTTGTCTATAGGATGGAGATAAAAATTACCTATTTCAAACAACCCTTTTAAGGATCAAAGAACAATGTGTATATGAGATGTCTTACAGCAGGTTGGGTATGCATTCTGTCAATTATGATTTTTCCATTAGGAGACCAGTATATCAGAGTGGCGCCAAGTACTGCTATATGTAATGAGATATTTAAAACAACTACCCATAAAGTAAATATTTCTATAAACTCTATAAAAAACATATCTATAAATTTACCTATCTAATCTGCTAAATCACAAAATTCATTTTTATCTCTATCACAAATGATCACAAATTCTGAGTTTGGGAAGCTTGAATCAAATTTTGCTATCACAAGACAATTGTGGACCAAACTGCACTAAAATGCATTACTACATGCTGCATTGTGATTATTTTTAATCGTTTATCAGAAAGCAAATTTAGTGAATTATTTGAATATCTCTATGAAGCAGTCTCAATGTGAATTTAGTTGTAAGATTTCCAAAAAATATATTAAGAGAAGATCAAAGATTATGGTGACATTTCATGTATAGCAAAGCTACTACTTATTAGAAGATAAAAACCTTTGATTCGCTCTTTTTAATTAAAGAAGTTAATGAGCTATATATGTCCTTATATGTGCTTATAAAGGGAGACAGAGAAATATGTAAATGGGGGAACTTTCATAGCACTCTACAAACTGAGAGCTCTTTATTTAAACTGCAGGAAGAAAAAAACTTAGCCCTCACAGATTCCTTCCTAATTTTTAAGTTCATATCATTCATAAACCATTTATTCATTTTTCTCCTTTATCCCAAGATAAGAAAGATCTCTATATTTTTACTGCTCAGATATTCATTCTTTTTTCTCTTCATTTTAAGTTTGAACTTAAGTCAACTTGTTTTCAAGACTTTGCACATATGAAAATTCTGAATCTGAGAATAACCAAGCAATTAACTTGAATTTAGAAATATGTAGCACGGTGATTTGTTGCATTATTCTAGATTTTTAACCTTTTTCCTTTGAAAATTAGTATTGTTAAAAGTAATATAAAATTTTAATATTCAGTTTGGAAAATTAGTAAAAATAAAAATAATCCATATTTTATAACTCAAATATAATTAGTTAAAATTTGTTGTATTTCCTTTTTCTTTAAAGATCTAATTGGCTTTATTAAGCAATTCATGAATTAGGCAGCAACCCATCTAGCAACTAAAAGGGCTTCTGAGGGATTGTACAAAATGAAGGATTTTGTTGGAAGAAGAGTGGGGCTAGGGAGTTATTCTATACAAAAGAAAAGATTACTTTTTGACCAGGACATCTCCTTTGGAGTGGAAGGAAATGACAAGAAATTTTATCATGCAGACTAGGGGGATGGGGGAGGGCAGGAAGAGAGGGTCCATATAACAGATTATCTTACTGATGCTAAACCAGAAAATTCCAGACTGGTTGATTAAGATTACATTTCTTGGAAAGGCTGAAGCAACAATTAGGTCAAATATTAAATCTAGGTTTTGTACTATGGTCTTTAGCACAAATGACACCACGTGGGCCCTTGGTTTCCTCTTTAACACTAACACTCCTTGTCTATATCCCAGCCCCACAAGCCTTTTTTCAATTGTGAAAACCCCAGTGTCCACAGGCCCAATGCACAGACAGTCCCCCCTATTTGGAACATCGGGCCCCTCCCCCTTTGCTTATTTAGCTCCTTCATTCATTCATAATTTAATCATTCAACAAACAATTATGGAGCACCTACTATGTGCCAGGTACTGTTTAAGTGTGAAAGGCAGCACTGAATAAAGTTAAATTTCTGTTCTCATGAGCTTGCTTTTTAGTGAGAAAACAGAAAAAAGTAATTGAACAATAACTATTTTAAAAACTCAATAATGTCAGGGGTTAAAATTTCTATGAAAGTAAATAAAGCAGGATAAGGGACTTGTGAGAGAAGATGACACCACTGGAAGAGTGCCCAAAGCAACTCACTCTGGAGAGGTGACACCTGGGCAGAACACTGAAATGAGAAAATGAGCCACGAAGGTAAATGGAGAACATTCCAGGCAGACAAAGCAGCAAGTGCAAACATGTTGAGGAGGGCATATTCAAGGATTGTCTGAGGCCCAGCCAGGAAGCCAATGTGACTGGAGTGCAGTGGGCAAAGGAAGGAGTGACAGAAAATGGGGGCAGAGAGATAGCCCAGGGCAAATCATGTACAGCCTTGCAAACAATGGTAAGGAACCTGCATTTACTTTATGGATGATGGGGAAGCCTTGGGAGGGCTTTGAGCAATAGAGCGAAATGATCCATTGTGAAAGAATCCCTCTGGCTGCTGTTGAAGAAGAGAGTATAGGAGCAAGAATAAAAATGGGAGGCCAGTTAGGAGGCTGCTGTGGTGGCTCAGGCAAGAGACAGTGGTGGCCTGATCTACAGCACTAGTAGTGGAGTATAGGGATTTAGGATGTGTGGTCAAAAGCTACAGTTGGCAGGACTTTCTGATGGGTTGAATGTGTGAGAGTAGGATGACAGATAGACTTTGCCCTGACTGACCTAAGTTCTCAGCTCTAAGATTCTTCCATAGGGAAGGTCTTCTCTGGCATCCAGACTAGGTGAGGTCTCCTGTAGAGAGGGAGAATTTCCTACATTTATAGAATATAAAATCATAACCTGTACATTCCTATCTTTGCCAGCACTGTATTTTTGTGAGCCATGCAACTATTGGTTTGGGTATGCTAATAAAATCTGCCAGGAGCCAGAGCCTCTACTCTGTTCTCATCTATTTTTTCACACCTAAAGGAATGCTCACACCAACAGGTGGCCAAAAATTACTCCAGGAAGGTGCAATTATTAACTCCATTTAACTCACAAGGAAACTGAGACTCAAGAAGTTTAAGTAATCTGTTTAAGGTCACAAAGCTAGAAGTGGAGGAGCTGGAATTCAAGCCCAGATCCTGCTTCAGCTGCTAAGAGACAGAGCACTCAAAAGAGCAGAGGAGTCAGTTAAAGAATAAACAGGAGAAGAAGATAAGACAAGTTCCTAAGTACACTCTATTCGTCCAAAAGTTTAGGCATAAATTAGTAATTTTTTGGTTGGTTTACAATAGAGGACTTCCGGTAAGCAGCAGGTGAACTAAGAAGACACAAATCAAGTTATTTCAAAACCAAAACAGGCAAAGCAATCCTGAGAAACCATTTTTTTAGCTAATACAGTAATAAAATAAAAAACAAAACCCTGAAAACCACCATCAGTGCTTCTGAAATTATTGGAAAACTAATTTCTGCTTCTTGGCAAGCGGCTGTATTTTTAACTCACACTACTTGTCAGTTTGTAATTATACCCTTGTGTGGTGACTGATTCATGCCACCCTCTTGTACTAGACTGGAAGCTACATAAGGGCAGGGCCTGTGTATATTTTGCTAATATCATGCCCCTAAAGCCCAGCTCAGTGTCCAGTACCAGCAGGTACTCAATTTGTAACTGTTGCATAAATGGATGTTGTTGTCATGATTAATTTTTGGGAAAGCAAGAGACAATATATGATAAGACCTATAAAATGTAATATTATTTGACTCATAAACTCCTGTGGGAAAATAGTCAACAAAAGAAAAAGGAAGACATGAAGATACTCATTTCTGCATTATCTGTGAAGGTAAACAAACAACTAGTCAGGATTCTATGCATGTGGGTGGTATTATTCAAAACAAAACAAAAAAGAATGTTCTCAAATTCAGTCATGTGAGTGAGCAGAAAGGAAACTTGACATTTTTTTGTTGATGGAACTAAACCCTAGAACTGGTACTTGTTAGCGATTCAGGGCCTGGGCCCCACCTTGACCACGGCAGAAGCTGGAGCCTGTTCTGGACTTTTGCCCGATAGCATCTTGTCAGCAGTCAGCCCAGGAGAAGGGCCCAGCAAATACCCACTAAACAGGGAGCCACTGTTTATGTTCTTCCACTCTTCTGTGATTGGTCTCTAATACCTCCCACTTTCATCTACTACCCAACCAATTAGGAAGTCCTGTCATTGGCAAATTGATTCATCTGTCCAACAAACATTTGTTCAGGGCCAAACGTGTGCAAGGTACTCTAAGTGCTGGGTAAGAGAAATGAACTAAAGAGACATAGTCCTTCTTTGATGGAAGTTACATCTTAGTAGAAAAAACAAAACTGCTAATAAACAAATATATGACATCAGACCACCCCCTTTATTCTGTCACCATATTGCAACAGTCTTTAGATATTTTTCCTTGTCCAATCAGGAGGCTGACAATTGTAGTGTAAAGTGTGAATCAGAGCACCTATGTCTGGATTATAATACCATCTAGGGCATTGTTTAAATTTCTTATTATGCGCAAGAAGCCTTTCAGGATCCCCCTGCTTACCTATCCTGCTTCCTCTCCAGGCACCCACACAACTCGCACACAGAGACTTCTTCATGACTGCTGCCACCTTTGTTTCACCCAAATGCTCTCCATCCGCCAAACTCCTGATGAAAAAGGTGAAGGGATTAAGAATAACAAATTAATAGCTACAAAACAGTCACAGAGATGTAAAGTACAGCAAAGGAATATAGTCGATAATACTGTTATAACTATGTATGATGCCAGGTGGATACTAGACTTATATATAACCTATATAAGTACCTAGCCACTGTGCTGTACACCTGAAACTAATATAATATTATGTGCTAACTGTAATTGAAAAAATAAATAAATAATAAAACAGGGCTTCCAAGATGACCGAGAAAAGAAAGACCAACGGTCCTGCCAAAAAAGGGTGAGGCCATGAACAGCCTATTCACTGCACCAACTGCGCCCACGCGTGCCCACGGACAAGGCCATTAAGAAGTTTGTCATTTGAAACATAGCAGAGGCCGCAGCCATCAGGAACATTTCGGAAGCGAGTGACTTCGATGCCTATGTGCTTCCCAAGCTGTATGTGAAACTGCATTGCGGTGTGAGTTGTGCCATTCACAGCAAGGCAGTCAGGAACCGTTCTCGTGAAGCCCGGAAGGAGCGAACACCTCCACCCCGAGGCAGGCGCGCGAGTGCAGGCCCCACGACCTCCACCGAAGCCCAAGGAGCTAAGTCCTTAGGGACTGAAGAAAAATTATTTGGAAAAAAATGAAATGTAAATTGTACTTAAAAATAAAAATAAAACACGAAAAAACAAATAAAAACCAGAGAACAAAAACAACAACAACAAACAAAAACACCTGAGTGTCTCCGTGACAGGCACCTGCTGGGCTCAGAGCTGTTTCCCGACCCGGACCGTTTTCCTCCATGCGACCCGACAACTCCACAACGGAGGAGGTGGAGAGCTTATCATCCCATCCTACAAGCCTTTACGGGGACAGGTGCTATTTCTCGGTCATCTCTCTACCAAAGGGCAGGCATCCAAGACGTATTTGTGGGGTGAACGTGAGTCATGACTGCATTCTAGAAAGGAAAGCTAAGAACCTCGGGGAATTCTGCACTTCCGGTGGGCAGCTGGGTTGGCACCTGGGGCGGAGAGAAGGGGCCGCTCTAGGAGCAGGGCATCGTGGCCAGGAGGATCCAGGGAGAGGGAGGGCGAATTTATTTCTTCCCAGTCTCTTAATGTGTATACACACACACACATATATGCACATGTGTGTATCCTTGCATATGAGACCAGACCTGTGTATACTGTGTAACCATATATCCAAGTTTCTCTTAATATTAAATCACGAGCATCTTCTCACATTAAAAATACTTTTAAAATATTTAAGTGCATTATTTAAACACTCTTCCATTCCTGAACATTTTGGCCATCTATTTTTTTTTTTCACTATCGTAAATAATTATGTGATGAACTGCATTTTACAATGCAATAGTTTGAACCTAAAAAGCAAACTGTTGTCCAAACTCAAACTCAAGGTATATTCTGAAGGAGAAATGGAAGAGGAGATACTTGGGAAAGGAGTGATACCAGGCACCCAAGCCCTCAGCATGCGTTTGCCAGAGTATGGGGGCGGGGGGGGAGTGTCTCATTACCACTGACAGCTGCTCCGTGGTCTGTAAACAGTTAAGGGTTCAAACCTCTTCCAGTGACTAGATGTTCATGACTTCAAGTGCTGCAGAAGGTTAGTAATTGACTCAGGAGTCTGACCACAGTTGATGTGAGAGAAGCTTCATGAGGCAAGTAAGACGCCACACAGAGAACTTCATTCAGACATTGTTTGGTTTGAGGATACAATTGTGTATGTATCCATTTATAAAGCATGTGTGCTAAATGGAATAAAGACTAAAAGAAAGCCTAAGAAAAAATAATTAATGCATGACAATGATAGAATGCATTGAAACAGCTTTTAAAATTTTTCTCTTAGAGAAAAAATAGGTGTAGGTGAAACAAACTAATTTTATGACCTTATTGCATGAGCAGGAAGTTAACTGTGGGGAGGTGACAGGAACAATTAAAGAACAAACTGGGGGTGGTGGTGGAATTGTGATATTTATAATATCAAAATTCAGTGAGATACCCTGTGATTCCTTGCAATACCACCATCTTATTTTTAAAATTCAACTTCACTAACCTGACAAGTTTTAAGCAATTCTCACATCTAAAAGTGGTTATGGCTAAAGCTATCAGGAGTCTAAAAACATGCAAGACCCACATCCTGAACTATAGTTTCATTTTTTTATACAATTTTGCCACTCACATGACATTGCTGCTTTCTATCTGGCATATAGCTTCCGGTCATGGGGATAATTTGAAGGGTTCTTTAATGCCCAAAGAAAGGGTACTTGAGAGTCAATTGATTTTTTTACATCATTAATCCCAACATTATAGTAATGTTAAGTAATATTCTGATCATTAGCTATTCTCCTGGAAGAGAGCTACACCATGCCTACTCTACTGACTCACGGGCCCTTTGAAAATTAAATGAGAGCCATGTATTCTCTTCCTGGAAAAATGTGCAAGTACATATACAAAATTCAGCAGAAAATTTCCAAAGGTGCCTGGACTCCCTGACAGCCTCCAGAAAAGGGAGAATTTGTAGAGAAATAGTAAACTGGCTGACTGAGAGGTGTAAAGGGAGATAAAGGAAGGATGAAAAGTAGAAAAAAAAAAGTTCTTTTCTGGGCCAGACTTGACCTAGACTTTCCCTATTCTTTACTTTTCACTGCAGTTCTGTGCACCACAGATTATTTTTTATATGCAGGAAATAAAGGTTCAGAGAGGTTATGTAACTTCCCCACAAGGTCATACTGCTGGAAAGTGACGGAGTCAAAATGCAAACCTGGTCTTTTAAGTCAAATGCACATTTCACTTCGCACTTCCTGTCAACTTACTACTTTTTCATCTTGGGCTTCTCAAAATAGAACTGAACTGTGAGACTAAATGCACCTACTAGACTGAGAACTGCCTGAGAGTAGTGTTGATGTCTCATTCATTGAATATCTCCAGTGCCTGGTAGAAGGTACACATTAAAGGCAAAATGAATGTATAAATTAAAACACTGGTGCAGCAATCCCATAGACAGTGGCGGAAGCTACATGCAGCTGTGTGTTGCCACAGCTCAAAGGCCTTCCTTGTCAACACTAAATATTCCTTTACATTACCACCAGACACAGATTTCAATATATTTTAAAATACACATAGTAAAACTCCTTTGTTCAAAAGCAGTATTTAATCCTTTTGAAAAATAAACTACGTATTCCTAAAACATAAAGTAGCTTTACAACTATACACCTAATACTCTCAGGTCATGTTGAAAGTAAGTGCACAAATAAGGATTATTTCTAAAGACACTTAATTTTTAAATTTTCATAATAAGAACTTAAAAGCATTTTTATTTTTGCAATAATTGCACTGAAGATGAAAACTAAAGCTCCATTCCATGTAGTAAAGGTAATTGCTGCATTTACTGCTCATGTCATGTTGATGTATGACTATATATCAAAGGTCATCCTTCTGTACTCATACGTTATCAAATTTGAAAGCACAATATTTGATTCTGACCAACCTTTAAACTGCCCACAATGTTCATGAAAAATAGATGGAGTTCTACCCTGGGTTTTAAAAAAAATGAACCCACGTTTCGGAAGCAGAAGGGTCAGGAAGTCAGTGGCAAGGTTAGATGTCAGCACTATGAATCTCATACTGTTGTAGCTTATCAATGAGGTCTAGTACAATGATCACAAACTAAAATTGCTGTACTGATGAAGACAAAGGTCTAAAAAATTAGATAAAACCAGCCCTCTGACAGAGGGCAGTACCTTGTGGACAATAATGCAGAAATAAGGACATAAATCACTCTTTAGAGATAATAAAACCTATAATGCACAAATTGAATTGTTTACATGTCTATTGGAGGCACTGCTGAAAACAGAAGTGTCGGGCACCATACCTCTTGTTAGTCATCTGGACCACAGAAGCCTCAAATTCTGCCACTTTATTAGAAGGCAAGTCATCTGCTTTCTCCCTCTCCTCTTCTAACTCCAAGAACACAGCACTCCTGTCCTGACACACAATTTAGTAGTCTTGTGCCATCCTGACCTAAAAGAAGTGCTAGACATTCAGGTTTGCTTCAAACTATTACTTACAATTGTTTGCTGGGTAGATAAATCGGTCTTATCAGAATCTACTAAAACCTGAACAGCTGCTGCTTGTGGGGAGGGGTAGCAGGGTATGAGGAAGGAAGGACACAGGAAAGAGAAAGCCCCCTCTTCAGTAATGGTGGTGGTAGTCCTAAAATAAATAAACCATCATTTAAGTTCATTAAGCCCAGCTACAGGAGATCGCCTCGTTGGAAAGAAGAAAGATCCTACAAACATGCGTAAGGAATCCAGGGCTTCAAAATCCGAAAGAAGAAAACTGTGCTGAAAACAATCCACAACATCCACCCAAAGCATGTTTCAAGCATATCAGTTTATTTCAGATTGCACACAGTTTATTTTATAAAATACACAACATCCTAATCCAAAAATTCATGTATTCTTTGGCTGTGTGAACACTCATAGTTGAGAATATAAGTTCATTCCAAAATTTAACACTCATAGTTGAGAATATAAGTTCATTCCAAAATTTAACACTCATAGTTGAGAATATAAGTTCATTCCAAAATTTGATGGCTTTTTGTTCCTCAGAAAAAAAATTTTAAAAGCAAACCGCTGTAATTTCATAAAATGTGTCATCTCTTGGCAGGCAGGCAAAGCCTTTAGAATTTTTGCTATAGACGGTAAGGCACAAGTTTCTTGTTTCATTTTTAGAAAAAAATAATGAGTAACCTGGGGGATAATTCATAAAACATATCACACTAGTGCAAGTTTTAATTATACTTGTCATGTACAGTATACATTGCCTTTTAATGATTTTTAAGGCAAGTACTCAACTTTACGATTTGAGTTCGTTTTTTTGTTTTTAAGTATATTTTACTGATTATGCTGTTATAGTTGTCCCAATTTTTCCCCCCTCTGCCCCTTACACCCAGGATCCCCCTTCCCTCTAGCAATCCCCTCTCTTAGTTCATGTCCTTGGGTCTTGTGTGTAAGTTCTTTGGCTTCTCCCTTTTCTATACTATTCTTAACATCCCCCTGTCTATTTTGTACCTCCCAGTTATGCTTTTTAATCCTTGTACCATTTCCTCCATCCTCCTCTTTCCCTCTCCCAGCTGATAATCCTCCAAATGATCTCCATACCTATCATTCTGTTCCTGTTCTGGTTGTTTGCTTAGTTTGTTTTGCTTTTTTACATGCAGTTGTTGATAGTTGTGAGTTTGTTGTCATTTTAATGTTCATAATTTTGATCTTCTTCTTTATCTTAAATGAGTCCTTTTAAAATTTCATGTAATAATGACTTGGTGATGATGAACTCCTTTAGCTTTACCTTCTCTTGGAAGTAATTTATCTGCCCTTCCATTCTAAATGATAGCTTTGCTGGATAGAGTAATCTAGGTTGTAGGTCCTTGCTTTTCATCACTTTGAATACTTCTTGCCAGTCCCTGCTTGCCTGCAGAGGTTTTGAGAAATCAGCTGATGGTCTTATGGAAACTCCTTTGTAGGTAATTGTCTTCTTTTCTCTTACTGCTTTTAAGATTCTTTCCTTATTTTTAATCTTTGGCATTTTAATTATGATGTGTCTTGGTGTGGTCGTCTTTGGGTCCAACTTGTTTGGGACTCTCTGTGCTTCCTGGACTTGTATGTCTATTTCCTTTGCTAAATTAGGGACATTTTCTTTTATTATTTTTTCAAATAAGTTTTCAATTTCTTGCTCTTTCTCTTCTCCTTCTGGCACCCCTATGATTCGGATGTCGGTATGTTTGAAGTTAGTTGTCCGAGAGGTTCCTAAGCCTCCCCTCATTTTTTTGCATTCTTGTTTCTTCTTTTTGTTCTGGTTGAATGTTTATTTCTTCCTTTTGTTCCAAATTGTTGATCTGAATCTTGGCTTCTTTCCCTTCACTATTGGTTCCCCTGTATATTTTTCTTTATTTCAATTTGTATAAACTTCACTTCATATAACCTTCACTTCTTTATTTTTTTGCCATACTCTATGAGTTCTCTGAGCATCCTTATCACCAGAGTTTTGAACTCTGCACTTGACAGGTTGACCATCTCCATTTTGTTTAATTCTTTTTCTGGGGTTTTGTTCTATTCTTTTATTTGGGCC
Source organism: Furipterus horrens (assembly GCF_987537825.1). Lineage (NCBI taxonomy): Eukaryota > Metazoa > Chordata > Mammalia > Chiroptera > Furipteridae > Furipterus > Furipterus horrens. Next base: position 170,199,035 of record NW_028327171.1, read on the forward strand.
ATGTTTCTTTGTCTCCTCAATTTATCAGGCTCCCTGTGTTTGTCTCTGTGTATTAGGTAGAGCTGCTTTGACTCCTTGTCTTAGTAGAGTGGCCCATATAAAAAAGGCACCTGTAAATTGTGTGGAACAGAGCCTTAGGTAATTCCAAGGCAGGGCTACCCACTTCACCTCTCTGTGGTTCTGTTGCGGTAGGGCGCTTGGAGAGGGAACAATGCCATTGCCTGGCTTCTGGTGATTTGCCCGACTCTCGCCCCATTTCCAGTTACTTCATCCACTTCCCATATGTGATTGGAACCCTTCCAGTTGCTGTCCTGTGGTTTGTACATTCTAAGACCATGAGGGCCCTTTAAGTGGCAAAAACCCAGCAGTTCCTTCCGCTGCCCCAACCCTCACTGGTTTTTACAGCCAGAAGTAATGGGGGTTTATCTTCCCATTGCTGGAAGCCTGGGCTGTGCTGTCTGGCCTGCGACTGGGATCACTCGCTCCCAGGTTATCCCTCTTAATTTTTATCCACCACACATAAATGTGGGGTTCTCTGTTCCATCGCCACCACTTGTCCTAGCCCCACCACCTCTCCACCCTGTCTCTGCAACTCCACCACTTTTACCTACCTGGATGAATGTGCCTTTTTTAAATCCTTTGTTGTCAGACAAAGCATGTCTATCTACGCCTCCATCTTGACCATAATCTCTAAGGTTTGGATTCTTATGGCCTATCTACTGAAAGAAAAACAATCTTATCATATTGTGTGTGTGCAAGCATTAGTGAGTATCCATGCTTCACCAGATAGTGTCAAAAAATAGAAACTTTATCCAGAAAATTCCTATTTTGATGCCAGTTATAACATTAAATGGGTCATAAATGAGAGAATAAACAAATAAAAAATGTTTTTAAAAACCCCATTCCATAGGTAAGTAAAATATGGGATCATTGGAGTGTACAAATCTTCAAGAATAAGAGCTTGTTAAACAAACTCAAATTATTTTATACACAATTTGGAAACCTTACCCTGACGATAGATTCATGTGAATTAGGAGAGTTCCTACACTGTAATCCCACCCTAGCATATTGGCTCTTATGTCATCTCCAGTTCAGTTTATTCATAGCTACTGAGCATCTATGTAGGGCACTAAGAATGCAAAAATGAATGACTCCTCCCTACCCTCAATGTGCTAACACTTTCCTTACCCTCATATCTTAAGCTGGTCCTTCTCACTTTCTAGTCTCAATTACTTTATTTGTAGGAGTTTCAGATAGAAGTAGCACACCAACCATTAGTTAGCGCTGATAAAGCCAAGTCTAACACTTATTTATATAAATCTACTCTCTAAACACGTAGCAGACAATATGCCAGATTTTAGTTTCACTTTGTGTTGTTTTGTTTGAGGAGAGCAAGAGAAAATAAAAATTGAGAAACATGGCCTAGCTTCGGTGTTTACAGTCAAATGAGGGAGGCTGACAATAACAAGAGGTCAGGACACTACAAGTTACACAGAGTGTATAAAGTGCAAGGGGAACAAAAGCAAGTAACTGCTTAGGATGTCACTCAGAAGATTACAGATAAACCCAGGTCTTAAAAAAATGAGAGTTTAACAAGAATAGCATCATACAAGATCAGTGCTGAGCATCTCTCAGAAGTATGAAATATCTGAGATCAGAGCAGAAGGAAGAGTAGTGGGAGAAAAGTCTGAAAAAGTAATTTAATTTCTGAAGGGCATCCTTACATATCACCTAAGGAGTTGGCCATCCACACATGAGCCTTAGAATATTTTTAAAATTTTGTGTTTTAGAAAGTTCTAACAGCAATGAAAATGATGGATCAAAATAGAAACGAAGACAAAGGAGTCTACTGTAATTTGCCTAAATTATGAGTAAAAAGTTATCTGGCCCTTTCCCCACTGAATAATTCAACTAACTTGAGATTTGAAAAAATTCCCCAAACTATAAAATCTGCACTAAGACTACAGCAGTATTTCCCATTCTGTGTGAGTGTGGATGTGCATGCATATTCAACAGATAATTTATTGTTTTCTATATGCCAGACACTAGGAATGTAATGTTGAACAGAAACAGCTATGGCCCTGCCTCCATATTATAAAAGAATTTCAAGGGAAGGGTGTATAAGTGAAGAGTCTGACAAGTGTTAGGCTAAGGAAGACTGCCCTGATGAAGTAACACTTGAGTTATCACAAAAATATGAGCAACCCAAAAGAGCATTAGCTATTTCTTTCAGATGCCAAAGGAAAGAGTTCACAGGTAGTGAAAAAGACAAGGACTTAAAGATTTTAGGTTCCAATTTCATTTACAATATTCATAAATTAAGAGGTCTTGGGGAATTTAAAAAATGTTAGGGTGACATTGGTTCACAAAACCATACAAGTTTCAAGTGTATATAGTTCAACAAAATATTAATTACACACTGCATCATGTGCCCATCACCCCAAGGTCTCTTTCTGTCTTCATTTATCGCCCCTTTGCCCACCTTTACCTACCCCACCCCTTCCCTCTGACCATCCCAGCTGTGTCTGTGTGTGTGTGTGTATGTGTGCGTGTGTATCCATGACTGTTTCCTGCTTGATGGGATTCCATCTCCTCACATGGTTGTTGTGAGAACTATAGAGAATGTACCTAGAGCACAGTGCCTGACCAAGAGTAGTATTCAAAAAATGTTCATTTAATTCCTCACTTTCTTCACCCTTCAAAATCAGACTAACTAGAAATATTTATTTTCATAAAAACAAATTGTTTTTCCCAGTTTTCCTAAATCAAGTGCCAGGGATCTGGTAAAAGTCTTTGGCAGCTGAAAATTTGGCCTGTTCTCATATAATCCTGGAATAAGAACTTAAAAAACTAATTTATGAGGGAGATTTTTGAGAACACTTTAATCTTCTCAGAGTGCTTCCAACTTTTATCAAGTCTGCAGCCAAAGAAAGAAAGGTATAAATATTATTTTAAAACCTAGAGAAAAATACATAAAGCAGAAAATCTAGATTAAAAAAATCAAATAATATGGAACTATATAAGTGGATAGTGTTTTCTTCTCCTAAAGCCCATGAGTAGCATAAATTAAATCACATACAACAGGACCTCAGGAGGAGAATCAATGGAAAGCTAAATGGCATCTAAGTCTCACACAAAGACAAACTGAGAAACGGCAATTGGGGAGACACCTACTATCCAGTAAATGTAACAATTTCTAAAAAGGCATTTTAAATCGTATTAAAGTATAAAATGTGGATTCGTTTCTGAGGAGGAAGTTAGGGCAAGACAATAGTTTATAGATTGATACAATTTAATAAGGATTTAATTCTGTACTCGTTTAATTTTTATTGTTTATATTCTAATAAAAGTAACTTTCTATTTTAATACATTTATTTACCTAAACTCAGAACCTGAATATATTTACTTATTAACTGGATGAAGTTAATACATTTATATCTAATAATTATGAAACAAGTCAAAGTACAAACTGTAACATTTAGCAGACTATTGATTTACAACCATCTCTATATTGCTTCATCTTTACATAAGTACTTGAATTGTTTTTAATAGCTCTTTGGTAACTCATACTATATCTAAATCTTTTATAATTTTTACAATAAATTAAAAGTTATACTAGATAATAACACTACATTTTCTTCCAGTTTTCTAAAGCAGTTCTGGTTCTCCATGATTGTTTCAAAATCTATCCACAATTCTGTAAGTTATCGCCATTCTTTGACCCTTCAACTAACTGATTTGCACAAAATCCAACAGGTAATATTGTAAAGTAGTATTATAAGAAAACAATTTTTAAGGTTTTAAGAGTTAAGTACTTGCTGTCAGCTAGAAATAGAAGTAAACATGTTACAATTATTAAAGTCATTTTAACACCAATATTGATTGGAGTGTTAATTGGTGTTTCAATATAAAGCACTTTGCATTAAGAGTTGAAATCTGAGTCTGGCTTAGCTGACATGCTAGTTATCCCTATGACCTTTTATAAGTCATTTAGCTTTCCTGACATTCAGCACACAGTATTTAATTAAGTATTATTAGATAATTAAAATCTCTCTCCCCCACACACAGGAAGCTATACCCCTCCTGATTCAGTTATGTTCTCCGTAACAATAGTGATTGTGTCTGCCTAATGAATAAAATGAGAAAGACCAATTTCAAGAATAAAAGGCATAACTTAACAGCAACCAGCAAAATGTCCAAACTTGGGTTCTAACTGGAACTATTTCAATGCAACAACTATTTATTGGGTGTCCCTGTGTCTATGTGAGTGGGAAAATATGGCAGGCAGAGGAAGAGCATAAGGAGGCTGGGGGATTAGAAAACGTTTGCACATGCCAACCACAGAAAACATTAGTGTAGCTATGTTAAAAGTGTGTGGGGAGGCAGCAGTGTACAGTGGCAGCAGCAGTGGTGAGAAATGCCAGAGGTAATTAGTAGCAAATCACCGACTTTGTGAGCCAGATCAGTAAATTTAGACCTCTTCCCAAAAGCAAAGAGGAATCATTAAAGGGTTTAAACAATGGTGTGGTGGTATAATTCAATCTCTAATTTTGAAAGCTCATTCAGGCTACAGAGCACAGAACAGATAGCAAGGGCCAAGACTGGAGACAGGAAAACCAGCTAAGAGACAGCTTTGTGGTAATGAAGGCCTGAATTAGAAGACAGTACAACAGTAATAGCAAGGCTTCTGAAGTCATTTACCTGCATTCATATCCCAGATTTTCCACTTACCAGCTTGCTTGCTCTCTCTACACCTGTTTTCTCCTCTATAATCCAGAGATAAAAGTCTTCACAGCATTATTGCCAAAGAACAAACAGAATAATACACATAAATAGCATGCTGCTTGGCACAGAGTAAGAATGCAAATGCTTATTATTAATGTACTGTAAATGGGACAGAGAATGAAAATAACTGGAAGACATTTAGGAGACAAATTGAGTTAAGATACAGGACAAAGGGGAAAGGAATTAAGAGACTATACTTTCTGGCTTGAATAATGGCTCCATTTGATGAGATGAGAAACACAGGTGGTTTGAAAGTTTTGAAGGTTTGAAGAAGAAAATGGTGCTCATTTTTTAATATATTGATTGTGAGAGACATTCCAGCAGGCAAGAGAACACAGTGCTCTGAAGTGAAGGAAACAGACTGCGGCTGGAGGTGTGAGAATCGGAAGGACAGATGAGAACCTCTAAAGAAAGGGTATGTGGAATGAAGAAATGCTGACACCAGGTAGGAGCCATGGAACAGCAACATTTAAAGGATGGGCAGAGGAAGAAAAGCCTGCTAAGGACACTGAGAAAAAGGGGGGGGCCAAGATATAATAGTGTGAGAACTCAAAATTCAAAAGAAAAAAAGAAGTATTTCAAACAGAAGGGAGTGCTCAGCAATATCAATACTGCGAAGCAGTGAAATAAGGACTGAGCTTTCACTGATCTAGCAACAAATTATTCACTCACGTAATAAATATGTGTCAAGCACTATGCTAAGCCCTGGAGATGCACTAGTAAATAAGACAAATAAGAGCCTTGCACACACAGATTTTATGTTGTGAAGACTGTAAACTAGTAAACAAAATACTTGTTTGATTTGGAATAGAAGAGGAAAAGTGACATAATAGAGAGTAAAAAGCACTTCAGACAGTGAGTTTGGGAAGGCATCTCTCTGAGAAGGAAAGATTTAAAATGAGGCCTGAAACAGGAACGGGCTTAGCATTGTCAGAAAATTGGAGGAGGAGAAATGGAGAGAGAGAAGCCAGACCATGTGTTTGTAGATTATGCTGAGGGCATAGTGAGAAAAGTTTAGATGATGACCTGTTAAGCATGCGAATAAGGAAGTTAAGGTCACTCCAGCTAAGAGAGCTTAGCTGTTTGCTTTTCCTCATTTAGATTAGCCTTAATCATCAGAAATAGAACATTTCACCACTCTTTCAACCATTAACTGTTTATTACAACAATATCAAAATAAACTTTTCTATTTTAAAAAGTACTATATGATTATGGCATGTTATCTGTTAACATTAATTTTACTAATCCCCTTTTAGCCATCCATATTTCTTTCAAAGATAATTCTCATATTTGCTTAATTCTATCACTAAGTTATATTTCTTTGGAGTATTTTCAAGTGATGTACATCAGAATTTGAATGTCTTATAACAAGAAGAATCGGCAAGGTGTTACTAAAACCTGATGAAATTCATCAAAATATATATATAATATTCCATAGAGTTTATATTCCATAGTCTTAGGTTATTTTCTTAATTTGTATAGTTATGTACATATATATGATAGATAAAATGTCGATACTGAACTCACTGGCTTGATTCTAAGCAGCTGAATTAAATGCTCATATTATTTTTTCATTTCTTTATCTGCAAGTGGAAGAATTTTTGGCCCTTTCATATTTCACAAGGTTATCAATAATATAAATTACCATTTACTTAATATCTATTAATTATCAGGCAGTGAGGTTGACACATTACAGTACATAACTTATTTTTCATCATCCTCATATCCCCAAAATAGGTATTCTTTTTCCATTTTACAAATTAAAAAAACAGTCTCAGAGAGATCAGGTGACTTGCCCAAGACCCCAGAGCTGGAATTCAAGCCCAGTTCTGTAATCTCGAAAACTCTGGTCATATACCATGATGCTTCAGACTACTAACAGATAGTTTCTTAAAAATACCTATCAGATACAAGATATTAAATCATAAAGATGAATTTTAAATAACAAATGTAATTTTATTAAATTGTTAATAAACTGTACAACTTAGAAATAATGGCCATATACACCATTCTTATATATTCCTCCTTTTGTCATAATAACGATTTCAATTTTTTTAATAATGGAGAAGAGAGATAAAAGATATTATAAAAGAAAGAAAAGATAACCACAATGTATTTAAGGCCCAAGAATTACCATTCTGGGTCAAAATTTTTTCCTAGTAAATCTTTAATACACATCAAATCCAGTGAACTACCAGTAACTAATGGGCCAGGCTGCCAGTTGGGGGCATGCAAGAGGCAACCGAGAGATGTATCTCTCACATGCTGATGTTTCTCTCCCTTTCTTTCTCACAAAATTTACATCTCTCTCAAAATTAAAAATTACAAATGGCTTATGGTTTTTCTGAATCAAAGAAACCAAATCTCTCATTAGAGCCTCTAAATGTCACTATTTCTCTGCATTCAAAAGGTAACAAGTCTCAATAAAAGCATCATAATTTGCCCTCACCGGTATCTAGATTTACTGTATAATGAGCTCTCCCTACTAAGATTTTTTAGGTAGCTAAATCATTCACCAAGATTCTGTCTGAATAAGTCTAGATATTTAACAAAAAGAAATTATTGCCAGATCATCTTTATTTTCCTTAACAAAATATGCACAAGAGCACAAAATTCACTTATAATATCATCATTATTTTACAAGTATAAATAATGCTCAGAATTCAAGTACCGTCAAAGGCAGAAATATTTCCTATATATTACGTAAACATAAGCTAATTATATACATTATGTGCCTTTGACCCAGCTGCAAAATAAGAGACATCGAAAAGAAACACTGCACTTGACTCTTCAATTGCATTCTTACCAAGAATTCGTACCAATATCTGGTTACAGTTAAAACTTTCATACTGCTTAATGTAAATGCCTAAATAGACATTTTTTCCCCCCTGGCAAATATCTTGAGAGTAGAAATTCTATCCATTTTTAATGATGAAGTATTAAAAATCTTAATTGAGTTTCATCCCTTAAAACAAACACTATTAGAGCATATTCCTAATCCAAGTTCTTCCTATGTCAAATGGATATTATTTACAGGTCACACATATAGAAAGCAAGAATGGTATTAGGTTTGTTTACTTTTAGAATGTAAAAAATTTCTAAAAGCTGTCTAAACAGTGTGGGTCTTTGTACAGTCAAAAGGATCTCACTTGACTGATATCACTTGCTTTTAGTTCTAATAACTAGTGGATGAGATTTTGACATATTGAAGTAATTAGGCAATCTGAATTCAAATGATATCAAGCATATCCTTAGGGAGAAAAAAAAAAAACACCTAAAAAGCAATAACTGAGATCAACAAAACTGCAAATATCCAGTTGAAGGCATGTGGAAGCCTTTACTACATTGTCATCAAAGATTCATCACTTAGTTCAGGATTAGGAGTAGAGTCAACTCTGGGAACTGATGATTTGTCTTCATTCATTGAAGTTTCCTCATTCTTGGTCTCTTCTTGCTTCTCCTCTGGTTCTTCTGTGTCAGGTGCTTTTTCAATCACTTCAGTTGTCTGCTCTGTATCTGTTATTTTGTCTTCTGTCTGCTCTGCAGTGTTATCAAAACCATCTTGTTCTTCTATAGATTCTGAAAAGACAAAGAGTCAAGACTTCAGAAATACCCAAGTGTTGCCCTGGCTGGTGTGGCTCAGTGGATTGAGTGCCGGCCTGCGAACTGAAAAGTCACTGGTTTGATTCCTAGTCAGAGCACATGCCTGGGTTGCAGGCCAGGGGGCGTGTGAGAGGCAATAGATGTATCTCTCACACGTTGATGTTTCTCTCCCTCTCTTTCTCCCTCCCTTTCCCTCTCTCTGAAAGTAAATAAATAAAATCTTTAATAAATAAATAAATACCCAAATGTTAAAATTGCTAAATAAGATAAGCAAAAGATAGGCACACAGATACATGGAATAAGAAACAGTAGAATGATCTATATCTTTTTAAGATCTTTTTTAAAAATCTTTTAAAATATGTACTTAACTTTCTATAGCTTATTATATGCGAGTTGGTATGGATGAAGGAATAAAATAATTTGAGGGAAATAAACCCATATACTTTTATCTAAAGCCCCCTATTCTCATAAAATTTAGAAACTTTCATAATATTTAGGAATTTTCCTAAAGATACATTTGAAAGTTGAATGTCAAATCAAACAAAGCCCCAACAGAATTATGTGCTATAAGAGAACAGCCCCACAAAAAAGCAAATGTATTAACTGTCAGATTATGTTTCCTGAAGGAACTGTCTCCCTTGTGCCAGGCAACCCTGTGGGCAATGTGTAAATATGTACCTTTGTGTGTACATAGGCAGTGTTATTTCCCATACTGATTTACATCTCTATTATCCAAGGACTTAGAAGTAAGTCAGGATCCACCTCTTCCAAAGGCATGACAAGTCACCCCTCATCCCACTGTGCAATACAAATCCTCAGGACTTAAACATCTCAGTCAGAATATGTTTCATATCTATAATACTATGGAGAGAAAGAGAAGGGTCTTTTTTTTTTTTTCCTATCTCTATAAAAGAAATTAATTAAAGGCCTTCATCTTTACCCCAAAATTTGTTCCCTTTAAACTTTCTTTTGAGTTACCTTAAATTTAAATCCCTTAATAATAATTTAATAATAATAACAATTTTATTAAAGTCCCTATAATTCTTTAAAGCTTAAACAATGGGATGAAGGGGGATGACAGGAGCCGTTTTGTCTTTATAATAAATAGGAACTAATATTCTTGCTAGCAAAAAATATGGTTAAACCACATCAGCTAAACAAATAAGCAGATTTTCCTACCCTCATAAAAATGCCTTATGATATACTACAAGTGTTACTGATTCAAAATTTCTGGAGGAAAGGCCAGTCTACATTAGTAAAAGGTTCTAGTTTAGTTACTTGTATAGTACAATGTCGTCCCTGGCTGGTTTGGCTCAGTGGATTTAGCGTCGGCCTGCGAGCTAAGTGTCGCTGGTTCGATCTTCCAGTCAGGGCACATCAGAGAAGGAAAACTCTGACTCCAAAAAACCTCCGCTGCCTTGCGGCATACCTCTTCAAGGGAAAGGCTAAGGGAGTAAACCCCGACAGAAAATCCGGAGCCAGAGTCCCTAAGGCGGTTTGACGTTGTAGTCAATACCGGCAACTCCTGCGGCGCACCTGAAGCCAAGCTGTATTGACTCCGTCTTTCCCTTGGACCCTTCAGCTGCGAAGAGAGGGGGGGTCTGCTGCATGGGCAACAGCAGACCCTCCATATCACCCTGCCCAGGCTCTGTAGCTTCAGCTTCACTGGAGAGGACACTCCAGCGTCATCGCAAGATGTCGATTTAACACGGGAGGAGACAGATACCGTGTCACTCCCGAGTCGGACTGCACAGCCATTCTCGGCGGTGCAGATAGACTCTTAAGTAGCTACACCATCGTCTCTCGAGACGGACGGCTGCCGATTGATAGTACAATGTACATGTGTGTGTGTGCATGTTTTGCTAAATAAACTTGTTTTACAAAGAAATCAGGTGCTATATGTACACACTCATTAACGTGGAAGTTTTATAAATTCATGGTTTTACTCTATCAGTTTTAATAAATACAAAGCATATCTCACACAGTGTCAAAACTAAAAATATTTTCAAAGAATTATTTCTATAAACAGATATTTTAGACTCTAGTTTACAGAATTAATTGCAAACTTTTTTCCAGTTTTTATGTATAGGATAAAGGGCTAAAATTATAGTTAGGAACATCCAAGTTAATGAGGTTTGACTGTATGAAAATTTCACATAATCACAAATAGTAGTAAGGAATGGTTCTCAAATCATATTGTGCCAAATGTCACAAAAATGCTATTTTTATCTTAGAAGGAACTTAAAATGGCATTGCTACACCACTTCAAATCTTACAGAAATCCAAAGTAAAAAGCAATAGATCATTTGAGTTTGTTACTTGAATGTTCCAGTGCACAAAGGAAAAGCAGAAACTGCAAATGAAATTCTATGAACCTGTAGATCATTTCTGTTACATCGGCAAGTTCTTCAGCAGAAAACTTCAGGAGTCACCAACAATTTGTAATTCTACCCTCAAAGAATTTAGCCAGGATAGAATTTCAAGTCAGGGTTTTCCACAACTCTGTCCATAGAGCAATACTTGCTTGCCAAGAACCTTATAATTTGTTATAATTTAGTAACCATTCCAAAACAAACCAATAAAGCCACACAAAATGAAAAGATAAAAAGCTCAGAATACATGACTCAACTCACCAATAAACATGTTTAAGTGAACACAGATAGACCCATATAGTTTGCTATATTCTGTCTGACAGAATGCTCAGTATTAAACATTCAAAGTTCATGGTTTATCATATTAAAGCTCTGTGATATATCTATTTTCAGAAACACATCACTATTCAAATTCATTTGATTTTAAAATTATTGGATTTTAAAAATGCAGCTAATACAAAGAGCAGAACTACCATGCTTAAATTTTTAAGTCTATAAAGATGAATCCTAAGAAGTATCATTTGCTGTTATAATTGGAAAATGATAATATATACAAAATTTGATCATCAATACTGTGTTGTATTTCAGAGACTATGTGGAAGACTAAACATTGGTGAAATGACAGACAGGGCTTAAATAAAATCAAAAAGCTTATTAATGACCACTCTTTTCCCAGGTTAATTTGCAGGAAAGTAATTTTAATAGCAGTAACACTACAAAAAAACTGGCATGTGCCATGATGCCTATAATGCAGATATTGGCTAGTCTAAATGACATAGATATTCACTGTTTGAATGCCAATGCTATTTTGTAAGAAGCCATCCAAACAAGATTTAAGTGAATGAGTTGTGCAATAACAGAGAAATACTTATCAGTTTAATAACTAAACCACAAAGCTTTATAATATCACTAAGTATATCCTAAAGATACTTACTTTATTTCTATGGGATATTATCATTTGCGTAGTCTAATAAAAACAATAATTTTTTTCTGTGAAGTTGTAATTTAAAATAACTTGATGGTATTAAATATATTACAGAAGATACCAACATGTGGGCATAAAATACTGATAGAGAAACCAGTCTTTGGAGTCACACCAGTTTAGACTAAAATTAAAACAAAGTTACCTCAATGACCTAATTCCATCTGTAAGAAAACTTTGAAAATCAACTTTGGCATCTGTAATGTCAAGAAAACAATACATTGCAATGTGATAAAACAAAAATGACCCCTGAAATTTGTTCCTTTCCCCTCTCCTACCCCCTGCCCACTCCCACCTCAATAATTTTAAGAGAGTAACTTTTTCTACCAAACTGGTTTCCAATTGTTTGGGAAAAGCCCCAAGTCAATGAGACAACTCAAAATCATAAAACTGAGTATAATCGTAAAACTATAATTGTACCACTGCCTCATCTAAAACCATACACATGCAAAACCATGTAAGAATATCAACTTACTTTCAGGATTTTAGTCTAGCTCTTAAGGGAATAATTTTCTAAGAAAATTAAAGAATAGTCTGGCAAAACAATTTCATATATTTCTAAAGGAAATACATAATTTCCATAGAAAAATACATGATTCAATTTAGATTATGCCTTTGAAAACCCCTCATATTCTGATGAATTTATTTAGATTCTTTATATGATTACCAAAAAGAATCTTCCTTGCTTACACATCAGTATTCACTATAGACTATAAAACTTGCTCAAAGGAAATTTGTTAAATTAAAATAGAAAATTTATCTTTGAATTACAAAAGTTACTACAAGATTTTTAAATGGCCAACTTAATTTAAGGAACAAAACATGAATTTCATCCCAAACTCAACCCAGTGGATCAATGAATAAACTTCAATTAAATAAAAACCACCTAGGAGAAAACAGCTTATATTCAATGCAGAGAATACTTTTTATTTACCATTGGTGAACAAATCTATTAGATGAGTAAGAGTGTCATTATTAAGCAATGATATAAAACTATTTGGTGAAGGTATTTTACAAAAGGGAATCTGAAGGCCAAAAATTCTCTATGTCTAAAGCATGCGAAACATACTACAGTTAAGTTTACATCTTGAGTAATTAATATAAAGGTATATCTTTTTAGACCTAGTAAATATATGGAATGCAACAAAAATTTACATTATCAAATAGTTCAATATCCTAGAGCATCATAATAAACAATACTACAAACAGAATTTTCCCTAGTTCAACATAATCTAATAGTAACAGTATATTGCTTAAAAGAAATTAAGGGAAGAGCAGAAATCAGATTACCAATATAAATGTCACCTTATGTAAATTTTACTTGTTATTTTTGATAATATTGATTAGATGCCGTGAGGTTCATTATTAGCAAGTTATTTCCAGTTGAATAAAACCTACTTTCTTTTTTTTAATTTAATGTTTATGGTATTTTTTCCATTACCATTTACTCCCCTTATACCTCCCTCCTCCAAAAGCTACTTCCTCCTAAAATAATTACATAAAATCTAGACAAATACAACTGAGCAATGAAAATAATATTAACTTTTTCAAACATGCTAGCCTAAAATCACTATACTAGTATTCTAACAATGTAGAAACCTCGTACTCTTTTACCATATCTAACAAAAAAAAAAAAAATTGCTATGTATCAGGTATTTTGGAATGCATATATTTTTTTAAAAAACTGATAAGCCACTTTAATGTGGCTTAGTAGAGATTCAAGTATTACTATACTAGTCATTTAACCACAAAAGAAACAGAGGAACCTAAAAGCAGTTCATTACTTTGGCATACCATATCTAGTATGCTTTTAGATAAAAAGAAAATTCAGAATCCCAATTTCATGTTTCTCTAACACTCTATTACCAAAGCATTTTCTATAAACCATTCTAGAAGAAATTCTAGGAATTCAAATGAGCAATTAATGGAGGAAGTTTCTTCTAGGTCTCCTTCTTTGACGAAAACTTTCCAAGATTTAATATGTTGTTCTAAAGAGTCATCCAAAAATGTCAAAAGCTTCGTGCCTCATCCTAACTGCAAAATCTTCCAGTAGCAGAATCAAGACAGAACTTAATTTCTAAGTCTCACATCACAGATTTTTAAAAATTCTAATTATTCACATAGTGGTTTCAGAATATTTGTTGAAAGTAAAATTCAGATGGAAGAAAGTTACCTTTTCTTTCGATCTGTAAAGTCAATAACCTAATCTATATAGCTTTTGCTATCAAGGAGCTATTTCAATACTTTAAAAATATCAAAATTACAGCAGGAAAGCTTTTTTCAGACCTTAAGGTTCTTACATGAAGAATGTAGAAATCAGAAATCTAAGCCCTCAGTTACATTGGCTGTCAGTACAGAGAGTAGATGACTGAGATGATATGATCTTACTTAATAGTTCAATTTTAATCATAAAGATATGTCTCCAGGGTTCAAAACAAATAAATGCAGCTTCTCTGTTCATCAGAAATACTTCCAGTCATTTGCTAAAAGGAATCCAGCTTGGAATTGATAACTATATATTATACTGTTGAGATAGCAGTCTTGGAGAAACGTTCAGTCTTCTGGAAAGCCAAAGAAGTAAAAGGTGCTCATAGCCATTTTAATGAATCCAAAGAGAAGTATGAAAAAGTTACTACTCTAAAGACTATCTTAACCAAATGGAGCTGTTGCTTCAGTTTCTAGCACAACGCAGCTACCAGACCCTGTCTCAAATTTTGTCTTTACCTATTAATATTACCTTATTAGGGCTGAATATGAACCAGTTAGACTTCATTCCGGAGATTTCAGACAGAAAATGAGACGTCTGAGGTATTGTTCCTCCTAGATTAGATGAGAAGGAAAGGTATAGCTGGGTATTGTTTGCTAACTATCCATCTTGATCTTAGTAGAAGATACAAAGCATTGGACTCATTAGCAAGATTTTTATTTTGTTGGCTGATTTTTCTTTTTCTTTTTGTCCCAACTATTGGCTTTCAAATATTCATTTTAGCTTTCATGAGTAAGGTTACCATGGAAAGGACTTCAATTTTCCCTCTAGGCATCTTCAGTATGAAATTCTTTCATTTTTCAGTTCCAAGAGGCTGCAATGGCAAGGCAGATGATTTGCATGCAACAGCATGCAGCTCAGAGTATGATTTAAGTAAAAGAAAACATCTGGAATTGTGTTTGGAGTTGATGTTGCAGACTTGGAGGAGACGAATGCATTGATTCACTTTTGGAAGTACACAGGCCTCTTGTCATGGCTATCTGTATTTAAATTTATTCTAGTATTTGTTAGTAAGCCAAAGCCAAGCCTAAGTCAACATATATCTTATAGGTTCATTCTTCAAAGTTAAGAAAAAGGATATACAAACTTTCATAATAAGCTTCTGATATATGAAAATTCACTGTCTCATATTATTCTCAGTTAAAGCAATTTTGGCCTACTCCATGCTTTTATAAAGAAATCAAATATATATAAAGGATAATTCCTAGAAATTAAAAGACTGAATATTAATTTCTGAATAAACTGTGAACTAAACTTCCAATATAAATTATTTTTTTCCTACACCAGGTACAGCACCAAAATATCATGACCTGTGTCATAATTTTAGCCATCTTCATAATTCAGAGCTGCTTAACAAACAGCTCCTCACCTCATATTAACAGCAAGAAATAGTTGGCAATTAATAGATGTTCCAACTCATCTCTCCCATTTTTTCATGAAACTTCCTCAAGAATTCCTAAGACAAAATTGCCAAATGAGGTCTAAAACCCAATGAATTCTGATGAATTCTGTTTCTCTAAAGTAAGATTCACATCAAAGCATGTGTCAGCAATGTTGGTCTCATGGACCAAGATCAATTATTTGTTTCAAAGGAACACCAGTCCTATCAACATAGTCATCTAAAGGATGCAAGGATGACTTTCCAGTTCCAAAGTTTCCTGCTTTCTGATAAATTTTGTAAGAATTTTACAGTTATAGTTGTTTCATAATTCTCATAACCTGCTTTAAGTAAATTGAAAAAATGATTCCATAAAAACATTACTAGTCAAATCTCCCATCATTTATTAGAAGAGGTCACTCCATAAACAACGTTTACCTAGCTATTGCTGAATGTTGTTTAACAAGTTAATGCCTGTATTTTAAAACTAAACACATCATACTGACCAATCATATAGAAGGCTACATACAGTATCAGAACAACAGCTGATATGTGCAGCTACAAAGTCTGATATATAAATCCATTCTTATTTAAAAGCATTATACTCTTATTGTTAAATGGCAAAACATTACTAAGACACAAAACTTTTTAATTAACATATTCATACCTTCACTGATCTGATTGTCTGATGAAATCACACTTCCTGAGGGCAAGGGACCAAGTGAACTTGAGCCTTCCACAGCCTGCCTCTTCTCAAAACTAAATTCTGGAAGTCTTGGAGCCTGGGGTCTAGTTTTTCTTGCAGGATTCAGGAAAAAACAGTAGGCACATCGAAAAGCTGTAGAGAATTTAAAACAAAAAAACAAAAACAAAACCACAAACCAAAGAAAACTCAAGGACTAATCATATAACTCTCAAGATTACCTTTGCATATAGTCAAAGAACCCTTCAAAAGTTATTTATCCCTTGTGAAATTACATATGGCTTTAGTAATATTATTGCAGGTATTCTAACCAAAGCTAATTTTAAAGCATACTTTCTAATTATTATTAGAATATTAATTTTAAAGCAGAAAAGATAAGTTATATAGCAGGGTTACTAATAACAGCAAAACAATATTAATAATGACCTAAATGTATTACAGAAATTACGTTTTTAGTCACCAGAATCATTAGGTACTTTTAAATCCAGAACCTCACTCATTTGCCCAAGAAAATGTAGTATGTCATATTTGAGAAGCATAATTAATTTAGCACAATATTTTCTAATAGTGACTACACATGAAAATCATCTAAGAAACTTCAAAATCTTAAAACCATGCTGATGCCTAGAACCCCATCCCAGATCAATTAGAGCAGACTTTTTGTAGGGGGCCCTGGACATCTTAATTTTTAAAAGCTATTCAGGTGATTCTGATGCACAGTGAAGTCTGAAAGCAGCTGGCCTAGAGGTTGCACGTTGTTATGAGAAAAATTGGAGCTGTCTTTCCTGCTTTGTTCTATGTTCTAAAATAAGGACATGCCTGAACAATATATACAGAGAGAGTATCAAAAATAAAATTACATTACATGGGAACTAGCATAGAATGAAATATTTGAGAGTAAAATATTTAAACTAAATGCCCAATAATTCTTACCAATGTATTCAAATTCTTCTTTCAAAGCCATACCATTATGAGAAAAACACTGCTGACATATAAGGGCATACCTATACCAAAAGGAAAAATTAACAGAGTAGTTACAAAGGCAAACAAAGCCTATGAGAGATGCACCTTTAGCCATCACAGCTAATTTATATTTTAACATAGCTTAATATGTCATAACAGATTAGATGTTCTTAGTAAACAATAAATAATACTCTCTAAACATAAGAACAGCCAAAATTTCAACCATATTAAAGTATAATTTATACATCAAATTAAAAATAAACTATGCAACAATCAAATGAATATATCCTTATTAAGTTAGCAGAAACATTTGGTAATAGAACACTTAAACTTCAGTGTTTCCTAAAGTATATTTCTGGAAATCCCAAGTGTGTGGTCAGATAAGACTGAACGTCTTAAAGTTTCACAATAAGAAGTCTTGTAGTACAGAAATTAACTTTGTTTAGTTCAGTCCAAAGGTTAATTTCTGTACATCATAATTCCTGTATCTATCCCAGTTACACTTAAACATCTTCCTCACTTTCTATTTATTGACTCATTCTATTCTCTGTGCATGTACTTAACAAAATATTTGGCCCTGTTAAAAGACATTCTCTTTTGAATAACAGACAATTTTTTATATTAACTTTAAATTCTAGTCCCTTTATTAAATTGGTAATATTAACCAATAACTTTGTCTACTATTCTAAAAATTATTTACTATGACAATTGCTTCACTCAAGTCATGCTTATCATCCTAGAATTACTGTAAAGGTCAAATTAGATAATAATTGGAAATGTATTTTGAGACCTGTAAGTGCCAAATCATTGTTATTAAAATTATCACCAAGTCCAGTACTGACATCTATAAAATGCCATATTTAACAACCTACCAAGTTTTCACTATCTGTGTACACTTCAAGTTTAAAAGTTTTAGTGAAATGAATCAAATTTCTCTAAAAATAACCTTAAGGTAAGATTATAATAGAGTAGGGTTACATTTTTGTTTTATATATTTTTTCTACATTTTATCTAGATACTTTATTCAAACTCCTACTGAAAAAAAAAAACAAAACTGAATCTGTACTCTTTTGTACTTCTATAAAATACTACTCCATTATGTCTTAAAATAAGGAAATAGGAGCCGCAAAACTACAGAAATCTAGTGTGTGTGTGCACCCAACATATATATTATGACCAATAAACTTTTTCTTCATTTTCATGTATTTACCACCCTGGTAAACATTACCTGTTTTGTGGACCATCACCAACTAAATATTCAACAATTCTATCCAAAGCACCTCGTTCTCGGGGAAGGATGGGTCTTGCTAAAGGTGGGCCTGGAGGATGAAGACCTAATAAATAAATAAATACATAAAAATTTGTATGTGTAATTCAATTACCAAGAACTACTTATGCTTGTCAGAACTTAAACAATTTTAACAAAACAAACATAATATTGATCTTATAAATCTCTGTAGAGCAAATTTTCATTAAAAAGGTTGCACTACAAAAAAAAGTTTAAATATGTGCTATATCAGAACCACCAATATAATCTATTAAGACAGGAAACAATGTGAGGTTCTGTACAAATTATTTTTTTCAATGGCCAGACTCTTAAAAGTTCATGTAACAATAAATTAGGGAATTCCACTTCAAACCACAATAGCATCATAGGAGTCATATGTACCTTCCCACCTAAAACAACTAAAATACTGTGCAAAATATATGATGCAACAATTTCAAAGACAGTGGGTATCAGGCAATGTAGGATAAAGATTTCTGAGAGACACAAAGCAAATAAGATGAGCCATACAATTGCCCCAGCTTGTTACCTAGAAAGAATTTCCAGGCAACAGCTCAGGGAGAGTAAACCCAAGTGAAGTGAATCATGTTCCTGAGATGAGAAGATAAAGCTGGAACTCTGGAGAAGCCAAAGCAGTTTGAATTCACAGGAAAGAGGAGAAGAAAATGCACAGAGCAAGAAAACCAAAGACCTGCAGACTATTCAAGAGTACTGATTGACACATGCATATTAGGAAACTACCTGAGGACAGAGAAAGAGCCGCCCCAAAATATTTAAAGTAACAAAAGTTCACATGGGGCCAAAAATGTTGAACATTTCCACCAGCCAGAGTGGAAAACTTCATAACTCAAAGGTCACTAGTTAAGTAATAAGAGGAGTTTTGTATAGGAATATAAAAATATCCTGCATCCAATAAGGTAAAACTCATGTTTGGCATCAGATCAAAAATGATTAAACTTCCAAAATATTCAGAAAAATACAACCCATAATGAGAAAAATAAATTTAAAATGACCCAGAAATGACAGAGATAATAGAATTAGTAGACAAATACATTAAAACACTATGATAATATTCTATATGCCTGATAATATAAATGAAAGATGCAATGTTAGAGACATAGAAAAAATATAAAAGACCCAAATTAACTCCTGCAGATGGAAACTACAATGTCTAGGATAGAAAATCCACCAATGGGATGAACAGCAGTTTGGACATTACAGAAAAAAAATATTAGTAAATGTAAAGCTATAACAGTCGAAACCATACAAAATGAAACACAAAGACTAAAAGTATTTTTAAATGAAAAAATGATCAGGAAGCTGTAGAACCTAATATACATATAATTGGAGTCTAGAAGGAGAAAGAGAAGGAAAAGAAAATAATATCTGAAGAAATAATGTCCCAAATTTTCCAAATTTGGTGAAAAATATAAATGCACAGACCCACAAATATCAACAAAACTTAAGCACAAGAAAGATAGTTTTACAAAGGACACAGCACATTCAAATTGCTTAAAACTAGTGATAAAGAGAAAATCTTAAAAGCAGTCAGAAAAAGATTCATTAAGTACAGAGAAACACAAATAGGAATGACAGCACATTTCTCATCAGAAAAATAAGCAAGCCAGAAGACAATGAAGCAGTATGTTTCAAGTTCTGGGGAAAAATTATCAAATTAGAATTCCATATTAGTGAAAAAAATATTTTTAAAATAAAGGCAAAATGAAGACTTTTTCAGACATACAACCTTAAACAATTCATCCCTAGAATTACACGACAAGAAATGTTAACAGACGTCCTTCAAGCAGAAGGAAAAAACACCAAATGAAAAGCTGATCTACACCAAGGAAAGAGGAGTACCAGAAATGGTTGCCATATGGCTAAATATACAGAACTACTATTATTTATATCATTTTTTAAAGTTCATGGTTTAAAGAAAAAAATAATTTGTTGTGTGGTTTACAACATATGTAGAAGAAAAATGTATGATAACAACAGCACAAAGGCCAGAAAGGGAGAAATATAAGTATACTGTTATTAGATCCTTAAACTATATGTGAACACCTGGTACCCTATCACTTGCAGATAAACTGTGAAAAAGATATATACTGTAAATACCAAAGCACTCACCAAAATCACACACAAAAAAGCAATATAACTAATAAGGCAACAAAAAATATAAAATGCAATCATTAAAAAAAAATACTTAATCCAAAAGAAAGCAGGACATGAGAAGAAAGGTAACAGAAAAAACAAATAGGAAAAAAATGCACATTAGAACACTTAAACAAAAACTTATACATATCAATCATTACATTAAATGCACATGGCCTGACCATCCTCATTATGAGGCAAAGATTACCAGAATGGGGAAAAAAAAAAAACATTTTAAACATAAAGATCTAATAAGTTAAAAGTAAGTGATAGAAAACACATATATATATGCTAACAAACTAATCAAAAGAAGTCTGTAGTAGCTATATTGATATCAAGCAGAGTAGATTTTAGAGCAAAATATATTCTCAGAGATTTTTTTTAAAAAGTAATTTCATGACAAAGGAGTCAATTCATCAAGAGGGCATAGTAATTCTAAATATATATGTGCATCATAACAGAGCTTTAAAATACATAAAGCAAAAACTAGTAGAACTACAAAAAGAAATACACAATTATAGTTGAAGATTTTAACAGCCTTTTCTCAATAGTTGACAGAACAGACAGCAAATCATCAATAATACAGTGTTAATATAGAACAACACTATTATGGGGGACTGCTCCTTGTGGTTTCAGGAATTGTAGCCCAAGCCATGAGCGAGGTCCCCATGGGGGGCCTCTAAGTCTCAACAGAAAACTGGAAGGCTGAGGCAGACAGGACCAAAGGCCACTCACAGAGTTCCCATGGGAATTGGGCTTAAAGCATACATATTATGCTTTAGAGCTTGCTATGCTTTTCTTATCTCTTAGTTAATTATAAACAATCTGTAGCAAAGAATGTATGAAACCTTGCACTTAATGCCAGTGTGGCATCAAAATGTTTAATAGACCCTAACACAGACTGGTCACTGTGCTCTCTGTATTGATATCTATATTCAGTAACTGTCAACTGTAATCCAAGCACCTAAAAGCTAATTGATGATTTATGGATTTTGACTTTGTATCTTCCATGCATACCTTTCTCAATAAAAGGCATGAGGAATGGAGGTCTTGCACATTCTCCACTAGAGGGAACAGCCACCTCCTTTTTTCCCCAAAGTACAGTGTCCTGAATAAATCTATTCCACCATGGTCCTGAAACCTGTGCTGGACAGAGAAGTTTCCAACTGAGCCAGGGCGTTGGAGGCAGCTCAGCCTCACACTATCTACTACCAACTTGACCTAATTGACATTTGTAGCCACTCTATCCAACAGAAACAGCATACAGTAATGCATTGTTTAATAACAGATAGATATGTTCTGAAAAATGCTTCATTAGGCAATTTCATCATTGTACAAATATCATAGAACACACTTACACAAACCCAAACAGTATATAGCCTACTATACGCTCAAGCTGTATGGTATAATATGGCCTATTGGTACTAGGCTACAAACCTGTACATCATGTTACTATACTGAATACTGTAGGCAATTGTAACACAATAGTAAGTATTTGTATATCTAAACATAGAAAGAGTACAAGAAAAATACAGTATAAAAGATAAAAAATGGTACACCTGTACAGGGCACTTACCATGAATGGAGATTATAGGACTGAAGTTGCTCTGGGTGAGTCAGTGAGTGAGTGGTGAATAATGTGAAGGCCTAGGACATTACAGCAGACTTTATAAACACTGTTCCAAAAGCCCTCTCCCTACTTCCTTCCGAAGCAGTCAGTGCTGCTCCATGAACAGGGATGTGGGCTGAACTGACTGGAAATATCAAGGAGAAACTGGCTGGGTAAGGCATAGGTCAGCATAATAGTAACTGTCAGAGGGAAGTAAAAGGTGGCCTGAAGATCAGTAGGAATAAGAAATCAAGATGATGAAATAAAGGAACATAAAGCATTGTCATGGCAATGTGGTGCTGCCTACTGTATGTTGGAACAGTGGTTAGATTAAGGAACTTTGTGGTATTTTAAAAGAAGTGTTTAACATGGAGAGGGTGTAGAATTGAGGATTCAATATTTCCACTTTGGTACCTTGTTTTTGGTTCCATTTACCCTATCTAACACAAAGAGCTCTCCCTGGCACTGAACTGATAAAAGGAATAAAACTTCTCTACGCTTTATATAATTAAACCTGAAAATATTTCCGAAGTTCAGGGATGGGCAGCTCCACACTACCACATAAGCTTTTAATAAAGTGCCAGCGACACTAAATACTTTTTAAGATAGCTACTATAAACCTGTGCCTTTGTACAGGGTCTTAGTTCCTCAACAAAGAATTTACAGAATATCAAGCTAAATCTAAGAGGGCTATGGTGCCCTCTGAGTGCATAATGCTGGGGGAACTACCTCCTCTGTGCTGAAACAGGTCAGTGGCTGACTGATGGGGATATACTCTGTTCACTCAAAATTGAGGTTCTGAGAGTGAGATGGAATCTGTTGGCCAGTGCAACAGATATTGTTCCCGTCAAAGAAAAGAAATTCCTCCTGAACCACATAAGCTTCCATTTCTTACAGAAAATTCATCTCCATTATAATATTATAAGACCATCATTGTATATGTGATCCATCGTTGACCAAAACATAATTATGTGGCACATGACTATACTCTTTTCTTTTTTTTTTTTTTTTTTTTTTGCATGTCCGGCTACAAACCATTCTTAGTGCCCACTGTTCTGGGCACTGAGCGTAGAAATAGCCACTCCCTCTCTGCCCTGACGTCACAGGCGCGGCACGGCAGCCTCGTCTGTGGTGCCAGCAGGTCCGGCACCTGCAGGGCAGCGACTATACTCTTTTCAAGTGAACATAAAACAGATGATAGGCTGAGACAAAAAAAAAAAACAAGTCTCAATACATTTAAGAAGATTCAAATAATACAAAGTATATTTTCTGGCCATAATAGAATTAATTAAAAATCAGCAACAGAAGCACATAGGAAAAATCTCCAAATGTTGGGAGATGAAATAATATACATCTAAATAATCCAGAGTTTAAAGGGAAATTAGAAAGTATTTTTAAATAAATTTAAAAAATTTAAAAACGTCAAATTATGATATGCAACTAAAATAGTAATTACAGGAAATCTTATAACACTAAACACCTACAAAAGAAGATAGGTCTAAAAACCATGATTTCAGCTTCCACCTAAAGAAACTGAAAGCAAAGAGCAAATAAAACCCAATGTAAACAGAATAAAAGAAATAATAAAGATCAGAGAGAAAACAAATGAAATAGAAAATACAAAAATAATAGAGAAAAACTGGTTCTTTGAGAAGATCAATAATATTGGTAGACCCCCTAGTCAGACTTATCAGAAAAAAAAGAAGATACAAAATATTAATATAAGGGATGAGAGAAATGACATAAATTCAAATTGTAAAAACATTAAAAATATAATAAGGGCATTTTATGAATAACTTTAGGCCAGATAATTTTATGTTTGATGACATAGACAGAGTCCTTGAAAAACTACAAAATTATCACAGCTCACTCAACAAGAAATAGGTAACTATTTTTTTGCTACAATTTTGTTAAGAATTTTTTCATCTATGCTCATGAGGAATATTAGTCTGTTGTTTCTCTTTTTAAAAAAATTAAAATTTTAATTAAAGAAAAATCTTCTACAAAAAAATACACCATGCCAAGATGTTTCAACCTGTAAATTCTACAAAACACTTAAGAGAGAAATATCAGTTCTACACAAATTTGTCCATAAAATTTAAGAGAAGGGAATACTTCTCATATAAGACCAGAACTATACTGATACCAAAACCAGGCAAAGACACTATAAGAAAAAAAAAAAAAAAATACTATAGACTGATATCCTTAAAGGAAATTGATGTAAATACTTTTAACAAAATTTTAGTAAACCGAACCCAACAATATATATAAAAAAAATAAAACATCATGACCAAGTAAGATTTATCCCAGGAAAGTAAGGTGACTTAACATTAAAAAATCAATGTATTCCACTAAACAGATTTTAAAACAAACCAAAGAAGAAGAAATTAAAACCTTATATAAGCATTTCAATACATGTAGAAAAAGCATTTGACAAAATCCATAATCCATTACGAATAAAAACCTTTAGCTAACTAGAAATAGAAGGGTTCTTCCTCAACCTGATAAACACTATCTATAAAAACCAAACAAACTATAACTAACATCATGCTTTCCTCTTAAGATCAGCAATACAGCAAAGATACATGCTTTCACTATTTCTAGCTAGTGTAATAAGGTAAGAAAAAGAAAAGGAATCAAGATTAGAAAGAAAGAATTAGAACTGTCTTTATTCACAGACAATTTGATAGTCTGTGTAGAAAATACTATGGAATCTATAAAAAAGCTATTAGAATAAGTGAGTTTAGCAATATTATAGAATATAAGGTCAATATACAAAATCAACTGTTTTTCTATATATATAAGTAATGAACAATTGGACATCGTTTTTTAAAATATCATTTATAATTTGATCAAAAATAAAAAATAATTAGATGTATATTTAACAAAAAAATGTGCAAAACCTATATACTGAACACTATAAAACATTGCTGAGAGAAACTAAAGATCTAAATAAATGGAGAAATATACTGTGCTCATATAATAAATTGGGTAATATCAGAAGAGAGGAGTCCTGGCTCAGTGGATTGAGTGCTGGCCTGAAAGCCAAAAGGCCACCAGTTCAATTCCCAGTCACAGCACATTTGGGTTGCGGGCCAGGCTCCTGATTGGGGCATAAAAGAAGCAACCAATAGATGTATCTCTTGCACATTGATGTTTCTCTCCCTCTCTTTCTGCCTCCCTTCCCCCCTCTCTAAAAGTAAATAAATAAAATATTTTTTAAAAAGTAGAGAAGACTGAAGAGTACATAGTGGAAGAATAACCTAGAATTTAGTTAATGATTTTTGTCCTATAAGAACAGTAACAACAAGAATAAAGAATTACACATTCAAACTTTATGAGGTATAACTCCACAATCTCTCAAAAGTGAAAGAGAATTTTTTGCAGGAGATACTCTGAACTAAACAACAACACAAAAGAAGGCACTAAGAAGAAACTTGGAGGATAAAATAAATAAGATGTGATGTCTGCCTTTGTAAAACAAGGCAGGATGAACCTAAGAGTGAGATGCTCAGCAATGGAGATTTACATGAGGAGCACTTAGAAGCCTTTGAAACAAAATGATGCCTTGTTGGAACAGGCCTTATAACACAAGGATACAAGGTTTTCAAATTGACTAGGACAAAAAACTTTAAAGCATTCAAGATAGTCTTTAGGGTAAAAATATTATATTAATATTTTAAAGAATAAGAAAAGAGATTTGCCTTATAAATAATCAGAAACCTAAAGGCTTTTGCCAACTGAAAAAGAACAAATTATGTCAAAATTATAGCTATTGGTAAATTAAATTTAGGTCTAAAAAAAGTTCTTAGTATTACAAATCAAGTACATTTTTTGATTTTATCACATAAGTTAGTTGTTTATTTGTATTAACAACATTTCATCATTATCATCAAAAAATGAACTTTAATATAGAAATTAAGCATTGTATCTTATGAAATTTTCAACTTACATAAGCATGCCAAATTAGATTTTGAAAGCATTTAAGCCAACTTAACTTTTGCTGGAATATTTTACTTCTACATATTTAAAATGAAAATATCCATAAAGGATTCTGAACATACAAAATAACAGATTTCATAAAAATATCTTAAATCCTTTACATCCTTAGTAAACTTTAAAATAATGCATCTCCATATTCATGCTGTTAAGGATAACAGTAATTAATACAAACATCAAGAACAATCATTGTAGGAATACTGGTCATTTTTATACAGCTTGGCAAATTATCAAGTACCTGCTGGTTATTAATTTTGAAACATATGGGAGCCCTGTGGTAATACACATTAAATTGATTGTCTTCCACAAGTACGGCATAATGAAAAAAATGAATTATTAATCTTCTCTATAAGAAATCACTTAACTCACTCATATTTTTGGCAGTGTACAACTTAAATACAAAGTCTTTTATACAGAAAGTAATGAAAAACTTTAGTAAAATATGTTCTATTGAAATGATCACAAAATTTAGGCCATTATTCCTTCTAACCCCATTCTTACATGTGCAATACAGTTATTACTTTATGTAAGTTGCTAAACTTTTATTTCATTAAAACTAGATTCACAAATGTATATAATACATGGATTCTCACAAAAAAACATTATTTCACTAAACAACTAAGAACTTAACAAACCATGGGTATCTCAAATCAGTCAGAAAGCAACTGAAATATGAATAATTTTCAATCAATTTATTTTTTCTCGATTTCACCAAATATATAGCTACTTTAAAGGACATCATCATATGTCAAGTTTATTTTTTCAATAATTGTTTTAAAAATTATGATTTGTATACATTTCATTTGCAGCCAGATTTCTTAATGTTTATAAATTAATAGTTTTCTAGTTTTCTAAAATTGAATGCTGCTTTTCTCAAGGAAGAGCAGGGAAAACAATCTACTGTAATATTAACATTGAGATTGTTTATTGATTTTATTACATAAGTGCCCTGAATACCTGATCCAACTACTTACTAGCCTTAAACATTACAAATTATGTTAGTAATTAGTCATAAAAACACCAAAATAATCTAAGTTAGAATTAAATATCCTAAGATAAGATAATTTAAAATCATATTCAAGAACCTGACATGGAAATCTACATAAAATATTGTGATCTGCTAAAGCAGTGAACTTCCAAGTCCCAAAAAAACCCCAAAAGAAAATTGCAGGGTATTATAATCTATTATGGTCCAAAAATGGGATCTTCCTCCAGTGATTTGCCACACTAAAAGAGGAGAATTCAAAGGAATGAAATAGTAGGAAATTAGTATGTTAATTTAATAGGACTTTATGCTAACCTCTCTGTCAGAAAATACTTAGGTTTTTTGGCTTAAAAATAGACGACTTTCTTCAAAGACAACATACAGATGGCCAACAGACATATGAAAAGATGCTCAATGTCACTAATCATCAGAGAAATGCAAATTTAAAACCACAATGAGATCATCTCACACCTGTCAGAATGGCTATCATCAATAAATCAACAAACAAGTGCTGGCAAGGATGTAGAGAAAAGAGAACCCTAGTGCACTGTTGATGGGAATGCAGACTGGTGCAGCCACTGTGGAAAGCAGTATGGAGATACCTCAAAACATTAAAAATGGATCTGCCTTTTGACCCAGCAATCCCACTTCTAGGAAAATATCTGAAGAAACCCAAAATACTAATTTGAAAGAACATAAGCACCCCTGTGGTTCACTGCGGCATTATTTACAGTCTCCAAGATAAGGAAGCAGCTCCAGTGTCCATTAGTAGATGAGTGGATAAAACAACTGTGGGACATTTACACAATGGAATACTACTTGGTTGTAAAAAAGAAGAAAATTTTACCCTTTACAACAGTAAGAATGGACCTGGAGAACATTATGCTAAGTGAAATAAGTCAATCAGAGAAAGACAAATACCATATGATTTCACTTATATGTGAATCTAATGAACAAATTGAAACAATAAAATAGAGACAGACTCATAGATAGAGAGCAGGATGACAACTATTGGTAGGGATAGATTAGGGAGTGGAGGAATCAAGCAAAAAGGAAAAAGGTCTCATGGACAACAATGTGGTGATTTGCAGCAGAGAGGGGGGTGTAAGGGGGTTAAATGGTAATGGAAAATATACCATTAAAAAAATTTTTTTAAAGAAGACTTTAATACCAGTCTATATTAACAACAGAATTGTATACCACAATGAAGGAATATTCTTCCTGAAATATATTAAGTTACTTTCATGTTTAAAAATATGTGAAGGGTATAGCAAAAAGCATACTTTTAAAAAATCATAAATATATACCAAAAGTGTTCTCTTTTATCCCCATTTTATAAAATCTGGAGCCATTCCAAAACTGAATATAAAAAGATATACTATACTGTTGACTACAGAATACTAAAAAATTTTATTGCCATTTAAACAAAGAAGCCATAACAGTTAAATGAGCTTAAGAAATAGGTTTCAGTAACACAAGGTGCCAGCTGTAAAGAGTTATGGCTAATTGAATATGGAACTCCTCCTTAATCAGATAACTGCTCTGCTATTTCCAAATGAAATGCCATTTCCATACTGTCTGAAAATGGTCCATTTTATTGGTAACCAGAGAAAACAACATAAACTGTAAATAAGATTAAGTGCTCTGTTTACCCATTCCAGGAACTGAAGTAGCAGGGGATCCAAGGCGTCTCGGTAACACATTTGATGATAGGGCTGGAGAAGCAGTTCTTTCTGGGGGTCCACCAGGGGCTGAAGTGTCCTTTGCTTGCCCAGGAGATACTGGAACTTGTGGAGGAGGGCCCTGGCTAGAGCTTGCTCGTGTTGGAGAAAGGTTTCTTTGAGCTACAGTTCGCTGACGAATCTCTGAGAAGAATAAGAAGTATATATTATATTTAATATTCAATATACCACATCAGCCAATATCACAAGTATTACTTACATTTAATAAAGTTTTGTGCCCCCAGAAGGCATCTGTAGGGCCAATCTGCTTGTAATAAAAAATCTATAAAATGTAACATTGAAAACTCTATTTCTGAAACTACAAATCAACTGCATATATTTACATAACAAGACTTGATCTCGCTCTATTTATTGATATCACCTTTCAAAATAAATTAAAATAAAATCATCATCCAATTATGTGTCATGTCTTTTACAGTAATCCTCCTAATATATGATAAAGAAAAGAAAGTTTATCAGAATTAGTGAAAATGCTAATGAAAATTGCAGATTTGTTTTTCAAGATAAAAATGGTAACTCTAAGAAATGATTGAATAAGTATATTCTGGAATTATCAAATAATTTATGAGGTAATTAATATAAGCAGTCATAGAAATGCTAAGAAAGTATTCTTTACTATTAGGTACCATGCCCATTCTCCATCATACGATTGCTCTCTTTTTTAGTAAATTTCTTTTTGCCAAGGAAAACTTCCACTCAGCATAATGTATCATCATAAATAAATCTTATATTTAATTGCAGAAATTACAAGAGTTTCTGTAATGGGTTGGCAAATATGCCACATCCAGGCTGCTGCCTCTTTTTGTAGTTTTATTGAAACACAATAATGCTCTTGTGTTTACATACTGTCCATGGTTGCTTTAAAAAAGAGTTGAGTAGTTGCAACAGAGACCATATGGCTCTCAAAGCCATTTACTATCTGGCCCTTTACAGAAAATTTTATGATCCCCTAACTCAATAACATAAAATTCAATTCTATCATTCCCCATTCCCACCAAACCTTACTTGAATGTTGATGGTAACATCTCAAGTAAAGAAGCACTTATAGCTTTTTTAATTCTACATATCACACAGAATTATTACAAATCTTGAAATAGTAGGCCAAAACTAAAGAAGTTAAATTTTAATTGGCATGACTGGTAAAAATGCACACTTTCACAAGCAAAATACTTTTAGATTTGGACTTTATTTGACAGTTAAAGATTTTCATGGAAAGTTCATTACAATCAAAAGTACAGCTCTAGCATCAGATTTCAGTTTACTACAATCTAATCTGCTAATTAAGAACCTTGGCCCTGTGGGTCAGAAAGGTTTGGTTAGAATCCTGGCTGTTGCTATATTACCTCAGGTGGGTTAACTTCACTAAGTCTATTCTTAACTCATACGATTATTATGAAGAATTAATACAATAATACCTGTAAATTGAAAGTTAACATTTATTGAATAAATATTGTTTTATATGACTGCATTTTCACACAATTAAGTATTTTCAAATGACCAGTTAGCTGTAATTACTGGGACCAACTAATTTCCCATTGATTCTTAATGTAGTCTCTAACCTTAGCCACTACAATAATAAATTACAAGCATATCATTATATAAATAGAGCCGTCTTTATATTTGGCTATTTTCATGCAATTTGTATAGAAAATTTTATATTTTTCCTGGACTAATTGTATCCTAATATCTCCTGCAAATTAGCTGGTCACTTAATAATCACAAGGAATATGATAACAAGGAACACCTTAAAAGGTAGTTACACATTAGGAAAGCCATCAAATGTTACAAAAGGTACAGAGATCAATAAAATCATATTGATATGTTCTTTAAATTAATTTTAAAAAACAAGGCATCAAATATTAGATGACTTTCAGCTAAGACATAACAAAAAATGACATTTTCTTCCAGATAAAGTTTAACATTTATTAGAATATATTAAAAGCAGCTTTTATATTTTCCCTTCTGGAAGAGACTTGAGAGACTTGAAACTGCTTCTGCTGAACGTGCATTTACCCTATGAAAATTAACCAAAGCACACTTTTAACAGCACTCATGTGCTACTGAAATGTGGGGTTTTTAACTAACTAGTAAGCAAAGAACATCATGTCTAGCATTCCATAAAAGACTTGGTGGAATAACTTCTAAATTTAAATTTAGGCAGACAAGGCAGGGGGGATGGTACAGAAAAGGAGAGAGAAAGGAGGAAAAGCAGGTAACAAAGACAGTATGGTGATTACCACAGGGAAGAGGGATGGGGGGAGAGAGTAGAGGGTAAAGTGGGGATAAACGGTGAGGGAAGGATATTTGACTTGGGGTGGTGAATATACAATATACAGAAGATGTATTATAGAAATGTACATTTAAAACCTATATAATTTCATTAACCAATGTCACTCCAATAAATTCAAATTTTAACAGTTACAATATCAATAGTTAAAAATAACTATCAATGTAATCTAAATTTATATATGGAAGTGTTATGAAGTATTGTGGTATTAGTCTCGGTTTAAAATATCTATGATTTCTCAACTTTTAACCACTTGACACTCATAATCACTCCAAAAAGGTTCTAGTACTCACCAAAGTACATAGTCATATTGGTTATTTTCAACATTTCTTCCATTTAAATATAAAATAATATCATCCCCCCATAATATTTACCAAGCATTCCACATCAATCTTGTATAACATAAGGAGTATTCCATAAAGTCAATTCATTTTTTAAAAACTTTATTAATTTTTTTTTAGAGAGAGGGGAAGGGAGGGAGAGAAACATCAATCAGTTGCCTCTCGCATGCACCCCAACTAAGGACCTAGCCTGCAACCAGGCATCTCTCCTGACGAGGAGACCTTTTGTTTTGTGGGACAATACTCAACCAACTGAGCCATGCCAGTCAGGGCCCCATAAGGTCAACTCTTGAATGGAGGATGTTTTAACATCCCTATCAATGACCAATCAATAATTTGATAAAAAATCACATTAATTGAATATAAGGACATGTTTACATTTTTTAATCCAAAATAATGCAAATTAAATAAAAATATGATTAAAAACTACCATATTATAATTTAAAAAAGGAAGAAAAGTGTAAAATAATGATAAAACAGGATAGTTGCTAAAGCATAAACTCCAGGATCAAAATGGTTTGATTTAAACTTTAGCTCCACCCCATTTATTAGATGTGCATGCAGCCTTTTCTAAGTTGCTAACATCTCTCAGTTCAGCTTTCTCATGATGAGAATACTTAGTTCTTATGGTTTTTGTAAAGATTAAATGAGATCATCAATGCAAAGAGCTTAGCACAGAAAAATTACTTAATAAGCAATAACTAGTAGAAGTAGTATACATCTAAAGGTTCCAGAGATTGCAATAAGGCAATAGCTAAGCAACCTAGAATTTCTAAATCAATTATTAAAATAAAATACAGATATTAATTTACAAATTAAATGTTTTCCTAAAGTTATTTGTGAACTTATTTAAATGCTTAAATTCACAATTAATGTAAAAACTTAAATCTATAACCCCAGCTTGTTAATAAATAATTCTTAAAATAAATGTGCTACAATACAAATAATTTCCTCTTAATTTTCATATTTTTAAAAACTATTTTTATTTATTTATTTTTAGAGAGAGGGAAAGGGAAGCAGAAAGAGGGAGATAATCATTAATGTATGAGAGATACATTGATCGGTTGCCTCTCGCAAACCTCCAACTAAGGACCTGGCCTGCAACCCAGGCATGTGCCCCAACTGGGAACCAAACCAGTGATCTTTTGGTTGACAGGCTGGTGCTCAATCCACTGAGCCACACCAGCCAAGATAATTTTTCAGATTTTTAAATACTGCCTTTATACATACTGGTAGAAAGTTTTGTGTTTGTTTTGGTATTAAGCTGTAGTAGGAAGAACACCATACAATAATTAGGAGGCATGGATTTTTCATCCTAGCTGATAGCACCTGTGAACTAAAATGTCTTGTCCAGTCTGGGTTTCAAATTTCTTTAAAAAGTGTTGGTAGAACTAAAAATACAGTGGTACCTCAGTACTTGTTGTTAATTCGTTCCGAAACTCGTGACAAGTGCTGAAAGTGTGCTGAAACCCACGAGTACCAAGCAAACAATGAGTGATGAAGCATTTTCTCCTGAGGGGTGGTATCGTGACTCCTATAAGTTGTAGCAAGTGCAATGAGTCCCAAGCAAGCACCGAGTGCGGGAACATTTTTTTCTCGTCAAATGCAACAAGTACAGAGTTTGATGAGTTCTGAAGCCAATGAGTACCAAGTTATAACTGCACAATCTTCATTATTTTCCTTAGTACAGGTCAGGCTTTCTGAACTATTGTGTCTGTCCTAAGCTTCATAAGAAAAAATTTCAATAAATTATAGTAATAAGAAAAAAATCTTCATGCATATGTGGAAGCTTAAGTTTAGGGTAAATCTGGCTCTTTATAAGTATGATTGAGGTGTAATTAGGTGGGGTATGGGTATATGTCTTTAGGAGAATTTCTATTTTTCAATTTATATAAATATAATTTCTTTAAATAACCAAAATAATAAACACCATGCATCTGACATCTCTTCCTTTTACTTTCAAAATTTTCTCAAGTCTACATTCACTAAAT
Source organism: Furipterus horrens (assembly GCF_987537825.1). NCBI lineage: Eukaryota > Metazoa > Chordata > Mammalia > Chiroptera > Furipteridae > Furipterus > Furipterus horrens. Next base: position 170,232,480 of record NW_028327171.1, read on the forward strand.
CATCTTCTTCACATCCTACTCATACCAAGCTCCTTTAAGTACAGCTTCTGCCCTACTTCTTTACTGAAATTATTTCTTTAATAGTTGATGGCTTTTTATTAACAGAAATTACTCCATAACATTGTCCTTTCCATAGAGGCAAAGCTTTTTGAAAAAAGATAAAGAAGATTCTCAATATTTCACTTCCCAACACAGCACAATCTGGTTTTTGTGCTCCTTTGTAGCTACTACAGTATCACCCACCACTGAAAGTACCATTGCTTTGGTTAATCGCCATTATTGTTATTATCAGAGCTCCTCTTTATCAAATCTCTGTTATCTGCTAGGAACTATACCAGGTGCTTTGTGTGAGCTTACTAATTTATGTAATATTTAGACCAACTCCTTGCACTTTTCAAAAGAAACCAAAGCTCAGAAGCTAAGTAACCCAGGATTCAAATCTCAGTTTTCATGACAACAATACCCTTGTTCTTTTATATAACCTTTCAGATGCAATGGCCTCGTTTGTCTTTTACTTACTTGACTATTTGCAGACTATGACAGTGGATGCCATCTCTACTACACTTCAACTTTTTAGATGCCAATTTAGTTCTGCTTTTAACTCTGCTTATTTCTTCTGTCTTTTTCCTGGGCTCCTTTCTCCATCTGTCTTTATATATTAATGTTCTCTGTGGTTCTGCCACAGATCCTCTTATTCTATTTTCTCTCCCTGGACAACTTCACTCAATCCCATAGTTTCAATAACTGTCACCTATACTTCCCAATGATTCCTAATCTGTATTACAATCTCAACTTTTCTTCTGAGCTCCATATGAAATAATCAACTGCCTATAAACCACACCATCTGAATGTAATTCCCACTTAATAGGTCCAAAAGCAGATTTATTATCTTTTACCCAAACCCACTACTCCAATTCTTATGTTCCTTATCTTGCTTAAAACACTCAAACAAAAAACTTAGGCAATACTTTGACACCTATCTCACCCACTCCCACTTTTCCAAATCTGATTGCCTGCCATCAAGTCCTATCAATCTACTCTTACTCTCCTCCTTTTTCAATTCCTTTGCTACAACTGTGTCTAGAGAAGGCCTTTATCTCTTACCTATGTTAGATGATATCTTAACTGATGTCCATGTCTTCAGCCTTGCTCTCTCTAATCCATTCTCCAAGTTAAAAAAAAAGTATTCTTTCTAAAACACAAACTTGATCTAAAATGCAAAGCCTCCAGTGGCTTTCCATATTGCCTATATGATAAAGTCCCAATCTCCATAATGTTACGTACAGAATCCTTCATAATTATCCCTCCCTCACCAAAACTCTACTGCTCTCTTTCAGGCATGTGGCGCTATTTGTAGTGCCTCTAGGTACCAAGTTGTTTCTCTCTTCTTGTCTTTGCATGTGAAGTAGACCTGAAGAGCACTTATTTTTAAGTGTATTCTCAAAGCAAATTGTTACTAAATTTTTTAGTGCACTGTGATTCATGCTTACCTTCACTGTGGTCCTTAGCATGCTAAGATTATATACATGTGCATACCTCTTTTTAAACCAAGAGCTAAGGGGCAAAAACTGCATTTTTGTAATCCAAGGTTACAGCAAGGTAATTGGCACAGAGTATGAGCTTAATAAATGTCTAAGAAAAAAATTTACTTTTCTCCTGCATTTTAATATCAAATTTCAAACTGCCTACTACCCAACTTACATGGTGTAGTAGGTAGAATAATGGCCTCCCAAACATGTCCACTTCCTCATCCCCAAAACCTATAAATATGTTATGTTACTTGCAAGAAGAATTAAGGTCACAGATGAAATTAAGATTGTTAATCAACTGAATTTGTATTGCCAGCTGCACTGAGAATTTCAGCCTAACTTCAGGAGACCAAAAAAAGGTATCTTCAAGCAGAAAACTTGCTAATTATACCACTTGCCTTTAGTTGAGTCTTTTTGTTGTTCTGCTTTTGAAATTAAGAATACATTTTACTTTATAGTTCTTTATCTCAACATTTACTTTTTCCCATCACCTTAATTTCTTTCTGCTCTGGTTTGTCTACTACCTTTCTCAACTTTAATCCACCTGAGCCTTACAGTTCACCAAAGTCCCATTTGGTATATTACTATTTTATAACATTTAAACAAAATTCATGAATTCAAAAAATGTTTCCTTTTATTTTCTTCAGCTCAACATATTATGAGTAAGGTACTATGAGTGAGGCAATACTGAATGAGATTCAGCGCTGCATACAGAGGTGGCAAGCAAAGACAATACAAAATTATGAAATACATGCATGCAAAGTAAGTGCCATAAAAAAGGAGCCAACAAAGTACCATGGAGAGTTCAAGAAGGGGGAGATTAAACTCCGTGATGAGATGAAGAAAAGGTGCACAAAAATGGTGGCACTTAAGAGGAACACTGAAAGTGGATGGTGATAGAAACGCTTTTGTTAACTGTATTTGAGGTACATGTGGCAGTTTTATTTTTTTTTTTTTTTAACTGAGGGAGCTGAGTTAATTACTATGCTCAATACCTCACTCACCCCAGCTTCCTGTCACATTGCCCTGGGTCTTTCTTTAAATAGTCTCGGATCTCGTTTTTTGTTTTTTGTTTTTTTAGTATATTTTATTGATTATGCTGTTACAGTAGTCCCAATTCTTTTTGTTGCCCTTTGCCCCCCTCTGCCCAGCACCTCTCTTCCCCCCAGCAATCCCACCCCTCACTTAGTTCATGTCCATGGATCGTGCATATAAGTTCTTTGGCTTCACCCTTTCCTATATTATTCTTAACTTCCCCTTCTCTATATTTTTACCAACTAATTATGCTTCTTAATCCCTGCACCACTTCCCCATTTCTCCCCCTTCCCCCTACCAGCTGATAACCCTCCAAATGACCCCAATATCTATGATTCTATTCCTATTCTGTTTTGCTTAGTTGGATTTTGTTTTTATTTTTTAGATTTAGTTGTTGATAGTTGTGAGTTTTTTGTCATTTTAGTGTTCATAGTTTTTATCTTCTTTTTCTTAAGTAAGTCCCTTTGACATTTCACATAATAATAGCTTGGTGATGAACTCCTTTAGCTTTACCTTGTCTGGGAAGCACTTTATCTGCCCTTCCATTCTAAATGATAGCTTTGCTGGATAGAGTAATCCTGGTTGTAAGGTCCTTTCTTTTCATCACCTTGAATACTTCTTGCCAGTCCCTTCTTGCCTGCAAAGCTTCCTTTGAGAAATCAGTGCACCCCTTTGTAGGAAACTCTCTGCTTTTCTGTTGCTGCTTTTAAGATTCTCTATCTTTCACCTTTGGCATTTTAATTATGAGGTGTCTTGGTGTGGTCCTCTTTTGGTCTAGCTTGTTTGGGATTTTCTGTGCTTCCTGAACTTGTATGTCTATTTCCTCACCAAATTTGGGGAGTTTTCCTTCATTATCTTCTCACATAAGTTTTCAGTTTCTTGCTCTTCCTCTTCTCCTTCTGGCTTCCTTATGGTTCAGATGTTGGCATGTTTAAAGTTTTCCCAGAGGTTCCTAAGCCTCTGCTCATTTTTTTCAATTCTTGTTTCCTCATTCTGTACTAGCTGACTGTTTTTTTCTTCCTTATGTTCCAAATCATTGATTTGAACCCCAGTCTTTTTCCCTTCACCATTGGCTTTCTATGGATTTTTCTTCCTTTCATTTAGCATCGTCTTCACATCTTCCCTTATGCGTTTGCTGTACTTAAGCATATCTGTCAAGCCTGTGAGTATCTTCGTCACCAGTGTTTTGAACTCTGAGTCTGTTAGGTTGGCTATCTCCTCATCACTTAGTTCTCCCACTGGAACCTTGATCTCTTCCCTCTTTTGGGCTAAATTTCTCTGTCTCCTCATCTTGACAGGCTCCTGTGTTTGTTTGCTTCTGTATCTTAGGTAGAGCTGTCCCACCTGTTACCTTGTACAGGGCGAGCCTTAGGTCACATGTGGCAGTTTTAAAATAAGAATCCAAAATTCTTTGATTTGCCTGCCATCAATTGGAGGAATGAGGATGTATACGTCCCCTCCCTTGAATCTGTGCTCTGTTATTCTTTGCCAACAAAAATATAAGTGTGCCAGTTCATAGGACTACTTTCTGTTTCTTGAGCTGCTTACTCTTAGAACCCAGAGCAATCCCAAGTGACCCCATTAGAGAGATCCATATGGAAATGAACCAAGATCCAGCAGCAACTTGTCAGACTGGTACGCCATCTTGGTAATAGGTCCTCCAGCCCCAATCAGGTAGCTCCAACCAATATGAAGCAGGGATGAACTGATTCTACCAAACCTTGCCAAAATTACAAATTCATGAACAAAACGAATGTTGTTTTAAGCCACTAAGTTTTGAGGTGTTTTTTATGTAACAGATAACAAACAGTATAAATATGACACTTAAGAATACTCAAAAGAGTGAATTTATTATTTCATAGGGTGTTTACCATATTTTCATAATCAAATGTACATCCCCTGAAAAACAGCAAAATACAAAGTACTATTAGATTTGCTATCAAAAAAAAAAATTAATGATTTCTACTTTAATCTTCCATATATGCCATGGAGCACAAGTGAATAAACTCTAAAACCTACTTAAATAAGAAGTTGTAATCTATTTGCTAGAGCCATTAAATTTTTCTGCAATACTTATTGATTTCAAATTTAGCTGTGGCAGGATACAACTGACTTTTCCTTTGTTAATTTCATTAGTAGAGATGCAGTGTTATGCACAAACATAAAAGAAAATGTGTAAGTGGCTTCCTTTTAAAACAAATATAGAAGGATCTGTTAAGAATTTATTTTAGCTATCGGATGACATCCTCCAATAAACTTATCAGCCTCTCTACTTCAATAATTCACTCCTATTTATGGTCATAATCTACTACTACATCCTTGCCATTAAGGACAACTGCATGACTCTCAAGTTCAATCATCCCCTTCTCAAACCACACTTAACTTCCCACCTATTTTGTAAAGGATCAGACAGTAAATATTTTACATTTGTTGACCATATATGGTTTCTGTTGCATATTCTTACCCTTCTTTGTTATTTTTTTAGCACACTTTAAAAATATAAAACCAAATCTAAGCTCAAGAGCCATATAAAGGAGACTGTGGTCCAGATTTGCAGGCTGTAGTTTACAGACCCTTATATTACTACCAGCACCTTCTGACTGTATATGATCTCCCTCTTGTGTCCTTATTTCCCTCATGGTCATCTTAGATTTCATAATACAGTATTATAATCACTCCCTTGTATGCAACCTACCCCTTTATCTCTTTACCCATTCCAATAGTCAAAATCTCAGCCAACTTTCTGCCTACTCCATGCCTGGTACCCATACAGCTAAACACAACTGGAAAAAACACACCATTAAATTCATGACCATTAACTTTAAGTGGATGTTAGTATCCCCTGGCATTCCTACATTTCCTAATCCATTTACTCTCTTACTTTCCTAGAGAATTACTTTATACCTTCTCTTCAAAACTCCAACACTTGTCCTGACCAGCAGGTCGCTGATTCGATTCCAAGTCAGGTCAAGACTTCCGGTCAAATGGAGGCAATAGGCAAACACAGCTTACCTCCTCAGACAACCACAGCAAAAATTACAACTAAACTACAGCACAACTATCACCCAGAATTGGCAGAAAAGCGAACTGTATAGAAGTCCAACAACCAAGGAATTAAAGAAGTCACATTCATCCAGGCCAGTGTTCGAAAGTCTGTGGAAGTGCCTGCCATTTTTGACCCATTTGAAAATGAGGAATCAGAAAGCTAGAAGTGAACAAACTAGAATTGATGGATATGATGTTGACAAAAACCACTAAGGAACTGAATAAAATATAATGAAATTGTTTAATAGAGCCAGTGAACAATGATGCTTTTTTGGAACTTCTGGCAGTCTATCAAATTAAAAATGAAACAGAAAAGCATCTCAAAAAGCATTTTTAGACTACCAGTCAAGACAGAGGTATAGGTAAACATGGCTCACCTCCTTGCATAACCACAGCAAAGATTACAACTAGACTACAAAAGAAATATCGCTCAGAATAGTCAGAAAATAAAGCTGTATGGAAATTACACAACCAAGGAATTAAAGAAGCAACATTCATCCAGACAGGTAGGAGGGGCAGAGAGGTGTGGAGATGAGGAATGGGTGGTCCCACACCCATGTGTGGTTGTTAAAAATCAGGAGGGATATCTTGGGATCGAGGGATCCCAACCCCACACCCGACCACCCAGCCCAGGGTTCCAGTGCCAGGAAGATACGGCCCATACTTCTGGCTGTAAAAACCTATGGGGGTTGGGACAGTGGAAGAAACTGCAGTTCTCAGGAGTCTCCTCTTTAAAAAGCCCAAAACAGTCCTAAGACTTATGCGGACTTACTTCTTCTAGGCTGTAGCACCGGGACAGTAGCTGGAAGGGCACCAGCAGCATACAGGGAAAAACTGAAGTGTCTGGCATCAGAGCGAGTGCTGAGGGACAGCTTCCTCCCACACAAAACTCCAGAGGCCAGGCAGTGGCATTACCTGCTTTCAGAGCCCTCACACAGAGCCACAGAGCATAGAGCAGCAACACCACATCATAGACTCCATCAACCTGATTCACATAGGTTGCCCTACCCTGGCAGTTACTTAAGGCTCCTTCCCACCCAACTTACTGGTGCGCTTTTCTACCATAAGCCACATCCTACTAAGACAACAAGTCAAAGCAGGAAATGATTCAGGAATTAAGAAGCATAGTAGGAGGGTACAGAATAGACAAGAAGATATTAAGAATAGTACAGGAAAGGGTAAGTCAAAGAACTTATATGCACGACCCACGAACATGAACGAAGGGGGGGTGGGACTGCGGGAGGAAGGAGGGGTACTGGGCGGAGGGAGCAAAGGGAAAAGAAATTGGGACAACAGTAACAGCATAATCAATAAAACATACAAAAAAAAAAAAAGTGATGAAAAGCAAGGACCTACAACCAAGACTACTCTATCCAGCAAAGCTATCATTTAGAATGGAAGGGCAGGTAAAGTGCTTCCCAGACAAGGTAAAGCTATAGGAGCTCATCATCACCAAGCCATTATTATATGAAATTTTAAAAGGATTTATCTAAGAAAAAGAATAAAATCAAAACTATGAACATTAAAATGGCAATAAATTCACAACTATCAACAATTGAATCTAAAAAACAAATTAAACAAGCAGGCCAAACAGAAACAGAATCATAGATATGGAGATCATTTCAAAGGTTATCAGTTGGGATGGAGAAGGGGGAGAACAGGGGAAAAAATGCAGGGATTAAGTACAAACTGGTACGTACAGAATAGACATGGGGATGCTAAGAACAGTATAGGAAGATGGAGTAGCAAAAGAGCTTAGACGAATGACCCATGGACATGAACCAAGAGGGCAATTGCGGAGGCAATGTGGGGTACTGGGTGGAGGGGGGCAAAGGGGGAAAATTGGGACAACTGTAGCAGAATAATCAATAAAATATATTTTTAAAAAACTCCAACATCTTCCCCATCCACATTCCCATTAAGAAAATACAGAAGAAAATTCCCACCACTTACTGATATCTATTCATGTTCTCTGTCTTTCCTCCTCATTATAAAGGAACTGTGCACACTCCTATCAAAAGCCACTCTTCCACCTGTACTGTAAATCCCGTCCCTCCTTGCCTCCTCAAGGACAGTTCTCCAACAACTGTCTCCACTCCCTCCTTAATCATCAATTATTCTGTGTCTTCCAGGTCATTCCCAGTAACACACAAATATGCTCTCATTTCTTTCTACAGCATGTTCACCCATAAATGCAAATGCTTCTGCCTCAAGCTACACATTTTTCCACTTCCTTTTATTCAAAAAGATAGTTTCTTCAAATTGTCTCCAATTTCTCTACCGTGATACTTTCTTAAACCCACCTTAATCAGGCTTTTGCCCATTTTTACAGCAAAAACTGTTCTTTTCAGGGTCACCAAGGACCTCAACATTGCTAAAAAATCAATGGTAAATTCTTGACCCTAACTTACTTTGGCAGCAGTTTTTGTCACAGATGATCACTACCTTGGAACACTCTCTTCAATTAGCATCCAGGACTCCATACTCTCCTGGGTTCCTATCTCACTGACCACTTCTTTTCAGTTTCTTTTTCTAATTCCTCTTCATTAGTCCCAACCTCTTTATGTTAACATGCCCTCAGGTGGCCTTGGTCCTTTTCCTTCTCCACATTTATATCCTTTGTAACCTCATCTAGTCTCATGGTTTTAATACCATCTACATACTGATGAAAACTAAATTGATATGTGCAGCCCAGATAATCCCTGTTTGCTAGATTCATATTCAACTGCTTCCTTAATATCCTTTATTAGGGATGTCTGCCTAATAGGCATCTCAAGCATGCATGTCCAAAATTAACTCTGCTCTTCACCACCTCACCTCCAAACAGTAGTTCATTACAATAGACCTGGAATAGCCAGGAATACTGAGACAATACACTCCAGAAGAAAAAAAAAATTTTTTTTAAAGGTTATCAGCTTCTCAAGGTCAAAAAACATGATCATCTATTTATTCTCCATGGTGTCTGCACATGAGTTATTCTTTTTAATGAACATTTTTTTTATATATAGCTAAGTGTTAATTCTCTCAAAAAGAATATTGAAAAGCAGTGCCACAGGAATCTAAAGCACAGAGACCATCAATGATTTTCCTATAATTATGACATAACATCAGAAGAAAAAAAATTTTATATGAATATCAAAGCTTCTAAAGAAAGATAAGTTTAGCTTCTTGAAGGAACTTATGTCACCTAAATATTAATACTTAAGAATGTCAGTAAAAGAGATGATGCATCTGTATTTATTCAGTAAGAGAGAAAAAACAGATTTTTAAAAAAGTAATTGCTAGCAACAGCTTTCTTCAAAATACCACATTTAAAAAATATATTCACTAAGATTATTTAAAAAATATTTTTGAGCCCTGGCTAAGTGGCTTAGTTGTTGGAATGCCATCTCTTACACCAAAAGGTTGCGGCTTTGATTCCCGGTCAGGGCACATACCTAGGTTGTGGTTTCGTTCCCCAATCATGGTATATGGAAGACAACCAATCCATGTTTCTCTCTCTCTCTCTCTCTATCTCTCTTCACTTCCCTCCTTCCCTCCTCTCTCTAAAATCAATGATCATATGCTCAGGTGCGGATTTTAAAAAACTATTTTTTAAAAATTAGTCTCAGTTAAACAAAACACTATAAAAATTATAGAAACCTAGCTTATAGCCCAATAATGGTTTTTATAATTACTACAAAGAAGTATAAATTATAGAAAAATTTGACTGTGAAAGTAGGAGTTTCATGGCAAGTATCTATGCCTAATTTCTATTAACCATGTGTAAACTTTCACATTTATCAAAAGAGCAGGCTAATATTTCTTAAAACCAAAATCCTATTTATAGACTATGGGAGAAGGTGGGATTCTTGTCACATAGCTCTGCTATTAAAAAACCTAAAACTATTATGGTTTATTTAGTACCCACAGTCTTTGTGGACATTTATAAAAGAATTTACTTTTCAAAGTTCTAAATGTCATCCTAACTTTATAAACCAGCTACAATTCTGATGATTTATAATAGATGTTAAATTTTTTTTAAAGATATATTCTATAGTGCAACAAAAGCCTTACACACTATATTATTATATTCTAAAGAAGAGAACAAAGAGGGAAGCCAATGCAAACTCAAAAATATCTGTTTACATGCCAGTCTCAGGAAAACTTTATGTAACCACTTAAAATAATGACTTTTTAAAATTTAGATAACAATCAATAACATAACAGTGAAGATTTCACTAATAATCTGGCAATATAACCTCCAAAAGAGTTAGTTATTATATAGCAGTAATTCATTTTTCTCACTTCTAAATAATTTTATTCTCTTTCTAAATAAGAATTATTTTAGAAGGAACTTCAAATTTGATTAAAAAATCTTCATTAAATTACCTCAAAAGTAAATTATAAAAATGTATGAATTTTTCTTAACAACAGATATTCCAAGAAAGACACTTAAAGGAAAAAAAATCTTACAAAATATTGGTGAAATTACTTAAGTTTCAAAACATTAAAGCCAATTGTACATTTAGTCTCAACAAATAACATTTTTATTGATCAACATAATCCTGTTAAATCAAAATGAAATAAATCTATTGCCATCATCCCAAGTCATATCCCAAATTACCAAATAAAAATTAACATAAAAGCATTTTACATAAGTTTTTATACACCTCTACCACACTTTTGAACTCACTTGGGTAAATATGGATCTTTCCAACAGCAGCAGCAGTTTCTACAAAGTTATTTACCTTGTCCAGGTCTTGCAGTTACAGCTGCTCCAGCAGATGGCGGCTCAAACTCCTGTCAATTACAATGATGTTATTACAGTGACCTAACAATGTGCAATTTATAATAAAATAGCAGTGATATCACAACCTTACCTTTGCTTTCTTTGAGTCTGGATCAAACCTTTCAAGAATTAATTTCGCCGTTTTATAAGTTTCTTTTTCCATGACTTCTTCAAGCTGAGAACAAAAATTACCATAAATTGCCACATTTTAAAACACCCACTACTTATTTCATAAGTCCTATTCAAAAAGTGTTCAAGCATAAGGCTTAATATAAATAGCACATAATATATCCAGACAGCATGAAAGACTTCCTACATTCAAATAATTAAAATCCAGATTTTAAAATGACTTCTAACCTCTAATATGTTGCTTGTACTGAACAGCTTTACTGTAAGGAAATACCAAATATTGCTAATTGTTTACATATAATGAGGAGAATAATTACATGCACCAACTTCAATAATGGAATGTGCAAAAATCTATCAGCCATCATTATTGGAAGTTATTAGACATGACAAGCAAATGACAGGCAATTCCTCAGATTTATTTCCTCATAGCACTTAATGCTATTAATTTAAAGAAGGTCGTTAGCAAGAGCTTTACAAAATAAAATCTCTGTGCCAATTAACTGCTGTCAGCATCGATTTTAGATTATTTATTAGCAGGAGCAATTAGCTTGCTGCAAATGCAATGAACACTCACTAACTGGGAGAACAGCCATGGAATTTGCTCAAATGACTTCAAAAGCTGAAGCTCCCCCTTTTCTACTTAGATTCAAACAACTTTAAAGGGAAAAAGCATAAACATAGCAAGAATTAAAGTAAAATTTTTACTGAGTTCTATGCTCACACTAGAGACTGTAATTAAAACACTTCACTATTATAGCATTTTATTTACAATGCACTCAAGTCACTTTATGGCTTAATACATGGGTTTAATTTTAAAAGTAATCACAAGTACCAGTTTAGCAGTTATGGCCTAATATCAGAAAAAGTTTACCTTTAGTACAAGACAGTCATATTTATGACAAATAGTCAATGTGTACAATAGAATGCTTTTACAAAATAATTGGAATGGGACCGTTTCCTTCTCGGTGACCACGAATAGCCACTTGGATTCATTAAATGTCATATTCCAAAGAACATTTTTCTTAAAACGCAACAAAGAACACACTTACCAAGTTAAAAATATGCTGCCACAATAACAGTTAACAGATTTTTCATTAAAAACTCAATTTAACATTTAAGAAGCTAAGTGCTTAGATAAATGACTTATTAATCCTGGTTTAGTAAAATTTAGTAAAACTAAAACATTTTCCTAATTATTTCAAAAATTCTCAGGCAAGCAAATTGAATCTTCTGATGTAAAGGAAATGCTTATAAGTAACATCACTTTAGAACTGGGGAAAAATAGAATGAGGGGGAAGAGGGAGGATACGAGGGGGGACCCCCCATAAAAAACAGAATTATCTTCTGAAGGGCGGGCTCCTTGCAGTACAGGCTTCCCCCACTAGGTGAGTGTTCTAGGAACCCAGCTGTATCAGTGTACCAGCTGGTGTTGTGAGAGGCAGTGTTTTTCGGCTTCAGTAAATTCGTTTTGAAGACTCTTGCAACATGTTTGCCTATTTCATGAAGGGTGATTTATGAGCGCACCTGCCCACACCACGCTGAGTGTTCAGCAGTTTTTGACCAAAAATGGCTTGACCCCTGTGCCCCACCCTCCCTATTCACCCCATCTCTTCCCCAAGTGACATTTTTTATTTCTCTGGATGAAAAAATTCCTCAAAGAGAAATGTTTTGCCAATGTGGAAGAGGTGAAACAAAAAACAGCAGATGCACTAAAAGGCATCAAAACTGATGAGTTCAAAAACTATTTGAGCAGTTTTGATACATGTATTGCGTCAAATAGAGTACACTGAAGGTGACTGAAGTTTAAACATGTAAGAATAAATACACAATTTTTAATAAATTCTGTTTTGAGGAGTCCCCCCTCATATATGATAGAATATATCACCAAGTCAACATAATCTACATGGAATAGCAAAGAACTGAATTCTTGATATCTACAAATTAATTTTTGATGATTTTTAATAGTATATTTACTGTATTTTTTCCCATTACCATTTATCTCCCCTATACTCTCTTCTACCTGCACTCTCCCCTGCCCCACAATCACTACACTGTTGTCCATGTCCATGAGTTTTCTTTTTTGCTTGACCCCTCCCAACCTCCAAAAGTGAAATAAGCCAGTCAGAGAAAGACAACTACGATATGATTTCACTCATATGTGGAATCTAATGAACAAACTGAACTTGCAAGCAAAACAGAGACAGACTCATTGAAAGTGAGCAGGTTGACAGCTCGGTGGCGGGGGGTGGTGGGCAGTAATTTTTGATGTTTTACACCAGTGTTGTGGCAACTAAACTTTATGTGGTGATAGAAACAGTTTATATCTGCACAATACAATAGCCACTAAGTCACGTGCAATAAATGAGCACTTAAAATGTTGCTTGTACAACTGAGAAATTGAACTGTAATTTTATTCCATTTTAAATAATGTAAATTTTAAAAGCTTCATGGAATTAGTGGCTACTGATTTGGACAGGACAGTTCTAAGCTAAGACTACTGCTAGGTTTAAAAGATTATTAGATAAACTGTGATCTTTAAAACAACACATAAAATGCAAAACCAAAATACCACATCATCAAATGATTCTACTATTTCCTGGTACATCATACAACAAATATTCGTGTTTATGTCCATAGACCTGTAAAGTATCTTAAATAAAATCAATTTTAAAAGCACTAAATGATATAAGTCCATTGTGCTTTTCTTTTGCATTTACTTCTAGTCGAAACTTTTTACTTAATAGCTTAACACACTTACGTATACATTTTAAGTGAATAGCTAATTTTAAATAGACATTCTGATCAGTAAAAACATAAACTTGAAAATTTGAAATCAGGAAAGATCTGGTTCAAAGAACAACTCCATTCTTAATCAGCTAGAAATACTTTTAGAGAGTCTGTTAGCTTCAGTTTCTCCTTTTGTAAAACAGATACTTTAAGATTTTCTTCATAGTACTGTTGTGCAATTTAAATATAATAATGTAGGAGAATCTACAACATACAATAGTAATCTTCAATGACACCTGAATTATTCAGAATGAGTCTGAAACAAGCAGTGTTTCCAAATACCCAACATATATTAATCCCAGGATTCAGAAGTAATAAACTGCATTCTCAGAATTCCCTAAATTAGAAGTTCCTCTGTATTTTTCACTATATTTTATATATTTTAAATAATAATGAATGATACAACAAAAAATGACTTGTTTTTCTATGATATGGTTATACAGAAAGTTTCAGAGCTTTTTATTTAAGGAAATAATACATGGTTATTTATTTATTATAAATCATTATTTTGACAAGGTTATATATTTTAATAACAACTATCAATTATTTCTACCTGGAATAGACATTTCATCATAGAGAACACTAAAAGGAAACACTAAAAATCAAAAAAATGTTTAATTTTTTAAAGATAATTCTATAAATACTTAGTATTTAAATTATTCTTGAAATAATATTTCAAAATACATAAATTATTAATTGACCTGTTCAATATTCCTGATTTTTTGTTTCATGACCAATATCCCAGATGTAGAAAAATTTCTTTCATTTTGCAATGACTTTAGTCAAATTATTAAGAGTGTGCTCAAAGGCATCTTCAACTCAGAGCATTAGGGTACATGTTGCATAATTTAAACTCATCTTTTTACAGCCATAAAAAATACTGTCTGTTTATGCTGATTTGGGTTTTGTTGTTGAAATCAATATTATTTTTTACTAATTCAGATTTTATATCATTTTCTGATTTCACACAGTAGTATTTCACAATAATAATCACATCTTTTCTCTCTCCATTTCTCTGTGAAAGTATTTACAAAGATCTGTAGCCTATGGTGAATATTCAAACACTGGAAAGTACCAGCAAACATTATTGGATAATATAAAAATGAAACATTTGAAACATCCAGTGAGGTTAACAGCCCTACACAGAATCACATGCTGAAATTGGCAATTTAAGGACATACTTGCTTCCAAAATTTATTTCATTGAATATCACTTGCAGAATTTTGTACAAAGTATACTATGTGTATAAATTTCCTAATATTTATTTGTAAGAATAACTCACCATTAATAACAGGCAGGCCCATAAGACATACTTATAACATGGCCACAAGAGCAAGACTGACTTCTCCCCTACATGGTCCTCCTGTCCTATTCCCGGAAATATCCACATCACCATATAGCTCAGCATGTCAGCATTCCTTGTTCTGGCTTTCAACTGAAATTAGTGGATTCCTCTGAACCAGTAATATTTGTAGTTGGCTATTAAGCTTTAATTCTCAAAGAATTATTTCCCATGTTCCAAATTTCTCAACTGATTTTTCTCAGGATTTGGTAAATTTCCTGAGAAATGCCAAAAAATGGCACAAAGAAATACTATTTTAGAAAAAGTACAGCATCTTCATGAAGCCATTTAAAGAGGTCACTTTGACTAGTGTTTTGGATCTTGATTTTGAATTATTTTGATAGGATGCTCATGGATGCATAAGGATTAGGTATCAAACAGTAACTTTTTTTAAAAACCAAGTTTTTTTAAGGACCACAAAATATGTGAGTGGCAAAATATACATATCAGACTTGCAAGTTTTTTAGATAACTAAAGATTAATTCTTAGCTTTATTTTAATAAGTAAATACTTACATTAAGTTATTAGATTTAAAACATTGTTAAGATGTTATCATTTTCCTTCCTAAGTAATTTAACTTTTTAATTAATTGGTAATTCGTTTTCATTGTTATAAATAACACTTTTACAAATTACAATTACATTACAAATCTTCATGTTAAAGAGATGGATCATTAGGAAAACCACCTTTAATAAAAAGTAGTAAATATAGCTTGTATTAATTTTGTTAATAAAAGGGAAGGTTTAGGAGTTGGATAATTTTAGACTGACAGTCATTTTTCCTGCAGGCATTCCAACAATAAAAGCATTTTTAAAGCTATAAATGTAGAGTTTAAGTTTAAATATCAATGAACAAGATCAGTCTTGATTACATTTAAATTTTGCTGAAAGTAATGTCCCTTCTTTTCCCTCCCATTACCAGCACAATTATTAGCTAGCCCTATGCTAATTACTAATTCACCCTTAACACCTATTGTTCTAAACAAAGTGTCAAGCAACTCAAACAAAACAGCTTTGTTAGGGCTTGAGCACTAAAGGCCAGTGACTAGTTCCCAGTAGCAATAGTATTATAACCAACAAATCCGGTCCAAGTAAATTGTGTTCCCCAATTAATAAAATGAGTTAGAACAGCCAACTTATTTTCCTTTCATCATAGTGCAAGAAAAATGTCATACTGAACTATTTTGTAATACTGATGCATCGTGAACCATTTTGATATACACAACTATTGAACCCTGAACTGAATTTCCCAACTGTCAAGCCTAGATGAAGCATCTTCCATGTTGGGAGTCCTTCTGGGGCTATTAAAGAAGTAATAAATAGCTTGCCTTGCCCTTTCACATAATTTTCCAAGTCTGCTGTTACTCTATCGAGAGTTATTCCCCAATCATATGTTCTCCAAGATTCTGTGTTCTGGTGACATCATGACACTAACATTGGGATGGCTCCTCATCACTTGGAATATCTTATTTTCTTATTTTTTCTTTTTTCTTTTGTCCTTCTCCGTGTCTTTTCTACTTTAATCAATATTTTCTCCATTTTGGTACATGGAAGGCTTGGCTCAGACCACCACTGCCAGCTCTTCTTTTTACACAGCAAACCAAACCAATCATATCACAACTTCTTTGTTTTGTTTTGTTTTTTTCAATTACAGTTTACATTCAATATTATTTTGTATTAGTTTCAGGCGTACAGCATAGTAGTTAGATAATCATATTCTTTAGTGTTGCCCATGATATTTCCAATACTCACCAGGCACCATACATAGTTAGTACAATATTATTGACTATATTCCCTGTGCCACACTTTACATCCCATGATTAATTTGTAACTGCCAATCTGTACTTCTCAATCCTTTCACCTTTTCACCCAGTCGCCTAACCCTCCTCCCCTCTGGCAACAACCAGTCTGTTCTCTGTATCTATGAATCTGTTTCTGTTTTACTTGTGTGTTCATATTGTTCTTTAGATTCCACATATAAGCAAAGTGTTTCCTCAATTTGAATTTTGGTTGCTCCATAATGTACAGAATGTCAGAAATATAATACAATATGATGGAAATATTTCTATGTTTCAATTTGGGGCCATCAAAAGTGTTAATGCAATTTTGACAAATAGCTCACAGAATACTGAAGAAACATTAAACAAAAATAGACAAGGAATCCTTTCAGAATTAAAGTTTATTTTTCAATTACTTAAAACCCTCAAAATAAATGTCTTTTATTACCAATTCATAGAATTTTTGCTTCAAATTAAACTTTTTATTTTGGGATAATAATAAATTTATAGGCACTTGTAAGGAACAATACGGTAACATCTTGCAAAGCTACAGTAAGGTATTAAAACCAAGATATTGACATTGATACAATTCACCAATCTCATTCAGATTTCCCCAGTTTTACTTGTACATGAGTATGTCTTTGGTTCTATGAAATTTTATCACATAAATAGGGTCAAGTATCCACCACAGAACCAAGACAAAGAACAACTCTGTGACCACAGAGATTCTACTCATGGCCCTTTTATAACCCTTCTCCCATACCCTCCCCCTTTACCTAGTCCATGGTACCACTAATCCATTCTCTATTTCTATAATTTTGTCATTTCAAAAATTTTATATAAAGAAATCAACTAGTATGTAACCTTTTAGGATTAGCTATTTTCACTCAGTGTAATTCCCTGGAGATTCATCCCAGCTATTGCACGGTTCAAGTTTTTTATTGTCAAGTAATATTCAACAACTAACTTTCTTTCTTTTTCTTTTATTGATTATCCTATTACAGTTGTCCCAATTTTCCCCCTTACCCCGTCTCCATCCAGTACCCTCATACTCCCTCTGGTAATGCCCCCTTCTTTTTTCATGTCCACAGGTCATGCATGTAAGTTCTTTGGCTACTCCATTTTCCTATACTGTTCTTAACATCCCCTTGTCTATTCTGTACCTATTAATTTGTAATTCTTAATCCCTGCACCTTTTCCCCCATTTCCCCAGGCCCCCTCCCCACTGGCCATCATCCCAATGTTCTCCATATCTTATGATTCTGTTTCTGTTCTGCTGTTTGCTTCACTCTTGTTTTTTATTAATTCAATTATTAATAGTTATGTATTTATTGCCATTTTAATGTTCATAGTTTGATATTCTTCTTTTCTTAAATAAGTCCCTTTAACATTTTATATAATAATGGTTTGGTGATGATGAACTCCTTTAGTTTTACCTTGTCTGGGAAGCACTTTATCTGCCCTTCCATTCTACACGATAGCTTTGCTGGATAGAGTAATCTAGGTTGTAGGTCCTCACTTTTCATCACTTTGAATACTTCTTGCCAGTCCCTTCTAGCCTACAAAGTTTCTTTTGACAAATCAGCTGACAGTTTTATGGGAATTCATTGCTAGGTAATTGCCTGCTTTTCTCTTGCTGCTTTTAAGATTCTCTCTTTATCTTTAACCTTTCGCATTTTAATTATGATGTGTCTTGGTGTGGTCCTTTTTGTGTCCATCTTGTTTAGGATTCTCTGTGCTTTTTGAACTTCTATGTCTATTTCCTTCACCAAACTAGGGAAGTTTTCTTTCATCATTTTTCCAAATAGGTTTCCAATTTGTTGCTCTTTCTCTTCTCCTTTTGGCACCCTTATAATGCAAATTTTGAATGCCTGAAGTTGTCCCAGAAGCTCCTTACACTATCCTCATTTTTTTTGGATTATTTTTTCTTCTTGCTGTACTGACCAGATGCCTTTTCCTTCTTTATGTTCCAAATCATTTATTTGATTCTCGGCTTCCTTCACTCCACTGTTGCCTCCCTGTAAAATGTTCTTTATTTCAAATAGCTTCTCCTTAATTTGACTGGGTCATTTTCATGCTGTTGAAGTACCCAATGAGTTCCTTGGGCATCCTTATAACCAGTGTTTTGAACTCTGCATCTGATAGACTGCTTATCTCCATTTTGTTTAGTTTTTTTTTGGTATTCTGTTCTGTTCTTTCATTTGGGCCATATTTCTTTGTTTGATCATTTGGGCAGCCTCCTGGTGTTTGTGCCTAAGTATTAGGTAGAGCTTCTTTGACTCTGTGTCTTGGTAGCATGGCCTAATGTAGTAAGCATCCTGTAGGGTCCAATGGCACAACCTCCCTATACCCCAAGCTGGGTACTCAAGGTGCACCCTCCATGTGGGCTGAATACTCCCTCCTCTTGAAATTGAATCTTGATTACTGTCAGCAGGTCAATGGAGGGATTTACCCAGGCCAGACAGCTGATAGGACTACCTCTGATGACTGGCCAGCAATCACCTCCCACCATGGTTTGTGGAGGTGGTTGGCTGGTGGTGCACTGACATGGTCACTGTCTGCTAGGTACGCAGCTTCTGGGGTTTCCCAGGTGGTGCAGGCCAAGGTAGGTCACCATCTGTGTTCTGTCTGGGACCCCTTGGTGTAAGATAGAAAGCAATCTGCAGATGACTGCTGCTAGTGCTGAGCCTGGGGTCACTCAGAGAGAGGTATGGGACCAGGCTCAGCTGCTGCTTGTTTGAGCGTATTTAGGATGGTCTGAGGCCTGTGCCTAGCCCAGCCATTCATATGAAAGAGCCACTGTTACCAATCTGGGTGGGCCCATAAGTTGGATGGTGCAGAGCCTTAGGTAATCATCAGGGCAGGGCTAACCATGTGAGCCAGGTTGATAAGACTCAAATATGGTGCCTTGGCACTGTGGCTCTGTGTGGGAAAGGACTCAGAAATGGAACAATGGCCATTGTGTGCATTCTAAGATGAAGCTGTCTCCCAGCTCTTGCCCTGATACCAGATACTTCAGTTACTCCCCATATCCACTGGTGCCCTTCAAGATACTGGCCTAGTGCTGGAGCCAAGAGGGAGTGAGTCTGACTAAGTCCATGTGCGGGAAGACACCTGAGAATCCTGCAGTTCTTCTACTGACCCAGTTCCCACTGGTTTTTACAGTCAGAAGTTACAAGGACTTATCTTCCTAGCACTGGAACCCTAGGCTGGGTTTGGGACCAGCCATTCTGCATCTCCATATACATCCCTCCACCCCTCCTCTCTGACTGGGTGAATGGGGTTTCTTTAATTCCTTAGTTGTTAGACTTCCATACAGCCTAATTTTCTGACAGCTCTGAATGATAGTTGTTCTGTAATTTAGCTGTGGTTGTGTGAGGAGGCAAATGTTTACCTGTGCCTGCATCTTGATCAGAAGACCCACAGAACTAGTTTTAACATTGATCTTAACCATAATAATTTTTATTAGTTTTATATAATAATTGTTACATATTAGTCTAAAATACTCTGATCATTTGCATCTCATTAAATTTCATTAAATGTATTTCTATATTACATGATAGTGCTATCAATTATACTTCAAAAATAGTAACATAAAAAAATGCATGTAAATTCAAGTCAAAAACCAAGTTCAATTCATTTATTAGAGGCTATTATATATCAACCTCTAAATATTTAGGGCACTTTCTCTTACTCTTGGCATTCTTTCCAAAAAACCCAAAGGATGCATGTAACTGGTTCCACAATAGTTACCCATATCACCAGAGTTGCTGATAGAAAATGGAAAAAAAAATTCTCTTCCCCCCTTTCTTCAGCCTTTTCATGTTAAATTTGTCTTTTACAACCAATCTTCTTGATTCCCTCTCCTACCTTTATCATACCAAGAAAATCTGAGAACTGAGATAGATAAATGTTTGGTCCTTTTTTGGCCCTCATTAATAACCAATCTGGAAACCCACCTCTTTAATCCCTCTCTCTTATTTAGTTCTCTGGTATGATTCATTTACTTACTTCTCAGCTTCCAACTGACATAGATTCTCAGGATCTCAAAAATCCATTGAACTACTTTTGTCTGTCAATCATTAACTAGCAAAAATATTCATAATTTAGCTTCATCATTAAAATACTATCTAAAAGCATATTTGTTTCTAGAGAGTCATTACTTACAACATGTAAACATTAATTATTCAGTTCTTAATTTATTAGTTTTACATAAATTAATTTAAAATAAAGGTTAGCTTACTATTTTTTTCTTCTGGGATTTTAAATCATCCAATGCTTCATCTAGAAAACAAGATTTCAACAAAGACAAATCAGATATTAAGATACTTAGATATAAGGAAAAAATCATGCCAAATGATATTCACATTAAGTAACCGTAAGAAAAAAAATTTTTTTAAATCATTTATTTATTTGTTTGTTTATTTTTAGAGAGAGGGGAAAGGAGAAAGAGAGGGAGAGAAACATCACTGTGTGGTTGCCTCTCACTCGCACCCCAACTGGGGACCTGATGTGCAACCTAGTCATGTGCCCTGACTGGGAATCGAACCACCGACACTTGGCTCACAAGCCAACGCTCAATCTACTGAGCCACAGCAGCCAGGCCTAAGAAACTTCCTTATTCTAGTATTTTTCAATGATCTGATGTACAGATAAAAACTATCTCAATCTTCATCTATAATTTCATATTTTTGCCTATATTATATATTACAAACTAAACAGAGAAAAATATTGCCTTAACATAGACTACAGCACCTTTCCAAGTTTAAAAAATATTTTTTAAAATATTTTCAGAAACATGACTATTATTTCTTCTTCAACATCCCACCCAAATTTAAAAAATTAATACCAAATTTTTTTATACACTGGGAATAAAATTATTCTCTTTGTTAATAAGGAAATTAAGGGCATAATTTATAAGTTATTCAACCTTCAAGGTATTAAGCACTAATAAAGAAAATCTTTTGAAAAGCTATAGTATCATACCTGAGAAGGAACTTGGAAAGGAAGGGAATACTAATTACTTTTCAAAATTAAACTTTTCTAAGATTTGTCTGCTGATTTAGACTGTCGTGGTGAAGAATCAATTTTTAAAAATGTAACTTATTAACGTCAATATCTGCTTTACAAATTTATTTTAGGTTTCTAGCTTTTGTCTAAAAATATTGAACTAGTACAAACAGGAATACTATTACTGCTAGAGAAAAGAGTTATAACTTGATTTAAACCTTTTATCAAAGAGAATTTAAATAATTACTCTTAATTTTTAATTAAATTTATAAATAAAACCTTTTCATTGAAGTTGTGGGATGGCAAACATTTGAATACCCAATTCAAAGTATATTATTTTTGTGTAAAATCAAAAGAAAATACAAACTTATAGAAAAGATAACTTTAATATAAAAATACTTTCTTCAAAATATATTAAGCAGTCTTTAATAAGATAGCAGACTTCTTGCTAAAGGGAGGAAAAATTTGCTGACATCTTTAAAGAGAATAGTCATCTCAGATAAGACAAAGCCAAATATCTAACTTTTAATCCAGAGGTCAACAAGCTTTTTCTGAGGTCAACAAGTTTTTCTGTAAAAAGCCAAACTAAATATTTTAGCCTTTATGGACCAAAAGGCAAAATCAAAATCAAGTAGATATTTGTAAAGCAAAAGAGAAATCTCCACAAACCTTTTATTGACGAAATTCAAATATAATAGTGAGTTCTATTTTTTTGTAACATGGATTTACCAATGAAAAGAATGGAATCATTGGGGTGGGGAGGCGGGGATCCTGGGATAACATTTCACTTAGTTGAGGCTCAAAGTTAGTGTTTCATATCATCAAATTGAGCACAAATTTTAATCTATTAATGTTGATCTGTAATGAGATTTTATACATTTGATTTTTGAAAATGTTTTTCCACACAGATAGGTACTCCTAAATATTAAAAGCAAATGATTTTAATTGAGCATGATCACTGTTTGGAAGGCATTTATAGAATTCTTTAGGTTTTCCTTTTGATACTTGCCTTTTATCAT
Source organism: Furipterus horrens (assembly GCF_987537825.1). Classification (NCBI taxonomy): domain Eukaryota; kingdom Metazoa; phylum Chordata; class Mammalia; order Chiroptera; family Furipteridae; genus Furipterus; species Furipterus horrens. Next base: position 170,254,924 of record NW_028327171.1, read on the forward strand.
TTCATTACATGGCAGATTAATCCTTCTCAATTAAAGATTAGTGGAAGCTCCTCAATTGTACAGTTAAATAGATTTTGAAATATGGAAATTTCACTTACATTTGTGGGAGCTCTGGAGAAAACTGTCTAAACTGTAGTTTGAGCTCAAATAATGTATCTCCTACAAACTGTGTTGAACGAAGATCTTGCTTCTTGTTCTAACTTTTCATAATATTTTTTAAAAATTACTTTTGTCATTATAATGTTGTTTTCTAAATGACTTTATGGAAGTACAGGTTTCACATATAGGATTGTTTTGTCTTGAAATCTTAGGTTAAATTCATTAAGAACCATTATGAAGTTTGCAGCAAAGGCTAATTTCCTTTGTCAGTCAGTGTTCAATCACAGACAGTGATTCATGGTGTTTTTTTTCAGAAAAACTTCAATCTGGGCTCTAAGTTCAAAATCATTTCTGATAAAAGTTCACATAACTGATGATGGTTAAATCTATAAAAGCAAATGAAGCTCCCCATTGACACAACTAGTTCAATAACACCTAAGTTCAAATATGCTCTGCAAAGTACCTGCTGTTTAATAACGTAGTAAATAACCATAGAATTTAAACACCTTAGTTTCACAAACTTTGTAAATTACTCCAACTAAGTCTTTTTATGCTTCACACATATTTTTAGTACCAATAGTTACATCTTAGCAGATTTCACTTCAAGTTGTACTGAATTAGTGTTTTTATCAACTTCAAAAATATTCTTTTCTAGTTGTTCTTCACAGACTTTTCATAGAGGCTAACTCTTCAGTCACTTGATGCTCAGCATTGACTCCTCAAATAAACTATAACTGAGTTGTATCCATAACATCTATTAACTCATCAAGAGCCAAGGAAGATCACTTGAAATCATTTGCCTTGTTTTTAAATTGACTATGTTGCTTCCAGTGTTCTCAATTCTTCAAACAATGGTTCTTGCCAAAAACTAGTCAAATAAATATATTTTCTCTGAACACATTTCTTCAGCTGCTGCAATCAAACACAACTTAATTAATTCACTGTTGGTAAGTGGCTTTCTTTGGTTCACAAATAAGCCACTGAGAAAGTTACTTTGGTTGAAGTTTCACTTTTACGTTTTTTTTTTTTTTTTATGAAAAAAATTTGCTATGATGAGATGTTCCATTTTAAATGTTCTAATTTTGTGACCATTGCTTTTCTGTCAGTTGGGAATATCGTGATGAGTACTAAGCATAGTAATGTCAATGTATATTTGTATTCTTTTAGTTGAACTCTATATAATGCCATTGCATAATAAATATTTTGCATTTTGTTAATAAAATCTGCACTCCATTGTGCCCTAAAAGTGCAATATTCAAAGTCTGATTTTATTTTCTTGTTTATACATGAGTGTGCACTGGTAACAAAAATAAAAGTGTTGCAATATAAAAAAATGCAGTTGGCACTTGAAATGCTGTCAAATTATAACTGTATCACTGTGATTTGTCATACATGCTGCCAATAGTCTGAAGTGTTGAGAGCACCACAACTACTCAATTCTGCCATTATAGAATGAAAGCAGCTATACACAACACACAAATGAAGGGGCATGGCTAGGTTCCCATAAAAACATTAATTTGAATTCCATTACAACAAAATTTGAATTCCATTCAAATTTAACATATCACAAAATATTTTTCTTTTGAATTTTTTTCAATGACTTAAAAATGTAAAAAACATTCCTAGATCATGGGCAGGACTTGCCTCACAGGCTGTAGTTTTCCAGTCTTTAATTTAATATTTAATAGGTCCAACTTGTAAAACAAAGAAAATAAAAGAAATAGAGAACAAAAAGCAAGAACATGATAAACAGCTTCAGGCTTTACATATATATGACTTTATGCTAAAAAGAAAATACATAAGACTACAAGACAATCTTTCATGAAGTTTATTTTAAATTTACATGCAATACTTAATCAAATGAATTAGAAAATATTTTAAGTGAAATAATTCCAAAATAAAATTTCTTTAAATTTTATTTTCAATCCTACCTGAGGACTTTTTCTTTTCATTACTTTTAAAAAGAGGAAGGAAGAGAGAATGAGAGAGAGAGAAACATTGATGTGAGAGAGAAACATCAATCAGTTGCCTCCCGTATGCCCTCTGAGATCAGGGATCAAACCTCGGTATGTGCCCTGACAAAAATCAAACTTGCAACCTTACAGTAACAGGATGACAGGCCAACCAACTGAGTCACACTGGCCAGGATCCTAAAATAAATTCTAAAGCAAAAATCTTTTTATATAATAACCGTGTCCTGATGTGACTATTTCTTAGTTAAAATACTCATATATTTAAAGGATAGAGGAAAAAAAGCATATATGGCAAACTCAGCATCTGGTGATATAAAATTTTATTTAATAAAAAAATTCAGACTTCCAGCCAAGATGGAGGCCTAGTCAGACACACTGCGTCTTCCTCCACAACTAAGAAGGAATACAACTACCCCAAAACTAGAGACAGGCAGAAGTTCCAGGACACCGAGCTGCATGGAAGTCCAACAAACAAAACTATAAAGAAGAAATACTCATCCAGACAGGTAGGAGGGGCAGTGAGGACGCGGTGTGGTGGCAACTGCAGTGGCGGCAATGGCAGGCCAGCGAAAAGTGCAGTCACACATTTAAAAAAGTCAGGAGGAACACCTGGGTAGCACTCCCAGCACCAGACCAGACCACGAAGCTCAAGGTCCCAATGCCAGGGAAAATAAAGCCTCATTGCTTCTGACTGTGCAATCCAGTGGGGGTTGGGGTGGAGGGAGAAACTGCCTGTCTCTCAGCAGAGTCCACTTGTTTAAAGAGCCCCATGGTTCTGGATTGTCCACAGACCTGCCCACTCTGGGAACAACGGCCAGGGCAACAGCTAGAGAGGCGCCAGTCCCATACAGAAGTGGGAGAAGTTCCTGGAACAGGGGCAAGTGCTGAAGAGGCGGCATTGTTCCTTCTCAGACCCCTCCCCCACACTCAGCGCCACAACGTGGTAAAACGTGTCACCCTCTACTGACAAATGCCTAAGTCTCCATCTCCTACAATGTAACAGGTGTGACAGCTCTACCTAAGACACAGAGGCAAACAAACACAGGAGCCTGTCAAGATGAGGAGACAGAGAAGTGTGGCCCCAAAAGGGGAATGGATCAAAGTTCCAGTGGGAAAACTAAGCGACGAGGAGATAGCCAACCTATCAGACACAGAGTTCAACACACTGGTGATAAAGATGCTCACAGGCTTGACAGATATGCTTAAGTACAGCAAACGCATAAGGGAAGAAGTGAAGGCTATGCTAAGTGAAACAAAGAAAAATCCACACAAAACCAATGGTGAAAGGAAGAAAACTGGGGTTCAAATCAATGTTTTGGAACATAAGGAAGAAATAAAACAGTACAGAATAAGGAAACAAAAATTGAAAAAAATGAGCAGAGGCTTAGGAACCGCTGGGACAACTTTAAACGTGCCAACCTCTGAACCATAGGGGTGCCAGAAGGAGAAGAGGAAGAACAAGAAATCGAAAGCTTATGTGAAGAAGTAATAAAGAAAAATTTCCCAAATTTGGTGAAGGAAATAGACATACAAGTCCAGGAAGCACAGAGTCCCAAACAAGCTAGACCCAACGAGGACCACACCAAGACATATCATAATTAAAATGCCAAAGATTCAAGATAAAAGAGAGAATCTTAAAAGTTGCAAGACAAAAGCAGAGAGTTACCTACAAAGGGGTGCCTATAAGACTATCAGCTGATTTCTTAAAAGAAACTTTGCAGGCAAGAAGGGACTGGCAAGAAGTATTCAAGCTGATGAAAAGCAAAGACTTACAACCAAGATTACTCCATCCAGCAGAGCTATCATTTAGAATGGAAGGGCAGATGAAGTGCTTCCCAGACAAGGTAAAGCTAAAGGAGCTCATAATCACCAAGCTATTATTATTTGAAATGTCAAAGGGACTTACTTAAGAAAAAGATCAAAATTATGAACATTAAAATGACAACAAACTGAATCTAAAAAATAAAACCAAAATCCAACTAAGCAAACCAGAATAGGATCAGAATCATAGGTATGAGGATCACTTGTAGAGTTATCAGCTGGGAGGAGGAAGAGGAAGAGATGGGGAAATGGTGCAGGGATTAAGAAGCACAATTGATTGGTACAAAATAGACAGGGGGAAGTTAAGAATAACATATGAAAGGGTGAAGCCAAAGAACTTATATGCACGACCGATGGACTTCAATGAACTAAGAGGAGTGGGATTGCTGGAGGGAAGGGGGTTACTGGGCAGAGGGGAGCAAAGGGGAAAAAAATTGGGACTACTGTAACAACAATCAATAAAATACACTTAAAAAAATTAAAAATAAAAAAAGATTCACACATTTGATTTCCTTAGAAAAGTTTCTAAGGACTCTTTTACAGTGAAGTTTCTTGTACTTTTCACTATTTTGTTAGTTCCATGAGGTCAAAGAGTATATTTGTTTTTTATTTCTTACTGTCTTCCGGAAGCTACTATATTATTAAATATAACTGGAAACAATACCATAAACTTGATTTCCTTAATCTGATCAAAAAAAGTATCAATAATTTTTAAAAACACATCAAATATCCTACTTAATGGTTAATCAGGAACAAGACAAAAATACCTGCTATTCCTATTTGAATTCAATATTATACTAGATCCTAACCCATTAACTAAGGCAACAAAATTTTTTAAAGTATAAGGATTGAAAAAGAAAAATTAGTACCGTCAGACCACATGTATATCACACTTACCAGTGTTTATATGCTTTTACATGTAGTGTGTTCACTACTTGGTAATAGTCCTGCCAAAACAAATTTGTTTCCATTTCATAAATTAGGAAACTGAGGTTCAGAGAATTTAAATGTATTAGTAGGACAAAAATATGGCCAGTATGGCTGGGACAAAAAATGAAAAAAGGAGAGTGGAAGGAAATAGAGAAATGGCATAAGCCAGAGAGTTAGGTTAAGAATTAAGATTTTTATGCTGGTTGCAATAAGCCATTAGAAATTTTAAGCAGAAGATACACAAGATCTGATCTATACCTTAAAAATAGACTGGTTATGAAGGCATTATAGTACTACAAGCAAGAAATGATGATGATCTGAATTAGAACTGTAGTAGTAGTAGTAAAGATTAGAAGTGGTAAGATTTAAGATAATTTTAGAGGTAAACATGATAGGACTCTGAGGAGGGGAGAGAATTGTGTGTTAGAATAAAAGGAATATGGAGTCAAGATTGGTCCCCCCGTCCCACCCCAGATGATTATATTGAAGCAGAATTATATGCCAACAGGGAAAAGCCAATTGAAACAGATGATAAAAAATAGGGAATAGTCCCAGGAAGGGATAACTGCAAGAGCAAAGTTCTTGAGATAGCCAGAGTATCTAGGATCCAGGGCATAAATGGAAGGCTTAGCCATAGGTGCAATCAAAGTCATTTCTCAAGAATACCATGAAGGCTGACAACATAACAAGTAACAGACAGAGATTATACGAGAGTATTTGGTGGCAGAGGTAGCTGCCATCTGTCTATGTACTTCTATTTTCTCCATAAAGTGAGACTATCAGGTGCGAGTGGCCAAGTAAATTTTTGTGGGGTTTTATTTGTTTGTGGCTTTTGAATTTTTATTTGGTTGGTTAGTTTGTTGGTTTTATTTTGGTTTGGTTTGGGGGTTCTGGTAGGGAGGTGGGTATTAGTAATTTGAGGAGAAATACAATCTCAAACAATACTCTCAAAAAGAAAAACGTGAATTTACTAGGGATCTATAAAATGGGACTATATAGCAGTGTTGAGTATACATTTAGTGTGTGCAATTATAGATATTTTAAAATAAGCCTGGTCAACATGTTGTATGATTTTCCTCTAACAAATTTAGCTTTTCTTTTGCAGGCACAGATTAAGAACATAAATGTTTTTAACCAAGATAAGGTTTTACCTGTCATTGATTAAGCATATGATTATATTTAAACAAGGTACAGTTTGCCAGAAAAGTAGATTGGGAAAGAGGGCAAAGAAGTCAAGAGAGTCTACAAAGTATCCTTTGGGCTAGACCGCAGAACCAAAACTGTGTTCAAATGGTGCGCAAAGAGGGTAGTTTGAAAGTCATATATCTGTATGATCCTTCTGCGGATCCTGAGTTAAACAAATAAAATGACTTTAAAGCAAATGATATTTATGAGATAACTGGAAATTTGATACTTTTATATTTAATATTTTATGATATTAAAAATTCTTTTTAAACTACAACAAGGATGCCAGCCTGTTAAACCAAGCATGCCGTTGTCCGGGGACAGCCAACTGACCTGGAGTGTGCACAATCCTTCCCCATGTGGGAAGGCCACCCTCCCCTCCACACCCCCACTCTTATTAGGGATTTCTGTACCCAAGGGTAGGCAGGACAACAACCATGTCCAGCTTGAAGCAGCTAGAGGAGCTCAAGACCTTTGCCCATTGTCCTTTATAAGATTATAAAGGGTCTTAAGTCTGAGAGGGAGGGATTGTTATTTTTTATTGTTAAAATAATTAATTAATCATTTATTTATTTAAAAAAAAAGAATATATGAAAGGGTGAAGCGGGAGAGCTTGTATGTATGACCCATGGGCATGGACTTAGGGGGGGACTGCTGGAGGAGGGGTGTCCTGGGTGGAGGGGAGCAAAGGGGGAAAAATTGGAACTATTATAACAATATAATCAATAAAATATACTTTAAAAAAAAGAAGAATTCTTTTTAAAGAAACAAATGAACAAACAAAACAAAACAAAACAAAAGCCCTCATAGATACAGACAAAAGATTGGTGGTTTCCAGAGAAGAAGGGATTTGGGGAGGGCCAAATATATGGTGATGGATGAAAACTAGATTATTGGGAGTGAGCACACTAAAGTGTAAACAGATATCAAATTATAACATTGTATACCTGAAACTTATATAATGTTATTAATAAAAGTTAATCTCAGGATTTTTTAAAATTCTTGTTTAGCTGTTATGTATTGTGTAAATGTTTTTTAAGTCTCTTATGGATAGATATATTTGGGTTATACCTTAGAATAATAATACAGAAGGTAAATAAGCAGGTAGGGGTAAAAATGAAACAAGATCGACCATGAGTTAAAAATTCTTAAGTTGGAGACTTCCAACCAAGATGGAGGCCTAGACAGACATGCTCCATCTCCCTTCACAGTAAGAAGGACTACAAATACCACAAAATCAGAAATAACCAGAAGTTCCAGAAAATAAAGCTACATGGAAGTCCAACGTATGAAGTTATAAACAAGTGGTGCTCATCCAGACAAGTAGGAGGGGCAAAGCCGGGGCAGAGAGGTCAAGCTGTGCTGGCTGTAGTAGCCGCAGTGATGGCCAGCACAGACACCCATATTTAAGGGAAGGCAAGAAGTGCCTGGGGAGCACCCCCGGCTACAGACCAAACCTGTCAGCTCGCAATTCCAATGCCGGGGAAGGCAGACCCCCATTGCCTCGGACTGTGAGGCCGAGGGGGTGGGGATGGAGGATGAGGCTCCCAGTCTTTAAGCAGAGAGTGAATGGCAGGAATCCATCTTGGACCCCCACCCCTACAGAAAACGCCACACAGTGGTGAGAAGAGTCGCCCGGTAGTGACGAGTGCACAGGGCTCTGTTCCCTATAGCATAGGAGGTGTGACAGCTCCACCCAGGAAGCAAAAGTAAACACAAAACTGTCAGAATGGCAGGGATCATGATAGAGATCCCAATCACTCAGCTGACCAGACAGCAAATATATGATCTATTGGCTCAGGTCAGAGCTCTGGTTATAAGAAAGCTTATACACCTAACAGCAGATCTTAATCAAGATGGGGAAGGAATGAAGGTTAGTCCTACTGAAATGAACAAAAACACATAGGAAACAAGTGGCGAGGGAAGGAAAACCAGGGATCAAATCAACAAATCGGAACATAGGGAAGGGACAAACAGTCAACCAGTGCAGAAAGAGGAAACAAAAAGTGAGGAAAGTGAGGAGAGGATCAGAAACCTCTGGGACAGCTATAAGCGAATGAATATTCAAATTATAGGATTGCCAGAGGGTGAAGAAGAACAACTAGAAATTGAAAAATTATGTGAAAAAATAATGAAGCAGAACTTTCCTAACTTGGGGAAGGAAATAGACTTACAGGTCCAGGAAGCACAGAGAATTCCAAATAAACTGGACCCAGGGAGAACCACACCAAGACACATTATAATCAAAATGTCAAAAATTAAGGATAAAGAGAGCCTAAAAGCAGCAAGAGAGAAGAAAAGAATTACATTCAAAGGGGTCCCAATAAGACTATCAGCTGATTTCTCAAAAGAAACTCTGCATGCAAGAAATATTCAAAGTAAAAACCTACAACCACGATTACTCTATCCAGTGAAGCTGTCATTCAGAATAGAAGGGCAGAGAAAGTGCTTCCAGGACAAAGAAAAACTGAAGGAGTTCATCAGATCCAAACCACTGTTATCAAGATGTTAAAGGGACTTGTTTAGGAGAAAGAGAATCAAAACTATGAACATTAAAATGAAAACTGTATCACAACAACCAACAACAGAAGCTAGGGAACTGATGAAACAAAGGCAAACTAAGTAGGCAATGAGACTGGGAAAAGAATTCTAGGTATGGGGAACATATTGGGAGGAGGTCAGTGGGGAGGGGGAAAGGGAGGGAGATGGTATAGGAATTAAGCAGCATAGTAGGAGGGAGCGGAGTAGATGGAAAGATGTTGAGAAGAACTATATGCACAATCAATGAATATGGACTAAGGCAGGGGACAACTGGAGGGAGGGGGGCATTACTGGGTGGAGGGGAACAAAGGGAAAAGAAATTGGGACAACTGTAACAACATACACAATAAAGTATATTTTAAAAAACTGTTAAGTTGTATAATAGATATGTGAGGTTATATTACACTATTCAGTTTACTTTTATATATATTTGAAATTTTCTATAATGAAAAGTTAAAGCAAGAAAAGTTAAGTCACATATAAATTTTATCAACATCACTAGCCACCAGAGAGATGCAAATAACCACAATGAGATACCACTTTACACCAGTCAGAATAGCCATCAACAAATCAACAAACAACAAGTGCTGGCAAAGATGTGGAGAAATGGGAACCCTACTGCACGGTTGGTGGGAATGCAGACTGGTGCAGCCACTATGGAAAACAGAATGGAATTACCTCAGAAAATTAAAAATGGAACTGCCTTTTAAACCAGCAATTCCACTGCTAGGATTATACCCGAAAAATTCTAAAACCCTAATTCAAAAGAACTTATGCACCCCTATGTTCATAGCAGCACTGTTTATAATAGCTAAGTGCTGGAAACATGCTAAGTGCCCATCTGTAGATGCGTGGATCAAAAAACTGTGGTACATTTACACAATGGAATACTATGCAGCAGAGAGAAAGAAGGAACTCCTGCCATTTGCGACAACATGGACGGAACTAGAGAGAATTATTCTTAGTGAAATAAGCCAGGCAAAGAAAGAAAAATATCATATGATATCACCTAATACAGGAAACTAAAGAACAACATAAACAAATGAACTAAATAGGACAAGGAGCAGAATAACAGTCAACAGAGGGGAGGGGGGAAGAAGGGAAGGGAGGTAAGTAAGGGAAGGGTTTAGTCAAGGAACCTGTATAAATGACTCATGGACATGGACAACGGGGAGGGATATGATTGTGGGAGAAGGGGTGGGCTGGGTAGGGGGGAGCAATGGAGGAAAAATGGGACAACTGTAATTGAAAAACCAAAAAATAAAATAAAAAAAAAGAAATTAAACCTGCCTATCTTTGGATAATTATAGCTCATAGTTTTAAGGCCTGAAAATCTTTAAAATCTGTACACATACAGATTTATTTTATCATAATTTACATATTTCAATACAAACAAAAGCCTGGGTAATGTGAGGTTAAAAAGAAAGATGCAATTAATAAAATAAATTTTAAAATGTATAACCATATTTCATCCCATAAAAACATAAGTTTTCTATAAGGTTAATATAATTTCTCTTGACTTAAAGAAATGAATTTCATTTTGTGTAAATAAAAGTTTTAAATGAACAAGACAAAAATAACACAAATGAAAAATAGAACCATCTTGATCATTTATAAGCTTTCTTTTTTTTAAAGAACTCATTCTTTTTTTTTAATTTATTGATTTTAGAGAAAGAGAAGAAATGGGGTAGAGAGAAGGAGAGTAAGAGAGTAAGAGAGAGGAATACCAAATTTGTTGTTCCACTTATTTGTGCATTCATTGGCTTATTCTTGTATGTGCCCTGACTGGGAATCGAACCCACAACCTTGGGGTATCAGCATGACACTCTCAGAAACTAAGCTACCTGGCCAGGGTCGTAACTTTTCTAATACTTCGCAGTAAACAACTCTTCAATATTAACCATGTTGTCATCTCAATATACCATTTCACAACCTACCATTTAATTACAAACCAATGCACTATAAGTTTTCTAATGCATTGAGAAAAACTTAAGAAATTAAACTTACTATTTCTTTCCGTTCTCTTGGAAAAGAAGTAAATAAGCACTGTTCTTATGCTCCAGATGCTACAGAGGAGGCAAAATTCAGAAACAAAAACCATCATTAGGATAAGTAAATTAAAAGCCATATAAAATGAAAACAAATACACATCTCCAATTAGAGTTAGATCCATTGTTTCCTTTTATATGTTAGAAATCAAAAAGTACTCCTTTTTTTCAGAGGCAATCAGAAGTCTACCTGTGCTTTCAAAGGAGAATTTCTCAGTCTAAAATTTATGCACCTTCTGAGAGTCCTCTGAATTGCAAAATTGCCTTTACATATATAAATGCATTTCTCTGGAGTGATCACTGCTTTCATTATTCTGAAAGGGGTCTATGAACCCCACAAAAGATTAGGAACAAATTTTAGAATCCCTTCTTACTAAGTAAGCATCACCTCCAAAATTTGTCTACCCCCATGCATTAAGGGAAAAGCATGGTTTAAAAATCCAGGGCATTATACAAATGTAAGCTGCTACTCCTTCCCTATTATTTAACATTGAAGGGATCTTCTCTACTAAATATAATAAGCTATCTGGAAAGGGAAAAAAATCCTACCTTCAAATAAACATTGATAAGTAAATTCAGCTAAAAACTTTCTTCCAAAGACTTGATGAGAATAATTATTTAAACCTTGCATTAGTAAGACAGTAAATGATATTAAAGAATTTTTTTACAAATCGAAGAATAATCCTAATCACAAGCTTGTCAAGGTCATCTTTTAAATTTAATGTAAATCTAGAAATATACCTCTTCCTCCATAGATCATGGCAGAATAAATATACAAACATTATTCATCATTTTATAAAAGAAACACATTGTACCTGAATATAAATTTAGATAAGTATGAAGCTTAGTTCATTACTCTAAAATTTCATTGCTATTCTTGAGAGTCAGCCTGCAAGGTAGTCACAAGTGAACCTGTATCCTGGTATTCACATCTTTGTGTTGTCCTTGTTCACCGGTGTTGATTTGTGTGACCAACAGCATATGGCAGGAGAGATAGTATGTCACATCAAGATTAGGTTATAAAAGACTACAGCTTCCATCTTGGTTCTCCTCTTCCACTCTTTCTCTGAGATTACTCATCTGTGAGAAACCAGCTGCTATGACATGAGGACATTCATGGAACTCTATAGAAATACCCATGTGGTAAGGAAAGGAGGTCTCTAGCAAACAATAGTGAGGAGCTGAAGCTTGCCAACAACTACATGCATGAGTTTAGAAGCAAATTCTCTAGTCTTGGTTACTCCTTGAGATGATTATAGCCCCAGCCACTAGCTTAACTAAAATTTATGCATCCTGTATATGAATAAAAGATCCTGAGCCAAAACCACCCAACTGAGCTGCTCCCACATTCCTGCCCCTCAAGAACTGTGAGAGATAATAAACATTTGTTGGTTTAAGCTATTAAATTCTAGGCAATTTGTTACACAGCAATAGATAACTAATACATGCTTTTTTATATTGTTATAACCTATTTTTATGATCTGAAAACACTAAATAACCAGCACCAGGTTCCCACATAGCACTTGGACAACTACCTAAGCAAAAAGAAAACAACAACAAAAATAAAAATAAAAAAAGAACAACCTGAGCATTGTCCTTATCAAGAAAAGGAAAATGAAAGAAGAGGTTAAATATACTGCTCATAATCCCTGAGAGATCCTACAACAGTAGAAAAGTGCCATAATATTTCTCCACTTCAAACACACTGTAATAATCGCAAGCTAAAAGCAATGATTTAGAAAAAAATGTACAGGGAAAGAAAACAGAGATCACAAAGAAAGGACTATAGAGATAGTGACTGGAACTTTGTAGGAAATCAGTAAATTTTCTTAGATGAGCAGGTACTTTTTAGAAAGCATATATACTTTCCAAAGTGTAAAAACTACAAGAATTGAAATAGACTCCCTTACTTCAAAAAAAACTCATTAATCCCCCTTGGCGGACAATAAATTCTCCTTTTGGTTTTTATCAGAACTACCACTGAAGAAAATGAACTATCAAATTTCCATATGTCAAGTCTTCAAGACTTGAAAAGGTACAACATATAAGTTATTCTTTAAGGCTAAATAAAATTAAATTCTTTAGTATTTTTAAAATAAAATCTAGAAAAAGAATTGAAGTACTTCAGGAATCTATGTTTTAGTTATCTAACAAAGGTTTTCCTCTCCAAATAATTAAATGTAATTTATAAAAATGTGGCAACATACTCTGCAAAGATATTAAAGATACAGGCTCCTACTTTGAGAATAGTGACATAGTCAACATTTCTCTCTCCTCTTCTTAGAAATAATTCAAAGAATGAGAACAAAAACAAAAACATATTTCCTTTCTGGTAAAATGAAGGTCTAAAACCCAACCCTCGAAATATGTGGAAGGGCTCCCAGAAGCAATGGAGCTCATGCAGGGGATTGAAAGAGTGAAAGCAGAGAAGGTATACTGCTTATCTCACAAAGGTAGCAAGATATACTTCTCGAAGTGTAAAGCCTAAAACCCCTGTTTATACAATGAAAATAAGATAACCATGCTACAGACAGAAACTTCTCAGTTTGGTTCCAGCAATGACACAGAAAAGGCAAAGCTTAAAGAGAAATCATTCATTCTTTCTGCCGAACTTAAGCCCCATCCAATTTATTGAATGTTTTTAGATGAGATTTAAATACTATATAAAACTAAAAGTGAAAAGATATACAGGTCTCAATATTTATAAATATGTTGACTGTTTTGTCTATTTAACTATCAAAGGCTTTAGCAAAAACAATCTTCCCATTCAGACAAAAACAACCATGATTTAAGTTGGTATAAGGAATAAGACAGAAATCAAGCTTTACATTTTATTTTCATTTACTTATTTTTCAGTAAAACTCAACATCACTTCCTCCCAATGAGTTGAAATATAATCTCTATCATATATTAATATAAAAACCATACATAAAAATTCCTGTTGAAATTTCTGAATTCTGTGTCTCTTTCTTTGGTTGCATCTCTATTTATACACTGTACCAAACATTCAATTAATGAAGTTTTATAGTGCGTTTGATGCTTGGTAGACCTCTCCTTTTCATTCTTCTCCTTTTTTTAGAATTTTCAAGACTCTTCTTATGTGCTTATTTTTTAATTAAAAATTATAGAAGTGTGCCAAGATTTTTAAACTATGGTGGTATTTTTATTACAATCACACATTTTTAAATTTAGGGTGATCTGATTGCAATATTGAGTCTTTCTATTCAAAAATAAGATGTGTCTCTTAATTATGTCTGTACATAATTCTTTAAGAACAAAATTCTATCAAATATCTATCAATATTGCAAAAGGAATGCTTGCAAAATGATTTTCTTATCTACTGAAGTAAATACAGTTGACCCTTTAACAACAGAGGTCTGACTGTGTGGGTCAACTCATATGTGAATCTTTTTCAGTAAGTGTATTTTCTCTTTCTTATGATTTTCTTAATATTTTTTTCTCTAGTTCACTTAATCTTTTAAGAATACAGTATATAATATCATACGTATAACATACAAAATATGTATTAATCAACTGTTTATGTTATTGGTACGGCTTCTGATCAACAGTAGGCTTTTAGTAGGCAAGACTTTGGGGAGTCAAAAGCTATATGTGGATTTTTGACTGCAGGAGGGAATGGGGGTCATTGCCCCTAACCCCCAAGTTGTTCAAGGGTTTATTGTATTCTCCTTGAGTAAACATCAGGAAATGTTCACAGATACTTTCTCCTTTAAGAGCCAGCTATACTTGATGAGAGATACTTTGTATTCTTATTAGAGTGCCATGAAACAAATGTTTTAACTTTTCTCAAAAAGCTACAAACTATATTTGCCAACCTTTTCCCTGGATTGAGAAAATGTTACCAGCTAGCTGGGAGGAGGAGGAGGAATGTGAAGGAGGCCATAAAAATTATACAAGATCAAATCCCTATCCTCAGATGAGTGTCAATTTAGCAGAACAGCAATTTTCTATCCCTGTGCCACATAGCACACTAGTGTGCCACAAGAATTTTTAAAACATGCAGTGCCTGACTAATTTAGTCAGGAGCACTGACCTCTTTTCTCTTAGACTGTCAAATAAAAAAAAGACGACATCCAACACCACAATAGCCATCCAATGTGAATGAATCAAAATTATACCAATTTTTTTTAATGTCAGATCAGCAAAAAATATATTTTTTGGTGTGCCACAAAAAAATTTTTTTTTCTTTCTTGAGGGGGAGAGTGGTAAGGGAGAGAGAAAGGAAGAGAAACATGGATACAAAGGAGGAACATCAATCTCCTGCCTCCGGACACACACACCTGGATCAGGAACCAAACCCACAACCCAGAAATGTGCCCTTGATGGGAATCGAACCAGTGACCCCTTGGTCTTGCTGGACAACACCTAACCAACTGAACCACACTCACACTGGTCAGGGCTAGAATTTATTAATTAGTTTATGTGTGCCATAAGATGAGAAAGGTTGAAAATCTCTGTAATGGGGAAATAGGAAAACACAAGGAACAGGGACAGGACCACCTTCCTTAGTTCTTTTGCTTAAAAATTTCCCCCATAACCCCATTTATAAGGCAAAAAAAAAAAAAAAAAAGGAAAAAGCCACAGAGGGAAAATAATCTTCTGGGAAGGTCAATATTTTATGCTAATTGGTCTCTGAAAGGATCTTACAATGAATAGAACTTCTAGAAAGTTATAATCTGTAAGAATAAAGTATCCAGGAATAAGTCTATAAGATAGCTTATAGAGTCAGTCGAGGTAGAGACAAAGCTTAATAGTTGTCCATTCTTAGAAAAAGAACCAACTCTCTGTAATGTATATCTGCCAGCATGATACAGAAATAAAATTTTAAAATAACTGTAACACATATCTTCCCTCACTAAGCATAGCCTTAATGACTCCTATGAAATAAATTCTGCATTTATATTATATATTATTGAATTTGAAAGGCAGAAAAACAATAGGTTGAAATTACAACAAGTTCCTCCATATTACATGCTGAAAAGAAGATATAATAAAAATCTCAAAGCATCTTATGTAATGTATTGATAATCTACCATAAAAGGTAATTTTGGAATAGTTATTATGTCATATATGCTTAACCCTGAATCCATAACCTCTCTGTCCAGTAAAAGCATTTGGAAAATTTGGACTGCAAAGACAGCAGTCACTTTTTTGTGGGTATTGGATAGATTTCTAAGCTTTGCAATCAATGTAGACAATGATAAGTAAAGCAATATACTTGCCCCTTCTGCCTCCATTTCTTTAAGTAAACCTTGGTCCAGACCTCAAAACTTTTATTTCCAAAAGAAAAAAGTCCAGGGATAAACTTGAGCAATAACTTATATTACGCACAAAAGAAAATGTCCCTTGGTAAGTCTTCCTTCTATCTATCACAACATCCACTTTGACGTTGTTGTATTTTATTTCATGCTTTTTTGATTGTCATCAATCAGAAGGACAATTCTATTCTTTGTTGGGGAACTGGTCTATGCTTCCAAAAGTGAAAAGCTCACTGAAATAGAAGCTGCAGCAGTTGAGAACCAGGTCACAGATGTGAATGAGACAAAGTGAGAAATGGCTCTGAAGCTTAACAAGCCAAGAAATACTAGATGCAGATGATGCAGAACAGACAAAGGACACAGTATGAATAATAAAGCTTCATACTCAAAATAGTAGAAAGATAAAACTAAAAAAAAACAAACACTTTTAAAGAATTTAAGTTTTTTCTACTTCTAAAGACAATTAGTATATGACCTATTTGCCCCCCTCAAAAATGTCTTCTGAATCATAATAGCAGATCCAGTAGATCACAATTTGTGTGTAACCATTAAAATGAGTAATGTTGTTAATTCCCTCTCTAAATTTCTTTTCTGCACTCTGTTCTTGAAAACATAAAAGGGAAACAAGAAAATGAAGCTCAGTATTATAAAATCTGCTATTAACCTAAAATAAGAAGTATTCCAAAAGAATTCAAAAGAGAAGGAAAATAAAATGGCAGAAACATTTACTTTGTAATATGTATGCATTCAATTTTTGGCTTTTTTATGTACATGCAAAGTTAAAGTTTTATGACTCATCAAGTTCCAATTTGAAAATATGCCCTGCACTAAAAACTAAAGAAACAAACAAAAAAATTTACAGTAGTTCCTCCCAAAAAAGATCCTATCCCTCCCCACATCAAACCAAAGAAACCTAAGTATCACCCTGATTCCTCCTTTCTCCTTACCTCTTATTTCCTCCCACCAAGTTATCTCAGTTTTACTCCCAAAATATTTATAAGTCATCTACTCATTGCCACTGCCACTGGGCAATCCGATCCATCTTTAGATTAAACTTCTATAATGGCCTTCCCATTTCTACTCTTGTCCTCCTCTTCCTCAATCTCTCTACAAGGCAACACACATGATCCTCTTAACTAAATCTTATGCCATTCTTCCATAAAGCCTTTACAAGCTGCCCATTTCATCCAAAATGAAATTCAAACCTCTCCATGATTCTCCATGATTCAGGTCCTGCCTGATTCTGCAGGCTCACTTTGTATCCCTCTTCCTCTCCATTACACATTCCAGATACATCTCTTTTGACCCTCAGATAAGTCATGCTCTCTCCTAACTTTACAGCCTTCACATTTTTTGTTCTCTCTTCTTAGAAAGATCTCTCAACTTAAATTTTGGTTTTGTTTTTACGACTTGAAGAACACACTGATATCGAAATTTCAAACAATACCAAAAACATGAAAAACGCTGCTTTCCACCAACCACCTAAAGAGAATTACCATTAGTAATGAGGACAACCCTACATCTCTCTATGAATATATGAGATCCAGTAGATTATAAACTGTATCTATAAATAATATTAATAAATTCCAACCCTTTCCATGCTGGTTCTTCCTCATACTTTATTTCTCAATTCAAATTCCACCTCCCCAAGAGACCTTCCAGGACCAATCTAAAGTAGCTTATTCCTTTTCACTCTTTTTACTTTTTCATTGCACTTACCTCTCTCTAAATTGCCTATGTTTCTCTCTTTACTTTTTGTCTGTCCAACTCCAATAGAATGTAAGCTCCATGAGAGCACAAATCTTGTCACTACTTTCTTAATCACTAGGATCTAGCCAACTACCCCAACAGATTGCAAGTGCCCAATATTTACTGAATGAACAGATGATGGCTTTAATTAATATTTATAGGCTGCTAAATCCTAAATTTATATCTCCTCTTCAAATTTTTCTCCTGGGCTTCATACTCATACTTAACCATCCCACTCGGCAGCTTTATCTAAGGAGAACACAGGTGTTTTAGACTCAGTGGGTTACCAAACCTGCTCCTCCTGAGGTTGTTCCCCATTTAGATGACACTACCATCAGCAAAATTGCCAAGCCATAAACTTGAATTTTATCTTTGATCCCACTCTTCCCCTTTACCCCACATCCAACTAATCACCCAGAGCCTCTCCATATTACCTTATTTCTACCTCCTAAATCTCTCCAATCCATCATTGTTTCTCTTCCCTGCTACCAGTACTCAAGTGCAAATCACTATAGTTGTCCCCTAGACAACTATAACATTTTAACTTGCTGCTCCAGATCCATTCTTATTCCCCTTTAATTTATTCTCCATACCTCAATGGTATTTTTTAAATAACAATATGATCACATCATATTCCTTCTTTAAAATCTTCAATGGCTTTCCACTACTCTTCAAGCCTAAAATCTTTATCATGAACTAAAAAGCCCACAAGAAATATCCCTGGCCTGATTATCTAGACTCTTCTCTATAATCCAATCTTTGGCCTTTTTTCAATCCTTTAAACCTACCATGTTCTATCCTCCCTTAGGGCTTTCAAATATGCTGTTCCTTCTGCCTGAAACACCACCCACCATGTCACACCACCCTTGATACACATACTCTCCCACTGGGTCTCAAACTCAAACATCACTTTCTCAGGAAGCTTGTAGTAGGCAGAATACTAAAGATAGCCCTCTCCTTCCCCAAGATTTCCATCCTCTGGTTATACAATCAAATAGTAGGCTAAGTACTGCTGTGAAGCAATTTTGCAGATATAATTATTACTCAGATCATTTTAAAGTAGAGAGATTATCCTAGTGGGTCTCATATAATCTTTAAATCCTTAAAAGCAGAGCTTCCTAGGCCCAAGGGCAGAATAGGAAGTCAGAGAAATGCCTCAGAATATGATTTCACTCATATGTGGGATCTAATGAACAAACTGAACTAACAAGGAAAATGGGGACAGACTCAGATAAAGAGCAGGATGACAGCTAGTGGGGTGCGGGGTGGGGATTAGGAGATGGAGGGATTGAGCAAAAAAGAAAAAGGACTCATGGGCATGGACAACAGTGTGGTGATGGTGGGGGTGGGAGTGTAAGGGGACCAAAAGGTAATGTAAAAATAATAATAAAGATTAAAAAAATAAAAAACGAAGTTGGCCAATAACCTAATTGAGTCTGTACAAAGATTCTTCCCACAGAGACTCAAGATAAGACTCCACTGCAGCTGATAACCTTGATTTAGACCTCTAAGACCCTACACAGAGAACCCAGTCAAGCTATGCATTCTGACCTACACAACTGAGATACAAAAAAATGGATGTTGCGTTAAGCCAGTAAATTTGTGGCAGCAATCGAAAATGAATACAAAGGCCCTTTCCTGACTCCCGCCTCTACCCGATTGTGTAAGGGCCCCTGTTAAATGATCCTATTTGGTACTGCTCTTTCATAATATTCACCATACTTATTACTTAATTTAATGTATTCAGTCTAAGCTCTAGAGTCAGAAATTTTGTATTTTTGTATACCATAAAGCATTATAATCTAATGTCTGTGCAATTGGTACCCATAAGGTTTGTTGATTGAATGGACAAATTTTTCATTCAATTATCTCCCCAAATTCTCAATCACAACACCTTCTATAATGTACTATATTCTAAAATATTTCTATCATAAGGGCCAATTGCTTTATAGCAGTGACTAAAAAGAGGGGAATACAGGTAGGATGAATAGAATTATTCAGAATCATTGAGGCTGTTGTTCTTTTTGTTTTACAAACACTCCCTCACTTGCCTCTACCCACAATCTGAAATGCCCACTCCTTGCCCAATACACCTAAGGAAGCATGACCATCTATTAGAGTATTACAAAAGATTGCCATAGAGAGCCATTATTACTAATGTAACTGGGTCACATTCCTCGGGTATGCTGGATTGTAAATAAAGATTTAAAACAGCATTCTACTTTTCTAAAGAAATATTCTCCAAACTGCAAAACAAAGCAAATTTATTTAATATAAGACATTGCTTTTTTCCTAATAAAAAATAATAAATATATTAAAACTATCTGGTCAAAAAGATAAAAGGTCAACAAAAAGAACAATTTACTTACATCAATGGAAAAGCAAAAAATGGGAGTGTCATGGTAAGTCTTGCTGTAAATTCATCGGGAAGGTACCACAAGTATACAATTAAACATGTAAACAGATAGAGAATTGAGGAGTAAAGAATTAATCTTCCAACCCATAGTTTTTGTAATCTTTGATTTTTTTCCCTAAATTCTTCCAATGCTTGAATTTCCTGTTAAAAGAAAATTTATTTTATATAATTAAAACTCAAATTTCATAGATATTAAAATGTTAACAAAAATGTTTCACATGATAGAGGTTTTACAGAAAGAACTTTTAAATTTCAATGAAATATAATACCTTAATATTTTAAAACAGAACATAATATGGAAAAGTAAAAGTAAAGTAAAAAATAAACTAAAATGCCTATTTTGACAATCACATTTTTAAATGCAATATTAAGATACCATTTTTTAACTAGCAGATTAGTAAAGATCAGAAGTATGAAATTATTATCAATAAATAGTATTTGTTAAATCAAACAAGTAATAATTCTCCTGTATAAAGTCTATAAAATATCTGGCTATAAAAAGAATCAATATTGAAACAGTGATCTATACTATATTCTTTCAATCTAGTCATTGCGCTTACTATTCCCAAGGAATAGCCATTTTTAATAATCATAGAAAGCATAAAAAGCTGTGAAGTTTGCAGATTAATAAAACTTGTTGCAGACTGTCTTATAATCTACTTTATCCTAACTGTAACATTGATTTATACAACACTGCTGTACAGCTAATTTCATTCAAACATGCTCTATTACTTGATACAGTTTTAAGTCAGTGATAAACTTTAGATTTTTTTGAGATCACATAACATTGAAGTTCTCATGCTTACTCTCTATCATCTCTAAATTCCCATACCCCAAATCCAGTCTCCAAAATAATATATACTAACATAATATTTATGTAACACCTAAAATGAATTAAAACTCCCTCCTCCAGAGGCAAAGAACATACCTTATCTATATTTTCCAGAACTTCTACAGTTGAAGGTTTTGTCTGTTATAGAAATAGAAATAGAAATAGAAATGAGACAGCATTAAAACTTCTTACTGCATATTCAGAAACACCTTGGTTTATATAATCATAAAAGGGCACTGTTTAGTCCTAGAAGTACTTTCAACTCTGATACTTCAATTTTTATTATTCTCAATCCCAAGAGAACATGCTTTTATCCAGAGAAACAAATTATTTTCAAAGAAAAATTCTCT
Source organism: Furipterus horrens (assembly GCF_987537825.1). Lineage (NCBI taxonomy): Eukaryota > Metazoa > Chordata > Mammalia > Chiroptera > Furipteridae > Furipterus > Furipterus horrens. The sequence continues at coordinate 170,276,147 of NW_028327171.1, forward strand.
TAGATATGATGATTCAAAAAATTCATGTATTAAAAATTCAAGACTAAAATCGGTTTGATTTGCTATTGCTAAAAGTTCACTAAGGACTATGGAGTCAAAATCAATAGGCTACCTTCATTCTGAATTTCTAAAGTTCTTTTCTGAAGATCAGATTTTAAAAGGGCATCTAAGAATACTTCATTATAGCAGAGCTTATTTCTTAAAGGTGGTTTTTATACCACCTAGAATAAAAAACAGTCAAAATGAGTCATACAACACTTGAGAAAATGTTTACCAATTACATACTCAACAATCTAAGAGGGCAATGAATATCAATTCATTGTAGTTCCCACAAGAGTTGTTAACATTAGGTTGAACCATATGAAATTGCTATTTATGTAAGTCAAAGCTGTTGAATATTGGCAATTTCATATGGTTCAAGTTAACAAGAAAGACAAAGGAAGAATAGATAAATTTGATATTCAGCAGAACTGCAAAAAGGTTTTTAAAGGGGGGCAGAGGTCAATATAATGCCAATCCAAAACAGAGCAGTTCCAGCAACAGTTCAAAACTAAATTGTGTATCAAGTATTACTAAGGTAAAAAGGAGTTCAAAAAATAAGCAAAGTAATTTGTCCTAGACTATCTCCTCTTATATTAGAGAAGAGCATTTATCAATATATTTTCTATTTTATAGCTCTAAAGTTGGGCCAGTTCCTCTAAAAGCTTAACCAATAAAATCAAACTGCATTTTTAATTCTGTTTAACCTGTATTTCCTAAAAGTATATTTAGGGTAACTTCAGTAAATATTTGTGATAAGCAAAAAGATAAAGCCTGTAAAAACATAAGTACTGTATAAAATACTAATTTCAACTATCTTTCAAATAAGATTGAATTTTAGGCACTATTAAAAAAAAAAGATAATCATTTGTACATAAATACAAAAATAGAAAAATAAAAACAATTCATAAGTAAGAGTGAAATAACTGTTAAGCAGAGACATTAGACACCCATATAGCAAGCAGAACTATTAAAGCCAAATAAAAAACTAATTTATAAGAGAAAAGAAAAATTAGAGTCAGGGATAAATGTTAAACTACTACTCAAATCTACACCACAAAGGAAAGTTTCACAAATAGCTTGATTTGACACTTCATATCAAACTAAAAATCGGCTGTAAAGAAAAGTGACTTACCCTCCATCGAGAAAATAATCCACCCATCTTTTATTTGTAGAAACTGAGTACAATGATAAATACCATCAATTGTCCAAAGGAATTCACAGCTAAAAATAAAGCAAGTATTTTAAAATTTTAAGTTACAATACATAGCCTACCACTATAAAGTTTACAAGTTGTAATACTGCTTAAAAATATTATAGAAGAGTAATTTTTTGGACTCTATTTATGTGAAATTTTAATTTAGACAGTCTTGGGAAAGAGTTCACCTTTTTGAAAATCCTTTCTTCCAAGCCAGAACATATTTTAAAGTGAAAATAAAGCTGGTAAGGCTTTTTAATGGTAATACATTTTAGAAGTGTGTATTTATACCACTTTGTGATTTTCTGTTCATTAAAGTAGGTCCCCTTTGTTCTTGTAAGAAAAGTTTTACTATGTCACTTTCTACAAGATTAGACACAAATTTTTGTTTTACAATGTTGAGAAAAACAGTACCTTATAAGTAATATTCGAAAGCCAATTGAATTTTGAATAAGAATATAAGGATTTCAAGGCTACCTGTGACATTGAGCAAATCACTTAATGTTTTTGAGCCTTAGTTATCTGTAAATTAGTTAAGAATACTACCACTTTTCACAGGATAGCCTTTGTTTTTACCATTTTACAGACTTTTTAAAAATATGTGAAAAGGGGTTTAGTGATTTGTCCAGCAGCTCAGAAGAACATGGCCCAAAGCCACTCTATCTTCAAACTTCTCAGCTGTTCTCTACTGTTCAACACCCAAACATTTTTCTCTGAAACTGTCTAAGTCCCCCTCAAGTTAGTTGACCCTCCTGTCAGCTATCTGTACATCCCCTTCATTTAGTTGTTTTTCTATTACTCTGAAATGTATTATAATATTATAATATGTTTTAAAAATTTATCAGTAATATTATATTCTAAATCAAATTACCAGTCAATAGTTATGTAAATTTTTTTAAAGTTGAACCAGGTTATAGTTATATCCTACCAGTATATACTACTTCATTTCCATCAAAAAAAAAAGTTAGGCAATAATTCTTACATTTTTTAAAAACTATAAATATAATAAAAAAAATAATGCTAGTACCACGTAAGTACTCTCTGCAACACTATTTATAGGTTATAATTAGCATAAGCATACCCATCTTGAACTTTCTTGATTAGAGAATTAACAAACAGCCCAATTATAAAATACTTGCACTTATAAAGTAATTTTTAAAAACAGAAATAACTATAATCTGTCCTGAAATTTTTTGAAGTTTATAAATATAATGAATGCTATGTGATCTAATGTGATCTAAATATTATTAATCCTTCAATATTAAGTCAGTATTCAAATTTCTAAAATGTAGTTGTACGAAACCCAGGAACTTTAATGAATGAAGGTATGAATTTCTGAGTTAAGACATTAAATAGATCTTAAAACCTTGTAAAGAATCTAAAAATAATCACCAAGAAAGGTGTCTGGGAGGGGACATTCAGATGCCACTTTAACTTGGTATTTTCAAAGTATACATCATCTCACTATTTAGAAACTAATATATGGTGTCTATCACAGTGTTTCGTACACAACTGACCTACACATTTTGGTTTATAACAGAATTACATGCCTCCAAGTTAAGTCTGCAGCCATCACACATCAGAATTTTTAATATTTGAAAGTAATAACAACAAGGATAATACCAGTTAAACACTTGTTTAGCACTTAAAACTCTCTAGCAGGCCCAAAAACAAATGCTTTACATGAATTTTATCATTTAGATACTATTATTGCTCCATTGTATAAATGAGGAAACTGAGGTTAGGGAAGTGAAGTAATTTGTAAGGCCCCGAAGATATTAAGTAGTAGAGCCAGACACAGCATTTTACTTTTGATTTTTTAAAAATCAATCCGTTATTCCCAATAACATGAAATCAGAAATAAAGTCTGCTTTATATATTAGATTGGAATATTTATATATAAAATACATGAAAGCACCTCTGATATTCTCAAATAGCTGGTAAAGAGAGCTACTGAAGTGGAAAGTGACTTATAAACACAAGAGACAGTGTTAGTACAGTGTATAATGCAGCCTAATTCCTTCATTTGATTAACTTTGAATGCATAAATCTAAAGAGATGGAAGAGATGCTAAATGATTTGCTAAAATCATGGAATTCCAGCTAGGGGCAGAACTGGCACTAGAAATCTGAAAGCATTCCTTTTACTTGTTTCTGTATATCACTTTTAAAGTACATATAATATGAAATATATGCATAAAATTGCAATTAATGCCAACTTTGACATCAATTATTTGCTTGAAAAATTGTATTAGTGTTAATGAAACAAACTATGGCTTAGTCTCCAAGATCCCTCAAGCAGAGGATCATGTTTTACAGTTTGTTCCCTAAAACAACATTAGGATAACAGTCATTAAATGCCATACCATGCTTTCAGATTTGTAATCAAAGAATCAGTCAACCCTCGTTGTTCCAGCAATTTTCCTATCAAATTCTGTATTTGTTAAAGAAGCTGACTTACTATGATGCACATGTAATGGTAGTACTTTCTGAAAGATATAAAAGCATAACAAAATTAAATAAATCAATTATTTCTTTATGGTTTTAATTTTACACCTCTTCTGTTTTCAAACACTTTTTCCCCCCCTTGGAGTTTCCCACCCAAACATCTCAACTCCAATTCCTGTGACCCATTACTTACTATGAAACCTTGGGCAAGAGAGTTACCTACCCTGTTACTCAATATCTTCAACTGAAAAGGAAGGATAGTTTAAGGACCCTCTTAAAGGTAGAAAAGCTTAAATGGCATAAGGCAATCTAAACTATTTACAACAATGCCTGACCCATGTTAATCTGTCAATGCAAATTGTTGTTTTAACTGCTGTGATCATTGCTGTTTTCTAGCCCATCTCTGCTTCCTTTTAACGCATGGAAATTACATTGGAACCAAATAACTAGCAGTTCTTTCTGAAGCATAAATCAATTTGCTTGCCCTTGAGTGGGCAAATAGCTCAATCTTAAGTGGTTTGTCCCCAAGAACTCTTCCATGAACAGGTACAGAAGAGTCTCTTTCCACTCAGATATCACAATGGGACCTGACATGACCTTAAAAGCGAGGCACATCTAACACATTTTCAATGAATAATAATGTCCCTATATTATTTGGATTTTTTTTTCTTTTAACTGCAATTCACACTGAGGTTTGGATGTCAGAATTTAAAATCTTGGGGCATGTTATTTTTAAAATTTCAGCTCATTTAAACTCATATTAAAATAATGGAGTAGAAAAGGTCTAGGTTCAAAATTTGACTAGCTATGTGATCTTGGGTAAATTAGACTGTCTAAGCCTCAGTTTCCACATTTTTAAAGTGGCAAAAATATTTATACTTCACACAGAATTATAGTATGAATTAAATAAAATTATGTATTACTTGGCACAGTGTCCAACAAATTGTAAGTATATAATAAATTGTAGCTACTGTTATTATTAGTACCAGAAAACACATGTAGTACAGACAATACTTCTAATCTGAAACACATTTCTTTCTAACTTCCTTTAAAGAAAGAATCTGTTTCCTAATTTTAAAATTGGAAAATAAAATTGCAGTATGTATTTTAACTGAAATTATATTGCTCATTCTCTGTAGTATAAAAAATAAAGCAAAATACTCTTCAGACTCTTCCATTAAAATAACATGTAGGCCTTTAACAGCAAAGGAGCTTTAGTTTATACTTACCAAGTTTAAAACTTAAGTAGAAACTATTCAATCACTATCAGTAGTACCTCTATAACACATTGTACTATTCAGTTTAAGATTAAAAGTGATTTGTTCTCAGACTCAAACGTTCAAATATCATAACTGAAAAGGGAATTCTGAAATATCCCAAACTGCCACATTTATTGCTTAAAAACAAAGTTACTGAAAAGAAGTAAACCTCCAAAAGCACATTCACTATACGACGATTAAGTTCTGGTTTTCATGGTAAGTCAATATTCAATCTTAACTAAATACTACCAAATATAATTGATTAGAAATATTTCTATATGAAGTTTTGATAGCCAGTAACTTCTTTTCTTATATTTTTTCAATTTAACAATATATTAACATACTTATTAATAACATTGGGCTGATCTCAGGAGGTGATAGAGAAACTCAACATTCTAATTTTAAATGCATCACTCATGGTTTTTAAAATGTGCTCAAAATCAATTTAGTTCTCCTAAAAATTAACTATGGGAACGGCTGAGGACAAGAGTTTAGCGGGTTTGAACATGTGCCTGAGACCAAGCCTTCTCACATCCACATAAATCCCGCTTGAACAAGATCAATTTTGTCAGTAGTGACACCCAGGCCACAGAGAAAGGAGAAAACAGCTGACACTAGGCACCACGAACCAGAAGCCAACTAGGAAAAGTAGAACATGGAAAACTCAGTGAGTCACAGGTTTTACTTAGTGCTGTGAGGAAATCAACAGCAAAATCACCAATCCTCAATCTCTCTCAACGCCCCCATACACAATATTAAAGAATTAAAACTATTGATGTAGTTTAGATTTGCTCATCTTCTGCCATACTTATGACAACTGAGCAAACTTGTCCTTCCCTCCACCATTCTTCAAATAAGGACAATTGTACATAGGCTTCTCTAACGTGCACATAATCCACGCCCACACGCCTGGGCCGAGCAGCATGACACTGACAGTTTTCGGTCCCTCCCGATCTTTCCAACTCACAGCGCCTCCGCAGAACTCAGAAGGACCTGGGCAAAACACTCGAAACGATAGCGTAGTGTAGGATCTTCTGACCCTTTGCCTCCACGTAGGTGGGCCAAAGAGCTGATGCTCTGCTCACCCCACTCACCCTCCGCCCCCCGCCGGTATCAGAACTGGGAACCACCTCCCTTGGGGGTGGAGGGGTAAGGGCGGAGAATGGGGTCTCCAACATTCCAGAGCCACCCCTGCCATTGTGCGAGGATATCAGAGGGACCAGGCGGCGAGACTGGGTCAGCGCGCAGCCGGGACTCAACTTGATGAGCCGCCACCTCAGGGCTCTTAGGCCACTTGGCATGGGGCGGAGCGCCTGGGAGAGGAAGCAAGCTGGGGAACCGGGAGCGTATTTCTCGGGAAAAGGCTCAGCGCGCCTTCCCTCTGCCGAGCCCTCCTAATTACCCTCATTTTAAGCGCTCTACCTTCAAGCAGCGGGCAAAGCCCGGCGCTGGCCTCCACCTCTGCCAGCTTCGACCACCGCGGCGCAGCCTAAATCCAGAGCGGATAGCAGCCTCCACTGACAGAGACAGAAGGGCCCTGCCAATTCCTTCCCATCAAACCCCGCGCTCCCGTCGTCCACCAATCACTGCCCCGGCCGGCGCGCGCCGCTCTCCTGTCACGTGACTGTGACCGGGGCTAGCAGTTAGGGAGGGCAGCGGGGCGGTTGGGCCGGGGAAACCCGCTGCTGTGACTTCACGGCCAAATGGAGTGCTAGTAGTCGCGTCTTGAGAGGCGTGATGCCATTTATTTTATTAGCAGTACAGTTAATTCTGACTCAGCCTCCTTTTAAAGTTCATTTTGCAAAGCTCATTGGAGAAAGAAAATCCCCGAAATTGGTCCTACACCACCGCGAGAAAGGAATGGGGTTGGAGGTGGAGGTGGGTGCCTCTGGAAGGTAGTTCCCCCTGAAGAGTCGTGTATGGGCTGTCATCCAGCGGACAGCAGAGCAAGTTAGCACTACACATGTGAGAAAAGACCGGTTCCCAAAGAAGCCAGTGGAGAAAATTCAGTCTAGCCTCCAGGAGTGCTTGAGGCTGTCATCAGTCAAGGACGTAAAAAAGTCACTTGATGATTGGACGCTTACCTCACCCTCGTGGAATAAGCTTCAAATGCCAAACGAAGCTGATCTCAAACTAGGTAACAACATAAACTGAGTTTTAAGAACCTTAAAAACACTCCCTTCACAGGTCCTGCCTGATACGTGGGCCCACAAATAAACCACCCAGCCTAAATTTGCCTCGAATCTGAAACATCGCCTAAAGAGTACTTAGTTTCCTAGTCAACTGGGGATGACAATCCTAAATAACAAGATACTTGTACCACTCAAGGTAATGTGGAGAAGGGTAGAGAAACGTCAACAAAAGCTTTTGTCATTTATTACCCCTGCAACATGTTTTTAACCCTGTGTGCAAACACTTCATGGGATTTTCCTACTTTAGTTACGTACACATTCTAAAATAAAGTTTCTATGATTTTTGAAGAGTGTGATTGTTTCAATGGGCAATCAAAGTAAGAAAAGAAACTGAACATAGTAGTATCTAGATGGTAAGAATAATTTATCCTGGAAGCTACCAGATAATTTACGTAGAGTTGCTTCTCCTAGCCACTAAAATCTTTAGTTACAGAATGAAGGAAAGGGAACCAAAGTTTACTTGTTGTGTGCTCAGGATCGGGCACTTCACATATCCAGAAGAAAATGAACAGAAGCATTTCACCTATTCTGAGAGAGAAATTTAACATTTTGTTTTTCAACCTTTGCTATTTCAACATATTTTTTAAAAAGACCTGTGCAATTGTACAGATACTACATCTCACTTCAGGAAGATCTCTTTTCCAAGAGAATAGGGAAGAAATGTTTTCCACTTGCTAAAGATTTGTTTTCTAGTTTTAATTGATCCATCAAGGTCTATTTGTAAAGGGAAGAAGCAGGAGGCAGAAGGCAGAAGAACGAGCTGGATGCAAGAGATTCCAAAAACCTAATCCAACAACAAAATTCTCTAGGTAATTATAATTGCTCTGGAAGACCAGAGATTTGTCCTGGCATAGGGAGTGAGAGAAGTACTGAGTTATTATTCTAATCCTCCCAACAAACTTTCAAAGTAAGTATCATTTTTAAAATGAGGAAACTGAAGAGTAGAAAAACTCTATTGTTGAAGGCACTGTACCACTTCCTCCTTTATATTAAGTGGTAAGCATTTGTTAGGCACAGTGAGGAAAGACATTATTAGCTGAGACATCAACATGTGCACTATGTGGCTGGGCTGCAGGCTACAGGGGTCCTTCTGAGTATTTATTGAGCACCACACCTTATGTTAAGTGCTGAGAATAGATAAATAAAGCAGCTGCCCTAAAGCAACTGACTCCAGTGAAAGAAACTTCAAAGAAACAAAAATACAATATAAAGTGAGTAAGTACTGTGATAGAGACAAATGTTAAAGAAATGATAAGGCCAGAGTGATGTGAGACAGCCAATGAAAGTGGTACTTTAGTTGTGTCCAAATATTAAAGAGTAAATCCCTACTAATCCTAAAATTATACTGGAACAGATTTTAGGGAAGTGAAATTGGAAAAGCACCAAAAAAGATAAGAAAGGAAACAAACTAGCCAGAGGAATTCTAAAAGGCCTAGTTAAATAAGTGAGCCACATGTACTTAGAGAAATAAAGGAAAGTTACAAGAGATAGGTGCTATGAGGCCTTGTAGTGGGATCATTCATTGATCTGGTTTAGGAACGTTTAGGAAAGGTCTCTTTGAAGACGTCACTCTGGAATGGAGATCTAAAGGATAAACTGAAGGAAGGAGAAAGGGAAACAGAGGAAACATCTTAGGTAAGGTGTTTCGTCAGAAGAAACATTACAAGCATGATGGATTGAAAGTAGGGCACTGTGGCTAGGGCATAGATTGCAAGGAGAAGATGTTACATTGTAAAGGACTAAGACTAGACTAAGCAGGACCTCACCGGCCATACTGAAAACCTTCACTTTTTCTTGAGAACAATGTGAGAAGGGGATTTGATCTGATCAGATCTGTGTTTTGAAAATCATTCCAGCTGTACTATGAGAATACGAACACGGCCAGCATTAGGTGGTGGTTAGCCAGAGGCAGATTTAATGGCAGGCACACAGGGTGCTCACCCTGGGCCCCGACTTCTGAAGGGCCCCACAAAACCCCAACTTTACACTTTTTTCTAAATGACAAGTTTGGTTTATATGTGCAACTGTAATTACATACAAGTTTACAATCGGTCGTAAAACCTAATAGTATGTTTATATTCGCTTATTTTTATTATTTCATTACTCGTCGGCAGCCGTCCGTCTCGAGAGATGATGGTGTAGCTTCTTAAGAGTCTATCTGGGATAACAGGGGGGGGACCAAGATGGCCGCGGAGTAGGAACAGTGTTCTCAGCTCGCTCCTGTTAAGGAGACAATCCAGGAGGAACAAACTCGGGGAGGAATGACTGACTCAAAAATTACCCTTCCTTCATTTAAAACAACTCCTTTCTGTTTCTCCTACGAAATAAGAGTCCCAGTATCTCCACAAGTATATTAACACGGGCTCATTTGCAGCCTATAGTGGGATTGTATTTGGGGGAGACATTGGAGGGTGTGGGTTTCTTGCCTGGGTTGTGTAATTGTGTTTTAGCAGCACCTTCACAAAAGATCTCAAGACAAGGTGGGCAGAGTGACTCTCAATCAACTAACCAGAGAAAAAGATCCACCAAAAAGTAGCTGAAATACAACCAGACAGATTAAAGAAATATCATCAAGGACAACACAGACGGAGATCCAGGAGGGCGGAGGAGTAAGTGGAAGCTACACTAACCTCCTCCCAGGACCAGCCAGGGCTGACTCAGCCCCAGTACAGCAGACAGACCATCCCCCTCCAAGTGGTGTCATACTAAGGGGAAATAAAAGCCCTGCCTACAGGAATTAAGTTGCCACACCCACAGTCCTTAAGCCTGACGGCTGATCACAGATTGAATATAGTAACAACTAAAGAAGAGAGACAAAGGCAGTAGATCCCTGGAAGTCTCCAACAGGCTACCTAGGGCCAGTCTGGTACATGATCTGACGCTACCAGAGGCAGATCCAGGAAGAACTGATCATTCCAAGAAGCACCAACAAACAAAAGGAATCACAAAAATGGGGAGACAGAGAAACAACCCCCCATCAAAAGGAAAGGTAGAATCCCGAGAAAGAGTGCTAAATGAAATAGAGGGGAGCAAAATATCAGATACAGAATTTAAAACATGGATTATGGAGAAGCTAAATGAGCTCAGCGGAAACTACAAAGAACTCCAGAAAAACTACAGTGAACTCCAGAAGAATTATAAGGAACTTACTGAGAATTATACCAGCATCAAAAAGGACATGGAAGCTATCAATAAGAGCCAGGAGGAAATGAAGAATACAATCTCTGAATTGAAGAACACAGTAGAAGGAATTAAAAGCAGGCTAGAGGAAGCAGAAGATTGGATCAGCGAGCTGGAGGACAACGTACACAAAAACTCCCAGACAATGGAACAAAATGAAAAAAGACTGAACAAGACTGAAGAGGTTCTAAGACAGCTGCAGGACAACATGAAACGTAACAATATCCGTATCATTGGAATTCCAGAAGGAGAAGAAGAACAGCAAGGGATAGAAAACCTCTTTGAAAAACTAATGACAGAAAACTTCCCTCACATGAGGAGAGAAAGAGTCACGCAAGTCCAGGAGGCACAGAGGGTCCCAATGAAGATGAACCCCAACAGGCCCACCTCAAGACACATCATAATTAAAATGGCAACATCCAAAGACAAAGAGAGAATCCTAAAAGCAGCAAGAAGGAAACAACTAATAACATACAAGGGAGCTCCAATAAGGCTATCCTCAGATTTCTCAGCAGAAACACTACAAGCCAGAAGGGAATAGCAAAAAATATTCCAAGCAATGAAAAACAAAGGCCTACAACCAAGAATACTCTACCCAGCAAGGCTCTCATTCAAAATGGAAGGTGAAATAAGGAGTTTCTCAGACAAAGGAAGACTAAAAGAATACATCTCCACCAAACCAGCAATGCAAGAGATGCTAAAGGGTCTGCTCTAAGAAGATAAAGAAACAGAGAGAAACAGAGAAGAACACGAGTACAAAGGGGGAAAATGACAATGAATAAGTACTTATCAGTAATAACCTTAAACGTAAATGGATTAAACGCTCCAATTAAAAGACATAGGGTAGCTGAATGGATTAGAAAGAATGACCCACATATATGCTGTCTACAAGAGACCCACCTTAGAACAAAAGATCTACACAGACTGAAAGTAAAGGGATGGAAAAATGTATTCCAGGCAAATGGACATGAAAAAAAAGCCGGGGTAGCAATACTTATATCAGACAAAACAGATTTCACAGCAAAGTCCATAAAAAGAGACAAAGAAGGGCATTTCATAATACTTAAGGGAAAAATCCATCAAGAAGATATAACCCTTATAAATATATATGCACCCAACTTAGGAGCACCCAAATATGTAAGGAAAATTTTGAAAGACTCCAAGAAAGATATAGGCAGCAACACACTCATTGTAGGGGACTTTAACACCCCATTGTCAACAATGGACAGATCTTCAAAGCAAAGAAACACCAAAGATATTGAGGCACTGAACAACACTTTAGATCAAATGGACTTAGTCGATATATATAGAAGTTTACACCCCAAAGAAGCAAAAATCAATAAACGTGATACACCACATAAACAAAATGAAAGACAAAAACCACATGATTATATCAATAGATGCGGAAAAAGCATTTGATAAAGTACAACACCCATTTATGATAAAAACTCTCAGCAAAATGGGAATAGAGGGAGCATACCTCAACATAATAAAGGCCATATATGAGAAACCTGAAGCCAACATCATACTCAATGGGCAAAAACTGAGAGCATTCCCCCTGAGATCAGGAACAAGACAAGGATGTCCGCTCTCTCCACTCCTATTCAACATAGTCTTGGAAGTTCTAGCCACAGCAATCAGACAAGAAAGAGAAATAAAAGGCATCCAAATTGGAAAAGAGGAAGTAAAACTGTCATTATTTGCAGATGACATGATAGTGTACATAGAAAATCCTTTAGACTCCACAAAAAAACTACTCAATCTAATAAGTGAATTCGGCAAAATAGCAGGATACAAAGTCAATATTAAGAAATCGAAGGCATTTTTATACACCAACAATAAAAACTCAGAGATAGAAACTGAAAGAAAAATCCCATTTACCATAGCAACAAGAAAAATAAAATACCTAGGAATAAACTTAACCAAAGAGGTAAAAGACCTGTACACAGAAAACTACATAACACTGAAGAAAGAAATTAAAGAAGATACAAATAAATGGAAGCGTATACCATGCTCATGGATGGGAAGAATCAACATCATTAAAATGTCCATACTACCCAAAGCAATTTATAGATTCAATGCAATTCCTATTAAAATACCAGCAACATATTTCACAGACCTAGAACAAATACTTCAAAAATTTATATGGAACCAAAAAAGAGCCCGAATAGCCACAGCAATTTTGAGGCAGAACACAGTAGGAGGAATCACAATACCCGATATCAAACTATACTACAAGGCCACGGTAATCAAAACAGTCTGGTACTGGCATAAAAACAGACATATAGATCAATGGAACAGAATAGAGAGCCCAGAAATAAGCCCAGGTTCATATGGTCAACTAATATTTGACAAAGGGGGAAAGAACATCAAATGGAGTGAAAAGAGCCTCTTCAACAAATGGTGTTGGGAGAACTGGACAGGGACATGCAAAAAAATGAAACTAGACCACCAGCTCACACCATACACCAGAATAAACTCAAAATGGATCAAAGACTTAAATGTAAGCCGTGACACCATAAAAGTCCTAGAGGAAAAAATAGGCAGGAAAATTTCAGATATCCCACGTAGCAACATTTTCACTGATATATCTCCTAAGGCAAGGGAAATAAAGGAAAGAATAAACAAATGGGACTACATCAAACTAAAAAGTTTCTGCTCAGCTAAAGAAAACATCAGCAAAATGCAAAGGAAACCAACCATATGGGAAAATATATTCGCCAATGACATCTCAGACAAGGGATTGATCTCCAAAATATATAAAGAACTCATACGACTCAACACCAAGAAGACAGACAACCCAATTAAAAAATGGGCAAAGGACCTGAACAAACACTTCTCCAAAGAAGACATACAGAGGGCCCATAGACATATGAAAGTATGCTCAACATCACTAGCCATCAGAGAGATGCAAATTAAAACCACAATGAGATACCACCTCACACCAGTCAAAATGGCAATCATCAACAAATCAACAAACAACTTGTGCTGGAGAGGATGCGGAGAAACGGGAACCCTGGTGCATTGCTGGTGGGAATGCAGATTGGTGCAGCCACTGTGGAAAACAGTTTGGAATTTCCTTAAAAAACTAAAAATGGAACTGCCTTTTGAACCAGCAATTCCATTGCTAGGATTATATCCAAAAAATCCTGAAACACCAATTCAAAAGAACCTATGCACTCCAATGTTCATAGCAGCACTATTTACAATAGCCAAGTGCTGGAAACAACCTAAATGCCCATCTGTAGATGAGTGGATCAAAAAACTGTGGTACATTTACACAATGGAATTCTATGTAGCAGAAAGAAAGAAGGAACTTCTACCATTTGCAACAACATGGATGGAACTAGAGAAAATTATGCTTAGTGAAATAAGCCAGGCAACAAAAGAAAAATACCTTATGCTGTCACCTGTTACAGGAAACTAATGAACAACACAAACAAATGAGCAAAATTGAACCAGAGGTATGTAAACAAGAACTAGACTAACAGTAACAAGGGGGGCGGGGGGGAGGAAAAGAAAGGTGTAAGGGGATGGGTCAAGTTAAAAAAAATATATATATATATATATGAATGACCCACAGACAGGTGCAACTGAGTGGGGACTAAATGTGGGGGAGGGGAGGGACAGGGTGCAGGGAAACAAGAGGGCTAAAAAAGTGAGACAACTGTAATGGAAAAACAAACAAAAATTTTTTAGTGGGGGAAAAATGAAAATATGAAGAATGGAAATGCCAGTTCAGTGAATATTAGGACAAAGATTTTCCTTCACGTTGTATATTTTTCTCCCTATTTGATCCCTCCAGAGTTTGGCATTCTAAACAAGTAAGTAATGACATAAGTTCCTTTGCATAGAACTAATAAGACCAGTTGTCAACAGAGGTTCTTTTTTTTTTTTTTTTACCAAGTCTTTGACTGGAATGTCAAGCCTAAAGGAAACATACTTGGGCTCAGATTGTTACCAGAAAGCCCTGAGGAACTGGGAATGACTTTCAAAGGTAATAAAAGCCCGTGAGATAAAAGGCCTGGTACCATGGTTGGTTGTGCGGTCCACAGCAATCTTTCCAGGGAAGGAACGAAGGTTGTCTTCCTGAAAGATGGCTAGAAGGGACCTTAAGGCACAAGGAAAGACCAGAAAGACTTGGAAAAAACAGGTGTGTACAGGCAAGGACGAATGCCAGATATGTGGCACAGCTTCTGTGCCCTGAAGAACAGACTGAAGGTCACCCCAAATATTCCTTGGGTAAGTTCCAGCAAAGCAGAACTAAAGATCATAAGTGATCATTTGCTGCTCTTGTTATGTTTATGCAAACAAACAGGATAAATTAAAAATGGACTTAATGTAGTCCCTTTAAAGACAAGGAGGGTAACCTTAGGGAGAAAAATTATTATTCAAGGAAAATCACAATGATCAGTAGTAGAGTATAAAACAGGGCAACTAACCGTCTTAAAAGTTTCTTCTCCAGATTTAGAGACTTGTTTGCGGGTTATGTTACATAAATTAACATGTGTTTTTTGTTTTCAAAGGACATAAGCCAATGATCGCATTACCTGAGTGATTATCTGTACGCATAAGCCTCACTTAATCCTCCCTGCAGCACTGCCTTCTGAGACTCAACGGTTTGGCTGAACTAAATGGCTGGGTTGGGGAAGAATGGGGTGGTCTGTGGGCTTCACTTTAAAACGGGTTTCTCTTTTCTATCCTAATGGCTTGGACAGAAAAGGCCCAGAGGTCTGAGAGGGGGAAAAACCTAAACTATTTACCTCAGCCCAAACTAAGAATAATGGGCAAAAGGGTTTTGGACAGGCGAGATGCGCCTAGCACACCTTCTTACAAAGAAGCTTTTTTTTTCCCTAATATGGAACATTGAAAAATTAATCCCTGCCTTTTGTCATCTAGTAGTTATGGATTGAATGATGTCTTTTAACCCTTTTCGCCAAATCTGTTGCCCCCAGAACACAACAAGGACACCAGCCTGTTAAACCAAGCACGCCGTTGACCGGAGACAGCCAACTGACCTGGAGTCTGCACGATCCTTCCCCATGTGGGAAGGCCACCCTCCCCTCCACACCCCCACTCTTATTAGGGTTTTCTGGACCCAAGGGTAGGTAGGACGACGACCATGTCCAGCTTGAAGCAGCTAGAGGAGCTTGAGACCTTCGCCCATTGTCCTTTACAAGATTACAAAGGGTCCTAATATTTGAGAGGGGGGGGATAGTTAATTTTTACAAACCAGGGGTATGGACTTGGGGGGGATTGCTGGGGGAGGGGGGGTGCTGGGTGGAGGGGAACAAGGGGGAGAAAATTGGAACTGTTGTAACAATATAATCAATAAAAAACATTAAAAAATAAATAAATAAATAAATAAAAGTGCTGATAACAAAAAAAAAAAAAAAAAAGAGTCTATCTGCACCGCCGAGAATGGCTGTGCAGTCCGACTCGGGAGTGACACGGTATCTGTCTCCTCCCGTGTCGAATCGACATCTTGCGATGACGCTGGAGTGTCCTCTCCAGTGAAGCTGAAGCTACAGAGCCTGGGCAGGGTGATATGGAGGGTCTGCTGTTGCCCATGCAGCAGACCCCCCCTCTCTTCGCAGCTGAAGGGTCCAAGGGAAAGACGGAGTCAATACAGCTTGGCTTCAGGTGCACCGCAGGAGTTGCCAGTGTTGACTACGACGTCAAACCGCCTTAGGGACTCCGGCTCCGGATTTTCTGTCGGGGATTTTCTGTCGGGGTTTACTCCCTTAGCCTTTCCCCTGAAGAGGTATGCCGCAAGGCAGCGGAGGTTTTTTTGGAGTCAGAGTTTTCCTTCTCTGATGTGCCCTGACTGGAAGATCGAACCAGCGACACTTAGCTCGCAGGCCGACGCTCAATCCACTGAGCCAAACCAGCCAGGGTATTTCATTACTATGCTGCTTACTATACACATACTAGGCTGCACAGGCCCTGCGCGGCTGGGCTACTGCTCTTTGGAGCAATAGAATCATATTTGCTACTTTGTACTTAACAAAGGTTCTCCTGCAGTGCAGACTTACGATATACGCAAGTACGCAAGGATGTAAATTAGTTTGTGGATATGTACTTGTTTCATTAACGGTTTAAAAAATAGTTTTCTGTAAGTATAAATAAATATTCAGGTAAGTTGAAATTATATTAAAATAAAATTAATTTCTATTGTTGAAATTATATTAAGATAAAATTAATTCCTGTTTTTACATCAGCAAGAAAAAATTATTTAAATATTTTCACATTTGTAATTTTAATTTCAAGTAAAATTCTATGATTTTTTGTTCAAATTTCTGATTGTTACTCTTATTATACATACATTATCATTAATTATAATTATATTTTTACATATGTTTAACTATCAGTTCAAAACTTTGTGATTATTATTATGCTATTATTAATTATATTATACACCTATTATATTCAAATTTTTTTATTTAAAAATATGGTTAACCTGTATTTTTATTTTCCCTGTCTCTCTCTCTTTTTTTTTAAGGTGCCCAATATTTTCTTCTGCACCTGGGGCCTCAACTGACCTTAATCCACCTCTGTGGTTAGTGTTGGTAGTAGTTCAAGTGGACTGCTGTAGGAACAAGAAGACAAGTTGGGAAAATGAAACAATTTAGGAAGTACAGTAGTCCCTCTCTATATCGCGGTTCACTTACTGCGGGCTCACTGTATTGCGGAATTTTTAAAAATATTATATTTAATTATTTATCGCGGATTTTTTGCTATATCGTGGGATTTTGCGGTACTGTATACACATGTTGTTAAAGTTACACAGGTTTAAGAGTGTAGAATGTTTAAGAACATAAGTAGTGTTTATAAAAGTGTGGAAAAGGTTAATAAGGGAGTGGGAAAGGTTAAGAAGGGACTGGGAATGGTTTATAAGTGTGTGGGAAGGGTTTATAAAGCCTTAAAATATATATAAATACGAAAATAAATGTAAGGCTCCTACTTCGTGGATTTTCACCTGTCACGGGGAGGTCTAGAACATAATACCCACAATAAGTGAGGGAATACTGTAAATGTTAGCTCTTGGTGATGGATTTAGATGTGGGGCTGAATGGGGATTGAAGAAGAGTGAGGAGTCAGAGATGACAGGAGGATTTCTGTTAGGCACAGTGGGCAGATAGTAATGCTGTCACTGGGATGTGGGAACACTGAAACAGAGTTGGGTTTGGAGGAAGATGGTGATTTCAATTTGAACACATTGAGTTTAAGATGTTTTTGGATTTGCAAGGAGAGGTGTCATGTAAACAGATTACGGATCTCCAACGCTGAGGAGAAATCTGGACTTCAGAAAAAAATTTTGCGATTTGTAATCTATTCTTCAAGTTACATATTTTTTCAAAATATAATTATTATAAACAAATGTTTTGTTTTTCAGTAATTATGAAAAAACAAAACAAACAGGAGAAGTCTCTAGAGCAGTTCCCCAGACTTCCCTATGAATCACTTGAGGTCTTTGTTAAAAAAACAAATTCTCACACCTCTTCTCTGAAAATTCTGATCTATATGTCTAGTATATGGGGCCTATGAATTTGAATTTTTAACAAGGCCACTAGTGGGAGTTTCCCTCGGCAATGGTACTCTAACACCAGGGGCCACCTGCATGAGAGTTACCCAAGGTGCTTACTAAAATATAGATTCTTGGGCCCTGCAGACTAAATCTCTAGGTATATAATGGATGGGAGGAATGGAAAGAGGAAAACTGTACAGCACCAGCAGTCCACAACTTCACCCTTCATCTTTGACAGGGGTGACGTTGGCTCACTACCAGGAAGTTCAGAGGAAAGTTGGTATCCTTTGCTGAATGATGCATGTGTGGTCAATAGGCAGCCCTCAAAAGCTGCTTTGATAACCCCTTTCCAGGCTTCTAACCCAAGCCTCCTTCTCTGTCCACTGAAATAACACTCAGCCCACTATGATGCTCTTTTTCCACCATTCCCATCAAACCTCAGTCTTCCCTCCTTGGCCTTCCAATCTTCTTCAGTGTTATGCTACATATACACCACTCAGTTCAGTATTTTTTTTAGCTAATCTGGCCAGGGCTAGGAGGAAAATAGGGTCAAATGCTGTTTCACTCTCAGGAAAGCTTTTTTTTATTCTTGAGAACTGACTTTGGAAGTGTTATTGTTTTGTTTTTGAAGTATATTTTATTGATTATGCTATTACAGTTGTCCCAATTTCCCCCCTTAGCCCCCTCTGCCCAGTGCCCCCTTCCCTCTAGCAATCCCCCCCTTAGTTCATGTCCATGGGTCATGCATATAAGTTCTTTGGCTTCTCCATTTCCTGTACTATTATTAACATCCCCCTGTCTATTTTGTACCTACCAGTTATGCTTCTTAATTTCTATACCCTTTCCCCCATCTTTTCCCTTCCCAGCTGAGCTTAGATTACTGTATTGCATGGATACACCTTAATTTATTTACCAACTCTAATGTTGATGGACACATAGGTTATTTCAAGCTGTGGACTATTATAAACAATGCTGTTGTGCATGTGTGTTTGTATGCTGGAGAACATAAATAGATATTTTTATAGAATCTTTAACTTGGAGTGGAATTCCTGGTTCATAGGACATGTTTATCTTCAGCTCTATAAGACCATGCCAGAAATTTTCAAAGCGGTTGTACCAATTTATATAACCAACAACAATAACATAAAAGTTCTTGTTGCTCCACATCTTCACCAACACTTAAATTGTCTGACATTTTTAAAAGATTTTATTTATGTATTTTTAGAGAGGGGAAGGGAGGAAGAAAAAGAGGGAAAGAAACATCTATGTGAGAGAGGAACATTGATCTATTCCCTCTGGTACACATGCTGACCAGGGACCACACCCTGACCTGAAATCAAACCGACAACCTTTCACTTTGCAAAATGACACCCAACCAACCTAGCCACATCGGTTAGGGCTGTCTGATATTTTAATTTTTGTCCAGCTAATGGATGTGTGCTGTCAATTTATTGTCACACTATTTTGCATCTCTAATTATAAATTAAGAATAGAATATTTCGTATGAGCATTGGCTCCTTGTTCAAGTGTTTTCTCATTTTTATATTGGGTTGTTTTTTTTTCTTATCTATTTGTATTAATTGATTATACAGTGTGAAAACAAGTATTTGATTATATGTGCTATAGATAATTTTATCCATTCTGTGGCTTCTCTTTTCACTCTTTTAATAATGTTGTTTGATGAAAAAAAGTTTTTTTTTTTGTTTTTTTTTTTTTTTCATCTTTACACTCAATGAATTAACAGGGGCAAGCTCAGCTACAACAAACACAGAGGGAAATGGGCACGGGGTGTGGAAGGGGACAGTTAACAGATTTGGTCTTGAACTTGAAAGGTGAAGGTGGAAAAGAGATGATCCTTGGGGCTTGGGATGAGGATCAGCAGGTAGAAAGCTGTCTGAGGGGGGCATGGGTATGCCCAAAAGGGCGAGGTGCTACCCCTGGGGCTCAGAGTTGAGAGGGAAAAAAATGAGGCCCCTCTCCTGAGGACAAGGCACTTGGCTCAGTCTCCTCCTGCCCCACCCCACCCATGCTCCTCTCACTGGCCCAGAGGCTGTTCCAGGTTGAGCCTCTGAAAGAAGCTTTTGCCCAACTCATACGTGCTGATCATGATGGCACAGGACGGGGCAGCCTTGATGATCCTTGGGAGAAAGCCTGCAAAGAGTCCCCTGGTGCCAGACTCAGCTCGGATCCTCCGCAACAGCAGCCAGGTGGAGTCAGCGTGCAGGGGCGACACTCTCACTGCCTCCTCTGCTCCCAGCGCAACTTGGCGTTGAGTCTTCACCACATTGAAGGGTAGGGTCAGGATGGCTGCCACCGTCCCTGAGATGCCGCCAGCCACAAAGCTGATGCCCACTGATGTCTGGTCCTTTGGCCTGAGCCCACTCAGCCAGCTCTTCATCAGCTCATAGTTGAACCAATACAAGGCTGAAAAGGGTACATCCCGGAGAGCAGTGGGGCCCCAGCCCAGCCACAGTGAGCGCCAGCCACCCTGAGCCATGGCAGCTCGGACACAGGCACCCAGCTCCCGGTATGACACATGCTGAGCCTGCAGCTTTGTCCGTACCAGCTCTAGGGGGCTGATCACAGTCACAGTGCCCAGGCGGGCCAGTGCACCAGCCACCATGGGTGCATAGAAGTCAGAGGCCAGGGCTCGACTACACAGGAAGGCCTTGAGTTGGTCGTAGGCAGTGAAGTAGATGGCGGTGGCTGGCACAGTCATCACCAGGGTGGCTGGGAGGCCACTCCACAGGGTCCTGGTGCCCTCGTGTCTCACAATCTTCACAAAGGCATCCATGGTGCCAGTGAAGCGAGTGGGGTCCTGAAACCAGGTGGCACAGCGGGCACCGTTTGGGCACAAATACAGGGGCTCCAGGACACCATTGCAGTACAGGAGGCACTTCCATTTGGTGTAAAAGAGGCTCCAGACTCTGGTGGGAGGTATCAGCTCGCTGGCCACTGAGGGGCGTTGAGACTGCAGGCGAACCTTCACCACGTCCAGGGGCGTCATGAAGAGAGAGGTGACCACAGCCCCAGCGCCTGAGGCCACCATTTGTTGGAGGGGGCTAATGCCCCCAGGATCCTGATCAGCCATCTTGTAGCTTCAGTTCTGGCTCTAGGTCGGTACTCGTGCGGCGTGGGGCCCGGGGCCGGGCGGGCCCATGGCGGCTCCGCGGCCAGTGCTGGTTCCCCGCACGCCCGCCTAGCTCCAAGGCCAACCGAAAAAAAGTTTTTAGTGGACTCAAGTTTATCACTCTTTTCCTTTATGATTAGTGATGCCTGTATCCTGCTTAAGAGATCTTTTCCTACCCTGAGGGCATATTGTCTTCTAAAATTTTATTGCTTTGCTTTTCAAATATAATTCTATAAGGACCTGAAATTAACATTTTTTAAAGATTTTATTTATTTTTAGAGAGAGGAGAAGAGAAAGAAAAGGAAAGAAACATCAATGTGCCAGAGAAACATGGATTGGTTGCCTCTTACGTGTCCCCAGCTGGGAACCAGGCCCACAACCCAGGCACGTGCCCTGACCAGGAATCTAACAAGCAACCCTTTGGTTCGCAGGCCAGCACTCAATCCACTAAGCCACAGCAGCCAGGGCTAAAATTAACTTTTCATATAGGAAGGAAGTGAGACATCTGTAGTCCTCACACCCCTCCACCTCCTTCCAATGTGGACATTTTAACCAGCACTACATATTGGCAGGTGGTCCTCTCCTCTCTATCCTGCAGTGCTATCTGGGTCATAAACAAAGTACTCATATATGTGTGGATTTGTTTCTGACTTTGCTGTCCTGTTCCATTGTTCTATTTTGGTCTACAGTAGTCCCTCTCTATATCACAGTTCACTTATCGTGGCCTCACTGTATCACGGAATTTTTTTTTAATATTATATTTAATTATTTATCGTGGAATTTTCGCTATATTGTGGAATTTTGTGATACTGTATACATATGTTGTTAAAGTTACTTAGGTTTAAGAGTGTAAGATAAATGTAAGGTTCCTACTTCGTCAGGGGGAGTCTAGAACTTAATACCTGCAATAAGTGAGGGAAATCTGTACTTTATTTTTTATATATTGCTAAATTCAATATGCTAATATTTTTAAGACCTGGGGGTAAGGAACTCTCATGAATGAGATTGATCTGTAATTTTTAATTCTTATAATGTTCTTCTTTGGATTTGGCATCAGTTATACTAGCTAGTCTCATAAAAAGAGTTGGGGAATATACTTTCTTTTTTTCTCTCTAATGTCATTACTTTTACCCATTTATTCTTCTTGTCTTCAGAATAAAATTGTCAAGCACCCCCCAAAAAACAATTTATTTATTAACATTTCTTTAATTGTGTATATTAAAGGAGAATAATATTCTTCTACATGAGTCTTCCCTTTCTGGAATTTGGTATGACTACACTTGTTCAAGTGTTCTTGTATGTTTTTCAAACTTTTAATTATTTTTGTCATGTAGATTTCATACTTCATAGTAGGCAGAATTCTAAAGATGTCATTCCAAGATTTCCATCCCTTGGTTAATTAATAAAACACGAGCCTAGGGCCTTGGCCAGTGTGGTTCAGTTGGTTGAAGCATTGTCCCATAACCGAAAGGTTGCAGGTTTATTCCCAGTCAGGGCACGTATCTACATTCTAGGTTCAGTTCGCAGTCCAAGGGATCCCCAGTTCAGATGCATATAATCCTGGATCTGGACACTGATCCCGGGTCTGGGTGCCAGTCCCAGGTCTGGGCACATATCGAAGGCAACCAGTCGATGCTTCTCTCTCACACAGATGTTTTTCTCCCTTCCTCTCTCTCTAAAAGCAATGAAAAAAAAAATGTCCTCAGGTAAGGATTTAAAAACAAAACAGACAAAACAAAAACACTAGTCTTGGTACTACTGTGAATGATAGATGTAATTAAAGTTATAGATCTTTATGAATAATCTAGGTGGGCCTGATCTAACCCCTTGAGCCCCTTGCAAAGAGAAATTTTCTAGCTGGAGTCGGAGAGATGTAGAAGAAGGAAGCTGAGGAGAGATGAAGCAGAAGAGGAGGTAAGAGACATTCAAAGCATGAAAGGACTTGACACATTGTTGCTGACTTTGAAAATGAAGGAAAAGGATCATAAATCAAGGAATGTAGGCAGACTCTAGAAGCTGTAAATGCCTTCTGGCTAATAGCTAGCAAGCAATTGGAAAACTTAATTCTACAACTGTATGGAACTGAATTCTGTCAACAATCTGAATGAACCTAGAAACAGATTCTCCCTTGGAGTCTACAGAAAGTACATAGCTGCTGATACTTGATTTCAGCCTTGTGAAACACACAGCAGAAAACCAGCTTAGCCACAATTGCCCGCATTTCTGATCTAAAGAACTGTGAGATAATAAGTGCTGTTTTAAGATGCTTAAGTTGTGGTCAGAAAAAAAATAATGCATACCTTTCTAATTAAGCAAAAATATGTTTGTTGGCTCATCAAGTAAGTCTTTACTCTAAATAGAATGATACTAGGAAGGTTGCATTACTCAAACCCTGTGCCTGAAATTGTTTCACTTTTTAGAATCCAGACTAAAACTGCATATATATTTGAGGGAGGTGGCACTTAAAGCTACTCTCAGCTACCTCCTGAAGGTGGTTTGGGTAGATGGGATAGAGAGTACGTGGGACAAATTAGAAAAAGGACAGCACTAAAGTCAAGAGCTTGAAGTGCAACAGAATGAACAGTGTGGCTCCTCAACCTCTGCTTGCTCACTTCAGTGTGAACTCATCTACCATACTCTCCTGAAGCAAATATGTACTAAATTTGGTTCCCATGTTCCAATTTTAAAAAGTAGGAAATAAAGTCTAGACTGCTGTGAATTAACTTCGAAAATACCAATGTATTTTGATATTGACATTTCTCAAGTCTAACATTAAACATTCCTATTATCATAAATAGTGCATAATTCCAGAGATCATTTGTATCTGAAAGGCATGGTTTAAAATTTGAACAGAAAATATTCTGGCATGCACACAATTCAATGTAAACTCAATGTAGTTACTGAAAAAGAGAAACATTTTCTTCTAACAATGAAAATAACAACTTTGCTTATTTTGGAATATATATATACACATATATATATGTGTATATATATATATATTAAGCAGGTTAAAATAAATTATTGGCTTGGTGCCCAGTACTTTCAAAAGATGACATTCTAATGCTACCTAAAAAATAATGATACACATGACAAATCAGGTAGCTGATGAAACTCGAATCTTCTCCTGTATTTATGTAATGCTTACACATAAAATAAGGAAGATGTAGCTTTAGCTAAGTCATACTAAGATTTATTGTTAGTAGAAATCATAAGAGTACATGACGTTTAGCAAAGCATAAAATATAGGAGACAAATTTTCTGCCCTGAGGAGCTTAGTAAAACATGTGTAGGCAATAGCAAACAGGAAAAATATTTAGTCATGGTGATTTACAAAGTCATCACCAATGGAAGACAGGGTATTAAAAAAGTCCTATTAAAAGAAAGAATTGGAAAATTCCAGGGATTTGGATAAAAGGCAACTGTAAAAGCTTGAAGAATGAAAAAGAGATGAGAGAAATGAAAGACGAAGTTCTAAAAAATGAGGAAAGGAAGACAAAAGATGAAAAGACTGGGACTTCCAGCCAAGATGGAGGCCTAGACTGACATGCTCAGTCTCCCTCCACAACTAAGAAGGACTACAACTACCACAAAACCAAAAATAACCAGAAGTTCCAGAAAATAAAGCTACATGGAAGTCCAGCGTATTAAGTCATAAACAAGTGGTGCTTGTCCGGACAGGTAGGAGGGGCAAAGCCGCATCTGAAAGATCAAGCTGTGCTGGAGGCAGCAGCTGCAGCAATGAGCAGCGGGACCTGGTAAGCAGACAACCGTATTTGGGGGGAGGAGAGAAGTGCCTGGGAGCCGGCCCCAGCTGCAGACCAGACCCGTTGGCTCACGATTCCAACGCCAGGGAAGGCAGAACCCCATTGTCTCAGACTGTGAGGCTCAGAGGGCGTGGGGACAGAGGAGGAGCTCCCGGTCTCTCAGCGGAGAGTAACAGCAGGAATCCATCTTGGACCCCTGCCCCCACACAAAGTGCCACAGTGTGATGAGAAAGGTCGCCAGGTTGTGACGAGTGCACAGGGCTCCGCCCAATATAGTGTAGGAGGTGTGACAGTGCCCTGCCCAAGAAGGAAAGATAAACAAAATGGTCAGAATGGCAGACTTAATGATTGAGATACCAATCACGCAGCTAACCAGAAGACAAATAAGAGACTTGACCGATGAACAAATAGAGAATCTTTCTGAGGCTCAGTTCAGAGCTATGGTCATAAGGCAGCTCACAGACCTAACAGCAGGGCTGAATCAAGACAGGAAAGGAATTAAGGCTAGTCCTGCTGAAATGAACAAAAATACATACAAGACAAGTGGTAAGGAAGGGAAAGCCAGGGATCAAATCAACAAGTCGGAACATAGGGAAGGAACAAACAGTCAACCAGTGCAGAAAGAGGAAACAAAAAGTGAGGAAAGTGAGGAAAGGATCAGAAACCTCTGGGACAGCTAGAAGCGAACGAATATTCAAATTTTAGGATTGCCAGAGGGTGAAGAAGAACAACTAGGAATTGAAAAATTATGTGAAAAAATAATGAAGCAGAACTTCCCTAACTTGGGGAAGGAAATAGACTTACAGGTCCAGGAAGCACAGAGAGTTCCAGATAAACTGGACCCAGGGAGACCCACACCAAGACACACTATAATTAAAATGTCAAAAATTAAAATTAAAGAGAGAATCTTAAAAGCAGCAAGAGAGAAGAAAATAATTATGTACAAAGGGGTCCCAATTAGACTATCAGCTGAGTTCTCAAAGGAGACTTTACAGGCAAGAAGGGACAGGCCAGAAATATTCAAAGTAATGAAAATCAAAAACCTACAACCACAATTACTCTATCCAGTGAAGCTGTCATTCAGAATAGAAGGGCAGAGAAAGTGCTTCCAGGACAAAGTTAAACTGAAGGAGTTTGTTAGATCCAAACCACTGTTATTGAGATGTTAAAGGGACTTGTTTAGAAGAAAGAGAATCAAAACTATGAACATTAAAATGAAAACTGCATCACAACAACCAACAACAGAAACTAGGGAATTGAAACAAAGGCAAACTAAGTAGGCAACGAGAGTGGGAAAAGAATTATAGGTATGGGGAACATATAGGGGGAAGGTCAGTGGGGAGGGGAAAGCGGGGAAAGGGAGGGAGATGAAGCAGGAATTAAGAAGCATAGTTAGGAGGGAGCGGAGTAGACAGGAAGATGTTGAGAAGAACTATAAGCACAACCAATGGGCACGGACTAAGGAGGGGAACAGCTGGAGGGAGGGCGGTGACGGGGTGGAGGGAATCAGAGGGAAAAGAAATTGGGACAACTGTAACAGCATAATAAATAAAAAGTAAAAATAAAAATAAATAAAACTACAATCTTCTTTGCGAACAAACAAACAAATGAAAAAGATGAAAAGACTGAGATCTGTGATATACAAACCAATATATGAGAAAGAAGGGAGGATTGATGTGCTTGGCAAAGCTCTGAAATTAGAATACTGAAAGTCCTAACTATACAACTCATATCTTGTGAAACTTAAGATCTAGTTTTCCCAAACAGACATTAAACCAAACCTCTTGTTCATCAATCTATAACACATATGTGTAAGTAAAACTTCATACAGATCTGTATGCAGATGTATTGTGAACAACTTAAAAAAGTTAAGGATAGTATTTTTGAGCTACAGCTCCTATTAAGGAACTTCACTTTAGAAGATACAGTCGAAAGCACTAGTTTTCTTTATATATGCACATGTTCTAGAGAAGTCCCAGTGCTAAAGCAGTACTGAAATCAGATCTAATATTTCCCTACAATAGACCAACTTCCTGTGAAGTGTATGCAAGACCCAAACCATTTCTAGGCACTACCTTTGTGGACACAGAAACTATATAGACTTCTCTTTATTCCCCAAATAGGTCATACTCAGGGAGTTATCTGTTAAAAATATTTTGTCAAATGCATTTTCTGCATCTATTAAAATGATCACATGGTTTTTCTTCTTTACTGAGTAGATATGATGAATGATATTGATTTTCAAATCTTAAATCCTATACAAAACTGTAACCATATGTATAATAGCTCTCACTGAGTTCTGTGCATCCTTCTAGTGAATGATCAAACCTGAATGTGGTTTTGAGAATTCCTCTGAACTGGCAGTTGGTGTCTGGAGAACTGTACCCTCAAACTTCACAGTTTAGCTAACTCTAGACAGCATGCAATCAATCTATTTAGCTCAAAACACAAGTTTCATCTCTCCTTCTATAGGTGATGGTTCCAATGTTATTTCAGGGTTTTTTGCTTTGTTTTATTTTGATTGATTTTCTAGGCTGTTTTGTATTTGTCTCATGTTCCATTTAAAGGTTAGTCTGAGTTTTAAGATTTGTAGTTCTGTTCTCAAAGCCTTGGCTATATAACTCTGTGTCTCCCACTGTAGTAAAATGAATATATGTATTTGGTCTTTGTCCCTGGGTCCTGGCACAGAACTCATATAACCCTTGCAATCTCCTATATAAAGGTGCCCTTGGCATACTAAGAGATGACTGTTGCCTGAGGAGCTTCTAGATAGTTTCAGTATAGGAGCTAGTCACTAGAAAGACCAAACCTTGATTAGAAACTTAGAACTTCCAGCCCCATCCCCTGACCTCCAGGAAGGGGAGGGAGGGGTGATTACCAATAGCCAATGATTTAATCAACCATGCCTATATAGTAAAATTTCCATAAAACCCCTAAACTATAGGGTTCAGGGAGCTTCTGGCTTAGTGAACACATGGAGGTGCTGGGGACGTGGCAGGCCTGGAGAGGGTGTAGAGCTCTGTGACCTGGAGTCTCAGTACTTATGACAGGCCTCTGAGGTGAGGACAGTCTTGTGAGACTGAGCCCTTAAATCTGTTGAGACTGATGCTAATGCTAAAAGTCAGAATTGAATTGAACTGTAGGATACCCAGTTGATGTCCAGAGTGAGAAAATTGGTTGGTGTGCAGAAAAAACCCACACATTTGGTGTCAGAAGTCTTGTGAATAGAAACAGCTTAACCACATGTGCAACTCAGTGTGAGGCTGACATTATGCTGGCTTATCACAGAATTTGAAAATTATCTTCTCCAAATCTCTTTCTCCAGAATTTCTCCCACATTCTTCAGCCCACAGGGGTCCTTTGCCCTGATCATCTGATAAGATTCTTGAAAGACGGGATTCCTCTTAGATTCCTAGATGCCCATGCTCCTGCACAGTTCTTACAATTGGGGCCACTCCTGGGGCAAGGCAGAGAGGAAAAAGGGAAATTCTCCCTACCTCCCTGTGGCCCTCGGGTCTCTTTTCTCCACTCCTCTGAACAGAAAGACAAGAAACCCTACTGCTTCAGCTCTACCATGCACCAGGCCTTGTGTATGCCATAAATAAGACCACAGTGTCTTCTTTCCTGGTCTTTTGGACAGAAAGATAGGATTTCTCTGAGTTTTAGCTGTCTGCAGGAGGGATGCTCCAGCTGTGCCAGGGTCCCATCCTTGGCTTAAGACCATGAGCAAAAGGAGGGGAAAAAATAGGAAACTCACCCCCACACAACTCACCTCTTCAGGCTTTGACTCCCTTCCCCAGTCTGCCTGCTTTTCTTAACTTTGCAAAATCCTCACATAGTTGCTTTTTGTATTTTGTCTTGAGTTTTAAGTTGTATTTAGCAGAGAGATTGGCTTCAGTGGACTTATTCCATCTTAGTCACATCAGAAGTTTGCCCTGCATACTTTTTAACTGCCTCCTTATATAACAACGGTTTTGTAATGTCATTTTCTATAAAGAATAGAAAGATAATCCAGTCTTTTGATTGATTAAAAATTGCATTATTTACAGTTTGGAAAATATTTCAGCTTTGTATTAATATTATGTAAATTTTTGAATGACAAATGTGGGAAAAGTATTACTATCAGGTTGTTAGTTGTTTTGTTGTTTTTTTTTAAATAGATGTACTATTAGACGTCAGAGCTTTTTAAATTTCTTTGTGCAATAATTAATTTGCAATGCTCTTTGAAACAATGACAGTTATTACCCATCCGTGTTGTCGTTGTTGTAATGGCATATTATGAGTTTTATATTACTTTTTTCAAAGTAATCATTTTATGTCAAATCAACAAGTATTTTGAATCCTTTTCCAATGTGTTTATATGACTCCTTCTTCTCATTGATTGGATTAGCAAACAATCCAAGAGCCTATTCATTACTTCTATTTGAAATGTATCTCTTCCTTATAGCAAATTCCTGCTTTTGGTGATGATTTGAAATCTTTCTTGTTACAAATACTTCTTGATATCAGAATACTTTCTATTGATTTAATTGCTTATCTTTTTCACTTATGTTTCCTATATCATTAATTATTTTATCAGTTCTTACAAATAGATTTTAAAATGACAAAAGACAATCTCCTTCATAGAATTCAAATAACATGATAACAATTTCTTAAATCTTGCAGAAATGTTTCAAAGTGTCTTTCTGAATTGCTGTTAATATATTGTATTTGACTTTTATCATCTTTTTGAATAAGCTTTTTGCTCTTTTTGTGTTGTGATTTTTCTTCCAAATCTTTGAAAAATATATTTTAGAGTCCATAAAATGTCCTTGACCCATGTTGCAAGACTTGAACATCTTTACAGTGGACAACACATTATATTACACTTAGACTTCTTTTAATCCAAGTTAGTATGTGTATGTAAAATACTCCATTTATGAGAGGAACCTGAAAGGAAAATAACTGTCGTAAAATGCCAACGTGGTTAACAACTGTGGAGGCAGCTTTTTCTCTTACCAGATTAAAGAAATGAGCTACACATGGTGTACATCCTGCACACTTATTAATATCTTTAAAGAGTGCTAGGAGCCCTTTTCCTCACCTTTCATAGCAGCCATGTTGTTGGACAACACTCCATGAATGTTTTCAACCACAAGTTACTATTGTCCAAAAGTTATTCCACATTGTTGAATAAAGCCACGGGCTAATTTTCAGTCAGTGAAAAAGTTTAAAACTATACAGTTTTCAGTCTCAGCAGTAGAGCTCAATAATGGCCATCTAACCAGTGTTGGACACATCCGGCATAGAATCTACAATAATGATGCAATATTTGGTGTCTGGTTTGTTTATTTGTTAACCTTTTCATTATGTGTATGTATTCTGACTCTTTCTGTTTATTCTTCATAAAGTGTTACTTTTGTTCATGTGGGGTATTTTCCAAGTTCTTTGGCAAAGATGAGTTAAATTTAACAATTATTTGTAGGATTCCCACTAAATTTATTTTTTGAATTATGATCATTATTTTTTATCATGACCCCTGAAATTCCTTTTAAAAGTAAATGACATCAACTACTTTTTTTAGCACTTCAAAATAGTATGGAATGTTCTTTCTTAGTGATTTTTTGATTTATGTATAATCTAAGAAAAGACAGTTGTCTTGTACTCATATAATAGTCACAGTTTTTTCAATATAGAGATTAAGTCTAAAAAACCATTCAGTATAAGTAATGTCTGTCTCATTGAAAATAATTTACAAACAAAACAATATTTATGATCCTTTTTTCCCTTGGAATATATTAGCTATAATCTAAGAGTATGACTATTTAAAATATTTTTTAAATTTTTATAAATATATTTTTAAATGAAATGTATTTTTAATAAATTTCTTCTTGGCTCATTTCATATTCTGTTAATGCTATATAAATATTATTGGGATCACAAGTTTGAAGAAAAAATTTGTAATTAAATTATTAAATGACATTATTAGTTTTTGTAACAGGCCATAATGAAACACCAGTCCTTATTAAAGCCAATGAAGTCATCAACATGAAACTGCTGCCAACCTTTGTTGACTATACAAATTGTATTTTGCTTTACTATTTTCTATTTGTTCTACTTTTTCATTTCCTTTTTGGGAGTGTCCTGATTCTTATAAGCTTTATAGTTTCTGTTGTCATTTTAAATGTCTATATTTTTTTGGCTCTCATGAATACTTTCTTTTCTTCATGATTTTGATGCCTTCAGTGCACACGCCAATATAATAAGATAGTTTTTGAAGCTTTTGTGAATTTTCAGTTTAAATTTTTGGCTTCCAAAAGGATACTTTCTTTCAGTTATATTTGAATGTTAGAATGATCAATAAGCCTGAATATTTTTAATCCTAAAATTAAAACATGCAAAGGAACAATTCAAATGCATTTTTTAATTTGCTGCTATATTGTGATGAGCTGGAAAATTGTGTGACCAAATTACATATATTGTATACATTGGTTTATTGATGAATATGCAGGAATTTCATCACTGGAATACTTACTTACTTGTTAGTGGCAACTTTGTATGCCTAGTCCCTTGAATCACCAGACTTTGTCAGGATAAGAGGAATCAGTTAGACTAAGCTATCTCATAATACATTGGAATGCAGAAAAATGCACAGAATGCTCATTGTTTTAGTGTTGCTACAGGTGTGTGACCTACAAACACAGGAATTTTGGTAAACTCTATTTTGCACAATTCTCACGTTAAAAGAAAAAAAACATTGGATTCATATATAACTGAGTATGCTGCATTATCAAGTACATTACTGATAGAAAATAACTAAATTTTACTAGATGTTAATGGTACTCAATCTTCCGCTTAAATTGTACTCATTTGATGATTGAAAGAATTTTCCACAGATTAGCTTCTAGCTCCATACATTGAAAATCTTGTTACTGCTCCACTAATAACCTGTTCCCACTACCCAGGTACCACTCATTTAGTGATAGCCTCTGGCCTTGCACCCTTATACAATCATACCAAGTGAATTGGCAGAATGGACCATTGAAATATGCCTAGAAGTTATTCTTACCCTGAGAGGGCTGTAAACCATGTAAATATATCACACTAAACCCAAAATAGTCTATCTCCAAATCAACTGTCCCTAAGCTGGATCCTAAAGATGCTAGAAAAATTGCAAAGCCACCTAGCACAAGGGGAAGTGTGACAGACGGAGAGCCAAAAGTGAAAGACACAGCAATCTTCTCTAACTGGAATTGGAATATCTTACTAGGGAAAATTTTGCAAAAATATATGATCCTGTGAACACATCATTAGAAGTCCCTCTCCAGAAGCATTGTGACAGTTCCTCCCAAGGAGTTGTGACACATCGACCTCCTTAACTTTAAGGTAAATCTGTCTCTGGACATTACTTCCAGGCTTTATCATAATTCCCCCCACTGCCTGGAATGTCTTATCCCTTGTTCTGCACTTGGCAATCCAATCCCTACCTTCTTTCAGAGTTTGATTCAAATGTCAATAATTCCCTGAGAAAGAACCTAGTGTATTGGAAAGAATTTGAACTTTCATAAAAGACAGATCTAGGTTTTAATCTTGGCTGCTGGGTCATATGCTGTTTGTGTGTCACAAGCAAATCACTAACTTCTTTGAGTCTCAATTTCTTCATGAAGATATATACCTTGCTAAATTGTAAGCATTTTTTAAAATTTAACATTTCATCAATTCTATTTTTTTCTCATTTTATTATCTCTCCATAGACTATTAAGAACATTGAGAAAATGGTGCTTAAGAGAGGCTTCATTTCTCTTAACATTTTACTCTTTTGGTGATCAACAGAACTGGAACTAGGGTAAAGTGAGTGAGGCAGTTGACTCAAGTCCAAAATACAGGAAAAGTTGTCAAAAAACTCAGTAATCAATATAAATAGTATTTTAATTCAATATTATTTGAAATCTATGTGAACAAAATATCAAAAATTTATATTAAGACAGAATCAATATTACTGATTTTTTTTCTTTTCCCTTATATGCTAATATGGCTCACATTAGTACTGGTGATCAAAACTTGATGAAAAAATCTGGAATATTATTTTTTATAATTATTCATAGTAAATTTGAATTATTCTCTTTATATTCAGTTGTTTTAACAAATGTCATCTTTCAACACATCCAAAAGTCATTTTCTAGCATTAAAACTTGACTTTCCACAACAGATGATATGAACAAATTGTCTTTGTTTTATCTGAGAAACATTGTTTGTGCTATTGAAAAGTGCTTACTGTTTTAAAAATATTTTAATAATTTCTATTAGAGATTACTTCACTCCAGAATAATCTACTCCCTGTTTTCCTAAACTGAAGCTATTTAAATTTCACTCTCAACCTTTTGCAAAATGGCTCATTTTAGAGTACTTCAGAGACCTTATACTTCATATAGAAACTCTACCTATAAATCAGTAACTTCTTATTTTCCATCTAAATTATGTAGTGAAAAATATTTACGACTATTTCTCTGAGATAATGGAGTAACACACTTCAAATATTCTTCCTGAGATGTGCTCTGTAATGTACATTCTAATATACTGTTGGTGGAAGTATAAACTGGTTCTTGTTTAAGAGCAATCTGAAAAACTACCAAATTTGAAATATGCATGACATATATTCATTTTATAATTAAAATTGTAGTTTTTTAAAGGAGTGGGTTTTTTTTTTCCATTCTATCCTTCTAGGTGAAAGAGTAGAGGGTCCCTGGCTTCAAGGACCTCATACTTTAAGGATGAAGGAGAAAAGAATGATATCTTCTGGTTTTTACATAGGATGATATTTTTAAATTGCTCTGAGGTGAGCTTTCCTATTTTAAATATTAATAACCCACTCAGAAAGTGTGACAGTCTTGAAAATTTTGAAATTGCCTTAATTGTACACTTTGAAATTGAAGAGAATTTTATATTAAATGTAAATAATATAATAATATAATATTCCTCAAACTAAGAATAAATGAGTTGTTACACTATTCCTTATATTTCTATTTTTAATTTTTTTTGAATGAGTAATACATGCATATGATACAAAACTCAAAATGCCAAAAGGTATATACAGTGAAAATTCAGTCACTCTTTCACTCTGTCCTCAGGACTCATAGTTTCCCTGCCTGTAAGCAACCACTATTGTCAGTTCTTGGGTAGCTTTTCAGACATCTTTTCTAAATATATGATCACTTGCTCTTTAAATTTTTGTTAATTTTTATTTTTCACAAAGAGTAGTTTTTCTATACACTATTCTACATATATCTTTTTAGTGGCTGCATTATATTCAATTGAAAAGATGTTGTATTCTTCATCTAGTCTTTTACTGATGAAGATTTAGGTTGTTCCTGATATTTTACAATTACAAACAATGCAGCAATCTATAACCTTGTGTATGTGCCATTCCTTCATGTGTCAATATACATCTATAAGAAAGAGTTTCTAGAAGTGGAAATGCTGGGTTAATGGATACATGCAACTGTAATTTCAGTAGATATTGCCAAAGTACCTCTATAGAGGCTGTACTGAATCACAGTCCCACCAGTAATGTGCCTCTTTCCTCATCCAGGACAACACAGTATATGATCACATTTAAATTTTGTTGACAGTATCACAGGTTTTTTATTTTATTTTATTTTATTGTTATTTTACTGTTAACACTATTACAGATGTCCCCCATAATAATATACCACTGTCAGTTTGTATTTTTCCAATTATGAGGGATGTCGAATATCATTTCAGTGGTCAAGAGCAACATTTACTTTTCAAGATTCATTACATAAAAAGTAGTCAATACTTTCCTTCTAATTTTGACTAGATTTTTCCCCCTAAATAAAAGAAAGACATCTTACTGAGTTGTTACTTTATAACAGCTGCCATTAAGGTGATTGATCGATGGGTAGATAGATAGATATAGGTAGATGGATAGATAAAATACTACAACATCTTAGAATATAAAGCAGGGATTTTCTACCTTTTCAGGAAGAATGCAAACATTCATTTTTGGACTTACAACAAACATGTAAAGTTTCACTAAAATTATTTATTAGTAAAGTTAGAAATACCCACAATACATATTAAATCCTCAATTTTGTTTTTCACAATTCCATGCCCAAATTCAAAATACATATATACCAATAAAAAAGGTTTTCTTCAAAACTACAGCTGTGATATTATTTAGTTATTAAAAATCAAACTTCCAATATTTAGAAAATCTCCCTTCTAAATTTCACTTCTAAAAAGCAAGTTTGTCTTTAGAGACTTCTAACACGACCATTATGAGTAGTATAAATATAGTATAAATTTTAATGCAGTATCTATAAATAGCATTTTTACCTTGTTGCTAGATTTACAACACCAATGTAAATAAATATTATAAATGAATATCAAATAATTTTCTATGTTCTGCGACATTTCACTGTTGACATTAAATTATCATATTTTCATCATTACTATAGTAGTTAAATCTTACTAAATAAAATCTAGCACTTGAAATGCATCAAAAATCTCAGAATTTTTCCAGCTAGCTTGTATTGATAATACAGAAATTGCCTAGTATCTTAGAGTTCTAGGTACAAATATACTTCTTAATATTAGTAATTTGAGAAATTGGTCTTTCTATTCCTACATCTCACCCTACACCATCAGCCTCGTCCAGAGAAATAACTCTCTCAAGTTACAGATAAGAGATGCCAATTAATCAATTCGGCTGGTCATGGAAGTGAAAGATGTCGCCACCAGATTTCCTGTTGCCCTGTGTAGTAGCTCAGACTCCTGAAATTGAAAGGGAGCCAGCTCAAGGAGTCATTTAATCCAGACCTCTCTCTTCCTGCAAGACTCTGCCTGAAATGTCTAAGACAGATGGTTTGTCCTTAAAATTCACTAGGGACACAGATTCTACAATATTACTCTGGAGCCTTTTCTAATGTTTAATCACTATTACTGTCAGATCAGTTTAAGCTCTTTCCTGCTAGTTTTTTCTCTGCAGACATGGAAAACAGTTGGTCAGCAACCTCTTTATAATCACCTAAGATGCAAAAACAGTTACCATGGTGCCCTTCAACCTTGTTTTTTCAAGATTATATAATTTATCTTCTGTCCATTCTTAATATATCAATGTTTTATCTCATTAATAATTTGTATTTCTTTTCATTAAACTCTTTCCATTTGCTCTATATCACTTCTAACAGTATTATAGTAAGTTCTTTCATTGCAATATTTTTTTAATTGTTGTAGGGCAAGATAACTACACTTTTATTTATTCACTAAATAAGTACTCATTGGGTATTTTGTGCCAACAAGAAAAAAAGAGGCACACCCTTGCTCTCATATAATACATATATATTCTAATAGAAAAATAAGAAATAAATTAAAATGCTTTTATAATATAATGTTATGATAAAAATAGAGCATATTGTATTAATTAGAAAAAGGCTATATGCTGCTATATTACAACAATTCAGTGGTTTGAAGAAGAGGTTTTGTTTTTTTAACCCAACAGTCCAATGTGACTTCTCAGACTCATCAAGAAGTTCAGCTCCTTGAAGTCATTCAGAGAGCCCAGTCCTTCTACCACGTTTCATCATTATATCTTAAGATTATTGCCATTGACTTTATAGTGATAAACTGGGTCAACCTGAGTTCCAGCCAGAAGGGAGGAAAAAAGACAGTGTGAATGAAGCTATCCTAAGCCCAGAAGTGGCACACATCACTTACACTCAGTTCCATTGAAGAAATAGTCACAGGGCCACACTTAGCAAGGCAGGCTGCAATCATGGTCTAACCATGTTTCCAGGAAGAAGAGAGTGGATTTTGGGGGACCAAATAGTATCTTGCAAACACTACCAATGTTTTTCCCCAAGGTCTTCAGGTCTATTTTTATCTCTTTATGTGTTTTTGCTTTCAACAGCAAACACTGGGTTATTTTTCGAAAGATGCCACCACTGGAAAGTGCCAGCTAACTCTCTTACACTCTAGTCAAGACAGTTCTGAGGCATAACTTACATTTCAGAGTTCCCGTGCAGGCAAAGGCTGAAGCAACCCTCTATGGGAATTGGCCTGAGATTCATCCTTGTTTGGCTGTATTCTCTTTCCTGCCCTGCTTTCCATATCCCCTTACTGGTTTCCTCCAGGAGTACTTTCTTATAAATCACTTGCATATGAATCTTTATTTGATGGTCTGCTTCTAGGAGGCCTAATCTAAGACACAAGTGAAGGGGTCAAAGATGCTGGATCATTTTTAGTGTCTTCATACATAAGATCATGTTCATCCATACATTTGGACAAGTATGAATGACTTAGCTCACAACTATCACCACTACTATGGGAAAAAAATAAATGCATATTTTTACTATCTTGCTAGGGTCAGATTCATATATATAAATTCAGCTTTTGTGATGTGCATATTCACAACCTGTTGCAAAAGCAAATGCACTTGTATCTTATTCTATTTTATCAAATTAGATTTCATAAAAGTAATCTAATTAGATTTTTGAAGATAAAGAAAATGCACTTAAGTGACCTGAATTAGCAACAAAAATGCTCAGCGATACTGAGCACTGGGTAACCCAACAGAGACTTAAAGCATTTCAAAAACAGGATGGATTGAAGAATGACATCTTTCTGTGGACCAAAGGTAGTTTATTTTGAAACAAGGGCACTTGTCACTGGACTATAAAGGAGAAGAATGTGGGGTGGGATGGAGGATTCCAGAGGAAGCATTTGGCAAAAGATTAGCTGATTTAATTTAGACTCTACTAGTTGTAAGCATCTATAATTCTCTTCTGTGATCCCAATTAATATATTAACACTAAAGTTTATGTCATGCAGTATTTTTACAATAATATCAAAGTATGTAAATATTAGACTTATTTGTGTGTTGCTGAATTACTAGGTTTAAAATGAAAAATTGACTCAGTAAGATAGAATTTTTTAAAAAATAGGTTTTCAATTTAAAGTATCACCTTTCATAAATACAAAAATTAGGATACAGATGCTACTCAAAGTAAAATTAACTTACATTGAGATCACTATTCTACACATTTTACCCTCTCAGATCCTGCAGACCTCCTCACAGACCTTTGTGACTCTGCTTACAGTTACAATTGTACATTTATTTTTGTGCTTATAAATGCCTGTCTCCTACATTGAACTATAAATCTATGAGGACTATTTTTGATCATCATTATATCTCCATTATGAAATACAATGTGTGACACTGTATGTAGGTACTTCATTGATGAATAGGTAAGCATTAATGAATATATGCAAACAGGATACATTACATTTCAAATAATAGAATCTTTACCATCTAAAGTAAATGGTATAAGCATTATTATTTATTAATATGTAAATTATAGAAAATGGATAACACAGATAATTCTTGTTCATAAAAATGCAAATAAATTATATTCAGTAGAATGCAATTGATTTTTGCTCTATGCCAGCGATTTTCAACCGGTGTGCCACAAGACTTTTTAAAACATGTAATACCTGACTATTAGTGAGGGAAACTGACCTCTTTTCCCTTAGATTGTCAGATTAAAAAATGACAACAGCCAAAACAACAACAGCCCTCTGGTGTGAATGAATGAAAATTACACATATTTTTATGTCAGGTCAGCAAAAAACATAACTTTTTTTGGTGTGCTGAAGAGTTTTATAATTAGTTTATGTGTGCCATGAGGTGAAAAAGGTTGAAAATTGATGCTCTATGCATATATCAGCTTTTGCATCTATTTATAAATTATTTTAGTGTTCCATACTGTGCACATGTATGAGGTTCTTTGGATTCTCTTTTGATTTGCTTTTAACACTCCACTGGTTCCCTCATTAATTAATGCATTAAATAAAATATTTGATTCGTATTCATTTTATATTTATATGAGTCATGATTTTCTTTCTCCTAGAAGTTATACTCCAATCTTAATAATACCTTTTAAAATCTTAAATAATGTTAATAATTAGCTTATCTATGTACATAAAGATATATTGAGAATGAAATAGATGAAGATCACTGTGCTATACTTGAGCATAATAACAAGTGCAAGAACTGAATATCTTCATAACACTTCTTTAAAAAATTTTACTAGTTGAGTAACAGAGATTTGTAAAAGAATTATTCATACATGTTTTGCTTTCTATCATTATTGTTAATTCATGTAGCCACAAAATACTAGCACTGCACTGTATCACTGGGGCCCTTGCTCCAGCATCCTGGGATTTTTATACTAGGGAAATACTTTTACAGAGACTATCCATGTGAATATTTTTAAATGTTTCTGTTTGCAGTTAAATTCATTCTTTCCTTTTCTGTTTTCTTTGGTTATTGTTATTTCATTCCATTTTACATACTTTATACCTGAAGAATTACTCAAAATTGAAAAAAGAGATAGTTCAAACATTGGAATTTCAACTTCATACATGTTTCAGAGTGCAAAAGGTTGTATTTCAGGGGGATACTAAAATTACATATGATTTTTTTTTCAAACAAATGCCACGAACTGTATCTGCTAATAAGTTTTGCCCAGCTTGAAAACCAAACTCAGCCGTGTAGTATGAGAATGCCAGATATACGACAATAAATATTTTTGGCATAGTTTCAAAGCTACATAATGCCAGACATAGACATGTAAAAGTAATGGCAAGAACTACAAAGATTATAAAAGAAATAAAGTCACAGTTCGTAATTCATATGATTATGTTCAATAGCAGGCTTAGACAGCTTTTCACATAATAAGATCCACATGTAAAAGCATCAGCTTATTTTACTCAGAAAAAGATAACAGATATTAAAATGGCTTTTAAAAGTAAAATTTTGTTGAGAGCTTGTAAATGTATTTTTGAAAGCTGAAGGAGAATAACTTAAATTGTTTTTTTTGTTTTATTTTGTTTCTATTTAGATACCCAATGTTTGCTTCCCTTTTTGTCATGCAAA
The DNA here is from genome assembly GCF_987537825.1 of Furipterus horrens. Classification (NCBI taxonomy): domain Eukaryota; kingdom Metazoa; phylum Chordata; class Mammalia; order Chiroptera; family Furipteridae; genus Furipterus; species Furipterus horrens. The sequence continues at coordinate 170,315,819 of NW_028327171.1, forward strand.
AAAATTAGGTAATAAAAGAAAATGCAATTTCAAAGACTGGACCATCTTTTAAATATTGTCTCTATAATCTGTATATAAAACTGGAGTTTAGGAAAAACACCATTCCCCTAAAGTTAAATAAATTGTGCATCGCATTTAGAAAAAGAATGAAGGAAGTGTAGCCGTCAGATGTTCGAACCTTGATTTGACTACTGAGTAGAGATTACAAGGCACAAAGCCAAAGTGAATAAAATAGTCCAAAACAATTCCATTGCATCCTCCATTGTAAGGTGAATATATCCAAGGTTGTTTTTTTTAAACACAGGTTTTCTAGCAATATTCTGTTCTACTTGAAATATTTTATTTTAGACCCAGAGAAATCAAACTATATCAATTTTTGTTGAGTTTGATTTCCAGAGATAAAAGAAGCACACTTTTGTGTTTTTCTTCTATTTAATTTATGGATTAGAAGTGGTCAGCCACCAGGGTGGGCTAATGAAAAGCAAGACTAGGGGAAATGCTAGTGAAAGAAGGATGGAAGAAACTGTAGAATCTGAGATAAACTGTCAGTCCCTTAGGGCAAGATAAGCCAGAACACCACAGTGCCAAGAACAGCTAGCTTGGGTTTCAGGTCTCAACCACAAGCAATACTGTGAATTGAGGTTCATTTTTTAAAAAGGAATTTTGTCAGGATAGAAAATTATAATTTTGTAGATGAACTGAAAATAGTCACTTTTTAAGATTTTATATTAAATGCAGTGAAATATGTTAATACTATAGGTCTATATTATATTGAATTTTTACTTTGTTTAAAATATAAAAGTGCTTTTGTTTATTTTCAACACAGTGAAATTTATAAAGTAGGATAAGTTGTGTAGCATCCGTCTATCGACTATTATAAAAGCAGAATATAATGCTATGCAAACACTGATTTTTCTTAGTTTCAAGTTTTGCATGAAATTTTTAAATACCCCTCAGCAATGCACTGTTTGTATTGAATACATGTATAATGCATTGGAGGTAGTATACACTTCTCCTTAGAGGTGGATGAAAACATCTTATACAAAAAGACACTTTCAGATTGAGTTCTATGCCTGTTTACACACGGACCCCTTTAATGGATGTTGAGAGTCCTGATTTAGAACTTTTAGTAGGCTCGTTTACATTTTGCAAATCTCTACCTTTGAAATAAAAACGCAGTGATCCACCCATCTGCAGACAATTAAGACCAGCAGCCAAGTATAAAAGGGTGGAGAACTTTTAATGGGTGTTTATAGATTGGAAGCACCGACCCCCTTTTAAATGAAAGAGGCCTAAGAAGAAATAGTAAGTGTTAAGGATAACCATGAAATTCATTTAACCCCCCAAGCAGAAGATCTGTTATCAAAGAATTGGCGGGACTCTATTCCTTCCAATTTAAGATTCTTAGCTTAAGTACTTAGCAAAAGTACTTAAAAAGGAATATCTTATTTAGAAGTGTTTTAATTATAATTTCTTAGCTCCTTTAAGGTCAAAACACAAGCCCACAGGAAGACCAACAGTAAGGTATGTGATATAAAAACAAATATTTCCATAAAATCTTTGCCCTAGCAAAAAGAGAAATTCTTAGTAGGTTTAAGGTGGGAATTTAGGGAATAGTATTTTTTTACAGGAAATACTGGTTAGGCGTTTTATATAGGGGGTTCTGCATTTGTGAAGGGATAATTTGCTCTAAAATATGTGGGCAACCAGCCTAAATTCTCTAATTGAGTAGTTTGCTCATAACCCCAGGCCATTAGGTGAATGTAAACTGTTACAGGCTTAGTAAGAAAATAGTCCCATTAGGATTTTTGTATTTGTATGTGGTTGTGGGTTAGAGTAACTGTTTCCAAAATCATGGATTAATGAAAAGCTCTTTTTTGTGAGTTTGCAAATACCAGCTTTGAAATGCTCAAAGTCAAATTAAGCCAAGGATTCTTTTTTCGTTGTTGTTGTTCTTTTTTTACAGTTAAAAAAATCTTTACAAGATGAAGTCTCAACTGTAAGTTTCATTGTAAGTTATCGAAGGAAATTTAGAACTATGTAATCGACTGGTTGTTAATAATAAAGGGAAACAGACATATTTTCTTTAATACTGTCATTCAAATACTTTGCTCATGTCCTAAGATTTCTCTCATTGGCAACTGCCAAGGAACTTGATGCACCAAAAATGGGTATGGCTTGTAGGAAATAAAGAGATGTGCAGGAATTCAAGAAATGCTGTGTATATGAATTTCATTTGCTATACATCTGCATTTCAGCTTGTATTTCTGTGAAGGAGAAGACAACTTTATGTGCTCTCCTTGCATCCCCTCTTGGACTCTTATCTCATATTTCCTTTTCTCTTCCCTGATTCCTGTTAACTCATCACATTATATTTCTTACTGAGCATAGTATACTTGCACAACCCAGAGCAAGGCAAGGAATGAACCCAAAATAGATGTATAATATTTCTTCAGTCAATAACTGTAAATGAAGAAGAAATTCAGTCAAAGGAGGAAAATATCTGACCAAACATATCAGATAAATTTAATAAACATTTAAAATGGAGATAATTTATGTGTTGGTTTTTCTTTTTTTTTCATGTCTCCAGTTATCCTTTGAACTTGACTCTAGTACTAATAAAGTGGCTAGTATTACATTAAATCTTTTAAAAATTGACTTACACAAGAACTTTTCTTAGCAATTAAATAAAGAAGAAACAGTTAGATTCTAACACCTATCACAGTTAGAGCCTAACACCAGTCTTTTACTCCACCTGGGGCAGTCAGTGCTAGGTGTTTTCATAGGCTGTTTAATTTCTACTCTGTCAGATTTTTTAAATTTCTTATTTAAAAACGTAATAGTAAAGCAATGCCATAAATATATATTTGCCTAAACTATTTAGTTGACTAAATCAGAATAAAGTGATATGGAAAGACATTTTTAAAATAAAATTTAAAAAGCATATACTAAAGCAAAACAGTTCTGAAAGGATTTGTGGGAAGTGGAGAATTAAACTCATCTATACACAGAAGTATGTGAATAAAGAAGGGATGTTTAAGAGGCCCTTGCTCTATTGTGAAGCTATAGATAGCTAAACTCTATACCTTAAAAGAATGTACTAAAAATTTTCAGAACAGTTTGGAATAAGCTTTCTGGAAAACTTTCTAAAAGATATAACAGAATGTATATATTCTTTAGATTAAGTTTGAAACTAGAGTGCTTGAATAATAAATTTTGGACAAGTTGAGAGATGAGATTTGCAGAAAGGATTGATGAATAAGGAAGTACGAATTGACTCCAGTAAAAACCAAATGGAAAAGAATTTATCTTCAAAATTCTTCCCTTAGTTTCTCATTTTCAAAAATAATAAAATAATACTATAGAGAGGGGAGAAAGTGATTCATTAGATTTTCTCACTTACCACGTTACCTATATTTTAAATACCAACATAATTATGAATTGTGTTTAGAACAGAATGAAAATGGATGCTTTCATGGAGAACAAGCTTACTTGGAGTGACCAAAAGACACAGGAAAAATGTTAACAGCTGAGACCTGAGAAAAAGAAAACTCCATAAATATTAACATAAACTTAGAAACTATCTGCATCTAAATATGATTCAAAAGGATCCTAGATGATTTCTCACAAGAGATATAGGTAGCATTTTAAAAGAATAAATGTCCCATTACTCTGAGTTCCATCTTGTACATACAATACCTTTAATATTTTCATAAGTGAGAAAGAAAAAATGCAAGTCTGTTATGATATAATATCTATTTTTATGAGAAAGAAAACACTGTAAGTCTAAATATTCACTCTTTCACAGGATGATGGAGGGATGAGCAAAAAGGAAAAAGGCCTCATGAATATGGACAACAGTGTGGAGATTGCCAGGGAGAGAGAGATATAAGGCGGATAAATGGTAATGGAAAAAATACAATAAATATTTGCTCTTTCAAAATGTGGTTTTAAATAGGTTCCTAGTAGTTCACTGTAGCGTCAGTGAGATTTCATTATAGCATTTTTTCTTTTGCATACGTTTGAAAATTTCCATAATAAACTTTTTAAAAATGAAAAAGTGGATTCCTTCCAGTTTGAAGAGTAGATAAATTGGCATTTGCCAAGTTCCTATTTAGTAATCAAAACTTGGAAAATATTGTGGAATTTCTTCTCTAGGACAGATTTGTTAGGGGAAGAGATAATGTGGTAAGTGTCTGCTTTGTCTAATGACAATGTAACAAGAAGGCTGAATGAGGCAGGAAGGGAAGTCAGAAGGGAGGGACAAGGCAGCTGTTTTAAGCTTGGTGGCTATTTTAATATTACAAGACTTTGTTCTTCTGATGCTTCACCACCTCATTAACCTGTGTGTCATTTTGAAGTATTTTGCCATGCTCTGATGATTAGAGACTTGCTCACTAACAACACAACATTTTAAATGCCAGCTTTTCCCTGGAGTCGTGGTGAATTAATTTTCAATTAGTTCTCATTAATGAACTTCACTTTTGTGGGTCTAATTGCTGTCCCAGCTTCAGAAAATTTAGCAAGCACTTTGATGGGGTTGGAGGGGGGCAGCTAGAGGAGTCAGGAATATCCTGGGCCCTTTTCAGAAGACCTTACTTCAACCAATGTCCAAAACAGAACAAAAAAAATGTCTAAATTATACATCAAACACATGCATCTTTTCTGGGGTCTTCAGAGGTAAGTTTCATTGCTAGCTGCACCTGGTGTTTATCTTATACCCCCAAAACAGGCCCAAGAAGAGAAAAGATCAGATTTAAGAAGAAAAATGCTCCAGGCAAGTCATTTACTCTTTCTTTGCCCTCGATTTTTCTCATGGAAAAAATTTAGTCCAGATTGTCTAGATCCAGATAATATGAGCCTGTAATACTTGGTAAAATAATCACAAATGAATCTAATACAGAAAGAAAAGCTACATAGTAAAGCCAATGTTCTTGGGTTGCTTAATGAAGAACTAGGAGCTTGAGTAACATGCCCACAAACCAAAAACTCTAGCAGTTTCTAAGAGTGTGATGCTCTTGTATCAAGACAAGAAGGTTTCTATGCTCCTTCCATTTCTATTTTTAAAAGCCTACAACTGAAGCCAGTGAGATACTCACCACCCACAGCCCAAGCCTTCAGCTCCATAAAATTTAATAAACATTTTTTGTACCCCATGATTTTTCCATGAAGAACTGAGTTTGTTGATAGCTTAATCCTTTGGTGTTTGCTGTTGAGGAGGCACACATTTTAACATACACTATGATGTTAGAATTACAAAAAGGTATTTAATATGTGAAATGTATTTCTTAGTTTATAGTGTGAATTCTCCCTTTCACACAGAAATGATTATTTCTGTATTTTTCATTAGGTATTTATTAAGTGCCGATTTATTCACAGTACTGAGACCTTCAGGATCATATATTTTTTTAATTTTTTTTAAAAACCCTAGAAAATGAAAGATCCTATTCTGGTGAAATGATAAAGTAGTTAACATGACAAAAGAGGAATGCAACAGATAACTAAGTACAAAATAATGCAGTAGAAGTTATAAGGGGAAGTGCTCAAGGCATGTAAAATAGAGTCAGTTACGATGGCCATAACCTTTCACTGGTGATTTATTGTCTTTATTTACCTCTTTCACCAGAAGCAGTTTCTCTGCATTGCTGATCATTTTCTTTTGAAAACAAACTCAGATTTTAATTCTTTTTAAATGATTGGTATCTTACAGACAGAAAGATTTCCTGGCATTCTATTCTCTGACACAGAAAGGTACAGGCATAAAACTGGGGATTTTTCTATGGTGATATAAAGACAGCAGGAAACTGGAAATGTGAAAAACTATTATGTCAGTCATTTTTAAAGATCTGGAATATCACTGTGCAGATTAGATACAATCCATAAAAATATAAAAAGAACAATAGATAATATAACTTTACATTATTAAATGTACATTATTAAAATTCAGAAGATTTAAGTGGTCCATTGGTTAATGTAGTAAATTTAAGGACAATTTATCAAAGCATTTAGAGATACTTAATCTTTAATAAATATATGTGTTTTTAACAAAATATTGTCCAATTGGTTACAAACTTAAGATCTGGAGTCTGATGATGGCATAGTAGAAAAAGATCAGGTTTTAGACAGACTTGAATTAATCCCACTTCTGACATTTATGAACAGGTTCTTAGGCAAGGTTCTTAACTTCTCTGAGTCTGTTTCATTACCGGTAAAGTACAAATAACAATAATGAGAATTACATGGTAAGCACTCAATAAAAATGTACTATTGTTATGATATTTACTCAGCTGAACATCTGAAAGTAAGTAGGTCTCTCTAGGAGGGTAAGAAACGTTATCTTACAAAATCATCTCAGTGATAGCAATAAAATATTGTTATTAAAAGCCACTGGGAAATTTGGAGACATAACCAAATAAGAATATGTGACTGCTATTACTTAGGCTGCATGGTGGCCAATTGATGAGATGTCACCAGTTTCCAAATCTCAACTTCTGGCACAAAAATCAAGTATTTAATATTATTTTTTAAAGATCTTATTTATTTAGTTTTAGAGAGAGGGGAAGGGAGGGAGAAAGAGAGGGAGAAAAACATTTATGTGAGGGAGAAACATCAATCAGTTGCCTCTGGAATGCACCCCAGCTGGCAACCGAAAACAACACCCAACCCAGACATGTGTCCTGTCTTGGAATTGAACCCACAACCCTTCACTTTTCAGGATGACACCCAACCAACAGAGCCACACTGGTTAAGGCAAATACTTAATATTATTTTACCCCCATAATTCCACTGAAACACCAGAATTTTGGGTCCTACCTTTTTTTTTTAATTATTGTTTTTCTACTACAGTTGTCCCATTTCTCCCCCACCACCCAGCCCACCCCTTCTCCCACAGTCATTCCCCACCCCGTTGTCTATGTCCATGGGTTATTTATACTAGTTCCCTTACTAAACCCTTCCCCTACTTACCCCCCTCCCTCCTCCTTTCCCCTGATAACTGTTATTCTGTTCCTTCGTCAATTTTGTTCATTTGTTTGTGTTGTTCATTAGTCTTCTGTATCAGGTGATATCATATGGTATTTTTCTTTCATTGTCTGGCTTATTTCGCTAAGCATAATTCTCTCTACTTCCACCCATGTTGTCACAAATGTCGGGAGTTCCTTCTTTCTTTCTGCTGCATAGTATTTCATTGTGTAAATGTACCACAATTTTTTAATCCACTCATCTATAGATGAACACTTAGGCTGTTTCCAGCACTTGGCTATTATAAATAACACTGCTATGAATATAGGGGTGCATAAGTTCTTTCGAATTGGAGTTTCTGGATTCTTCAGGTATAATCCTAGCAGTGGAATCGCTGGTTCAAAAGGCAGTTCCATTTTTAGTTTTTTGAGGAAATTTCATACTGTTTTCCATAGTGGCTGCACCAGTCTGCATTCCCACCAACAGTGCAGTAGGGTTCCCGTTTCTCCACATCCTCGCCAGCACTTGTTTTTGTTGATTTGTAGATGATGGCCATTCTGACTGGTGTAAAGTGGTATCTCATCATGGTTTTTATTTGCAGCTCTCTGATGGCTAGTGATGTTGAGCATTCTTTCATATGTCTATGGACCCTCTGTGTATCCTCCTTGGAGAATTGTTTGTTTAGGTCCTTTGCCCATTTTTTAATTGGGCTGTCTTCTTGGTGTTGAGATGTGTAAGTTCTTTATATATTTTGGAGATCAATCCCTTGTCTGAGGTATCGTTGGCAAATATGTTTTCCATATGGCTGATTCCCTTTTCATCTTGCTGATGTTTTCTTTTGCTGAGCAGAAACTCTTTAGTTTGATGTAGTCCCATTTGTTTATTCTTTCCTTTATTTCCCTTGCCTTAGGAGATGTATCGGTGAAAATATTGTTACGTGGGATATCTGAAAATTTCCTGCCTATGTTTTCCTCTAGGACAGTGGTTCTCAACCTTCCTAATGCCGCGACCCTTTCACATAGTTCCTCATGTTGTGGTGACCCCCAACCATAAAATTATTTTTATTGCTACTTCATAACTGTAATTTTGCTACTGTTATGAATCGTAATGTAAATATCTGATATGCAGGATGTATTTTCATTGCTACAAATTGAACATAATTAAAGCTTGGGAATTAATCACAAAAACAATATGTAATTATATATGTGTTTTCCGATGGTCTTAGGCGACCCCTGTGAAAGGGTCGTTCGACCCCCAAAGGGGTCGTGATCCACAGGTTGAGAACTACTGCTCTAGAACTTTTATGGTATCACATCTTACATTTAAATCTTTGATTCACCTTGAGTTTATTCTGGTGTGTGGTGTAAGTTGGTGGTCTAGTTTCATTTTTTTGCATGTTCCTGTCCAGTTCTCCCAGCACCATTTGTTGAAGAGGCTCTTCTCACTCCATTTTATGTTCCTTCCCCCTTTGTTGAATATTAGTTGACCATATAGACCTGGGTTTATTTCTGCGCTCTCTATTCTGTTCCATTGATCTATATGTCTGTTCTTGTCAGTACCAGGCTGTCACAATGGCTTTGTAGTATAGTTTGATGTCAGGTATTGTGATTCCTCCTGCTGTGTTCTTCTGTCTCAAGATTGCTGTGGCTATTTGGGCTCTTTTTTGGTTCCGTATAAATTTTCGAAGTATTTGTTCTAAGTCTGTGAAATATGTCACTGGTATTTTAATAGGGATTGCATTGAATCTGTAAATTGCTTTGGGTAGTACGGACATTTTAATGATGTTGATTCTTCCCATCCATGAACATGGTATTTGCTTCCATTTATTTGTATCTTCCTTAATTTCTTCAGTGTTATATAGTTTCCTAAGAACAGGTCTTTTATCTCTTTGGTTAATTTTATTCCTGGGTACTTTATTTTTTTTGTTCCTATATTAAATGAAATTTTTCTTTTTTTAGTTTCTGTCTCTGGTATTTTATTTTTGATGTACAGAAATGCCTTCAATTTCTGAATATTGCCTTTGTACCTTGCTATTTTGCCACATTTACTTATTATGTCGAATAGTTTTTTAGTGTAGTCTATCAGGTTTTCTATGTACACTATCATGTCATCTGCAAATAACAACAGTTTTACTTCCTCTTTTCCAATTTGGATGTCTTTTATTTCTTTTTCTTGTCTGATTGCTGTGGCTAGAACTTCCAATACTGTGTTGAATATGAGTGGAGAGAGTGGACATCCTTGTCTTGTTCCTATTCTCAGGGGGAATGCTTTCAGTTTTTGTCTATTGAGTATGATGTTGGCTTCGGGTTTCTCATATATGGCCTTTATTATGTTGAGATATGCTCCCTCTATTCCCAGTTTGCTGAGTGTTTTCATCATAAATGGGTGTTGCACTTTATCAAATGCTTTTTTCAGCATCTATTGATATGATCATGTGGTTTTTATCTTTTGTTTTGCTTATGTGGTGTATTACATTTATTGATTTGCAAATATTAAACCATCCTTGCACCCCTGGTATGAATCCCACTTGATCGTGATGTATGATGTTCTTAACGTGTTGCTGGATTCTGTTTGCCAATATTTTGTTGATGATTTTAGCACCTATGTTCATCAGCAATATTGGCCTGTAGTTTTCTTTCTTTGTTGTGTCTTGACCTGGTTTTGGAATTAGGGTAATATTGGCTTCATAAAAAGAGTTTGGGAGTTTTCCCTTTTCTTGAATTTTCTGGAATAGTTTGAGAAGGATAGGCATTAGTTCTTCCCTAAATATTTTGTAAAATTTGTCTGTGAAGCCATCCGGTCCAGGGATTTTGTGTGCCGGGAGTTTTGTGATTACTGTTTCATTTTCACTCTTTGTTATTGGTCCGTTCAGGCTTTCTGCTTCTTCTTGATTCAGTTTTGGAAGATTATATATTTCTAGAAATTTGTCCATTTCATCTAGATTGTCAAGTTTCTTGACATACAGTTGTTCGTAGTAATTTCTTACAATCTTTTGTATTTCTGTGGTATCAGTCGTGATTTCTCCTCTTTCATTTCTGATTTTGTTTATTTGGGTCCTCTCTCTTTTTTTCTTGATGAGCCTGGCTAAAGGCTTGTTGATTTTGTTTATCTTTTCAAAGAACCAGCTCTCACTTTTGTCGATCCTTTGAATTGTTTGTTTAGTCTCCATGTCATTTAATTCTGCTCTGATCTTGATGATTTTTTTCCTTCTACTCGTCCTGGACTTTGTTTATTGTTGTTCTAGTCTTGTAGCTGTAGGGTTAGATTTTTTATTTGAGATTCTTCTATTTTTTTCAGGTAGGCCTGTATTGCCATGAACTTTCCTCTCAGGACTGCTTTTGCTGTGTCCCATAGGTTTGGGGCTGTTGTGTTTTCATTATCATTAGTTTCCAGAAACTTTTGATTTCTTCCTTGATGTCATTGTGAACCCATTCATTATTTAATATGTTATTCATTCTCCATGAATTTGAATGTTTTTGAGTTTTTTTCCTTGAGGCTGATTTCTAGTTTCAAGGCATTGTGGTCTGAGAAGATGCTTGATACAATTCCAATTTTCTTGAATTTGTTGAGATTTGTTTTGTGTCCTACCATGTGGTCTATCTTTGAAAATGTCCCATGTGCATTTGAAAAGAATGTATATTTTGCTTATTTGGGGTGAAAAGTTCTATATATATATCAATTAAGTCCATTTGATCTAGTGTGTTGTTCAATGCCTCAATATTCTTGTTTTTTTTTTTTTTTTTTTTTTTGAAGATCTGTCTATTGTTGATAATGCGATGTTAAAGTCCCCTATTACGAGTGTGTTGCTGTTGATATCCTTCTTGTAGTCTTCTAGTATTTTCCTTATATATTTGGGCGCTCCTATGTTGCTATTGATTTTTACCAGGGTTATATCTTCTTGACAGATTGTTCCCTTAAGTATTATGAAATGCCCTTCTTTGTTTCTTTTCATGGCCTTTGCTGTAAAACCTGTTTTGTCTGATGTAAGTATTGCTACCCCAGCTTTTTTTTTTTTTTTTTTATGTCCATTTGCTTGGAATACTTTTTTCTATCCCTTCACTTTTAGTCTGTGTAAATCTTTTGTTTGAGGTGTGTCTCTTGTAGACATCATATATGTGGATCATGTTTTTGTATCCATTCTGCTACCCTATGTATTTTGATTGGAGCATTTAATCCATTTACATTTAAGGTTATTATTGACAGGTATTTATTCATTTCCCTTTGTACTTGTGTTCCTCTCCCTCTCTCTTTTTCTTCTTCTTCTTAAAGCACTACCTTTACCATCTCTTGCAATGCTGGTTTGGTGGAGATGTATTCTTTTAGTCTTCCATTGTCTGGGAAACTCCTTATTTCACCCTCCATTTTGAATGAGAGCCTTTCTGGGTAGAGTATTCTTGGTTGTAGGCCTTTGTTTTTCATTGCTTGAAATGTTCTCTTCTGGCTTGTAGTGTTTCTGTTTAGAAAACAGTTGATAGCCTTATCGGAGCTCCCTTGTATGTTATTTGCTGTTTTTCTCTTGCTGCTTTTAGGATTCTCTCTTTGTCTTTGAATGTTGCCATTTTAATTATGATGTGTCTTGGAGTGGGCCTTTTTGGGTTCATCTTCATTGGGACCCTCTGTGCTTCCTGGACTTGCATGATTGTTTCTCTCATCAAGTTAGAAAAACTTTCTGTCATTACTTTTTCAATCAGGTTTTCTATCCCATGCTTCTCTTCTTCTTCTTGTATCCCTATGATGTGAATATTTTTTTCATTTCATGTTGTCCTGCAGTTCTCTTAAACCCTCTTCATTCTTTTTAAATATTTTTTCATTTTGTTGTATTGTCTGGGAATTTTTTTCTACATTGTCCTCTAACTCACTGATCTGATCTTATGCTTCATTTATTCTGCTTTTGATTAATTCTACTGTGTCCTTCAGTTCAGAATTGTATTCTTCATTTCTTCCTGGTTCTTATTGATAGTTTCCATGTCCTTTTTTAAGCTGGTGTAGTTCTCCACAAGTTCCTTGTAGTTTCCCTGGAGTTCTTTGTAATTCCCCTGAAGTTCATTGTAGTTTTCTCTGAGTTTGTCAAGTTCATTGAGCTTCCTTATAACCGTCCTTTTGAATTCCATGTCTGATAGTTTGCTTACCTATTTCATCAAGCTCTCTGTCTGGGGATTCCTCTTTTCCTTTCATTGGGAGGTTGTTTCTGTGTCTCCCCATGTTGGATGCTTCTTGTTAGTTTTTGTTTCTTAGATTTGTCTGCTTTGATTTCCCACCTTCATGGCATGAGATTCTGTACAGGAGACCTGGGGGAATTCAGTGGTGCAGTCTCTTTCATCTCCTGAGCTTGATGCTCTTGGGATGCTCTTTATGTCATTTGTTAAAGCTGTCTGGTTGTGTTTCAGTTACTCTTTGGTGGAAGCTTCCCTCTGGCTAGTTGATTGAAAGTCACTCTTCCCACCTTGTCTTGAGTTCTTTTGTGGAGATGCTGTTAAAACATAAAAACACAACCCAGACAAGAAACCCACACCCTCAAAAATATCCCCCACCCACAATCCCACTATCAGCAGCAAATGGGCCAATATTAATATAGATGTAAAGAGGTTAAGACTATTATACTATATGAAAAACAGATAAGAGTTGTTTTAACTGAAATTAAGATGATTTTTGAGAGCGAAGGTGGTAGAATAATAATAGTAGCAAGTAGAGTCAAGGGTATGTGAGATAGTAAGTAATATTTACATTGTATGTTGAAAAAGGGAGGGAAGAATGCAGAATGGAGTGAGGAAGTGGAAGTGTATAGTATTAGGTTTACATAGCAGTTATATGCTATATATTTAGTGCGAGAGGGAGAATAAACAAAAACAGACAGAGCAAAAATAAATAAATAAATAAAGAAGGAGAATAGGATGAGAGAAAATAGGAAACAGATTAAAGATTTTTTTCCCCAGTACAACCTTTCAGCGCTGTCTTCTTTTTCTGAATCCACCCCTGGTCAAAATGCCATGGGTTTCAAATCTTCTTTTCTGGCTGGCTGGCTGTGAGGAGATCTAGCTGAATTCTGAGGCTGCTATTCTCTCACTTATGGGCCTGCTGCAGCTCTCTGCTGGAGCCAAACTTAGTTGAATCCCCCCTAACCCCCAGTCCTGTGGCAGGCTTGTCTACCAATGCTGTTCTGCTGGTGAGCCAGTATGCATGCCCATAGTCCCTGCCCAGCCTCGGGTCCTGTCTCTGCTCCTTCTCCAAAAGAGTCTCTGTGTTGCCTCCAAGCAGGCAGCCCTATGTCCCTACCTGGCAGAGCCTTGTTGTGTGCCTGCGTGTGCCACTTGCCTGCCTGTGGTCTCTACCGAGTCTGGGGTTCCAGCACAGCTTTCCTATATAGGCTCCTCTCCATGGTTCAGTTCTGCATTTATTTTTATTTTTATTTTTTTGGTGGGACCTTGATGCAAGCGCCCAGGGTACAGGGTTACCAGCCCAGGGAGTCCCCACCTAGACTCAGTTCATACAGTTTCTCACAGTCTGGGCTGTTCACTGTCTTCCCTTGCCTCCGGCTGTTTCAACCAAATCTTCTTGCTGACTCCCTCTAGGACTTTGCTGGTCAGAGCGCCTATGGCAGGGAGAAGTTTCAAAGCAGATTCCAACTGATGAGCCAGTCAGCAGCTGCCCCTTTCGGGTGCAGTACGGCAGAGGCGCCAGGCTGGGAAGCCCAGCGACTCCACTTGGAGAGCTTAGGCCAAGCTTTCTGCCCTATTTCATGCTGTTCCCACACTCCCTTCCCTATTAGCCCTATCTAAAATCTGCACTCACTCACTCCACTCCGTGTTTGTACTCCAAGTCCTTCTGCGATGGGAGCAAGCAGACAATACTGCTACCTACTCTGCCACCACCTTCTTATGGCCTGGGTCCTACCTTTTGTCCTAAACTACTGTGAGTTAAAAATTTAAAAATAACATACATGTCCTATGTCTCCCCTTGAATAAAACATAAGAATATATATGTGCTTTTATTAGATCAGCTGGGAAAATAAACTCCCTTGCAGCCAGGCAGATGTTTTCTACATATTCCAATATGGAAAATGTCAACTCCTTTAAAAGAATCACTGAAACTGGTTCTACATGCATTGCCCTAACTCAATTTTTTTCTTACATGATACATATTTTTCCAAAACATTAAAGACCTTCTCAAAATCTCTCATCTTAGTCATAAGGTTCTTATAATATGAATGATTTTTAAGTATATTTTTTTGATTATGTTATTATAGTGGTCCTAATTTTTTTCCTTTGTGCCCCTCCACCCTCTACCCACCCTTCCTCCAGCCATCCCTCCCTTAGTTCATGTCCATGGGTCATGCATTTAAGTTCTTTGACTTCTCCCTTTCCTTTACTGTTCTTTAACATTCCCCTGTCTATTTTTTACCTATGAATTATGCTTCTTAATCCCTGCACCTTTTCCCCCATTCTCCCACCTTCTCCCTCCCAGCTGATAACCCTCCATATGATCTCCATACCTATGATTCTGTTCCTGTTCTAGTTGTGTGCTTAGTTTGTTTTTGCTTTTGTTTTTTAGGTTTAGTTGTTGATAGTTGTGAGCTTGTTGTCGTTTTAATGTCCATAGTTTTGATCTCCTTATTTTTCTTAAATAAGTCTCTTTAACATTTCATATAATAATGGCTTGGTGATGATGTACTCCTCTAACTTTATTTGTCTGGGAAGCACTTTATAAATGATAGCTTTGCTGAATAGAGTAATCTAGATTGTAGGTCATTACTTTTCATCACATTGAATACTTCTTGCCAGTCCCTTCTTGCCTGCGAAGTGTCTTTTGAGAAATCAACTGATGGTCTTACAGGCACCACTTTGTGGGTAACTCTCTGCTTTTGTCTCACAGATTTTAAGATTCTCTATTTGTCTTTCACCTTTGGGATTTTAATGATGATGTGTCTTGGTGTGGTCCTCTTTGGGTCCAACTTGCTTGGGACTCTCTGTGCTTCCCAGACTTGTATGTCTATTTCCTTTGTTAAATTGGGGAAATTTTCTTTCATTATTTTTTCAAATGAGTTTTTGATTTCTTGCACTTCCTCTTCCCCTTCTGGATGTTGGCACTTTTGAAGATGTCCCAGAGTCTTACACTTTCCTCATTTTTTTGAATTCTTGTTTCTGCTTTTTGTTCTGATTAAATGTTTACTTCTCCCTGATGTTCCAAATCATTGATTTGAATCCCAGCTTCCTTCCTTTCACTGTTGGTTCGCAGTGGATTTTTCTTTATTTCACTTAGTGTAACTTTCATTTCTTCCTTTATGTTCTTGCCGTACTTAATGAGTTCTCTGAGCATCCTGATCACCAGTTTTTTGAATTCTGCATCTAATAGGTTGGCTAGCTCCATTTCATCTAGTTCTTTTTCTGGGGTTTTGTTCTGTTCTTTCATTTGGGCCATATTTATTTTTCTCCTCAATTTGGCAACCTCCCTCTATTCGTTTCTGTGTATTAGGTAGACCTGCTTTGACTCTCTGTCTTATTACACTTGTTAAGTTGTATGCAGCGAAGACTAGGGTATTCACCAGGGTGGGGCAACCCGCTTCACCACTTTGTGGCTCTGTGTATTGGGAGGGCTCAGAAAGGGGACAATGTTGCTCCTGCCTTCTGGAGGTTTGGCCAGCACTCGTCCCATTTCCAGTCACTTCACCTACTTCCCATGTGTAAGCTGTTGCCCTGGTGGCGAATGCCAGAGTGGGTGGGTTTCTCTACATTCTAAGTCTTTGCAGGCCCTTTAAACAGAGTATCCTGAGAGACCAACAGTTTCTTCTGCCAACCCAACCCCCACTGGTTTTTATAGCTAGAGGTTATGGGGCTTTATCTTCCTGGTGCTAGAACCCTGGGCTGTGCGTCTGGCCTGGGGTTGGGATCGCTCACTCCCAAGGTATTCCTCCCAATTTTATCCACCACTCATGAATATAGTACTGCCCATTGGCCACTGCCACTGCCTCTCTGTGCCACACCGCATCTCTTCGTCTCTCTGCCCAAATCCATGTCTCCACCACTTCTACCCATCTGGATGAATATAGCTTCTCTAAATCCTTGGTTGTTAGACTTCCATACAGTTCAATTTTCTGGCAGTTCTGGATGTTATTTGTTTGTTTGTTTGTTTAATTTATTTATTCATTCGTTTGTTTGTTTATTTATTTATTTATTTTTAGAGCGAGGGGAAAGGAGAAAGAGAGGGAGAGAAACATCACTATGTGGTTGCCCTTCACTCACGCAACCAACTGGGGACCTAACACACAACCTAGTCATGTGCCCTGGCTGGGAACTGAACCAGCGACACTTGGCTCGCAGGCCGACGCTCAATCCACTAAGCCACAGCAGCCAGGAAGTGTTATTTGTTTTGAAGTTAGTTAAAGTTGCACAAGGAGGTGAAAAATGTCTACCTACACCTCCACCTTTGCCGTAAATAATGAATGATTTTTATTACTATAATTATTTTTTATACATAGGCACAGTATAGTACTTGAAATTCAGATAGTATTACCAGAGGAAAAGTAATAAGTAGGAATTGAATAAAACCTTAATTCTGACTCTGCAAGATACTTTTTAAAACAAGCCATTTTACCTTTGGCAAAATGAATAGAACATTATTGCCCCCATTCTAGCCTCAGAAAATGTAAACTACTTTGTTTTCATTTTTGAAACAATAATACACGTATATAGTTTCAAAAATTGAAAAGTTCAAAAGGATATGTGCCCATCACTGATCTCCCTATTAAAGTTGATTATTAAATTGGAGGCCCTTTTTAGTCATGGACATTATAAATGTAATTTTACATTGACTTACCTGATACTAAGATAGATAGATAGATAGACAGATAATTTAGTATATTCAGTCAGAGAAATGAACAAATAGGACATAAGTAACTATAAGTCATTGGTAATTTTAGTTTTGAAGAAAATATCTAGCACAAGAATCTATAGTATTATGAAAAGTTCTGAAAACTATTTCACTTAAGGTGCTGTTTATATGAAGTCAAAAGTAGAATTGGAGCAAATAACATAAACACCTATCCAACCAGAGCCAAACAACCAGAATTCTTTGTAGTCAGAGAATGATTTATGTTCCTGTAGATGGTCCTTCAGCTCTGCAAGATGGAAGTGCCTTCTGAAGCACAAAACAGTACAATTATGTTTGACTTAGCATTAATGTTAAAGTCATCTTATTACATTCTATTCCCTTTAAATGTATAATCCACAACTAAAAGCTTAATATGTGTGGTAATTTTTTTACTTAATATTCATTATAATACTATATTATCCTTAAAATCTTTTAAAGGAAAAGCTCCCTTTCAGTTTAATAAGGAAAGATGATATTTGCCTATAGGCATTATGAGTAAGAACTCTGCCCTCATTCTTGAGTGGATCAGTATTAATATTGTTGTTATTGTTCCTAATACATATAATCAAACATCTAGATGTTTTCTTAACAGATTTTGATTCCATAAACACCATATTTTAAATTCAAATGTATTTCAAATGATTAAAGTGCAGCTATTTAGACATCTTATACAAAAATATATTTTTAGTAAATACAAGTAATTTGCTCTGATATCATACATGTACATCGAATATTTATGGTACTCAGTTTTACAGGTTAACGATTTAATACCATTTAGTGTTGTTTTACACAATTTGAGTAATTTTCTTCAGAGCTAGTTACCTCTATTTTTTACATCCATTTTAATAATTATTTATTGTACATGGTATGAAAACCACCTTAAAACCTCTTTTTCTGAATATTATTTGGGATATAAATAATTAACACAGAAAATTGTTTTCAGTATGCTTTGCTTTGGATTTTTTTAATATTTCAAGCACACTAAATTGTTTCATTATTAACTATTAATTTTTTATATTTATATGCATCAACATTAAAATATTTCTGTTTTAACAGACAGAAACCAAAGGAAGCAAGGAAATGCACAATTAAACCAGAAAGATATTATGTCATCCAGTACTCAAACACCACAGGGTATGTTAAGAGAGCCATTAAAACAGATTCTGTTGTGTTATGATGACATATGGTAGGCTTCCAAAAGTAGCCGAGTATTTTGCTGTCTACTGGCTTATATCACAGTCTTAATAGTTGTGTGTGTGTTTTCTGGAGGGAAGGCATTAAGATGTCTTCTTGTTTTGATAAGTACTTCTGAGAATTTATGAAACATTAATCTCTATTAGATATGTGATTCTGGTTAAGAAAACACTCAGAAATCACATTTCTTCTGTTTTCATTATAGTTCTCTCCTTCACTCTACCTACCCTCTCCTTGTTCATTGGGGTAGTTTCTTTGTTCTCTTCTTCTCAGTCAAACTGAATTTTAAAAAGATATTTTCAAAATAGATTAGAGAACACAAATACTTGTTCGGTTGTGATATCTGTTTCTCATGCTTGACCTAGTAGGTTGTGCATCCCCTTTGACCTTTCACATGTGCTGTGACTTCTCTGATTTTATTCAAGACCCACAAGGCTAGCTCTGCCTGAGCACACCCTTGACACCCACAATGGTACTGGAGTCACTGTCACTTCACTGCAGCTTTATAAAATATTCAGTTTATGCCCTAGAATGTGCTTGCTATATAAATCAGATTTCGATATAATTCCAAAATATGGAATGTATTTTCTAAACCCTAAGGAAAAACATAGAATCTCATCTCAACTTCCAGATAGCCAGGTCAGTGTGTGGCACTGTTTTAAAATGAAATAAAGATTTTCAGAGTCTTATAAACTCAACTTCAATGTTCATGTGTACACTTTCTAAATATTAATTAGGATACTCTATGTCTCTGATAAACCATAGTGGGGCCTCCTCTTCCAAACCTCCAACCACTGCCATCTGGGTCTGAAGCATCCATGGGTCATTTGTTCTGCCCAATGTCAATTTTTTTTTGAGGGTGTTATATTTAGATTTCTGAAAGAGGCGGTGGTAATACTTAGTACTATGCCCCTCACTTACCCCCAAATGGGCCAAAGAGCAATACATATTTTGAGATCAATTACTCTCTCTCTCTCTCTTTGGTTTAGAAGGACCTTAGTGACATAATCTTCATGACCAATGATTTTGGTGAGAGATTCCAGCCATGCTTAATTCCTTCTTCACATGCTGTAACACAACAAAGCTCAAGCACAAGTTCACCAGGCAAGGGATAGCTGAAGTGTTAGTTGCCTTTAGCTGATTTTTTCCTCCTGGAGCTGAGGAAAGACTCAGGCATAGTAGGTTTAAGATCACAGGCACTGGGTTTAGCCAGTCTTTGTTCAAATTTTATACATTGCTAGCTGTGTGACTTTGGGCAAGTTTATTAAGCTTAACTTTCTCCTCTATAAAATCATTAATAACCACATGCACTTCATAGCGCTTCAATGTGATAATGTATGTAACATGTATAGCACATGGTGAGCACTCAGTAAGCGTTGGTTATTATTATTTCATTCATTTATTCAATATACACTGAACACTTAACTGCAAAGCATTTTATGGATGGAGAAACTGAGGCAAAGAAATCTGATGCAGCTATCCAAAGTTACTGTTGAGATATAAATGGAACACAAATGTCCTAATGTCAATATTTATCTCACTGGATTAAGCCCATTTTTCAAATGCAATGTTAAAAACCCAACTGAAATTTAGAAAACAGCCAAGAGCTTCTCAAAAAAATGAAACATTTTAAAGAAAAGCCCATTTATAGTTTTGGTTTTGTAATGAGTGTAAAGATTTCAAATATGTCTAAAATATGTTCTTGAGCAGAACAAAATATGACTGAGATATATATGTTATTTACACACACACACAAATACCAACAGATCTTTAAATCACACAAAAACCTATTTCATTGCTTTATCTGTGTCTCACACAATCTGAAAAAATATGCCTTTTTGTCAATTAAGAGCCTAGGATTTTTATTTATTTATTGTACATATTGTCTTTATTTCTTCATATAATAATATTCTTATAAATTTTAATCAATACTATATAATATAGCAAATAATAAGGACAAACAATTGTAAGGGACAGGAGGAGAAAGGGTCCCTTTCCATTGATGATTTATTTTGTCAAATGAGTTCTTACTCCCAGAGATTGCTTAACAATGTGAAGTTTTTATAATAAATAAATTAACCCATATTCACCCTACCAAATACTAATTTTAGATTCCCTATAGAATAAATGTTACTTAAATCTTTAATTTTCATTTTACTACAGAATTGAAATTTCAAGCTCTGTAAGTCCAGAATAACGTAAGAATGAATAAAAGACTATGAGATGAAATCAAATTAAATATAAATGTCTTCTTATAGACTAATAGAAACCTAAACATATATGATACTTGGGTTGTTTTGAACAACAATGCAAAGATATGTTTATATTAAAAGTGATAAAGTCAATAATTACTTAGTATAGTCACTAAAACACTTCACTGTTTATTCAGAACCAATTCAACAGTGAGACATTTTCCCACTGAAAGCAAAAAAATTAATTATATTAAGGCTGTCCAAAGAATTTGATCAAATTTAATTAATTAATTAATTAAAGATAATTTCCCAAATATCTTTAACCAGAATACTGAGGTTTGATGGGATAAGTAGATCCACACTTCCTGACATGAATATTTCAAAGTGTTGAAGCATGATTTTTTCTAAATCCCTCTACTTGAAAACTGTATCAAATAAATTTTGAAACAACCAGGAGTCAAAAATGTATACATTTCTATTGGCTAATAATCATTTCTTTAGCTTATATGAAAACCTCTTTATAAGTCCATGATTGTGTGTCTCTGATGTAGAAAATTTATTATTGCAAACACAAGATAGTCCTGTTCTGTGTAAGTGCATTTAAATTTTACTCTGCTGTGAGATATAACCTTGATAAGAAAAAAAAGTCAAAATGAATATTATTACAAATGACAAGACTTTTTATGAAAAACTGGCATTTGACAGGGTCATTTACAGTAACAGCGAGTCTTTTAATCCATGTAATTCCTGAAGTATCTTATCTGTTGTACATGGTACTCACCAGTTTTGGGTCACATTATAACAGGTCCAAGCTTAATATTCACTTTTATGTTCTCCCTCCTCTGCTATAATAGCAGTTCTGAAGCTGATCAAAATAAGATTTCTCCTTATTGAATAGGAGTTGAGATGAACCCATTGATTCATTTCACATAATTTTAGAGAGTGCTGATTTTGTGCCAGCCAGGGGCCTATGCTGAGAAAAACCCACAGTCTCTGCTTTCATATAGCTTAGAGTCTGGTGGAGGAGCAAGACTTCTAACAAACAATCACACAAATAAGTATATAATTTAAAGATGATTACATGTTATGAAGAAAAATTATAAGGTACCATGAGCTACAACAGGGAGACTAATTTAGTTTGGGAGATCAGGAAAAGACTTTCTGCAAATTTGACATTTAACATGAGAACTAAAGAAAGAATATGAGTTGGCTGGGCAATCTAGTGCAGAAGTAGAGTGGACTTTGTGATTACCTCCCTCCACACTCCTTCACCCCACATACCCCCTGCACATATAGTATTTATATATGAACCACAGGTTTGGGCTAGTATAGAGAGCTGGCCATCATCTCAAGGACTGGGCCCCTGATTGGTACAACCATAACTCCTTGACACAATAATTGGTTCAGAGATGGACTGGCCTAAGCCAATCAGTACTAGAAAGACTTCAGTTCAAAGTAATTAATTCTCAGTAAGTAAATCACCTAAGCTGAAATAAATCAGGATAGCCAGGGCTTCCTTTTGGAGATGGAAGGGAAAGAACTGCTTTCTGTTCCTGGATGTGAACAAGGACATGTAGCTCAGGAGGTAAGAGCAGCCATCTCTGCACCAGAAGAAAACCCAGCTTGGAAAATAAAACTGACATACAGGAAAGAACCTGTATAATCACAGGGGACAACGCCTTGATAGCATTATGAACTGAAGGCTAAACCAACCACTGGTACATCCAACTTGAGCTTTTTGTTAATGGTTACTAACAAGCATTCTGTTAGAGGCAAAGAGGATTCTTGGTAGCGAAAATAATCCATGTGAAAACCCTAAAGCAGGAAAGTGTGTGGTACAATGTTAGATACTTCTTGTTCCCAAAAGAGATCCATTCCTTTGCTCCCTAAGAATACTAGGTTCTTTGTCAACTCCAATGCTATGCTCATACTGTTCTCTCTGCCTCTGGTATTTTTCCCACCTGCAATCTGCCTATCAAATCCTACCCATCCTTCAAAGTCCTGTTTAAGTACTTTCTCTTTCTCTATAAAGTCTTCTCTAATCATTCTTATCCATAACAATACCATTTCTCCTTACTGTTCCTAGCCAACTTCTTCCAGTTTCAGTTTCAACATCTGTTATATCACTCAACCTCCTCCCCTCAACTTGTTCTCCAATGTACTTTTGCACCTGTATGCGTTTGCCCAGCATATTTCATACTTCCTCAACCCTGAATGAGTTTTCTTACACCATCTATTGAAACCCTATATACCCTTCAAACATCTTCCTATATGTAGTCAGGGCTTCCTTTTGGAGATGGAAGAGAAAGGAAGCCCACCTCTCTTGGAAAACTTTCTCTAACCCATGAGTAGGACATGAGCATGTCTTTTTCTCCCACTAGATTGTCCTTTCTTGAGTACAGGGACCATCTTTTATTCCCTTTGAGTTCCTACTGCATTATTACAGCAGAGACACTAGAAACAGATATTTATTTAATGAATAATTAAATAAATGGATGGATGAATGAATATATGGATAGATTCCTCTAAATACATATATATATTTATATATGTGGAAGTTCTTAGAAAAAAACATATATAATTTTTTAATCCTCTCAGTACTTAGCAGAATACACATGCATATTGTAGGAACTAATATACATCTTTATTAAACAAAAAAAATTACATGTGAGATGCTAAAATTTCAATAATCAGAAATATGAGAATTTAAGCATATCTATGGTTGATGTTTTCTTTCTTTTTAAACTGGAAGCTATAGAAGGCCATTTAGCCACTTTTCCTTTAATGTCAAGAGTTGAGTAGATTATTTGCTGATGACATAAATCAACAGAGCTATTACTAAAGTCTCTGATGTACAAAGATAGGGAGCTAATAGAAACCAGAAGCATTGTTCATGTGATTAAGCACTAAATTTTGGTGAATTTCATTTAAATAGCAAATAGCAAATAGTTTCAGCTATAAATACTGGACTAAAAGAACTAAAAACCAATGTTTACACTCATCTATGAAATGTTCTTTTGAAATGGCAAATAGAGTTTTAAACTGAGAACGTTTTTCAATGGATCAAACTGGAAACTTGTTTGATCATTTTTTTTAGAGTTAGTAACCTCAGATTTTTGATAGGTTAATATATTTGGTGCCACTCATGCAATGCTTGGAAGGAATATAATTGGTACAGATTTTCTGAATGACAATTTGACATTATCTATCACAATATAAAAAACACATAACCTTTGACCTATTGAATTCACTTTTAGGAACGCATCCCAAATGAAAACTCACACTGGAACACAGAGAAAGCTGTACAAAAAAAGTTTGATGTAATATTATTACTGGTTAGAGACAAGTAGCCACCAGTACAGAAATGGTTAAATAAACTGAAGTATTTTGATACTGCACAATACTATGCTTCTGCTAAAAAAGAATAAAGTGAATTTGTATTTATTGATATGGAAGAATGTCAATGATAAATTCTTGCACAATCTAGGTAATGTGTACTTACTCTTCTCTCTACTTCTTTGAATCCTTGAAGAATTCCATCATACAAAAAGTTTTTAAAATATCATCTAGAGTTCTACTTCTGTTTAAGATCTAGAAAGCTTCTAGAGAATATTGCTCCCATCCTAAGAATAAGGAAAGGCCAGATAAACTACAAAATCATAATTTATCTTGAATCCATTAGAGACCTGAGTACACAAGGCATCTAAACAAACTTAAATCCCTAAGAATAACAAACCCCTCCAAGGAAAAGGTGAACACATTAATTTTTACCTTTGGCATAGCATGGAAGGATGGGATGGCCACCATTAAGATAGATAAGAAGAAAACAACTAAAATTTTTTATTGTTTATTCTATTAGAATTGTCTTAATTTTTTCCCTTTTGCCCCCCTTCACCCATCCCACCGCTAGAGCCCACAGTCAATTCATTCTCCATTGTGACAACTAAGTTTTTTTTTTTTTAATTTTTTATTTATTTACCTTTATGGAGGGGAAAGGAGTGAAAAAGAGACAGAGAGAAACTGCAAGAGATACATTGATCAGTTGCCTCTTACACGCACCCCTCTGGGGACTTGGCCTGCAGCCCAGGCATGTGCCCTGACTGGGAATCAAACCAGCGACCTTTCAGTTCACAGGCCAGTGCTCAATCCACTGAGCCACAGCAGCCAGGGTGCCAAAACTAAACTTCTAACAAATTTTTAGAAGCTGAATATGGGGTAGTGCATCAGTTAAGAATAAATAGGAACCCTAGACTTCTATAAGGAACATTGTACTTATTCCCAAACTCTTATCCACCAAATAATCACAAGAAAGATTTGGAGAAGAGCAAGAGATAGGTTAGAGTCCCTTTGGGGGCTCAGGCATGCAGATACTAATCAGCCCCCATAAGGGAGAGATATAAAACAAACAGCCCACCTCCCTAAAACCATCTCTCATACAGAGCAATAACTTTGAGCAGCTAAGGAAGAGAAGGGTTGCTAAGCCTCTCATGCAGGGACCCAGGCAAAGATCCACTGCTTCTGGGGGAAGCTCTGTTCCCTGGGGGACAGCTAGAAAAACCTACTGAGCCTGGTATCCCACAACAGTACAAAGCAGAGGTTTTCTTCAGATGGGGAAGTAACAGGAAACTCTCATCTACTCAAAGTTCAGTACAGATGTCCTGAGATCCATTCATAACTTACATATTTTTTTAAGAAACTGACTTAAGTTACTAAGATTATCTCTTCCATTAAGGGTCATTTTTCTCTACATGAAGTCATCAGATAATCATGGAGAATTTTTCAAGTAGTCAGGAACAGCTACTGAGTAATCTTCCAAACCAAGATAGAGAGGACATATTCTCTTCGTATTCAAAGAGGACCTATAAGACTGATGGCAATTATATTGTAAAGTTGAGACATTCTTACTAATGTCTAGTAAGAATCTTTTCCAAACAATGTTCTCCTCTAAATACAGTTTCTTGGCTTGTTGAAGGCAGCTTGATGTAGGAAAACATAAGCTTTGGTGTCTCCAAGATCTTTTGCTGTGGGGACCATGCACAGAGCACTGAGCATCAGTTTCCTCATTTGTAAAAAAAATGGGAGATGAAAATAATGCTTACTCTTGTGGTTGCCTATGAAAATCAAATGAGCTCAGTATGAAAACAACTGGCCTTGTGCCTCTCATATGAACAACACACACTACAAACATTCACTGCCATCTCTCCTTACCCACAATCACCCTCTGGCTGCATATTTTGTTTTATGAATTTAGACACTGTTTGCAGCTCTTGTTGCTATATACCACTCTTAGGCTGAGACTTTCATCCAGAAAACCAAATTCCTGGTTCCCTGGCACCTAGCTTACCTAGGAACTGCTTTATCTGTCATCTTCCTGACCTTCGGCCTCAATGCCCCAAGACATTTCTTCAGCCCTCCTTCAGCACCTATTTTAACTGCGTGTATTTGTTCACTGATGCTATTTTTAATCTTATTATAATAATTGCCATTAAGCTGAAGTTATTTCTCAGTCTCAGTGAATAAATGACACATGGGAATATTTCTAGGCAACAAATTGTCCTTTACTTAGACATTTTGTACACCTTAATTCTTGATCAATTCATCTTCCTTCTAAAAACAATACTGTATCTGAGCTAGAAGAGAAGATAGAGGACATCTAGTCCATCCTCCAAGAGAGGCCAGTCAGCCAGTTAATGGAAGAGCCAAGATTGAAATCCAGGCCTCCTGCCTCACTCCATCATTGTGAAGTGATTTTGAAAAATCAAGTAACTGTGCCCATCCCCATGTTATAATTAAAGATCTCAAAAATGTGTAAAAATGCCATGGTGAAGTCTTTTATGGATGAAAGTATTTTAAGATCCCTGAGAGGAGAAGCTATATTAATCCAAAGTTGTAGCAGGTTTCATTATTATCATTGCTGGTATTCAAACAATTGAATTATTTTCATTACTTTTAATATTGTACTCTGGTAGATTAAAGATGGCCTCAAAATTTTTTGCTAACCCTCTCCTAGATTATGGGCTGACCTCGGTGACTTGTATGACATAAAATACAGCAGAAGTGAGGTGCTGGCACTTCTGAAGTTAAGTCATAAGAAGTCTTGCAGCTTCCACCTGAGTCTCTTGGAACCCTCTCTCTGAACACCCTGAGTTGTCATGTAACAAGTCTAAATTTTCAACTTAACAAAAGCAACAAAATAACCAAATTTTTTAAATGGGCAAAAGATTTAAACATTTCTCCCAAAAAAGATGTACAAATGGCCAATGAGCACATGAAAAGATGCTCAAATCTCTAGTCATTAGGAAAATGTATATAAAAACCACAAATGCATATCAAAGCCACTTCACATCCATTAGCATAATTAGTGTCCAAAACACATACAATAAAAAATGTTGGTAAAGATACATAGAAATTAGAATGTTCATGCATTGCTGGTAGTGATATAAAATGGAAAATAATTTGGTGGCTCCTCAAAAAGTTAAATATGGAATTATCATATGATCCAGCAATTCCATACTCAAAAGAATTGAAAACAAGAACTGAAACAGATATTTATACATTTATGTTCATAGCAACTTTATTCACAATTGCCAAAAAGTGGAAATAACCCAAGTGCCATCAACAGATAAACACATAAACAAAATGTGGTATGTACACATGAAGTACTATTCAACAATAAAAAGAAATGAAGTCTTGATACATGCTGCAACATGAGTGAACCGTGAAGACATTATAATAAGTGAACTAAACCATAGGGTGACTATTATATGATTCCACTTACATGAAGTATCTAGAATAGGCAAATTCATAGAGATAGAAACTAGATTAAGGTTACCAGGATTTAGTGTAAGGGTGAGCTATTATTTAATGGGTAGAGTTTCAATTTGGGGTAATAATTTCTGGAAATGGATAATGGTTATACAATTTTATAAATCTACTTAAGTCACTAAATTGTACACTTAAAATGGTTAATATTGTAACTTTTATATTATACATATTTTACCACAAGATAAAATTGGCAAACTGTATCATACATTTTTTTTTAAGAAGGAGAAGGAGTGGGGCTAGGGAGAAAAAAGAAAGAAGGAGGAGGAAGAGGTGAAGGAGGAGGAGGAGAGGAAGTCGTCCTCGTCTTAATACCCTGAGATAATCACTGGAGTAGCCACATGTAGGTAGGTGCTCTGGTTGATAGACGCAGCTGATCCTGACCTTTCAGCCATCCCTGCATAAGCCAAACATGTGTGTGAAGCTGTCTTAGGCCCTCCCAAGTAGCCTAACCTCCAGCTGACTCTTTGAGTGACCTCAAGCAATGTCACTTGGAACTTAGGAACTACCTAACATCTGAGCCCTTCCTTGCTCCTCAGAATCATAGACATAATAAAGTAGTTGTTGTTTTACACTGCCAGGTTTCAGGATAATCTGTCACACCATGATAGATAACCAGAATATATATCTTGTACTTTCTGTAAGAAGATTAACCTAATGGTAGAACTAAAGGAGTGGTATTGGTAAAAACATGACTCAGTCAAGTTTAGGGAGATCAAAGAAAAATGTGGATGGTGTACATCTAGAGCGGAGGAGACAACAATCTGCCTTAAACATTGTATCCAAGGTTGCTGGCAGACATCCTTTACAGGCAAAGGCCAATTGAGTCATCAATTTAAAAGATTACAGACTGTATTTTGTTTTCATTTAAAAGGAGTTTTCTTTTATTAAGTCCCATGCAGGAAGGAGAATGTCATAAAAAGTAAGATTATTCCCTTTACTAAAATGACAATAAGAAAAGAGATACTACTTTTCCACAGAAAAATATTACTCTCTGGTTCTACTTGTGAAGCAGAATTATGAAAGCTACTTTCTAAGCTTTTATCCTAAAATTGGAGGGTGAACAGGCTTCCCTGTGCCTTTGAAATGAGGGCT
This sequence comes from Furipterus horrens, assembly GCF_987537825.1. Lineage (NCBI taxonomy): Eukaryota > Metazoa > Chordata > Mammalia > Chiroptera > Furipteridae > Furipterus > Furipterus horrens. Next base: position 170,343,946 of record NW_028327171.1, read on the forward strand.
GCTCCTCGGTGCCCCAGTGGAGAGGGGTATCTCAATGAATAGTACTATTGATACTCTATGAAGGGTGTGTGTAACAGATGTCAGGAGGCCTGAGTTCTTTGTTCATGTTTACCCACCATGTAACATGCGCAGGACACATGACCCTCTAGAAGTTAGTTTCCTCTTCAGCAAAAGGGGCATAATTTGGTTGCACACTGTAATCAGCAACTTAAGAAATGATACTAAAAATCTGGATGCCCAGACTGCACCCCAGATAAGTTACATCAGAATTTTTGTGGGAACATTACATCCTCAGGGCTTTTATTAACTCCCCAATACTTTCCAATACAAAGTCAAGGTTGAGAGTCACTTAAAAGAAGGAATAAATTATAGAAAAATCTTTCAAATGTCCATCCAGCACCAAAAATTGTATAACCTAGCTATTTTTTCCATGCACTAGAAAAAGGCAGTCTTCTTATTGTGCCTAGTGCAGTAATGGCTCTGGGTCCCAAGAAACATCTGAATGTGTAGCAGCTTCAAAGCATTGGCTGCTGGATAAACTGACCAGTGTGTTTGCTTCTTGTCCATCTACTGGTTTCTGTAAGTTGAAAGAATGTCTCCCCCTCATCATTTTCCTTAAGTATGCCCTAACAGGAGATGAAGTAAAGATCTGCATACAGCAGTTCATCAATATTGGTGGCGAGGTCTAAACTGCTATAACATACCCTACTGGTTTTATGGACATCATCAGCATTGACAAGACTGTAGAAAATTTCCATCCAATAAATGACACCATAAGAGTGGTTTTGCTCTTCATCATTTTACGTCTTAGGAGGCCAAGTACAAGTTGCACAAAGTAGGCACAAAAGGAATCCCTCATCTGGTGACCTGTGATATGCACACCATCTGTTACTCCATTTAGACTGATTTGGAGAATAGCAAGATTACCAACTTCATCAACTTCCACAATGGTAATCTGCATATGGTGCCCAGAGGTACTAATCTGGGAAGAATGGGTGTGATCACCAACAGTGAGAGACACCCTGGTCCTTTGGTGTGGTTCATGTGAAAGATACCAATGTAACAGCTTTGCCACCTGGCTCTCCAGAATTTTTATTATTGGTAAAGGCAACAAGACATGGACTTCTCTTCCCTGAGGAAAAGATATCCACTTCCCCAATGCTGAAGAGAGACAAGAGACTGGTGGCCAAACAGAGCAGTGGGTTAACTGATCTCTAGGTGACAAGATGGGAAGAGCCTTCGTATTTAATTAAAGATAATAGAGCATAAACATATAAAATATTGTGTAACCTGACATCCAAAAACATTATCTTTCTTTTCATAAATATTTGTCTTATGCTATGTACCAGGCATTTCACTTGACATTAGAGATGCTAAAAGAAGTTCAGCATTCTAGATAAAGGGTGATGGGTGGAAGGAATAGTATTCAGTCTCAACTCAAGGGAAGAGATGGAGTGGTCAGTTCTTCTTAGAAGAAGGGAAAGAGATCCAAAGAGGAAATAATGTGAGCCAAGTTTTCAAGGGTAATTTGGCACTTAATAAAGGTAAGGCATAGGAAGTGGAGAGTAAATTTAAAAAAAAGAAAGAAAGAAAGACATCTCTTGTTGTCCAGCAACCTCATGTCTAACATTTACATATAAAGTTATTGATGTAATTAAGTGTGAACCTCTGTTTGGTTAGTTTTGTGACATTAGTGTGAACTGTTTTCCTGAAAGGACTTTGCTTATAAAAAATAAATAGCTCAAAAGAACAGTGATAATACAACTCAACTAACAACAATAGCCACGATTTGTGATAGCCATGAGTTTGGTGACTTCTGATCACACAAGCATCTGCCTCAGAATATTCAAGGACAATAATGTGGCAGATCATCTTGATTTGTTCTATATGGTCCTGGGTTAAAACTAGGATCAATGAGTGGAAGCCAAGAAAAGGAAGATTTCAACTCAACCAGGGGAATGGTTACCAAACAGACTATATTAAGATGGACAAAATGACTGCTGGACAAAGTAAGTTTTCCAGTTTTTAATCACTTAATGCTTTCCTTTGTAATAAACTGTTTTTACCCCCAACAAAGTACTTAATAACTAAGAACCCTGATTCTTAAAGAGTTGATTACTCCTCACACCTACAGATATACCTCTATTTTCTATAAGACCAACAAACAAAAAAGAAGATAGGAAGATAGAAGCTCTTGACTTATAGGCAAATACAACCTTAAGTAATTCAAACCCATTGAGTTCATCTGGGACATGCACAACAGTACATAAGGGACTCCTCACAAAACTCTGAGACAAAAGTGGTATTTGAAGCTTCTGCAGTGAGGCATGGCCTACTCAAGGTTTAGAGTCTCCTCTTCCAGTTGTAAAGTTAGACTGGTGCCTAGACTGCCAGTTTCAGCTGGCAGTCCCTTGCTTGAGTGGTTCTTGTCCCCTGCCATTCATCTGTGGACCTATCTACCCATTTGCTTTTTATTCTGAGACCCTTGCTTTGACAGATGGTTTTAACTTCAAATTACAAATAATTTTCTCTCTGGGTACAATCTCAGTCCCTAACTTATGTTTAACATTTTAGGTAATAGCTTGCTTGCTGTTCATCATCTTAAACAATTTACAGATTTAAGCCTACGTTGTGTGTGTATGTAAATACATATATGTTCTAATGCAAATAACTTCCTGCTTCATTAGTTTCACACATAACATCCTGAACAGAGAAGTAGAAAAGAGAAAACCTCCACTGAGCTGAGGAATATTGAAGAAGGGCCTCCAAGGGTCAGATGAAATAGTTCTCCCACATCTATGAATCTGTTACTCTCTGATAATTAACTTCAGTAGAGAATCAGCCTTGAAATGAGACTATTTCCCATATCCGTCTTTCAGTCACAAGTTATAAACCATCGTGGTTGGCTTACTGAGATCAGTGAGTTGATGGGAATGGAAGAGTCAGGACACAAATGAAGTCATTCATGGCCTGTTTAGTTACAACCAAGATTACAAAAATTAATAAAACATGGTCCTATGCTAAGAAAGTTCATTGCCTAGTAAGGGAAACAAAGCCACTCTAGACCATTTTGGAACAATGTGGTAAATAAAGTAATTTTTTAAAAATGTGTACACGGTGTCATGAGACCACAGAGGAAGGCCACCCAGCCTGTCTGGGGAAGGGTGCAGAATTCAGAAATCATCTGCAGGAAGTGATTTCTAAAATTCTTTTAAAATAAAAGTAGATTTACACTGACATGTAAAGGCAGATATTAGCATTTTGGTGTTGTGTTGTGTAGGGAGGAGAAAATTCTACTTTAGGAGAGAGACATCAAGGCTGGTATTGGTGAAAGATGAAAAGTCACCAGGGGCCAGAATGCAAAAGGTTTAAATGCCGACTTAGGGCATCTGGCTTTACCTTGTTGGAAGGAGAAAGCCATTATTTGATCTTAACCAAGAGAATGACATGGTCAAATATATCTTTTAGATAGCTCTCTCTGACATGACTTTATAGAAAACTGATTTGGGGGTACAAAACAGGAGAGAGAAAGTAGGTAGGAAATTGTTGTAGTAATCTGGAGAGTAGATGGTAGGGGCCTGAACCTGGGTATTAGTAAATTAGTGGAGAAAATATGAAGTTGAGAAATATTATATGATGAAATTGGAGGGCTCATCAGATGATTGGTCATGGTGAATGTTAAAGAGGGGTGATCAGGTACAACTTCCAGATATCAACTTAGAGTGTAACTTCTCCAGTGAGGCCTTTCCTGGACACCCTTTTAAAACTAGAACATCATCCCTGCCAGCATCCTCTCTTCCCTTACATCTACATCTTTTCCTATAGATCTTATAACATTTTATATCATTCCATTACCATCTGTCTCTCCCCACTAGAATATATATGGTTCTTCAGGGCAGGGATTTTTGTTCACTGCAGTATCACCAATATGGAAGCAGTGCCTGGAACTTCCCATGTACTCAATAAGTATCTAATGAATGCATGAATTCATGATAGTGGTGCTGAAAAACTGAGAACATGAATACTGAAAGAGGAAGTGGTCTAGAGAAAAAGATGTCCTGTTCAGTTTAGAACTTTCTGGACCACTCCAGGGAAGGCTGTATAGGAAAGATAAAGCTATGCAGAGTCTGAGAATGTTAGATCTGACAGACACCCAAGAGACTGTGCTCTATACAGTTCTTTCATTTGGTAAAGAAAAAACTGGTCCAAAAATGTGAAGTGTCTTGCCCAAGGCAAGGCAAACACTAGCTAGATCCTAGCACAACTGAGCTCCCAGGTCTCCAGTTCCCAGCCCCATGCCTTTAGTGTGCATGCCTCATGTTGTCTGGTTTCTGCTGATCCACAAGAAGCATAAAAATCACTTGCCTTTGACCTTCAGCTAGAACTTAATTATTAAATGACTGTTTTTTCAGGGCCCACTTGACCAATTAGTTCAGGAAAGAACACTTTTGAGCACAAACAAAATATAGAAAATTCTAATCATGAAGAACTCTTCATGGCTGAGGCTGCCTTAGCAGCTGTGCTAAAACAGTAGACATATCTGATCATATGCCTCACACCAAGCAAGAAGTTGGCTGAATCACTCATGATTTCATTTTTATTTGATATTTTTAAATAGAGGTATAGTTTACACACAGTGGAATGTACAAATGTTAAGTGCACAGGTCATTGGATTTTGATACCCATATACACCCATGTAACCATCAGATCTCTCCTGCCCTTTTCAGTCAAAGTCCCCTCCCACAGGTGCCACAGTTCTGATTTCTAGCACCAGTGGTCAACTTTACCAGTTAGAACACTTCCTAAAAAAAGAAAAGCTGTAGTATAGATTTTTCTGTGTCTGGTTCATTTTGCTAATGAGTTTTAGTATCATATCTGTGAGATTCAGCCATGTCTATGCTGTCATAAGGAGTGTTTTTCCTCATATTGCTGCGTAGTACTCCATTGTATGAATGTACCATAATTTGTGTAGCTATTCTTTTACTAGTAGATATTTGGGCTATTTCTAATTTCTTGCTATTTTGAATAAAGCTGATATAAACATTCTTATTAATCTACTCTACTTATAAACATATGTTTTCATATATGTTGGGTAAATACCTAAAATTGAGATGACTGGGCCATCTTTATAACTTTATAAAGAACTGCCAAGTAGTTTTCCAAAGTGGTTTTATGATTTTACATTCCCATCAGCAATATATAAAATTTCACTTCCAATTGCTTCAGATCTTCACCAATAAAGGTGTTGCCAAGTCTTTTCATTTAGTCACAGTACATTTTCGGTATCTGCTAATACTTTGAAACATTCTATTATTATAGAGAATTTCATACATTTACTAAAGTGTTAGATGTACCTATCACCCAGCTTCAATAATTATCAACTCATGGCCAATTTAGTTTCATCTCCATACCCATCTATCTCCTCCTTGGGATTTGAAGCCAATCCCAGATCTCATATTTCATCCATAATTATTTCCACATGTATCCCTAAAACACAAAGACTCTTTAAACCTAACTAAAATGGCATTGCATTTATTTTAAAACAGTAATGCCTTAATACCACTAAATATTCAGTCAATGTGCAAATTTCCAATTGTCTCAATGACATAAGATTTTTGTGTCGTTTGTCTGCTCAAATCAATATATTACAATTGGTTGATATGTCTTATAAGTATCACTTAATTCAAAGGTTCACCCTCATTGTCTTTTATTCTTTGCAATGTTTTTGTTAAATAAATTGGTTTCTTCTCTTAAGTTTTCAACAGAATAGATTTGCTAATGAATTATTTAACATATTCCTCAATCCTTTGAATTTTTTTTGTAAATTGTTATTTGGATCTAGGAACTTAATCATATTCATGTTCAATTTCTTTAGCAAAACTACCTTATAGAGGCCCATAATTTCTGCTGTCTCTTTTATATGTCAGCATTGTTGATGTTCAATGCATAGATCATTAATTCATTTTGGGTTGCAAATGGTAATATTCCAATTCTATTTTGTCTCCGTTTATGTGCTGAGATACTTCTAAAGAGAGAAACATTATTCGTCTACTAATTAGTTACTCCATGGTGCAGTTCAAGTAAGAGAGGCAGAATAAATTCTTAATTCTTTTCCTTTATTTACCAATTTTTTAATATGAGTTCTCTAGCATTCTCCAATAATGATCAATTAGTTTGCGGTTCGGGGGGTATCATCAGGATAAACTCACATATTTAAACATATTTGGTGTGTTTCAATCCATTGCAGTTATTACCACTTTTGGTGATAATTTCTTTCTATAAATCAAAAAGCACTTAGTCCACTGACAAATGGCTTTGAAATTTTCAATTTCAACTTCGAACTTTTTACTTTCAACTTCATATGTTGCTGTCTTTTTAATTTAAGTAGTTACATAGTACATGGCAGTGCTGGGAAGAAGCAAGATCTTTACAACAGCATCACTGGTGCCAGCAACATCGGAGAGCACCCACTCTGTCCTGGCCTCTTATGTAAGCTTGTCAGGAAGGGAAGTCCCCTTTCCCTGAGCTTAACTTGTGCTGCTCTATAATATAGCAGGGCCACCCAGAAGGCTATTAGAACTTGGGCCACATAGCAGAGTGCTTATTTACCAGAACCCTGAACCTAACTTCTTGGGTTCAAATCCTGACCCTAGCTGTGAAGCTTGGTGAAGTTATTTTTACCTCTTTCTGCCTCATTTTCCCCAGAAGTAACACAGAGAATAGTAACAATACCTCAAAGGAATGTTATGATGATAAATGAGCAAATAGATGTAGAGCAGCATTTGCCTGGCATATGGTGAGCCTTCAGTAAATGTGCACACTTATTACTACTCTCATCATTCAAGCTGAACCTGTATTTCCTTTAGGACTCCCAGCCCTATCCATGAATAGGTTTGAAACCTCAGATATCTGCTGGAGCCCTCAATCTCCAATCTCTAATAAGAAAAAAACAACACAAATTAGGTGCATGAGTAAAAGACAACTGGACCATGGCATGCATTAACCTTCATAAGACACAGAAGGGGAAAGAAAGCTGTGGGTCTCACTGGAAATTCCTTATTTTTTAAATCATTCTTAACTCATTTTTCCCGGGGGATATTATGGGCCATCTGGGGCTATCTTCTTTAATAAAGACTTTAAACTTTGGAAAGCATTTTCATGCACACTTTCTCAAGTGATTCACTTAACAGTCCTAGATGGAGGCCTATTTTATTATTCTCATTTGCCAAACAAGGGAACTGACAGTGACTTCTCCAAGGTCACAAAGTCAAAGGCACAGCAAAATATTTTACATCAGTTTCTGTTTTCACCATCATGACTTCATCTTCTCATCCATTGATTTACTTATTCAATAACTATTTGTTGGACTTTTGGCCAAGATGGAGGCATAGGTAGGCATGCTTCATCTCCTCACATAACCATAAGACAGATCACAACTAGCCTCAAAACAAAAAACAACTGGAATTGCCAGAAAAAATGAACTGTATAGAAGTCCAACAACAAGGATTTAAAGAAGAAATATTCATCCAGACAGGTAGGAGAAGTGGATATGAGGGGCAGGGGCAGAGAGGCACCATGGCAAAGCAGTAGTGGTGGCCAGCAGAACAGGTAGTACCACATTCATGTGTGGCAGATAAAAGCCAGGAGGAACACCTGGGGAGCAATTCCAGCCCTTGGCCAGATCACACAGCCCAAGGTTCCAGAGCCAGGAAAATAAAGCCTAATAGCTTCAGGCTGTGAAAAGCAGTAGGGGTTGGGACAGCAGAAGAAACTTCCCACCTTTCAGAAGAGTCCCAGAACACATGCAAACCCACCCACTCTAGAAACCACCACCAGCACAACAACTAGAGGAGCACCTGTTGCATATGAGAAGTGGGTGAAATGACTGAAAATGGGGCAGGTGCCAAGCAAGTGGCATTATTCCCTCTCTGATCCCTCCCCCATACACAATGCCACAAAGTGGTGAAACTGGTTGCCCCACCTGGGCAAATACCTAAAGCTCCACCCCTTATGACATAACAGGTATGCAAAGACAAGGAGTCAAAGCAGTTCTACCTACTACACAGAAACAAATATAGGGAGGCTACCAAACTGAGGAGACAAAATATGGCCCAAATGAAAGTACAGATCAAAACTCCAGAAAAAGAACTAAATGAAATGGAAATGGTCAACTTATCAGATGCATAATTCAAAACACTGGTGATAAGGATGCTCAGAGAACTCATTGAATACAGCAAAAAATAAGTAAATAAATAAATAAGGGAAGAAATGAAGACTACACTAAGTGAAACAAAGAAAAATCCACAGGGAAACAATAGTGAAGGGAAGGAAGCCAGGGTCCAAATCAGTGATTTGGAACATAAGGAAGAAATAAACAGCCAACTGGCACAAAATGAATAAATAAAAATTCAAAAAAATGAGGAGGGAATAAGAAGACTCTGGGACATCTCCAAAAGCACTAACATCTGAATCATGGGCATGCCAGAAGGAGAAGAGCAAGAAATTAAAAAGTTCTTTGAAAAAATAATGAAAGAAAGCTTCCCTAATTTGGCAAAGGAGATAGATGTACAAGTCCAGGAAGCACAGAGAGTCCAAAACAAGCTATACCCAAGGAGGACCACACCAGGACACATCATAATTAAAATGAAAAAGGTTAAAGATAAAGAGAGAATCTTAAAAGCTGCAAGACAAAAGCAGAGTGTTACTACAAAGGGGTTCCCATAAGACTATCAGCTGATTTCTCAAAAAAAAAAAACCTTTACGGACAAGAAGGAACTGGCAAGAAATATTCAAAATGATGAAAAAGCACGTTGTACAACCAAGATTACTCTATCCAGAAAAGCTATCATTTAGAACAGAAGGGCAGATAAAGTGCTTCCGAGACAAGGTAAAGCTAAAGTAGTTCATCATCACCAAGCCCTTATATATAAAATGTTAAAGGGACTTATTTAAGAAAAATAAGATCAAAACTATGAACATTAAAATGACAACAAACTCACAACTATCAATAACTGAATCTAAAAAACTAAACAAACAACTAGAACAGGAACAGAATCATAGATATGGAGATCATATGAAGGGTTATCAGCAGGTAGGGGGAAAGGACAGAATGGGAAAAAAGATACAGGGATTAAGAAGCATAATTGGCAGGTTGAAAATAGATGGGAATATTAGGAATAGTAAAGGAAAGGGAGAAGCTAAAGAACTTATATGCACAACCCATGGACATGAACTAAGGGGGGGATTGCTAAAGGGAAGGGGGATACCAGGTGGAGGGGGACAAAGAGAAAATATTGGAACCACTATAACAACATAATCAATAAAATATACTTTAAAAAAGAGAAAAAAATTAAAAATAACTATTTGTTGAGCATCTATTTATTTGTCAGGCACTGTTCTAGGACTTGTTGATATAGCAGTAGATATAGTAGGGGTGGTGGGGTACCACACAGACAAAAACCTCTGCCTTCATGGAATTTATATAGTGGGAGGAGACCAAAAACAACCAAAAACATATAGCATGTCAGATACCAATCCGTGCCATGGAAAAACATGAAGCAAAGAATGGTAATACGGAGTGTAATGAAGATATAGGAAGGGGTTACAGCTTTAACTGATGGGTCAGGAAAGCCTTTACTGAGAAGGTGACATTTGAGTCAAGTGAAAAAGATGAGGGAAAAACCTTGCAAATATTTGGTGTAGTAGTTACTAGGCAGAGAGTAGTGGCAAAGGCAAAAGCTATAAGGGGTAAGCAGGTCTAGTTTGTTCTAAAAATAGCATGGAGGTTACCAAAGCTAGTGGAAGCAGTAAGAAAGAAAGAATCAGAATCTAATTGCTTAGAGCTTTGTGAATAATTGTAAGGCCATTAACTTTTATTCTGAGTTAGATGGGATGCCATTGGAAGATTATTATATAATTCTTATCAGGAAGTGAAATTAATAATAATACATGATAACCTTAAGATAACCCAGCAATTCAACCCTAGGTATTATACCCATCAGAAATATACACATATGCGTACCAAAAGACATTACTAAAATATTCATAGCAACATTATTCAAAATAGCCAAAAACTGGCTACAACCTAAATGTAAAAAATAGAACAGACAAATAAATTTTCTTTATGAATATCATGCTTAAATGATGTTTATTAAAGAAATAAAACACTTCTGGCCAAAATGGAGGCCTAGATAGACACGCTGCATCTTCCTCCACAACTGAGAAGGAATATAACTATCTTAAAACCAGAGAAACTAGAAGTTCCAGAAAATCAAGCTACATTGAAGACCAACAAACAAACATATAAAGAAGTACTCAGCCAGACAGGTAAGAGGGACAAAGTCAAGGTGGAGAGGAAACGGTGTGGTGCTGGCAGCAGCTGCAGCAGTTGCAGCAGTGGCAGGTCAGTGGAAAGCACAGTCACGCATTTTAAAAAGTAGAGAGGTACACCTGGGGAGCACTCCCAGCACCAGACAAGACTGCGCAGCTCACTGTTCCAGTACTGGGGAAAATAAAGCCTCATTGCTTCTGACTGGGAAAACCAGTGGGAGTTGGGGGCGGAGGAAGAAACTGTCAGTTTCTCAGCAGAGTCCACTTGTTTTAAGGCCGCCATGGTCCTAGAATGTCCGCAGACCCACCCACTCTGGGAATGATGACCAGAGCAACAGCCAGAGGGGCACCAGTCTCATACACGAAGCAGAAGTGCCTGAAAAAGGGGTGAGTGCTGAGCAAGCAGCATTGTTCCCTCTCAGATCCCTCCCCTACATACAGCACCACAACGTGGTGAAATGGGTCACCAGTACTGATGGATACCTAAGGTTCTGCCCCTTACAACATAACAGGTATGACAGCTCTACCTAAGACACAGAGGCAAACAAATATGGGAGATTATGAAGATGAGGAGACAGAGAAGTATGGCCCAAAAGAGGGAATGGATCAAGATTCCAGTGGGAAAACTAAGCAATGAGGAGAGAGCCAACCTAATGGACATAGAGTTAAAAACACTGGTTTTAAAGATGCTCACAGACTTGACAGATATGCTTAAGTATGGCAAATGCTGAAAGGAAGAGGTGAAGGCTATGCTAAGTGAAACAAAGGAAAATCCACACAAAACCAATGGTGAAGGGAAGGAAACCAGTTTTCAAATCAATGATTTGGAACATACGGAAGAAAAAAGTTAACCAGTACAGAATGAGGAAACAAGAATGGAAAAAATGAGGAGAGACTTAGGAACCTCTGTGAAAACTTTCAATGTGCCAACATCCAAATCATGGGGGTGCCAGAAGGAGAAAACGAAGAACAGGAAATTGAAAGCTTATGTAAAAAAATAATGAAGAAAAACTTCCCAAATTTGGTGAAGGAAATAGACATACAAGTCCAGGAAGCCCAGAGAGTTCCAAAGAAGCTAGACCCAAAGAGGACCACACCAAGACACATCATAATTAAAATGAAAAAAGGTTAAAGATAAAGAAAGAATCTTAAAACCTGTAAGACAAAAGCAGAGAGTTACCTACAAAGGGGTGCCTATAAGATCATCAGCTGATTTCTCAAAAGAAACTTTACAGGCAAGAAGGGACTGGCAAGAAATATTCAATGTGATGAAAAGCAAGAACTTACAACCAATATTACTCTATCCAGCAAGGCTATCATTTAGAATGGAAGGGGAGATGAAGTGCTTCCCGGACAAGGTAAAGCTAAAGGAGTTCATCATCACCAAGCCCTTATATAAGAAATGTTAAAGGGATTTATTTAAGAAAAAGAAGATAAAAACTATGAACATTAAAATGACAACAAACTCATGACTATCAACAACTGAATCTAAAAAATAAAAACAAAATTAACTAAGCAAACCAGAATAGCAACAGAATCATAGGTATGGGGATCATTTGTAGGGTTATCATCTGGGAAAGGGAAGGGGGAGAAATGGGGAAATGGTGCAGGGATTAAGAAGCACAATTGGTTGGTATGAAATAGACAGGGGGAAGTTAAGAATAATATAGGAAAGGGTGAAGCCAAAGAACTTACATGCACAAACCATGGACATGAACTAAGGTGGGTGGGGTTGCTGGAGGGAAGAGGGGTACTGGGCAGAGGGAAGCAAAAGGAAAAGAAATTGGGACAACTGTAACAACATAATCAATAAAATATACTTAAAAAAAGAAATAATATTGTGGAAAAATAAAATATCTGTGAAAGCACCCATGCACAAATCTTTGTTGCGCACCTCCTATCACAAACCACTGTTAACCATTTCAAATTAATTATTGGATTACTTATTATTGTTGTACCACATTCAGCAGACCCTTGGGAAAGGGGGCCTTAGGTCTTCTGATAAAGTGGCAGTAAGTACACCATTGTGAGATTAGAGGCCTAATTCTAAATCCATTCACCCATCTGTGGTCCAATAATGAGGCAATGATGATGGAAAAATCTCGAGATAAACACCTCACCTTGAGTACTAGAATCCACAAAATGTACTCAAGCTCTTAACAAATAATTTCAATGTAGCAATCCTGTATGGGACATCTTTATCAGAAAATATAATCAGTAGTTGATGGTAATGACTATAAGGAAATGTATGACCTTAATGTTAATTTTTTTAAATTCTAGTTAATTAAGCCCTGGCCAGTGTGGCTCAGCTGGTTGAATGTTGTCCCTCAAAGTGAAAAGTCTTCCTGTTCAATTCCCTGTCAGGGAATGTGCCTGATTTGCAGGTTTGGTCCCTGGTTGGTGTGTGTACGAGAGGCAACTGATCAATGTTTCTCTCACATCGATGTTTCTCTACCCCTCTTTCTCCCTTCCTTCCCCTCTCTCTAAAAATAAATAAATAAATAAAATCTTTAAAAAAAAATTTTTAATGCTAGTTAATTGAGAGTAGGCTGGCTAGCTTACAAAAAGATTTTACATTTCCTCAACTGACTTAAAATCAAACTTTTTTGCCTATTAAAGGGCCAGCAAAGCATTTGGCATTTAAATCTCATTTTCTAGAAGACAAGCTGACATAGTGAGTTCCTTGTATTTTAAACTAAAGGATGTACAGATTAGTTCACTGAAACCATTTAACTCTCAGTTAAAGTCAGAATGTATCAAGACCAAATTACCTTAAATATGGCATGCTTTACTGTTATGGTCTACACCTTTGTTATGTATTATATGTGAATACTCGTAGAAGTGCATGAGCTGTGTATTACAGTGTCAGGAGCACTTACTCCCTAAACCAAGTGTAAGGCCTCAATAGAATCTAAACTCAGATGGGTAAAGACAAAAAAAAAAAAAAAAAAGAAGACTCTAGAAAATACTCAGGGAAAAAAGAAACTCAGACCTTAAAGTAAACCGTAACCTCAGCTTTCTAATTCTGAGATAACAGTGGGGAACATCTGTTTACCAGTTAAATACACTGCCATTTGCATGAGGGAGTACATTTAATGGACAAAGCATTAAGATCACTGAAGGATGACATTTTGTTTGCAGTAATGTGTGACTGCACAGCCTCTCCAGCCAGCATTCATGTCCAACATAACTGAATAGCCCTGTGAGCCATTACATCAAATTCTTGTTGTTGAAAGCCTGTGTCTGGCAAAGAAAACAAAGCTGCTCTGGATAGTCCATATTGTAAGTTCCAGAACCACAAAGGAAGTGGAAGTTTCACCTTGGAAATATTTAATGCTGAGGAGTCACAGAATCTAAAACCATGAAAATTAACAGTCTAATGGCTTTAAGATTATATGGTTATTTCGATCATCATTCAAAAGAGATAGAACTAAAGAGAACATTCCTAAACACCTTGACTAATAAATTGTCAGTGTGTAAAGAACAATTACATTATGAAATGGAAATTAGCTGTTATGATCAAGCCATATGGCTAATATAATTGATTGGTTCATATTTTTAAGGAGAGGGAAAGCATAATCCAAAGAAAAACTGAATAGATTTTTAAAAATTAACTAGAGGTGATACATTCTATTTTGTTGGACATGTTGGGATTTTGTGAAGAACAGAAATTGAAAAAAAGAAAACCTTTGTTATCTCTGACTGTAAATAAAAACTATGAATTAAAAAATTCAATAATTCAATTAACTTTAGAAACCCTTACACAAAATGAAAATATGCACATATACATGCAAAATAAATATAGATATACATAGAGCAAAGAGACATTAAGACAATAAGCTCTACAAATACTCCTTTCTATTGTTGATAGCATAAGAAAAAATGGTTCTGGGTTTTCTCCCTATTTTAAAAGTACACTTCAGTAACTGTAGTTATATCTTTTTTTGACCATGTTTTATCTGCAGCCCTCCTCTAATGGGTGACAACTTCCTGCATTGCTACTGGAGAAAGTGAAATGTGTTTGCAAGAAAATATCCACAGGCCTGACGGAAACATGCTTTAAGTTTTAAAGTGGCAAACTGAGCAGGGTTGTCCCTTCTGGTAACTGAGTCTCCTGAACCCCCTCCCTGAAATTTATGCTAGACTGAATGTCTGGATTAAACCTTTCTTTCTATTGATCTCTTGCCCTGAATGAAAAAGCCCTAATCATTCTGCATTGAAAATGTCTGTCTTTTGGGGCTTCTCCTCTTTGCTTAGGTTTTGTTTTTGGATTATTATTGTTATTATTGTTCTTAGTGACTTTTTAAACTGATTTTAGAGAGAGAAAGGAAAGAAAAAGAGAGAGGAACATTGACATAGTATTCCACCCATCCATGCATTCACGAGTTGATTCTTACATGTGTCCCAACCCAGGATTGAACTTGCAGCTGTGGCACATGGGGACAACGCCCCAACCAACTGAGCTACCTGGCCACTGCTGTCTTTATGTGTCCTCCTGGGTTGCCAGTTCAAAGTGCTTCAATACATTATTTCCTTTAACTTTCACAAAGATCCTTTTAAGAAGGCATTATTATCATCCTCATTCTCACTTTACAGATGAAGAAATTAAAAATCAGAGGGTTTAGTGAATTTGACTTTATAATGTGGCAGATACCAGAAAACAGATTGCTTCTAAGCCCCACATTATTTTCACTGGGTCATACACAAAGAGAAATTTTTTCACTTTTCTTTTTTTTTTTTGGCCCTTTGAAATGAGTTTCTAGAAGGTGGGGTGGTTAATGTTGGCACTTGGGTGGTTAAGGTGGGGGTGATTAATATTTCTTTTAAAGATTTTACTTATTGCCCTGGCTGGTGTGGCTCAGTGGATTGAGATTCAGACAGTGAACCAAAAGGTCACTGGTTCAATTCCAGTCAGAACACATGCCTGGGTTGTGGGCCAGGTTCCCATTTTGGGGACATGGGAGAGGCAACCAATTGATGTTTCACTCGCACGTCAGTGTTTCTCTCTGTTTCTTTCTTCCTCCCACCTCCTCTCTGAAAATAAATAAATAAAAATCTTTTAGAAAATGAGTTCAAGACCACTTAAAATTTTGTTTTATCTTTTTAAAAGATTTTATTGGTTACCTCGTATTTGTACCCTAACCAAGGACCAAACCTGGAATTTAGGCATGTGCCCTGATTGAGAACCAAACCTATGACTCTTTGCCTTATGTGATGATACCCAAACAACTGAGCTGCACTGGTCAGGGAAAAGGGTGATTAATAATTTTAAAAATAATATTTCACACAATAAGCAGAAATATATGAATCTGGAACCTAGGGTAATGGGAGTGAAAAAGAAGTTTTGGCTCAGTGGATTGAGCACCAGCCTGTGAACCAAAAGGTCACATCGCTGGTTTGATTCCCAGTCAGGGCACATGCCTAGGTTACAGTTGGGGGCATGTGAGAGGCAACCAATAGATATTTCTCTCCCTTTCTTTCTCCCTCCCTTCCCCTCTCTCTAAAAATAAATGAATAAAATATTTTGTAAAACATCAAGAAAGACTTGACCTCTGTGGCTCAGTTAGATGGAGCATCAGCCCATAAGCCAAAAGGTCATGGGTTCAGTTCCCAGTCAGGTCAAAATACCTAAGTTGTGTTCCAGTCTCCAGATGGAGCACATATGGAAGGCAACTACTTAACGTTTCTCTCACATTGCTGTTTGTCTCTCCCTCCCTCCATCCCTCCCACTCCCTCTCTCTAAAAATCAATCAATAAGCATGTCCTTAGGTGAAGATTGAAAAAAAAAATCAAAGTTTTCTCATATTTCAGCCAAAGCCTGCCTGGCATTTGAGTTCCATGGCCTACATTTGACCACATTCTCCTCTAGTGTGTCTCATATCTGCAGATCTGAGTCCACTGGTTCTTATCCTACCTGCCTGTTAAGGTAGGAGAGAGGATCTTAGATTTGCCCTGATGGTGCATAAAGGGAAATGACATTTATGGAATGCCTCCTGTAAGCAAGGCACTGCTTTCTGTGTGACATGAAATAATGCGTGAAACCCTTATGACCCCTCATTGAGATAAGACTATTATTTGTCCCCATTATCCAGAGAAGGATATTGAGGAAGATTAAATGACTTTCCCAACGTCTCAGAGCAAATAAATAACCCAGGTGGAGGTGGGAGCTGCAGATTTGGCGAAGGGGTCCCCAAGGGCCATTCTCAGGCCTGTGCTGTTTCACTACAGCTCTCCTTAGTGTTGGCCTGGGCTTGGCACAAGGATCTCAATGCAGTCACTAACGGTGGGGTACAAGGCTGTGAAAGAAAGAAGGCGGTGCCATGTGCCCCAGGCGCTTTCACAGGCACTTGAGTTTCGAAAATCCAAGTCCCCATTTACTGAAGAACTTTAAAACGGTATGCCCTGTTACGCTGGCAGCAGCCTCATACATGTTGTGTTTAAGACGTTTCTCTTAAAAAAAAAAAAAAACACAAACCGATTTTATTTATTTATTTTTAGAGAAAGGGGAAGGGAGAAAGAGGGAGAGAAACATTGATCATGGATCCGTTGCTTTTCTCACACCCCCAACCTGGGACCTGGCCCACAACTCAGGCATGTGTCCTGACCGGGAATTAAACCCGCAACCTTTTGGTTTGCAGGTGAGCTACACCAGCCAGGGCCTGAGGAACTTTCGAAGAGAAGCTAGACGGAAAACCGGGGCAGGCGCCGCCAGACCCCAACCTGTGCTGACCCTCTGCCGTGCGGCTGGGGGCTTTGTGTGGGTGCATCTGCCTGCCAGAAACAACAGAGGACTTCGGGGCTGTGTGAAGTTCAGGCCCTCTCGGAAAAAACATGCCCCCCACCCCAGAAACACCCGTGGCACCTTGTAAAACAGCACCCCCTGTCCCGCCCCGCCCCAAGCAGGGTCCCGGCCTTTTGAAAAGGTTAACGGACACTTCTCAGGAAATCGCCTGTGCTTCCGGGCACCCCAGCGGCAGCTTTTCTAGCCGCAGGTCCCTGCTCCCCGCTCCCCGATACCAGCCCCGGGGGGCCCACAGGCTGGCACGTCCGCTGCTGGGAAAATGTTGCGGTCGCTACCCACCCAGCCCCAGCCCGCCACAGGGCCCGCCCTGCCGGCGCTCCTTTCGCGCCTGGCCTGGGCGGTTGACACCCAGCTTCTCCGACACTGGCCGCGCAACGGACTCAGTCTGGCGGCTGCGAAAGGCCTGAAGTCTGTGGGTCCAGGGCCGCTCCCAACAAGCCCTCCGCTGCCTCTGTGCTCGCGTCTGCGGACCCACCGAGGCACCCGCTGGTTTACGGGACAGGAGGGCCTTTGTGACCTTAATTTCTGTTTCGTCAAAGAAAAGAGGAGACGGAACTGAAGATAGCGAGAGACTAGGAATGACCATCGGGTCAAAAACTGACATTTATTTTCCTTTCCTTTCTCTTCAAAAAATAAAAAATCCTCCGGTCCTACACGGTTACGTATGCCCAGGGACAGGGTTGTAAGAGGGACGGGAAGGCCTCGGTGATTTTCGCGAGTATCGCGAGTCTGGCAGCCGGTACAAGCCAGCAGGGATCCTTCTCCATATCAGGAGTACCCAGGTCGGGCCCACGGACCTGTCCCCATCTCAGGCCAGGCTTGACCAGCCGGGGGAGAATACAGGCAACCCGGACAGGGCTCTGCGCGGTCCAGGCGTCAGAGCCGGCCGCTGGCCCCGCCATAATGCAAAGCCCCTCCTGGCTGGGCCCGGATCCCGCAGCCGACATCCCACATCCTGATCCGCGAGCACCAGTTCGGGAATGAAGGACTCTCAGCAGTGCACCTCCCTCGGCACTTTTAGGGCCAAATCCCTGAGAGTTTGGGCCTTTCTCCCTTCCGCATTCTCCAGCCGTCCCTGTCCTCTAGTCCCCAGAATCCGCTCAGGCCGCTTCGTGCGCTGGGCAAAGCGGAGGGAGGGCAGAGGGCAGAAATGGGTCTGGTCACCCACCAATAGCGCAGCTGGGACTTCCCACCCACTCCACTTCTAAGTTTTCAAAGTTTCCAACGCACAGAATTCATCTGGGTTCTAACTCCATGATAAACGCCAACGACATAAGGAGACACTTGCAGGTAGGGCATAGGAAAGGCCAACCAGAAGCAAGTCTGATGGCAGGTTAACAGGAATCCCCCAAAGGGACAGATATAAAGGTCCCTTTTCAACGCCAGAGAAACTAAGGTTTCAACAGAAAATTCCAAATCTTAAGCCTGCACTTTCCTGGCACAGCCAGGGGCCCCAGTCTGGTGCGCCTGCTGCTCTGCCTCACCTGAAGCCCTCTCTGTGTCCCACCGGTTCCCATTCCCTGGGTGTTGCCTCCTTCCCTTCCTACCCCTCCACACACACCTCAACTGTGCTTTAAGGACATCGTCACTTCACCAGATGACAGCTTGATGGACAGTTGGTGACAGCCCAAAGCCATTGTAGCCAGCTGGGTCCTTGTACCTGAGATCTGCCCTCTGCGGCCACCAAGCACAGCCCCAGTGCTGCCCATAAATTTCAAAAGAAGCAACCGAGGCTCAGACTGGCCCAATCTCCTGTCCAACTGGTTTTTTCCTGCTGGCCACACACGGGAACAGTAACTACAATAGCTATCGTTTACTAACTGCTAACTACTTGCCAAGCAAATTTTAAAAGGCTTTATTTTCTCGAGCAAGACTCCCAGCAACCCAATGAAATGAGTTCTATTATTTTACCCATTCTACAGATGAGAAAACTGAGATGCAGAAAGGTTAATATATCAGTTACCTGAGTTCTAGCCAAGAAGAGTCCAACATCCTGCTGCTTTAATTTTAGAGGATAGGATGGAGATAGTGTTGGTAAGGGAGGTAGAATGCATCCTGTGGAGCTCAGCTAAGCTCCCACACCCTTAGGTTCCCCCAGATCACCCACTAAAAAACTACCTGGAGGATTTCCAGGGACTCTGCTGTAAGGGGGCAGGGTAAAAGGAGGCAGGACTCTGTTGAGGATTTGAGTGTAGGGACAGATTCATCTCATCTAGATTCTAAACTTGGCTCTGGATGTTTTAGTTGTTTAACCTTGAGCAAATTGCTTAACCACTTCAGCTTCTAAATCTCGGCTATAAAATAGGAATAAAATGCATAGTGCAGGTGGGCAACACTTAAGATCTTTAAGAGCAAGAGACTTACTTTTCCCTCTTCTTTTCCCTTTGGTTTCCTCACACTTAGCATGGTGCTGAAGACATAGTGAATGCTGAGAAGAAGGTATTTTTCTTCCTGTCTGCTTTTCTGGAAGCAGGGCAGGCTGCATTTAGCATCTCCCATTGTCCCGTACCTACTGTCTGACTCCTCCCGGGCACAGGTCCGAGTAGGCGATCCTCCCTCAATTTCAGGCCTAAACCAAGTGAGACTTGGAGGGGGAGCATTTGGTGGACTGGCCTTAACTTTGGGGGCCCCTGAGAAGAGCAGGCAATTGAGAGCATCGTTGGCCCAGGAAGGGAGCAATGCCATGACCTGCATACTTGCCACTCCCTCCTATTAATCAGTACAAACTTTTTAAATGACAGGTCCTAGTGGGAGCTTTACACATGTTAACTCAATCTTCCCAACAGTCCATTATGGTAGGACTATCCTTATTTTACAGATGAGGAAATTGAGGCACAAATGGACCAATAACTTGCCTGCGGTCACTCCATCAATGAGTGATGGAGGAGGATTCAAACCACGAGGCTATACAGCCTCTCTGTCACAGGTACTATTCTGTCATCATCCTGGGGACCTCTCTGGGTCCAGGTCCCTGAATTCTATGTGTCTGGGGCCTTTTTCTCTATTTGGAGATCTGGTTAAATTCCTAGGAAACCTCTGTCCTCTGCCCCCTCCTCTCATCAGGAGACCCAGCAGGCAGTGAGAACTGTGCACTCTCCTAGCCATTTCTTGCATTTTGGGGAAACTGAATCTTGATGAATCTGAGAATGAAGAGAACTCCCAACTCTGGACAGTCTATGTGGGAAAAACCTGGCCCAGGGGAGAACTCCGCTCTTCTCAACCCAAGTCCCTTAAACATACCACTCTGTCTCTGCACCCCAGCCTGAACCGTTCCCAACCTAACACTGAGTGTGACACTGCTCCCTGGGGAACCGCTCCATCCCTCAGTTAAGGCCGCCCTTTCTGGGCCTAGACTTTCCTCCCCCTGAATCAAACCTCTTTGGCTTTGCTGATCCCATCCCAGCTGACGATCCCAACAGCAACCCTACGTGCTTCAGGAGTCTTTGGCTTCTTCTCAGTGCTGGGTCCTCCTCGTTGATTCATTCGTTCAGTCAACAAATGTTAATCAAGCCTCTCTTGTGCTCCAGGCCCCAGTGATCCCCAGCTAAAGCCCATGTTTGCCCTCCCTGGCCACCAATGTTCAAGCAATTGTGAGGGAGAAGAGGAAGAAATCAAGGAAGGCTGCCAAGGAGGTGACCCTGTAGGTAAATAGGAGTTCAGGGAGAGGGGGATTCTAGAAGTTGATAGGGCATTGCTGTTCCTGAATGGCCCTTTGGACCTCACTTCCACCATTTCCACAGCAGCCATGCTCTCAGGACAGCATGTTGGTCAGAGAGGCAGCGGGTGGGGTTCCATCAGCTAAGCATTTTCCTTAACTATCACTTCACATGCCCCTGGGGGGTCTCCTGCAGTTGGGCTAGCAGAGCTCTGTCCAGGACACATTTGGAGGACCCTGCCACTGCTGGGCCCAGCATCTGATCTGAGTGGTAGTGATCAACCTTTCCAAAGCCCCAGCTCCACCTGGGGTGACCTGGACAGTCAGCCGGGCTTACAAGCTTTGGAGGAATAGAGGAGGAAGAAATGTCATGCAAGCAAAGGGCAAGTGCAAACAACTGTGGAGACTGCAGCCTTCATCCCCCCACCCCCACCCCCCATTGCTGTCTCTTGGCTTCTTTCCTCAGTCGAGCTTTTGTGGAAGCCTCAGGGAACAGGTTCAAGGGGGGGGCATCGAATAACTCCTGAGTCCTTCTTCAGCGGCTCGGTTCGGCTCGGTCCCCTGTCTGGGAAAGGACAGGAAAAGCCAGGCCAGGAGCCAGTGGTAGGTCTCCCTGCGGAGGCTCTGGAGACCGCGCCCTTGCCGCGCGCAGACCCGCGCTGCCTGCCCCTGTGCTGTCCTCACAGAAACGCCAGGACAGCCTTAGGCGTCCTCTCGCCTTGTCTTCCTACCCTCTCTCCTCTTTCCATTCCGTACCACGGGTATGGGGTGGGCACCTCCCAGGTGCGGACTCCCCAGGCCGATCGCCGGCCAAGGATGAACCTAAGAAAGGAGAAGTTCGAGGATTCGAAGCTGAGATCCCGGTTGCCCTGCATGAAGCTGGACCGCCGCAAGGGAGAAAGGACCAAGTATGGGATCTTGAGTGGTGGGGGGGATCAGCCACCTCACCCCGAACTGTCTCTGCGCCCCTGCTGGCAGCCGTGACCAGAGCCTCCGCCTGCACTGCCGTCAAGGAGGCTCTGCCTTCTGCCCTCTCTAGAGGGCCAGGATTCTTCCTGTTTAGTCTACCCCCTATGAAGGCCCCCCATGTGGAGAGTAACTCCCTTGTACAGAGCTGCCTGTGTGACCCCTACACACCCCTCTTTGAGGCTGAGCCTTCTAGGGCAGCTGAGCTGAGCGGCTGAGCGCACAAGCCCAGCATCTGGGCAGCGCCAGATAGAAATCCCATCTGCCACGTAGAAAAAGTGTTCATCACACAGCCCAGTCTACCCCTTAGCAAAATGGAGATAATGGAAGAAGCCATCTCCTCAGGGTGTGGTGAGAGTTAAATGAGTTGATATGTGGAAGTGCTTTTGACAGTACCTGACAAATGGAAGACACTGAAATGCTAACTGTCCAAGAATTTTTAAGTGGGAGGAAGCGACAATGGAATGTAAAGAGGTCCCAGTGGAAGCCCCGTTTTAATCTTTCCTGCCTCCTTGCAAAGCCTTCTTCTGCCCAGGGGCTCTGATCTTGTCAGAGAACTGGAGTCAGACCTCACCAGTAGGGTTCAAACCAACGCTGCATGCAGAGGGTGAAGGAGGGAGACTGAGGCCCAGAAATCTGAGGTCTCACCCTGCCTTCCCAAAGCTTCCACTGCAGGGTAAACATGGACTAGTTTCCCACCCCCCACCCACCCCCAATACTGCCAAACCTAGCAGGGAGTCTACAGATGTTCTCCAACTGCCCTGGCATGGGGTTGGAAGCAACGCGGTCACTGCCTCTGCCAAAAGGCTCTTTAAACCCCAAAGCCTGCAGCCCCCCTGTAAGTCATCTTCGGTCTGACTTGGAGGAACTAAGGGTGGCAGGAGATTCACCCACTCGGCCTTGATGAAAAACTAACGCTGGACCACGCTGGGCCACGGTGTTCTCCTAGCGGGCACAGCCTGTGCCCAAGGCTGGCTTTGAGGTGGCAATTAAATACGGGCCAGGAAAGCCAAGCACGGAGGCTAGTGTGCTGGCTGCCGGGCTTTCTCCCCTGCCACTGAGCAGGCAAGTGATTCCCAGCAACTTCTCCCAAGGAGATGTTCATCAACCATAGCACCCCGCCAGCCCCTTTCTTTGGTAAACACTCTTTAAACAAACAGCCCAACTGCTCTGTTAGTGCCAAAGCTGCTCAGAGCTTTAATAAAAGCCCAGGGAAGATCAGAACCCGCGTCCAAGGCTGCTGCTTAATCGAATGAAGGCAATTTCCGAGGATAATTGCGAACATGTTTTAATGCATATGCATGAAAAAGGATTTTTTTCCGAGAGACCGACTTTACATGCTTATGTAATTGATTGAGGCGCTGACCCGCTATTCAAAATGTTATTTGAGAACCATCAGAATGCGTAAACTTGCAAATTGCCCAGCTTGTATCTGAATTAATACCTCATTCATCATCATTATAGGTTGATAAGTTAATTTAACCATTTCATTCTGCCTTAATGAGCTATAGTTAAATTAATGCCACATAATATATGAAAGTAACATTTAAATAGAAGCACTGGGCTGAGACAAGCTGAGGCTGCTGCTATTTGGGCTGAAATAAGGTGACATAAATCTTTTCTTCATTACAGGACCCAGTCTGCTCCACCAGCAGTTATGAAGTATTTATTCATTCACTTTTCTTTCACAAAGTTGCTTTGCCAAATAGCATAGGTAAATTATGTGAACTTGTAAATAATGCCTGAGAATATATTTATTAAAATAAGATTGGGGTGGAGTGGGGGAATCTATAAAAAGGCATTTTCTCATCAAGCTTAACAGTGCCCTAAGAAAGCTGGGCCCTGATTGCCAGCCTCCCCCAACTTGGCTCAGACTGCCCACAAGGCTCTGGAGGATGTTGGTTTCACTCCAAGCTGTTCGCTCTTGGTTGGAACCTCAGAAAGATCAGTGCTCCTATTGTCCCACTGGCAAACTAGGCTACTTTCTTTCCCCCTTCCCTCCCTGGGTCTCCCTCATCTCACAAGGACACCCTGGCCCTACTTTTCCTAAGGCAGGGAATGATGAGTAAATCTGTGTAAAGAAAGCCTGAAGGCAGGAGCCCCACTCCCCTCCCACCCCAAGAATGATTTGGGAAGCTTCCTAGATAAGGTTTGGGCCCAGATTTTAGGTCAGGGGAACAGAGATGAGTGGAACTCTGAGGAAAGAGGAGGGACCTGATCAAATGATCACAGAAGAGAGGGAGGTGTCCCTGGAGTCAGAATCTGCTACAGCACTCCCACTCTACTCCCAAAGCCAATCCTTCCTGGGGACAAGTTATTTAAACTAGAGGGGATTTCCTCCATTTGAGAGGGGTGGCATCAGGGCAGGCTTCCTGGGCAAGAATCTGTGCAGTCACACAGGATCCTGAGCTTAAAAGCCTATCCTCCTTTCATCTTCTGATGTCACTATCTTGAAATTCTTAACTTTTGAACGAGCGGCCCACGAAATATTCATTTCGTACCTGGGACCTCCAACTATGTAGCCAGTTCTTGGTGGGGAAGGGAGGAGAAAAGGACACTGGCTTCCCATGAGCACTGCAGTGCTCTTTGCCTCCTTCTCTCAAAGAACCCCTCGCATGAGGAAATTCGACCAGCCATTTGAAATTGAATCACCACTTCTGACCAAACCACAGTTCAGAACGTTAACAAAAATGATGTGAGCTCTATGGTGTTATGCAGGGTCTCTGGGCCCAGGCTTCTGTTGACTTTGCTTTGGAAGAGCCATGAAAAGGCTCAGCCTAAAAACAAAAGGGTGCCCACTTCTGACCTGATCAGCAAATGAAACCAACAGCCCAGGGGCTTGGCTGAGAAGCAAGGTCACTTTCTTTGCTCATAAAGCCCAGGAAAGAGACTTAAGTTTTCAGGGAAAAGGTTACATCTTCCTTTTGGGGATTCAGAGAATGTGGGGTTAAAAGGATACCTTTCCTAGAATCTAGAACAAAGTGGAGATTGGTGAGTTTTTGCTGTGTGTAATTAAGTAGACTTGTATATAGGTAGAAATTGTTGCTTGGTTTTCTTTCTTGCATCAAAAAAGGCAGGAAACCCAGGCATTTTGGGAAGCAAAGTGGATACAATTTGTAGAAGAGGGAAATAATGGGGGAAATCTCTGCCATTTCTCTGGTCTTAATAAACTATTTATTATAATTGTAGAGAGTACTGAAATATCAGATGCTGTGATATTTCTGAGTTTGGCACATAGGGATGGGAGAGGAAGCTTCCTCAGAAGGATTGGGGAGCAGCATACCCAATCACACTTCTCCTTGAGGTGGTCCGTTCCACCTTAAATAACGTGGGCTTTTTGGTCCCAAATGCGCCCTGTAGTTCAGGTTTTTTGTCCTCCCTGCAGCAGCTGTCACCCTGCATTACTCCCAGTCAGCTAAATGAAACATTATTCTAAACATATGCATCGTAATCAGTTCGGTCACACTTACAAGAACACGCGTTAATAAGGCAATCAATCACCCTGGAACAAGCAAGTTGTTCTGTAACAGCTCATAAACAG
The DNA here is from genome assembly GCF_987537825.1 of Furipterus horrens. NCBI lineage: Eukaryota > Metazoa > Chordata > Mammalia > Chiroptera > Furipteridae > Furipterus > Furipterus horrens. Next base: position 170,369,239 of record NW_028327171.1, read on the forward strand.
TGTGTAATGAAGAATTGGAGGTTACTGTGACATGCGTTGATCAGATAATCAATGTCAAAGATGCGATGAATGTCAGTAAATGTAGTTTTCATGTCGTTTCTATAAAATCTTCAATTTACAACAAGCAGTTCAATTACCCAGAAAATACAGTCAATTAAATAGGGGTGATTGGACAGTAGGGGGGTGGATCATCGATCTTTGCATTTCTATCTCGCCCGTGGACATTTAATTTGGTTTTTCTATTAGCAACGAAATAAAGAAAATATAAAATATATTAAACAACCTACAGATTTATTTTCTTGTCAAAAACAATTCGAGCTTGATGACAGACAGTCTTCTGCATTTTATGATGAATTATTTTTTCATTCTTTGCACACTCAAGACAAAAAAATATGCTGTTATTTTGGACAGGGTTTTTTGGCCACTGTCTTTTTCTGTTTGCTGGCCCATCTATCTCAATGCTTTTGTTTTTAAGGGTTACAACCCCCGAGTTAGCAAAGAGCACTGAAAACCAGGGTGATACATCACCAGTCCAAATGTGCTGCTATAATCGGATTTCTTTAATGGGGGTGTTCAAGAAAATAGAGAGGAGGAAAAAGAGAAAAGAACTTATGGGGGAAGAAGGGAACCCTCGGGATTACTCCAGTATATACTTAACCAACCTGCAATTAAAGACGGTATCAGCTTGTATCATTTAGAGATAATGCAATAATAATGGTAAATTACAGGCCAAAATGGCTTGTGATCGCAGCCTCTGTATTCCCAATAGGTGTTCCCGTCATTGTAATTAATGCTAGAGTGAGCAATTGGGAAAAGAAAATTTCAAGGAAGGGACATCTTGGTTTTTAAATCGAATAGAATAGACCACTTTGCACACACCATTGACTCTTGCATTTTGCCATCGAAATATCGACTTTAAGGCAGATCTGTAAATACACAAGGAGGTGGATTAAACTCGAGAAAGGAGTAGAGATTGGGAAAGAAAAAAGGGCAGAAAACTGAAGCAAAAGAAAGAGGAGGGGTAAATCACATTTTAAAATATCAAATTGCCTGAAATATTCATAGCCAACTTAGTTAAATGTTTGCACCAGGTAACATAGAAATATTACTTGAATTTAAAAATTTGCTACTCCCTGAAATGAGGCCAAAGCAGACAGAATGAGTGAGGGAGGATGAGCTAGGAGAAGGAAGCATGTTTGGTGCTTCCAAGGGCCTATTAAATGTAGAATTTTTCCTGAACAAAAGATTAATATATACTCTATAAATGAAGAAGCAGAAACAGACAAGTTAGTTAGATGGAGAAATTAATTTTACCTTTGTAGTACTACGAATATAAACAGCCCCAGACTTGAGTTCTGTGTACACACTCCTTGTATCTATGCTGGCATGTCCTCTATATTTCATATCCACACACAACACTACTCCTAAACACTCTTATCTGTTTAGCCAGCCAATTAACATTAAACCAATGTTTGGATGTAGTGCGTGTCTCCCATAAACATGAGTAATGTATATGCTGTAAAAATAATGATTAGAATGAATTAATTCATCTGATATGTGTATTATGTGGATTTAGATATGTTGTTTTAAGAGCTTTTCATAACCCTGGATGCCACAGTTAAAAACAAACACCAGCATGCGCCATTTTGCAATCTCTTAAACAAATAAAATTGCTTTGATTTAAATAACATTTATTTTACATGACCAAACACAATAAATAACATAATATACAAAGCTTTATAATTATTGCACATTTGTAAAATATCTTACAGTGAGTTCATACAGCCAGCAATATTTAAAGCACAAAGACTTTATTTACAGTTTCTTATTTTAATATAATAACCAGATCCAATGGACCTAACATAACATGAATTTATGTTAATTTTTTCCAACCATCGTTCTCATCTGTCATATATATTTGGAGGGAAATGTAAACATTATTGCCTAAAGTACCTTATATACATCTAATAGCTGATCATAAGAAAGAACTTTAACATTCTACAAAGGTAAAGCTCATAAAGGGTACCATATTTTGGTTATTTTATTTAGCCTTAAATTATATATTAATATTTTTAATGTAAACTCAGTAAGAGCTGGTATAATCAATATTTAACATAAGTAGTCTTATCTCTTTAAAGAAAAAAAAGACAACAAAAAGTTGAGCTTTAGATCATTGCCATTTCATTGAGAAGTTCTCTGATATTTTATGGGAATATTTTAATAGACCCCAGGAGGAAATGTCATTTCCCCTTGCAATATTTTCCATTTCGTGAAAATAATAATTTATCCTGGAAAGTGAATTCTTTCAAAAGTTTCCTGAAAGCCTATTTTTAGAAATGAATGTTTTAAATCCAGTGTCTTTAATATAACAAAAATGTGTCAGAACACAAATTTGAAATAAATCACAGAAAATAGTGCCAATGGGTATATATGATGTGTGTGTCTCTTACATATGCATATGTTTAAGAGAAAATATATATGTATATGCATATATACATACATATACACACACATACATGAATATGTAGGTAGCACACCTACATTTTAATACACATACCCACTTCACTGGGTCTAAACATGCACTAGCAAGTTATTTTAGGGCTTCAACTCTTCAGAAAAATCTCATTAAGTGAGGAGTGAAGTGGCTCTGCGGGGAGCATTATGGAAATAGCTGGGCTTGATTTAATGAGACTGTTCACATTGGTGGAATATCAACTTAACAGAGGAAAGTCTACCCAGGGCGTCCAAGTTACCAAAATGAAAATTGGCAATTGAGATGATAAGAACGTGGCTTTCTTCTGTGAAATCACTTCAGGTAACAGAGATAACATTAAATAACATACATTCTATGCACCAAGAACAATGTTTTATGTACCGAGTCTCTTATCTGTCTCTCCTAATGACTTCCCTTAGCGGGTTGTTAGTACTTGACAGCAGGTCTCCGTGCGGGGAACTTTTCTCCAATTCCACATTCAAAGGAGGTCCATCAGAGAGCATGATTGGCAATTTTCGTCATAATCTGCACATTATTAGCATCAAAATTGACGTGGCAGTTAACACTGGTGGGTTTTGATGTGCCTTTCTTCAAGTTCAAGGAAACCCCTCCAGTATCCGGGGTTGGCAGAGCGGGTCTCAACAACCCAGCGGTGGCTTTGCAGAGGCGAAGGCTTAATACACATGCGTGAGAAATATGCCAAGGACCATTTTACCCTAGGAACAGGAAAGCTGGGACCGAAAAGGATGAAGGGAATAGAGTTCGAACTCAGAAAAGTGTCTAAGAAAATGCTTCAGGATAATAGCATATATCTAGAGATTCAAGTATTTCCCAGATGAAGTGGAACCCGGAAGTTGAAAACTGAGCTAAAAAACGTTCTTTCAAATACTCCAGCGATCTGTCAATCTTGCCCTCCCCTTCTCTTCCTTTCCCGGCTTGGCTGTGGAAACCTCATTAGCCATTACTTTTTGCATAAAATATTCAAGACACCTCCATCCCTAACCAAAAATCAAGAGAGAGAATGGTGATGGATCGACAAGAGGGGAGACGAGGCACCACCTTCTCCCAACTCTGCTTTGTCCTTCCCGGGGAAAGCAACCACAGCCCTGCCCGCTTTGATCCCGCAAGCAGTAAACAACCATTTCACAAAACGCACCCGCAGCCATCCGCGCTCTTCCTCCGCCCCCCTGGCCTTCTCCTCAGACTGCCCATTCTTCCGCTCTCCTCAGACAGGGCCCCTAACAAGCTCAGGCTGAGAGAAAAATTGCCATCTACCCTCACCCTCGTTTAAAGAAAAGAAAAATAGGTTAAAAAAAAAAAAAAAGAGCAGCAGCAGGAACCTCGGGGTGACTTTCCCTCCCGCACAAAGCACTAGCGCACATCATTCCCCTCTCTTTGTTGTGGTTCTCCGTTGCTTCTGGCCACGTGGTTTCGCGAGTAACCCGGGCATGAGGGTTTATAACCAGGGCCCCAGACGCCAGAGAGTGGTTTGGGGACAAGGGGATTGTCTTCGAGGAAGACCAAGAGCTCGGGACAGAGGCGGGAAGCGGGGCCTGGGCAGCGGAAAACATACTTGTTGAAGGGGAGGCGGCTGGGTAGCAAATACAAAAATAGAAATAATTTGAGGGGACACCCGCCGTGCTTTCGCGCCCGCTCTTTTCCCCCAATCCTGGCAGGTTCCCTTAGGCCTCCCGCGCCGGGGCGCCCCCTGGCGGCAGCTTTAGCAGCGGGCAGCGGGCAGCGCGCAGAGGGCACGTGGGCGCCCAGAGGACGCGGGGAGCGCTTAGGGGCCTCCTGGGCACACTCCGAGCTGCGGGCACGGCCCCCTGGCGGCGGCGACGTAGTTATCTGGTGAGCGGCGCCTCGTCCCTCTGGTCCGGCGGGCTCACGGCGGTCTTGCTAAGCACAGCGGCTGAGTAGGGCAGGAAGCCACTCTCAGAGCGCGGGGCCGCGGCGCTGCAGCCGAAGTCCGAGCCGCCGGCGGTCCCCGCGCCGCCACCACCGCCTCCCCCGCCACCCCCACGAGAACCCAGGGCTGCGGCGGCTGCTGCAGCGGCGGCTGCGGCCGATTGACTGCTGTGGCAACTGAGGCACGAGCAGGGTGCGGAGCCACCGCTGGGGGGCGCCCCAGCCGCCGCGGCAGAGGAGGCCGCAGCCGCAGCAGCTGCAGCAGCCGCGGCGGCCGAGGCCGCGCTGTTGAGCCCCGCGGCGGCCGCGGGCGTCTGGTAGAGGCCCGGGTGGCGGAAGCTGCACAGCAGCTCAGGTCGCGAGTAGGGATGCGAGAGGGCGCGGAAGGTGTCCAATGGGCGGATGGAGGTGGCAAAGGGCGATGAGGCCGCGGCCGCTGCTCCAGAGGCCGCAGCGGCGGCGGCAGCAGCCGTGACGCCCACGTGCGGGTAGTAGTGCAGCGGCACGTGCGAGTGGAAGGGGTAGGGCAGGCTTCCGGTGGCGGCCGCGTGCGTCATCATGTAAGTGTAGAAACTGGGGTCGGCTGGGTGAGGCCACGACATAGCCAGGCGCTGCCGCTTGTCCTTCATGCGCCGGTTCTGGAACCACACCTGCGGGGAGAGCCGCGGCGCGGCCCGAGTTAGGGAGCACCCCAGCCCCAGCCCCAGCCCTAGCCCCAGCCCTAGCCCCACGTCTCCCCGCCCCTCTGGGACCTCTGAATGGCCTGGCCTACTCCCCTCAGCCCGGATCCAGCTCCCAGTCCCGTCTGCCCTCCCAGCTGGGACAGAGCGGGCGGCAGTGTGGACCGCCGTGGGCACACCCTCCGCAACGAAAAGACTCTAATACCCAGTGTCCGACTGCTTCGGCCCTTCGGCCTTCTGCTCCCTTACTTTTTGCTGCGTTTTCTCGTCCCAACCCAATTTGTCCTCACCTTCCCGCCACCCGCCAGGCCCCGCTCTCAATCCTAGATTTTGCACGGGGGTTCTAGGCCGCCTTTGAGGAGAGGCTGCGGTGGCAGCTTTTATCAAAGGTCGCTGCGCAAGATGTTGAGTCCTCTGAGCTGCAAGAACCTGCCTGGAAGGTCACGGGTTCGATTTTGATATTGAAGGGATGATTTTGTTGGAATCATTTGCCTCCAATGAGTGGCGGGAATAACATCCTCTTAAACTGAGAAAGGGACTTTTCTACCCCTCCCAGTGCGGTATCTAATGAAAACATCATTCTCTAAATAAAAGAAAGCCAGAGTAAACCTAACGTAGATCTCCACACCCCTCCCCACCCCGCGGAGTTTATTTTCTTTTTCTAGAATGTCGGGTGCTCCGTGAAGTATTCACCAAGTCGCCCAACCTCCCAATCTATCTCTCCCGGTCGTATAATAAAATTAATCGCCTAAAATATATATAAATAGGAACAATTTAATTACATTGTCTCCCCGGAATTTGCCCTTTTCCCGTTGCCCGGGAGAAAAAAATGGTTAGGAAACTACTTTCTTAACCCAATCGATTTTTAAAATATAGTATCCTTTTCTCCGTGTTGTAACCATTTATGTGGAAAATTAATCTCCCAGACCAAGAGCAAATGAAAAGTTCCACATCTGGTTCGTACCAGAGGAACAAAGACCAGCCAGCTGTGCTGCCAAAGGGAAAGTGGAGCCATGGACGTGGGGCAGGGGCACCTGGACACGCGAACGTTTGTGGCATTCCGGGGCCTTCCCAGGTCAGCCGGACTGGACAGCCCTTCTGATTTGGTAGCTGAGAAATAAATATGCCAACTCCTTTGGTGACTCTCCCCCTCGGGTTTGCAGGCCCCAGCTAAATCGAGTCACCCAGAAAGGAGAAACAAAAATCAACCCAGACACCCCCAGGGAGGCTAGAACAGGCGCGTGTTGGAATCGATACCTTGATGGTGGTTTCTGGCAGGTTGAGCGCAGCGGCCAGCTCACACCTGCGGGGCCGCGACACGTAGTTTTCTCGGTAGAACTCCTTCTCCAGGCGCGCGATCTGTTCGCGGGTAAACGCCGTGCGGTAGCGGCGCACCTGATCCGCACCAGAGCCAGAGCCGCCCAGCGTCGCGCCCCCGCCGCCGCCGCCGCCGCCGCCGCCGCCTCCATGCAGGCTGCCGAGGCCGGAGCCCGACGCAGACGTCGTCGTAGTGCCGGCGGCCGAACCGCTCTCGGAGAACCCTGGCAAAAAAAACAGCCCGCAGCGCCTGAGTCACTGTAGGGCCGAGATCCCCGCGCTGGGGCTGCGCGCGGAGGAGGGGAGCCAGGAGAGGAAGGCGAGGCTCTGCCTGAATTGATGGGGTCTGTCATGCTTACAAATTGCTGCCCTTAATGGAATCAATAAAGTTTGGAGAGCACTTCATAACCAAATAATACGAACTCGATTAGGGTGGTTTTTAAAAAATAATAATAATTGGAGATTTTCAACTCAGTGGGAAAATTGGCCGAAAGAAAGTGCCTACGTCCAGGCGCAACTTAGGAAGCTCTGGGTATGCCCTGGTCTGGAGACCACTGAGCAGCTTTCTATACGGCCTCTAACCCTTCTTTAACTGTCTTCTGGGTTTGTTTAAAATTTTAAGATTCGAAAACTAGCAGCCGCTCAAACCGGAACCATCAAGGGGGTGGACCTTACTTTTTAACTTTTCCTCGGCTAACCCAAGCGAGTCTCCCAGAGGCTCCCGGCGAGGCTCCCCCGACTCGCTCAGAATGCCCCCTCCACTCGGCCTCGGGAGCGCAAAGGCAGAGGAGTTCAAAGCAGCTACTCAGGGCACTCTTCCCCTGGCGCGACTCTGCGGCTGGCTAGGGGTCGGTCGGCTCGCACCGACTTTTAGAGCCGCACGCAGAAACCTTTTCTCGCGCTCACGAGTCCCGGCAGGCCAGCGGGCAGGCCAGCGAGCGGGCCTGGAGCTCCAGGCCTGAGCCTCTTCGAGGGACTCAAGGATCAGAGCCCGAGGGCACGGTCCCCCGCAGGCGCCGCGCCCTGGCCGGAGTCAGCTCCCTGCAGCTTGCTGAGGGTGAGAGGAGGGCAAAGGTACCAGGAAGGGCCGGCAGCGGCCCCGAGGAACAGGGAAGATGGAACTGGAGAGCGCGGCGCGGGCGGCGCAGTTACCTTTGCCATTGTTTTCCTTCAGCGGCGTGGTGCTGAGGCCGCCGGGGGAGCGCAGCGCCGAGCAGCCCACCTCCACGTCGCTGCTCATGTCCGCCTCGGCGGCCGCCTCTGAATAATGGCCCGGCTTTTTTCGGCTGTCCGCGGCAGAGGCGATTTCGGAGGAGACGGTGCTTTCGCTGCCCGGGTGCTGCAGGTTGAACAAAGTGTCTATTTCGAATTTGCCCTTGGCAGGGAGGTCTCCCAGAGCGCTGTGCAGAGGGGCGGACGGCAGGCGCGGGCTGAGGCGAGCCGGGTGCTGCGAATTTTCCAGGGCCTCGAGTACGGCATTGCCAGAGGAGTCGGACAAATTGGAGAACCTCTTGCCGGCCGTGGGGCTGTGCAGCCCTCTTTCCATCAGAATCATCTCTTTTCTTATTCTTTCCATCATCTCAGCTTTCTAAAAATGTCACAGAGGTCCGGCTGTCCCGTCCTAATGATGGGCTGCGCCGAGGGCTAATTCTCATTCAGCCCCAGCGAGCGCCTCTAAATATTATTATCTCTTTTGGAGGGAGGCGGAAAAATTGTGGGATGCCAGAGCGAGGGAATGACTGGTCAAAATGACCCATACATCCTTCCGAGCCCAAGATGTCATTCATCAAAAAGTAGCGCTCGCTCGTCATTAAGGTACGAATGACGCCGTTGGAATAATCATTTATTGTAACAGGTTTATAAGCAAATAAATACACACTCCTGTCAGTGGGTAATGAAGGCGGCTTCGGAGCAGACAAATAGATCCAGGTAGGAGGCTTGAAGAGACAAGAAGTGAGGAGGAAGGCTCCGGTCCTTTGCCCGCTCAGAGCCGGTTCTGCTCGCCCGGGGGGTTTGCCTCAGGGGTGAAATTGACAGTCTGATTAATAGAGCGCTCCGCGGCACATTTCCCCCTTCATTTAGGGGCATCATTACGCTCTCAGTTTGCTGGGTTGCCCCTTAGGTCCTAATCATGCAGCGCCTTCCTCATTTTTCCTCGGACACAGATACGTGTTAAATAATAGATAATGCTTTGATTTTTCCAGAGTACATCCTCGGGAAGGTTTTTTTTTTTTTAAACATTTACTATTGGGAGGGGTTGGGGGGGGACAGGGGGGAGGATGTAGGAAGAGTTGCGTCAGGAGAAGACCTTGTGCTCCTGTCTGGATTACTTATCTTTTGAATTTCAGAACCAAAACCAAACATGTCTTTTAGTTAACAAATAGAACGCCGCCGACTTCTCTCTCTCCCCACTTCTTCGCTTCAGCCTGGCTGCTCTTCTCCCACCCCAGAAAAGGAGAAATGGGAAAAGAGAGAGGAAGAGGGAGAGAGGGGGAGAGGGAGAAAGGGAAAGAGACAGAGACAGAAAGAGAGAGAGAGAGAGAGAGAAATATTCGTAGACTTTTGAAAGCAGTTTAGTGCTACGTGGCTGGGAGGTGCGTTGGGCCCGCGCTTCCAAGCGGAAATCATTAGGTCCTCTCTGATTTTTTAATACCGCTTGCAGAGTGAGTTCTGAACTTGAAGTCTCGGGTTTTTTACTTTTATAATCTTGCTGATGGATAGGCTTCTCGCCTAGGCATTTTCCCTGGGGGAAATAAACTCGGCTGGACGATTTCACAGCAGAATTCGACAGCTAACTTTAAAGAGAGTCGCGACTTACAGCACCTTATGGGCCGCCCCTAATCCACTTCGTACGTTGCCAGCTTTCCACTTCCCTCTTGAAATCAAATTGTTTGTGGCTAAGTTACCAAATTTCTAGGTCAAACGGGGTGGAAAAGAGCCCTTTCCCGTACCATCCCGCTGCCTTTCCTTCCCCACTCAGCTCTTCTTCGCCCCTTCCTCCCTTCCCCCACCCCAGCTCCTTACCTGTAGCCCCGGGTACTCCCCGCGCTGACTCCGGGCGCGGAGAGTCGCAGACCAGTCTTGCTGCTGCTCCTCACGGCCTGAGATTGGTGGCTGAGCCTCTTGGCGATAATTTTGATGGCCATAATGACGCCCGTGGCAACCATTTTAACGAAGATCAATCTTTACTCAAAGCCGTTACTCGTCTCCTCCCGCGCTTGCGCCCCACCCTGCCGAGACCCCCAAAGCACTGTGCGGGTCCGCCTGCCAGCAGCCCAAAGAGAAAGATCCACGGCCACGGGCAGGGACAAAAGGGGATAGGGACGGGACACTGAAGTCGGCCTGCGAGCTTCCAAAGCGGCCGAGACCCTGGCAATCTGTACGCTGGGCGCGGGTCCTACATCCCAGCCTCAGCACCAACCTATACCCCAACCCAGGCCCCCCCCTTCCCCCCTTGTTGCCACACCCAGCACATCGGGGTGTGTTAGGGACAAATCCAGGATCTATTTGTCCATCTCTCTGTTGGCGCTTTCCTTTTAACCTTGGACCCGTTGGGGGCGCGTCAGGAATGTAAGGGGAGGCGAGGTGTGAAGTATATTTATATACATTTATATACGTAGTCAATGCCAAAAGTTTCTCTCCTTTTCCCCTCGGCGCCAACCTATTTCAACAACGCGAGCTTTGCTTAGAAAATCAATTCCACCTCTTTAAGGTAATAAACGTAGTTCTCCCTCAAGGTGAGAAGTGGAAAGCTGGATAGGCAGGCAGTAGCTGGGGAGGTTGGAAGGTGAGGGATGCCGAGTGGGCTTTGGGTACCCAGAGGAGGACTTGACTCGATGTTCACCTCCGCGCCTGCCCCAGAGGCCACCCGATGGGAATGACCACAAGCCCTTTTAGAGCCCGCTTTCCGGCCCTTCAAGCGGCCAGAGCTCAGCCTTGCTGATGACCGCACCTCTCCCTCCCTGCTCCACAGTCCAGGCGCCCAACTCTCTCCACTCCTGGCAGGCCGGGCCCAGCGAAGGGGAGTCGCTGTCCAGGAAACTAGAAAGGGGACCCCCCCCCCCCCATGTCCTACTTGCTTTGGGGTCTGAATGGGACACATCGATCCAGGCTTGGATCTGTGAGAGGGGACGAGGGGCCAAGGTCCTGCCTAGGGGCGGGTTCAGGCGGAGGCGCGACCTGGGCGGAAGTCGTGGATGACTTTATTGCTGTCGTTTGGCGCCCCCATCTGTTTTCCTCGAGGTTTCGGCGGCTGTGAGCAGCTTTCAACCGCAGAAGCCCCGGCTGAGGACTAGGGTGGGTACAGCGACCCTTCTTCCTTCACCAGCCAAGTAGGTCTCCCAATTTCTTCCTTCCTCTGGTCCCAAAGTCTGGGCCAAACCAGACCTGGGTCTGTTGAAAAGGGAAAAGACCATTTCTCGGGGCACCTTCGCTGAATTGCACCTTTTAAATACATAACACTAACATTTTGTATTCTAGCACGTTTATTATGAAAAGTATATTGAAGAACATGTCAAGGAAACTGCTCACAGTATAAGGCACCTATTATTTTTCACTAAACTGCTTTTACGATACTTAATGTCCCTTCATTTATTTAGATTCCACACCTTCTAGTAGTAGTAATGTTGGTCAACTTATATATAGCTCTTTTACTCAGAAATTACAAGTACTTTTTACATACAGTATCTCGTCTAAAGCTCACGGAAACTCTAGAAATTGTATTATTATCCCTTTCTCAGAAATGAGAAACCTTCCACACAGAGAAGTTGAAGCGTTTGCTCCTGATGTAAAGTTATCTTTGATACTATCCAAGTTGTAATATATGTTTTGGGCAATATTTCTTACTGGTTTTTCTCATTTTACCTGTGTTCTTTAAATTCAGTCTTACCTTGAAGACATTGAGTCTGTGTAGGGTAGTGAGAAGATTAACACAGTACTGTTGGTGTTTATTAATGAAATGCCCAGACCTCACGCTTCTCCCAGAAAGTCAATGATGAGGCTGGGAATGGTCTTCTCAAATGTCTCCACTTTTTTTTAGACACAGCTTTTGGGCCATCAAGGCCTCCTGTCCACTACTAAGGCACAGGACTCAATAAAACAAGACAAGAATTCACCCCATGTTCACATGGCTTGACAGAAATTTTTAAGATGCATTGAGGGTGAGGTTCATAAAAGACTTTCTCCAGATGGTCTGAAAAATAATTTTTGCTCAAAAAAATGAATTACATGGAAGAGGCCTAATTGGGAGGGGTGAGTAGGTCTTCAGACTAAATATTTGCTTCTTGAAGAGCTGCGGGTCCTCCACTTTTGGTGGACTGAAGATAATAAAAAATTTTCGGTACTCCTGGAGAGGAGGAGAGGAGCACCTGCTCCACTGGGGCCTTGCTCCTGACTTCGGTGTGGAAGGCTCCCAGATAATGGGGCCAAAATCCCACAGGCCCGCTTTGGGATGCAAGCTGGCTAGAGGACTGGTTCTGTTGGATGTGGAGGCAAGGCAGGATGGCAAGAGCCTAGGCTGCTTACCCTGAGCATATTTTCTTTAGGCTAGTGAGGTCCCATTGCTTGGAAGTTTTGATTTACAAGGGAAGATGTTGGTTTGGGGATGCCAGGATGAAATCCTTACTGTCAGTTTTTGCTGTCAGACCTGGCTGGACAGCCCTGAGCTCTCTGCCTCTCCCAGGTCTCTCTGGCTGCTTCTATTTCTCCTCCCCTTTCCTCCTACAATCCCTCACCCCACCAAGGAAGACCAAAAGTGGAGGGCGGAGAGTGGAGGGGCACTTTCTCCATGAACTCGGGCTACCCAGACAGGCTGCCTGCCTGCAAGCTTGTGCGCCCTGAGATGTGACAGCAAAACTTGCAGGGACATCTAGCGCCAGGCCTGGGGAACTGCGCGCTGCCCATCATGGAAGCTAAGCCTGACCACTTGCCCCTTTTCCTCTCTCCCTGTGTCCTACACCCGCCCCTTGGTGATTAGGCATTTTCCTAACCTGCATCCCTTTGGTCAACCTGTGACCACTGGTGGATTCCCTGTAGAGAAAAAGGGTTCTTCAGAATAGCGGGAGAAGGAGGGTATAGAAAGAGGGAGAGAGAGACAGAGAGAGACTCCCTTTCATCCCAAAGGGCCGAACAAGTGAGCACTTTCTGGACTTCAGTTAACAATATTGCTAGACAAGTGTATTCTGAGGACATCCCAGGACCTTGAGATGTAAACAAAATAGCAGAAAATTGTTTGCAGTCCCAGTCCTTGTTTTGCTGAAAGAGCAACAAGTAACCAGGGTCCCCAGTTCTGGGCCCACCCTCTGGCGGAGGCTCCCTCCGCAGTGAGATTAGAGCTTCTCTGTGAGGGAAGGTGCTGACTGTGTTTAATTCCCGCCAGGAATGGAGGAGTTCTCTTCACCCCCAACAAGGGCCAGCTGCCTTGTGGGAAGCAAACTGGGTTTCACCAAATAATGCTTCGGGTTTGGAGAAGGTTTTCTTTGTTGCAAACAATTTACACTTAATAAAGCCTAATACTGTTGTTAAATCCAAACGGTATGTCTCAGACCTCGGGGTTCCACTGTCTGGTTTTTGCTATAGACCTCCTTCTTCACCCTAGGTTTGTTGTTTTTTAAATACTTTTGATATTTCCAGCCTGAGTGAAACTGGGTCTTGTCTGCAGAGGGAAGATTAGCTCCAAAGGCACAGACTTGGTTAAAAACACTGTCCCGCCAGGTCCACTGGATTTAAGACTACTTTGGAATTAAGATTCTATTTCTACACTGCATTTTTTGTTTCTTACAAGTGAATTTGGAAGGGTGTCCTGGGTAACATTTTCAAAGGAGTGCCCAGGACCCCACCCTGATAGGACTTTGTAATTGTCATCCTGGCCCTAATTGTCACCAATTATGTGGTTAATTGAGCATACTGCTCTCCTGGCATGCAGAGGAACTTATGTTATTCAATATATCTAAATCGAAGCCTGCATCTACCTGGTCCCCACCCCATGACAGGAACATAATTTGAAAGATCATCTACAATGAGGAAAAGATGTGACTTTCAGAACATGACTGATTCCCCAAAGGGGTGCTTGTGGAGAGAAAGGAAGAAAGGGAGTAAGTTATGAGAGAAGAGAGCAGAACTGATCTGACTCTCCCTGGCAGAATGGGACTTTGAACAATGAAGGGCTATACTGAGTTTCTCACTAAAATCAGAAAAGGTGACAAAATTGGTCCCACTGAATAACACATCAGTGTTTGGAGACATTTATGGCTGCAAAAGATTTTCATTTAATAAAGACTATTCCTGTTGTTAAAGCCCCAACTTAATACACTCACACACATACACAGTCTGTGCTACTGGTCAGTTTAAGAAAATTATTCCTATCAAGTTTAAAACTGAAATCAGCTGGACACAGGGTATACAAACTAAATGAAATGTTTCTGCAAATTCAGCCTCAAAATTCTTTCCCTAACTACCACCCCCACTTGTAAACTATGTGTCTTATTGGTTCATAAAAAGAGCAGCCCTGACTTTGCCTGGTACTCAACCACAGCCTTATAATCCAATAGCAGCGGCTGACCTGGGGTGCTGGATTTAGGAGCCCTCATAGTCCAGTCAGACCCTCTTTCTTACGCGGAATTCCCTCTCCCAGGAATTAGGGCTACACTGGCAGCAGGTTCTGTAGCAGAATAGCAAGAGGCAATGCTCCTTATTGTTCAAATTCACCCTGGTCTCTGAACAGTCACAAAGTTAGGCAGAGAGACCCCAAGTCTTCCAAGTCCCATAGGGCAACTGAAGGCAAAACACACCACTGAGAAGTGTCTTTCAGCCAGAGCATTAATTCAAACTTTCCTTCCAATCCTGCAGAACTGAATTTGCTGTGTAGATAATAACTTGTCTGAAAAATAGCAAAATTTGACAAGTTCTTCCTTCCTATCTTAACTTCACTTTCTTCATTTTCAGCATATAATCAGTTTTTTAAATGTATTTATCATGTAGAAAATCACATAGCTGTCCCAGGGCACAATATCACAGGGATATTTAGTTTTAAGAGACTGAAAGTTCATTGGTTCCAATTATGTCTTAGAAATAATTCAACAAATTTGATCTTTGAGTTCACAGAAAAAAAATTCAAAGTATCTGTTTTCTCTCTCTGAGAAAAAAGAGGAGATGAAGGAAAAGTAGGAACATTGGCACCAAAAATGTTGGGTAAATAAAATTCAATCATACTCTTCCAAAAAGTCAGTAACTCTGTCACCTAGCCCTGGCTGGCATTTTGTTGTTGTAGTTGTTGTTTTTAATGCCAATGCAGCTTCCGTTGCTAACTTTTGCCTCCTCTCAGGTAGCCAAAATTGTTTTTATTAGCAAGTTCCAATTCCCTATGATTTTCTGCAAAGGCTTAGGGTCCTCCTGTCTCAGATTAATCATGAACATGTCTAGGACTTCAAAAAAGTCAAATTCTCCCGCTTTTCCTTTCCAGTGCCCCTCTCATAACTTTCCCCTTTATTTGAACCTTTTATGGTTACTGGGTTTTGCGTGTCAACACTCCCAACACCAGCAGCCCACCCTGCAATGCCAGGCCAGGTCCAGAAGGGCTCTTTTACTCTGCCCCAGTAAAAGGCCCAGGATCTTTTATTCTGTCCAGATTCTGTTTTGGGCCCAGGAATTCTGTTTTGGGCTCTAGGTGACAAGCTGGCCTCACCAATCACCCAGCGGAGTGATTTTCTTGGAGATGGTCCGGCCTGGGGACTTGATACTACAGACTCAAATGGGCTCATTCTGAGGGCTCCTACACACATCCCAGAACCCTCAGCTAATTGTACGTTGTTCCTAGAGTGGAATTTGAGGTTCCCTGCAGGACTCACACCAGCTCCCTATTAATGGATGGGAGGATGGTGGACTGGGGCTCAGTGACTGAGGAATGGGACAAAGGGATGAAGAGGGGTCAGGGCTGTGATCCTTGACCCCCTCGCGGAGCTGTCGGCAGCCCATTCTAACCCCTACAAGTCGGACCCAGTTGCTCTAGGCTGCTCCTATTACCAGCCCCAACTTTGCTTGGGGAAAAAAACACCCTCTTAATTCGCCCCTCTCAGGTCTCTGCAGTTGGCAGCTTGGAAAAGAAAGCGAAACAAAGATCCTTGGGAAAGTGAAGTTTTCAATTAATTGGTGTGAGTGACGGGCGGGGGTGGGTGGTGGCTGCAAAATGCAAGAGACTGGTCGGCTGCAGGCGAGGCGCATAACTTCTGCGCCGCGCGGCTGACTGGCGTTCTCCTGGGGCCTTCAATTGAGTCCTTCTGCGCGCTGGGGGAGGCTGTGCCAAGCCTAGGGAGCCCAGCTCGGGAGACGACTCCCGGCTGACCCGACTGTAGAGGCGAATAGTGTAGACCAGGCATCGCACTTTTCTCGCTGGGACAGATCATCAGGTTCCCGCGCCAAGTCTTTTCGTCTGCTTGACTTATTTTTAAGTCTCTGCGCCTAGCCCCAAAGATGATTTGTGAGCATTTTCCAGGCAGACAATGTGTGTATAAGCAGAGTATGCTGCAATGGGTCTTAATTCAGAGAATCCCCTGGAATAACATGCGTGATATGACTTTGCCCCCGTAGCAGAGTCGGGAAAATTAGCTCCCTCAGTTTTGGGATCTGGGTCAGCTAATCCGAGCGATTAAGTAACAGGATTAAAAATTGGTCTGTTTTCACATTGTGACGATCTCTGTCATTCGCCTTCATTTAGTTGTGCAGCTCAGGGAGCCGAGGAGAGGTGGCAAAACGGCTTTGGTGGAGAAAAGACGCAGGCCTCAGCGCCCGCCTCAGTCGCAAACAGGGCCTAGGATGGTTGGTCGCGCAATCAGCTCGTGGGGGTGGCTGCGGCACAAACGCCAGGGTCCCCGGGAGGGCGGGAAGGGAAGGTGGGCTGCGCAAGGAGCTGAAGAGGGGTGGGGGCCAGGGTGGGTGGGTCCAGTAGGGCCCGGGCCGGGAGCCAGGCTCTCCCGCGCCCCCACCCCCACGTGGCCCCGCGCAGCCAATGGTACAGCCCCGAGCAGGAACCTTCGAGGAGGGAGGCGGCCCCCCGACCGGCCCAGGCCCCCTCCCAACCTGAACTTCGTTTTTATAAACGTCTCGAGATGAGCTAACCTGTTGGAGGGCGGGCGGGCCGACGGGAGGCGGGAGGCCTGCAGAGAGAGAGAGAGAGAGTGAGAGAAAGAGAGAGAGAGAGAGCGTGAGAGTGAGAGAGTGAGAGAGGAAGAGGGCGGGAGCGAGAGAACAAGAAAGGAGAGGAGGGAGGAGGCGCGCTGCGCCATGGTGTCCTGCGCGGGGCCAGGGCCAGGGCCAGGTCCGGGCCAGGCCGGGCCATGAGCCGCTCCGGGAGCTGGGACATGGACGGGCTGCGGGCGGACGGCGGGGCCGCCGGGGCTGCCCCAGCCTCCTCTTCCTCCTCCTCCTCTGTGGCAGCGGCGGCGCCCGGCCAGTGTCGCGGTTTCCTCTCGGCGCCAGTGTTCGCGGGGACACACTCCGGGCGTGCGGCGGCTGCAGCGGCGGCGGCAGCGGCGGCGGCAGCGGCGGCCTCGGGTTTCGCATACCCTGGGGCATCCGAGCGCGCGGGCTCCGCCTCGTCGTCATCATCTTCGGCTGTTGTCACAGCGCGCCCGGAGGCTCCCTCCGCCAAAGAGTGCCCTGCGCCCGGCGCGACCGCTACAGCGCCCCCGGGCGCCCCAGCTCTGGGCTACGGCTACCACTTCGGCAACGGCTACTATAGCTGCCGCATGTCGCACGGTGTGGGCTTACAACAAAATGCTCTCAAGTCGTCGCCGCACTCCTCGCTGGGAGGCTTCCCGGTGGAGAAGTACATGGACGTGTCGGGGCTGGCAAGCAGCAGCGTACCGGCGAACGAGGTGCCCGCGCGAGCCAAAGAGGTGTCCTTCTACCAGGGCTACACGAGCCCCTACCAGCACGTACCTGGCTACATCGACATGGTGTCTACCTTCGGCTCTGGGGAGCCTCGGCATGAGGCGTACATCTCCATGGAGGGCTACCAGTCCTGGACGCTGGCCAACGGGTGGAACAGCCAGGTGTACTGTGCCAAGGACCAGCCACAGGGCTCCCACTTTTGGAAATCATCCTTTCCAGGTAGGAACGTTGGGAAAAAATGAGGGTGGACAAGGGGGAAGGGAAGAGGGAAAAGAAAGGACTTGTAGTGTATGTGTCTACTTGGGAGTGCGTGCCAGTACTCCTTGCCCAAACAGGGTTAACTCAGTGGAAGAGTTCCTTCAGTTAGTGTGAAACCTGCAAATGCCTCCTTTGATTTAAACTGCTTCTCTCACAACCTTTTTCTTCTTGTGTACGGGCACAGGCCTGTTTCCCTCCTAAAGTTGAAGGTCTTTGCATGCCCTTTGCTCAGTCAGGCCTTGGTCCCCTCCCCAAAGAGGTGTCACAGAATTGGGCCCTACTTTTCAAGGACATAAATGCCCCCAGAGTAACCACTAAAGCACAAAAGTTTCAAACACAAGAACACAAGAAATCAAAGCTTGAACAAACAGCCTCCCTTTAAAAAAAAAAAAAAAAAAAGCCTGTATATGGTTTGCATGTGCGCAACCGGTATTTGCAGAAACTGTTCTTACGAACATTCTCAGTAACCACGCCATAAAAATCCCAGATTTGTTAAAATGCCAGTTTGAGAAACCATGATGATCCATTAAATAGGCCTTCACTTTGAAGTCTAAATAATCTTTCTTTAATAACATGTAAATAATGTCTGTGTAAATAATAATACAATGTAAACAGCCTGGTTTTCTTTAGTCGCTGTAGTCTCTCCAAACATACATACACAGTCCCCCAGCTGAGTGCTCTAAATATTCTGGTTTAATTTTTTCCATTCTGTTTTTTATACCAGGGGATGTGGCTCTAAATCAGCCAGACATGTGTGTCTACCGTCGCGGGAGGAAGAAGAGGGTGCCCTACACCAAACTGCAGCTCAAAGAACTAGAGAACGAGTATGCCATTAACAAGTTCATTAACAAGGACAAGAGGCGGCGGATCTCGGCTGCCACAAACCTATCCGAAAGACAAGTGACCATTTGGTTTCAGAACCGAAGAGTGAAAGATAAGAAAATTGTGTCCAAGCTCAAAGATACTGTCTCCTGATGTGGACCAGATTGGCCACAGAGCTGTTTAAATGCTTTCTGTTGTCTCCAAAAGACCTTTGGAAAGACTTGAATATGTATTTAATTCTCCCCATTCCCCAGCCAGTAATGGCAAATTTTGTGAATTGTTTTTCTCTCTTCCTCTTATCTGGCTCTAAAACTTTTTGATACCCCACCTGACTTTGTAGTTCTATTTCTTACTTGTTTATTATTGATTTTTTTTCTTTCCTAGGTTTATTTTTTATGGTGTTTTTAATGTTCTGTTTCTCCCTCCAGGCCAGTACAAAGGACTTGAATATTTTTTTAATACCCCCCCCCATCATGAATTTCAGAACTGTCATTCATTCTAATTTTAGGATTTTATTTTTTTTAATCACTTTATATGCCTGTTTCCAGCACTGATTATCTTCATAATCCATTAGGGCAGAACGATTTGCAGTCATTCATATCCTGTGATTGGTTAATTGAATCATTAGCTCTCAGCAGTTGCCCTGAGGCAAGTGAAAACAGCTCTGGGCAGGCAGTACTCAAGGGTCACTGGAAACGTCTAAAAACAGGAGGCTGGGGGTACTGTGATGGCTTTAAAAGCAGCTACCTTATTAAATAGGGTTTGTATTGATATTGGAATGAAGACAATCTTTCTGACTTCGGGTCTTTCGTTTGCTGTTGTAGTTGTATGTGTTTAATACACCTTGTAGATTTGTGCTTTTACAATCTTTAATTTGAAAATAATGTGTCCTCAAGGATGCCTTCATTACCCCAGCTCGAGATGCAAATATTTAAATGGCTGCAATTGTGGATGGTATAAAAGCACCCTCATTCCTTGTCCTCCAGTCTCTGGGACTAGAATTGAGGCCATCTCCTTCATCCTTCCTGCCCCCAAAAAGCTTAATCAATGTGGCTATGGGTGGGGACTTTTATTCAGAACCGCATGAAGAACTTGACTGTCTGAACAAATGTATTGAGCCTTTCTCAGAGCTGTAAGACATCTAACAAATGCAAATTGTGGAGCCCTACGGTCCAAGAAGAAAAAGAAATGTTTCTGAAAATGATAACTACTTTTAAAGTGCTGCATATTTATACAACTGAGAGATTATTTTTGTAGATGAAATGTCTGTGAGCTGGGATACATAAGCAGTGCTTCGGGCATTTAAAAATCACTTTTTACTCCTAGGGAGATGCAAATAAACAGAACTCTCTTATTTACTCTGAGTATACATGTGTTTTCTTTTTCAAGCTTGTGTTGACTCTAGAAACTGTTCTTATTTATTATAAAATCTTGTTATCTGAAACATTATGATGTTCGCTATATATGAAGAAAACTCAGCACTATTTCTGGTCTCTGAAAACTCTAGGCTCTGCACTTCTGCCACCCCTCCCCACTTTTCCCGTGGCTTTAACATAGATAGTAATGTCTTTAAAAGAGGATATAACTTGCAGTGTCTAAAATGATATTTTTTACCATCCCACCTCAAAAACATCTCCAATAAAATTTTACTCTTTCAATTTTACCAATTTATACAAACAATTTCATTTTAAAAGTCAATATGTATGTGCCTGGGTACAGAAAAATGTGCTCGCTTGGAGGTTTTCTTCCTAGAAAGGCTGTAATAAATATCTACTCTAGAAAGGTCTTGAAATTAGACATATCCATATTTGGCAATTGAAAAGGAAACATTTTAGCTTATGCCTTATCGCCTTCTCGTGGCATCCCGCACACAGCAGTTGCAGGCTGAAACCATGATTATACACCCTAACCTCTAGACGCAATTTTTAGGCACTACGAACTTCCTTTTTGCCTCTCAGGGAAATGACCATTTAGGAATGGGGTGCCTCTTCGTTGTTAGCACCCAGACACAATCAATTAATTTAGTGGTTGCTAATTTTTGGGTATGTGAGCTTAATACAGATGTTTAAAATCTCACACACTATGTAAACTCCTCTGGCGGGAGGGCTCCTTTACGGATCTGCCGGAGAATGAGCAGAGATAACAGGTTCGAAGCTACTTTCGTTTTCTCGGGCCAGCTTGATTTCTCATATCTTGCAACTGATTGCGGGGCAGTCAACTTCGTTTTAATAATGAGTGAGAGACAAGAGACATACACACAGGGAGGAGAAACTGAGAACGAGAGAGAGGAAGAGGAGTAGGAGAAGTGACCATGATTCAATCTCTGGATAAAATGGGGCCACACCGTCCCTGACCTTCCACTTTGGGAAGAATTACTAACATTTGCTGTTTTTCTCACAAGATGTGTTTTCATCCGAAACGGGCCTGTTCTCCCTTGTTCTCTCATCGCCCCCCCCCCACCTCTTTTTTGTAACTTCCAAACTCGGAGGCCCATTTCTCGGGTCCATTTCTCAGGTTCCCTGTTAGTGGGCGGAGGGAATTGCCTCGAAGTTTTCCTTTCAACTATAGTTTCCCCGTCAGTTTCCCTGCGCCTAAGGCAAGTGGGAGGTTTGCTGAAGATTAAAACTGCACTCTCGCGGTGGAATTTGAATTGAAGGCTAAATCAATAACAGATGAAGACTTTGTTATTTATATGAATTTCTTTTATATTCCGAATTGAGGGGGGAGGAGAGGAGTAGGTCGGTGGGTTAAGCGTCGGAAGGGAGGCCCGCGGGAAGCCGCGACGCTCCAGGAGCTTCGGGGAGAGGCCTCTCCTTCGGAGGGAGACTGACAGGCCGCGAGAGCACCTCCGAAACCCGGCAGGTTTCGAGCGCCGCTGGTGGAGAATCA
Organism: Furipterus horrens; assembly: GCF_987537825.1. NCBI lineage: Eukaryota > Metazoa > Chordata > Mammalia > Chiroptera > Furipteridae > Furipterus > Furipterus horrens. Next base: position 170,390,491 of record NW_028327171.1, read on the forward strand.
AGGTCCGCGTGCCTGCGGGTGATTCAAGAGGCAAAGGAGGCTTTGGAGCTGGGACACGCCGCCAGACAAAGAGGTGGCTGCGACGCTTCCCCGTGTCTGGCAGCTGGCCGAGTCCCTCTGGCTTCGCTGTACCGGCAAGCCTTGCTGCCAGATCTCCGGCTTTCCGAGACGCTCCGCGACTCCTGGCTGCGGGGCCGTGACCGCACGGGCTGAAGACCCCGGGCCGGCTGCGTCGCCCTTCACTGTTGATCTTGACCGTGCAGCGGCGCCTCGCCAGGCGTGGAGCTCGCTCGCCATCTCCTGGGCAGTTGGCGACATTGGCAGAGCTCGCCGTTTAGCTCCGCGGCCAAATCTCCTGCCTCCCCACCCCTCGCCGCTCTTCCTCACTGTCCCCAGGTCCCAACTCCACGCACACAACTTTGCCTGCTGGACCTCAGAAATCATATATTCAGGAAATAAGATGAGGCGACTGGGCACCACACTGAGCCAAGAAGAAATGAAGGGAGTCTAGTTGTTCTAGTCTTTTCTGTTTCTCTTAGTTCCTTTCTATCTTTAGTCCCGAGGGGCAAAACGTAGCCATGCTACGTAGACTTGGAAATACCGGAGAATCTCTGTATACTGAGACGGGAGGAAGGGAGGCGGCAGGGACCCGCAGAGCAGAAGTTTACGGACCTGGGGAGGCTGTAGCTCCTCAAAAACAGGGCGAGTTTCCAAAAATGAGAGCCCAGGTCCCCTAAGGCCCTAGGACCTGAGGTTGCAGCTTGCGTCTACCACCCCCGCCCATCATGAAAGGACGGGGTGTGGCGTGCGTCTCTCTGTGTCTGAGTTCCTAAGGAAACTGACAGAGTCTTGAGGAGCCCCGACTTGCCCACCCCCACCCCTTACCCCCGCCCTAGAGCGGGAGGAAGAGGCCGATTGCGTTCCCCAGAGCCGCCCAATTGGTCGCCATAACTCACACAATAAAGTCGCAGCGCGGTGGTCAGCCTTGCCCTCCGGCGGCGCCTGTGTGGTCTCAGTGCCGGAGCTGGCGGTCTAACCAATTCCAGCTTGGCTCGGGGACCGCGAGGCGGACTGCGGGCTAGGGCGGGCTCTAGTCACCGGGTCGCTGGGGGTCTTGGGACCCGAGGCAGGAGAGGAGGACCCCTAGCCCTCTGGCCAGACTAAACCAAGAGCCTGCAGCAGGGGCTGCCACATTGATCCAGGCAACAGAGCGCTGCCCCGCCCACCTCCGTGTTTGCCAGACCTCGTAACCCGCCAGCCTCCCGCGTCCCTGGAGGCGCTAGCGGAAGAATGCTGCCAGCCCTCTTCCTCGGTGTGCCCCGCTGTTCCTGACCCGCTGCTTAGACTCTTCTCTCCTTCCACACCAGGTCGCGGGGAGCTCGGCTTGCTTTGCCTGCCACAGAGTGAATGAACACCTTGGACCTTTGGTTTGCAGACTGTAGTCGCCAAGGTGACTCCTGGCGATAAAAGGAATGTCGTCTTTGGCCAGTCCAGCTGCCCGATCCAGGCCTCCCCAGGAGCAGAAGGCTTAGCCATGAAGGAGCACCCAGGAGTGGTGTGAAGCTTCCTTCCTAGGCGCCAAACTTGGGAGAGTTTGTGATGCACTTCTCCATCAGCAAACCTCTGGGACTGTGCCTGCAGCTTGGGACCCAGGGCTCAGGCAGTTCGTGGGTCTTCGCTGTGAGATCTCCTGTGAAGGACCCTCTCCAGAAAGACGAGACTGGGAGGGGTGGGTTAGGAGTACCATTGTTTAGGTCTAGGGGCAGAGCTGGTGGCCCCACCAGACCACGGGATCTTCGGACAAACTGAGACTCACAGCGGTACTGGAAAGGCCTCAGCTGCAACTTTAAGCCAGTACAAGCAAGCCTGGCCCAGGTAAGCAGCGAAAAACGGGAGTGCAAAGCCAATCAAGACCAAGAAGGGTCCCAAGGGACACTCGGGCAGAGGCACCCTATGCCTGATGCCCCCAGCTCCTGACCCTGGGCCAGAAACACGCAGAGGCTTCACTTCGCTCAACATGCCTTGGCTCTGCCTGGCAGCCTTGTCCTTCGCCATCGAATATTGCGGGTGTTATCATAATACCCTGAAGGGGGGGAAAACGGGTCGGGGGGATGTAGGCGGTGCTGAAATGACCGGCTTTGAAGAACCTGCAGGCAAAGTTTCGTCCAATCGTCTGAGCCTGTCCTCTTATTCCCGGTTGTAACTAAATACTGCTGCGAGCACAGCCGAAGCCCTTTGTTGGAGATGTGTGAGCGCAGTCTCTACAGAGCGGGCTATGTGGGCTCGCTTCTGAATCTGCAGTCGCCCGACTCCTTCTACTTCTCCAACCTGCGGCCGAATGGAGGCCAGTTGGCCGCACTTCCCCCCATCTCTTATCCCCGCGGCGCGCTGCCCTGGGCCACCACGCCCGCCTCCTGCGCCCCAGCGCAGCCTGCCGGTGCCACCGCCTTCGGCAGCTTCTCGCAGCCCTACCTGGCTGGCTCCGGGCCTCTTGGCCTGCAGCCCCTGGGCACCAAGGACCGACCCGAAGAGCAGGCCAAGTTTTATACGCCCGACGCGGCCGCGGGGCCTGAGGAGCGTGGCCGTTCGCGGCCACCCTTTGCCCCCGAGTCTAGCCTGGTCCCCGCGGCCGCTGGTCTCAAATCGAGCAAATACGACTACGCGGGTGTGGGCCGCGCTGCGCCAGGCTCTGCGGCCCTGCTTGAGGGGACCCCCTGCGCCGCTGGCTTCAAGGACGACACCAAGGGCCCGCTCAACTTGAACATGACAGTGCAGGCAGCGGGCGTCGCTTCTTGCCTGCGACCTTCGCTGCCCGACGGTAAACGGTGGCCGTGTTCCAAGGGCCAGTCAGGGCCGGAATGGGAGGTGGGGTGCAAGGTAGAGTGTGTAGGGGGAGGGAGCCTCCGGGGGCGGGCAGGCAACAGGGAGCGGGCTGGGCTGACTTGGGTTGGGGCTGTGTTGCAGGCCTGCCGTGGGGGGCGGCCCCCGGGAGGGCCCGCAAGAAGCGAAAACCCTACACGAAGCAGCAGATTGCGGAGCTGGAGAACGAATTCCTCCTCAACGAATTCATCAACCGGCAGAAGCGCAAGGAATTGTCCAACAGGCTGAACCTCAGCGACCAGCAGGTCAAAATCTGGTTCCAGAACCGTCGTATGAAGAAGAAGCGCGTGGTGCTGCGTGAGCAGGCGCTTGCGCTATATTAATCCCGGGCCTGGCCGGGGCCGAGGCCGAGGCCGAGGCCAGTAGTCCTGCCTCTTTAAGCCCAAGCCTGGCGTGGAGGAAGACCTGGTACTGGGGCTTTTCCTTCCACTCCTCAGCTAGTCCTAGGTACCCTCCGGTTCTGTCTGCAGCCCCAAAAGCCATCAGGAAATTTGGAGACCTGGCCAGCTGTACCTCCACGCTTTCCCTTTCCCCGGAGGGGCTGTGGAAGTTGTAGCACAACTTTGGCGTTGAGGCCCCAGTGGGGGCCTGGGGGTCACCTGTTTTTCCTTTTGGCTAAGGCATTTACACCTGGACTCACTCCAGCTCCTTCTGCTTGGATTTCTGCTTTCACCTAGTCTCCTTTCTCCCTTCTCCCCAATTCTTTCCGCATTTAGCAGGTACCTAGCTAGAACTCAGAGTGGAATTGAATTTAGGAAGGCCTCCAGAGTGGGATGGAAAGGGGCTGTGGGCACAATTGTGTCTCTTTGCAGTCAAAGCCCCTGTGGCAAAGCCAGAATCGTGATTCTGGAAAAGGGAAGGGGTACTGTCACCACCACCTCCTGTCTGCCCTGGCTGGTTTGAGAGGACAAAAGCCACCATAGACCTTCAGACGTTGGGAGGAAAGGGGAGGGAGTGTGGCCGTACAAACTCGGAGACACCTCTGAGTTCAGGCTGGACTGGCTCCTCCAGCTGGGCAGAATGGACTGGATACTTCCTTCCCAGGAATGGGACAAGGGAGGCTGGGACTCCATGGCAAACTGCACTTCCCAGCCAAGACTAGTAAAATTCCCCTACTTATCTCACCTCACACATGCCTGGCCAGAGCCCTGTGCTCTGTAACTGGATCCCAGAGCTGAGCTCTGATGAGGAGCTTCTAGGCTGCTTTGAGGCTGGGCTGAACTAAAAGGAAGGGGAAATGTCAAGGGGCAGGAGAAGGGAGTGAGCAATGTAGAGGGGGGGTGTCCTACATTCTGACTGTAAATATGGCTTTTCTGTCGAGGTGGGTAAAGGTGTCCACACATCTTGTTTTCCTGAATTATGGTAATGAGCCACTGCAGGGAGAAGTGAAAGCTCCTCCACCAGTTGGGGGTGGGTGAGAAAGGAGGTCCCTCAGATCCTTAGCCCTTCATAGCAGCTCTTGACCAAGTAGAGAGGAGTAGAAGTTCCACTCTTCTCTATCACCCACCAACTCCACCAGGGGCCCAACCACTGTGCCCTTTCTGAGGCTGTCTCTTGCCTGCCTGCCCCCCTGCCCCCCACTGTGTAGTCTGCAGGCCCTGGGCCCTGCTAGGCTTGCTTTGTGAAGGTTGGGGTTCCAGAATGCCAGATTGTGTTGTCCTAAGTGTGCTGGGGTATCCTACTTTAACTTCAGTGAACCCAATCCCCCCCAAACTCCTTCTACCATCCCTACTTCTTTTCCATCTCCTGAAATGTAGCGCCCCCAACTCCTAGCAATATGCACAACAGCTAAAGTGTAGAAGATCCCATCCCAAAGTCCAATGATTTATTTTCAGTGGAGGACCAGGCCCTAGATCTCACATGGAGCTCCTGAGCCTCAACCCAACTGACCTTAATTAATGTTTAGACTAATTGCATTTTCTCTGTTAACAGTTGTCACGCATGTTTTGTTTTATTTTGATTGTGTCAAAAACAATAGCTTGTATATATCAGACACATAGAAATGTTTTGAGTGGAAATAAATATCCAGGTCCCAGCCAAGCTGTCAAGGGACTGATGTTGATTTTTTTAAAACGTTTTGGATTCCCTCCTAATGTTTTTCAGGCCATGAAATTAATTTTTTCTTTCCTGGTTGCAGCTTCACTGTAGGTACTGACTTGACTGTTCATTAAATGAGAAAATGTCTTCCAAGTCAGCCAGGAAATGGTGTATAAAAGCCTATAAACAAAATGTGTGTGAAATATCCAATGGGGAGGATTCATGGACAAATTTGAGTGTGTCTCACACACTAAGCAAACCTTGAGCTTATTGCAGGCAAGGGCTTCTGCATTTTGCCTAAATTCTCAAACTTAAAGCTTGCTGTTGTCAGGGGGCTGCCAAGATATGAGGTTCCTCAGATTTCAATACAAACATTGCTCCCTGTCATGGGCTTCTCTGGAAAAGGCTATGCCCTGTTGAAAACTTTCATACCGGCACCTCTGCCTGCAGCCCAGCAAACTCTCTTGGGAAATGTGGCCTCTGCACCCCTAGGCCTTCAGAGCCTGTAGCTCAGGTTGGGAAAGCTAGGGCCTGCTGTATTCACCGTCCTCTTGCAGACCCCCGCTCCAGCTAGCTCAGAAATGGAAAGTAGAGAATTGTCACCTTTTAGCAAGTGTTGGAACAATTCACAAAACTACTAAATTTCTAATACTGAGTATTCGATGGTTCCAAATCCTCTTCCCTCAAGCGAGCTTGATGTGTACTTTAAAAATATGTATTTTAAACAGCTCCTTTAAAAATATATAACGGAGAAAAAAGGAACCAAGAGGCTGTGGGGGCCCTATCTTTAGAAATGTTTCCCCACCTTGTGGGGCTCAGGGAGGCAATGGTACCGGGATACCCAGAGCTGAGTCTCAAATCATCCAAACAAAGGCAGAGACCATATTCAGACCTCAGGTTGGGAGGGCTGGGTAAAGGTCCAGGAAACCCAGACTTCAATCCAGGACCTGTGACAACACACCAAGGTCGTTTCTTTCCAATATATGCCATTAAATCATCGTGTTCTTTCTCTTTAGCCTGGGATGTGGAGTGAAAAGAGATATTAAGGGAGACCACTCCCCAAAGAGATTGAAATTATTCTGAGTGTAAAATCCTGTCTGTCTCTTATGGATTCGGTAATGTTTTTCAAATCTATCCCTTTTACTGATCCACACAAATACAAAGGCAGCAGTGTCCTCTCTCCCTTCCTAGCCGAAGTCTGGGCAGGGATTTGGAACCACGACGAAATTCATCATAAGAAACAAACACTGGAGAGAAAGGATGCTGAAATCTGAGTGCTCAACATTCCCTCGCACAAAGACAAATGCGTTCTACGAAATGCTACAGTCCAGACAGGCCTCTTTACCAAGAAAAAGGTTTTTAAACGAGAAAAAAACGGCTTCATCTGGTATTCAATCGGCTGCGAGTTCAGAGGGCTTACCGGGCTGCTTTTAAGGCCTGGGGGCTCTCCCCAAGGGAGGCGGGCTGGGGAAGCTTCCGGGAGGCCAGGGTGGGGGTTGGAGTGGAGGAGAAATCCAGAACCATTGTAAATATTCATTTATGTGAGTAGGGGGGGGGGTTGCCCCTTCACCCCGCCTCTCCCAGCTGCATCCACCCACCTTCGTGAGGGTGGGGGTCCAGGGCGCCTGTCTGACCGTCCTTGGACAAAGATGATCTCCCCACTTTTTTTTTTTTTTTTTTTTTTTTTTTTTGTCCTCCAGTCACTTGACTTAGGAAGCCCATTCCAAAAGCTCTGCAGGAAGGGACTGGCTCTGGGTGTTTTCTCCGCTTTTCTTCTCTTCTTTCGTTTCCTAAAAGAGCATAAATAATTAAAGTTTGGCAGGGAGGAAAAGCTTTCTTGCAGAACTGTAGTGGCAATAAATGAAATGACTCAGAATCCCTTCCCCAGTCAGCTTTTACGAGAGCTGCCAGACAGTGTCTGTTCACGTTCTCCAGATACCAGGGGCGCCCTGACAAAGTTAAGGTCAAGTTAGTGTCTTATCTTGGGTGGCTCGAAATTACCGCATCGCGTCCGGGCGCTGCTCGGAAAGCTATCATTCGCAGAGCTGCCGGCTGTGCCGGTAGGGTCCAGTGCGCTCCCGCTCCCTGTGCTTCGAGTGGGGCCGCAGGCAAGGACAAGGCCACAGCGCCGCAGTCTTCACGGTAGGTTCTCGAGCGGGACGCGAGGGTTGGGAGGTTGCGGCTTTCCTGGGATTTTGAGTGAAGATCGAGGAGGGAACTGGAGCCGAAAGACTAAGCGGGCTGGGCCCAGAACGAAAGTCCTGGTTTGGGTGTGGGTGCGGGGCAAATGCGCAGTAGGGGGCCTGCCGGCTCCTTTCCCCTACGCACCAGCTCGCCGCTGCAGATGGTGAACCCTCCCCCGCCAAAGCGCGGCTCCAGCGAGAGCCGCCATTGCCATGCCGTTGAACTTGAATGGTTCGTCCTCCCCATTTCCCCCTTAGGCAATCAGCAGGCTCTACTTTGGGGGGTAGAGGGATGCCTGCGCCCCACCCAATGCAGAGAATTTTGTGTACCCCCGACTCATGAAGACCCAGCTTGGGGCCCCGCCGCTGTTGCCCTGGGTTCTGAGTCGCTGCAGGGCCAGTGTGCAGTGTCCCGGGAGCCATTTTAGGAGAGATCCAGGGGCGTCGACTAGGAGCCCGAAAGGAAGAGGCTTGGGCTAGAGATGGAGATGGGGAGGCAGATAACTGTGCTGGCGGTCTGGGCTGAGGAAGGGGACAAGCTGGAATCTGGGTAAGGGTGCCAGCTTCGAGGAGGGTGCAAACAAGAATGAACAGTTGGAAGAGGGCGGGGGAGGTTCCTAGCCCTCCAGTCGCCACCGACCAGTTTGCGCTGTATTCTGAGGGAAGCAGAGGTAGGAGGAGGGCGGAGAAGGGAGAGTGGGAGGAAAAAGGGAAGGGAGGAGAACAAGAGGAAGAGGGGGAACATCAGCCAGAAAATAGATATGAGCTCCGATAACCCGCCTTTTCTCTGTCGATGTGGCGGGCAGAGCTCACCCCTTGGGCACTGCTCTGGACATAGGGCTGAGGCCCAGAACCCAGTGCTTCTGATTGCTTGGGCAGAGGAATCCTGGGGAGAGGGGCAACTTCCTATCCTGGATTCTGGGACTTGGGTTTTTGGGAGGTTCTTTCCGAGAGTCTGATTTTATCTTTGGAAAGCGCTGGCTTTTCTGGAGGCGGGAGCCCTGGACTCGCCTGGACCCCCAGGGTAGGAAAGAGGGAGGAAGTGGGCACCTGGGAGAGTGAGGCCTTGGGGCAAGTGGATGGCAGAACCTCAGGGCCAAGTGGCACAGAGGGACACAAACAAGGAGGCAAGAGCTGCTGAGAGACACCCTTCCCTCTCCAAGCCAGTGGACTTTAGAGGAGGGTGGTGCAGTGACTGTGGGAGCCCAAGGGCACTGAAGGAGACTGGGGAGACATGGCCGATGTGTAGGCCTGGTCATGGGCCCCCCACGCAGGGAAGGAACTGGATGTGAGACTGGCTGGTCTCAGAGAGCATGAGAGCAGAGATGTTAATGGTCTGTCTTTGGTTGGGGGCGAGCCAAAGGCTGAGCGCCCTGACAGAAAGATTCTAGATCCTTTTGTTCACCAGGACACCCGCCCCCCCCCAGCTTTTAGAGGGGTCACAGGGTGTCTCCGATGGCTGAACTTCCTCTTTTCTTTAGCACTGGGAGAAAAAAATGCAGAGAGGCAACAGGGAGTGAGACAGAGGCTGTGATACACAACTAGAGGAAAGGAGGAGAGAGTACCAGGAAACAGAGACAGAGAAAAGGAAACAGGAAAGTAAGAGGAAGGAAGAAGGAATGGGGATACAAGAGAGGGGAGTGAAACAGAGAGGACTGGAGAGAAAGGAGTAAGAAGGCTGCGGAGAGACGAAGGAAGAAGAAAGAGGCAGGAACGGAGAGAGGAGGAGAGAGGGCAACAGAACCGAGTGGTCACCCAGGCCCTAGCCCCGGTGAGCTCCTGGTAGGGTTTTGGAGTGGGTTTTTCGAGGCTGGCACTCACGTTCCTTGGGTCAGGAGTGGAGGGAGCTAAGTTACTATGCAGTGAAAGAGCCTGGCAGAGAAAATATGTAAATCAGGGCTGCTTGCGCCCCAGAGCTGCGCAATCACGCCTCTTGAACAAGAAGCAACAAGCTCCTGGCTAGCAAGCTACAGAGGGTGGCGGCGTCGCGGGGGAGGGAGCGGCTGCAGGAAGGGGTGTGGAGAGTAGGAACCTCACACCCTCACACCTAGTCCCCAGTGCCCTGAGCCGGGACGCCCCCCTCCGCTCCCCGCTTCTTTCCCTTCCCCCTACCTCCGCCTTCCTCCCCCTTCTTCCCCCTCCCTCCTCCTCCCCTCCGTCCTTGGTCCGCGTACTTAAAGCGGCGCGGGCGGGCGGCCCAACCGGGCGGTGGCAGATGCACCCAGCAGTGGCAGCCACCGGCAGCGCACAGGTGACCCAGTCTGCGGAGCAGCCTAGTCAGGGGGCGCCCAGGGAGATCTGGCTGGAGAGCGAGGCCAGATCCGCCCCCAACGCGCGCGTCTTGGCGCCAGAAGCCGTCCCGGGGCGTGTTGGCGAGCACTGATATAGATATAAGGACATTTCTCTCCATGGCGTCACGTGACATAATTACCACCAGAATCAATCAAGATGAATTGCACGTCAGCGCCCGGTGGGGATTTTTGCTTAGTTGATCCTGGCCCAAGCCTCTTGTGCAATCAATGGCTCAGGTTGGCGGCGCGGGGAGCGGCCCGGGGTTCGCCGGTGCGCACGCCGCGGAGCCATGAACGACTTTGACGAGTGCGGCCCGAGCGCAGCCAGCATGTACCTGCCCGGCTGCGCCTACTATGTGGCCCCGTCGGACTTCGCCAGCAAGCCGTCGTTTCTGTCTCAACCATCGTCCTGCCAGATGACTTTCCCCTACTCTTCCAACCTAGCGCCGCACGTCCAGCCCGTGCGCGAGGTGGCCTTCCGCGACTACAGCCTGGAGCGCGCCAAGTGGCCATATCGTGGCGGCGGCGGCGGCGGCGGCGCGGGGGGCGGTGGCGGCGGGGGCGGCCCCGGCGGGGGCGGCGGCGGCGCTGGGGGCTACGCTCCCTACTACGCGGCGGCGGCGGCGGCGGCAGCGGCAGCAGCGGCAGCCGAGGAAGCGGCCATGCAGCGAGAGCTGCTCCCGCCCGCGGGCCGCCGGCCGGACGTGCTCTTCAAGGCGCCGGAGCCGGTGTGCGCCGCGGCAGGGCCGCCCCACGGCCCTGCGGGAGCCGCCTCCAACTTCTACAGCGCCGTGGGCCGCAACGGCATCCTGCCGCAGGGCTTCGACCAGTTCTACGAGGCCGCGCCGGGACCCCCGTTCGCCGGGCCGCAGCCCCCGCCGCTGCCCGCGCCACCGCAGCCCGAGGGTGCTGGCGGCGACAAGAGCGACCCCAAGACGGGGGCAGGTGGCGGTGGGGACAGTCCCTGCGCCAAGGCTATCCCCGCCTCGGAGCCGAAGGGGGCAGCAGAAGGTGGCGGGCGTGACGGCGAAGGGCCCCCGGGGGAGGCGGGGGCTGAGAAGAGCGGCACAGGTAGGCACCGGGCGCGGGGTGGGCGGCTGGGCCCGGGGCCGCGGGCGCGGGGGGGCGGCGGGGGCCTCCCTCCGCTTGCGCCGTTTTATGTGCTACTTTATAAGCGTTCGAAGAGGTTTATACATCCTATAAGATTTCCCGGGCCGTTGTAAAGCGTGTTTACGATAGGAAACCAATTTAGGTGGGCTTAAGGTAGACTTCGAGGAGGACATTAATCGCTGCAGAGCTTTTTCCCAGTTTGGGGTATGTGTGTGTACTAGAGACCATGGAGGGAGGGAGGGGAGATTTCAAGCCAATTTGTGAGTGTAGACACTTGAGCCTCCCCCTTTTAAGGGGTGGGGTGGGGTGGGGAGAGTTTGATCCTTGAACTGGACTTTATCCAAGCCCCTGGCTAACGCGCGCTCCTGGCTGGAGTCAAGCAGATGCCCCGGCGCACTCGTGTTTCTCTCCCTTCGAATTACAGCTCAGAGCCTGTCTCGTGCTCTGCTTCCCCACCTTGGTGCCGGACTGTGTGTTATGTGTGTGCCCGGGTGTGAACACAGGTCCACGCCCGCACTCTCTCCTGTGCCCGCCCATATATCATCCTCCACGATGCAGGCAGGGCCTTTCAACAGCGACAGGGGACGTCCCCAAAAGGCCGAGGCCTGGCCTTCGCGAAGGCCTGGGCGGGCGAGAGGGTGGGCGGGGGTTGGCAGGCAATGGTCTCGCTCACCCCCTGGTCTCTTTGCCTTGCAGTGGCTCCCCAGCGGTCCCGGAAAAAGCGCTGTCCCTACACCAAGTACCAGATCCGAGAACTGGAACGCGAATTTTTCTTTAACGTGTACATAAACAAAGAGAAAAGACTCCAACTCTCTCGGATGCTCAACCTCACTGACCGGCAAGTCAAAATCTGGTTCCAAAATCGAAGGATGAAGGAAAAGAAACTGAACAGAGACCGTCTGCAGTATTTCACTGGAAATCCCTTATTTTGAGAGCTCCAGGAAGCACCCCTCTCCCACAACCCCCAATCACTCACCCTCCTCCCCAGCAGCCTGCCCTCTGCAGGCCCAGAATCCTTGGGTTTAATGACGCCTCTTCTCTGTGGAACTCCACCATTCCTTTCCACGGTCAACTCGGGACCTCCCAGCGACCACTGCTACCTGCGGACAAGGCCGGGGACTTGGCCCAACGGATCCTAATAAGGGGAAAATGGTAAATGCAAACGTCCCTTTACAATTTTACACCAGTGTGCTGTTGTTTTCCCTTTCTCTCTCCAGGTCCTGGTGGGGACGCTGTGGGATCTGTAGAGAGTTAGGCCTGGGCGGCAAGGCACTTGCTTTTGTTCTGAGTTTAAGGGACTCTGTCTTTCTCCCTTGGTGAATGCAGATTATTTAAACTCTGGGAAATGTGTACATATGGTCTGTCGTATCAAGGCATGAGTCACTGTCTTTTTGTGTGAATAAATGGTTTCTAGTAAAATGGAGGTTATAGCTTCAATATACTGTATGAATTTTCCTCTTTGAATAAGTTTAGTGTCTGATTAGGATACTTGAGTGGCCAAAATCTTCTTCCTCATGCAACTGAAAATCAAGTAAAATACTTTTAAATTCTGCTAAAATAAGAGTTGACCTCCCCCCCTTCTAGGTTACATTGGTTTCAAAAATCATTTTAGGGATGAACTTCTGAATTGAGGAAGTAACCCTGGTGCTGCCTTCTCCATACAACAAGGCTGGGGCAACAGGAACATAAGAAACAACACTCCTTCCCCCCACCACACACACTAGTGAACTTAGAATTTATAAATAAAACAAAAAACATTTTAAGAAACTGATTAGAAAATGCAAATTCACTCTTAACAAAGTGCCAAGGATCCAAGGTCCATGAAAAGAAGAAACCAATATTAGAACCCCTCATTGAAAAAAAAAAAGTTTGCTAAAAGTAATTGATTAATAGGTCTTGGGGTACTTGCTGGTGTCACAGCGGGTTTGGAGTAGGGAAGATAAGCCCCCTTCCTGGAACAGGGTGCGGGGCTGCAGACTCAGTTCTCACCACACTTATCGGGGCTGCAGACCCAGGTTCTCACCACATTTATCGCTTCAAGTTAAAGAATGTGTTGGGGGGGTGCCCTGGACTTTATGTTAGCAGGACCAGGCCAGGCTGTTTACAAAACCTTGAACTGTCTAGACAACACCATAAAAGCCAAAGTTCTAAACAGCTTAATTGGGTTATATTATACACCTTCTGGTGGGCCCAAAAGAGATTTCCGCAATGTGCAATAAACTGGAGGAGTGAGAAAAACTTCTCTTTCTCTGAAAGAGTAAAGTGAATCTTGTGACTCTTAACCTCTCATAAGCCCAAAGTAAAAAAAAAAAAAAATCCATAAGATATACAGCACCACATGCCTTGTCCAAAGAGGCATGCATTTCCAAATGCAAAATTTTTTAATTGCCAAAGCTTTGGGAGGGAAGGAAAAACATAAGTGCATAAGTGTATGCCTTTGAACTTCCAAAATGTCAAGGTCATCACCTTTAACCTTTCTGAATAATTAGGCGCCTTAAGGTCCTTCTGTGATATTCATCCGCCACCCACTCTCACACACACATGCTCACATATCTAGATCCCCACACACATTTATGACCACACAGAATCATATGGGGACTCCCCATAAATCTAAGCAAATTCCTAATTTCAGGATCAATAACCTTAATTTCTCTTCAAGCATTTGTGTAATTCAATAACAATTGACTTCTTTTAAAAACACTAGTTAGATTAAAATGTCTACCAGCATGCTGTTAATAACAGCTAGGAAATGGTGGAATGTTTTGGAGGGAGTCATATAGCAGTACCCCTTGCTCTAATAAAGAACTTCAGTTTCAAAAGCAGGCAATTGAAAAAATAAGTTATATTTAGACTTACACTTTCGTTATATATTTTTAAAATTGTCACCTTGTCAAATAAATTATTGCACTTTCTATGTATGACATGGAACAAAAGAAAATATATTGTTTTCAAAAGCGTCCCACAACCTTTGGTGAAAGATGCAATAGAAACAAAGCCTACAGTTGAGTAATTTCGTTTGGAAGGGGATTCCTTTGTTTGGAATTCTGGGCGTCTGTTAAAATGTCAGTGCCCTCGCAGTAGTAGTAGTATGATCCTTGCAGAAGCTGCTTAAAACTGGTTTATTTCTTTCTCTCGTCATCTGTTTTGTTTTGTTTTTTTTTTTCTTCCTTTTTTCTTTTCTTTTCTTTTTTTCTTCTTACTGCGTCTAAATGTAGCAAGCTTGTGTGTCCGCCACCTGAGGCAAGAGATACCGGTTTCCGTTTGTTTGGCCTTGGAAATCCACACGGGGGCGTGCTCACGTTCCAGAAGCCGCTGTTGGCTGAGAGGCCGCGGTACCGTATATTTCCCCTACTGGATTTTAGTAGGCAATTTCAGCCCTTTAGAAACGGGCGGCCGCTAAGGAGTTTGTTTGTTGTTTGCTTGTTCTAAGCAGCCATGAGGTGTGGGAAGTTGTATAAAGACAGAGAAAAGGGAACTACCCAGATTTCTTTAAAAAGCGATCACTAATTGTTGTCTCCTTGAAGATAAAGCTGTTGCAAAGAGTACCTTGTAATAACCTGGTGGTGTTGGGAGATATTTTTAAAAGACTAATACGTGCATTTCGAAATAGGTCATGCAACTGCCAGTTAATCAAATTAGGGAATATCAGTATTCTCAGTGGTCTGAGTGCAGAGAGCAATACGAGAATAGGACCACACCTTTCCCCAAACTACGCACGTCACCCTTGCGCGCTCTCCGACTTTCTGAGCTGATTAAAATGCTTTTTTTTTAAGACAGATCAGGGCACCGGCAACTTAGATGGGTGTGGTGCTAGAAAAAAAATAGGACTCGTAGGAATTTGGAGGGGGGGGCATTGCTCTGGACGAGGAAGTACCCCCTCCCTCCAGGTCAAGTCTGGCGACAGGGGCTATGGATAGTGACCTAGAAGTACAGGCAGTAAAGACTGTGAGTTCGGGTGCCCCGGCCAGGCTGGACTAATGTGGCTGCGGGAAGCGGCAGATTGTACCGGTTAATTTTTATACTTCTAGGCGTCATGGAATGGATAATGTATTGGAAGTAAATGGGTTTTGCATTTGGTCACCCCTCCAAGCTGTCTGCTGGCCTTGATCAAAGTCCCTAACATTGGGAAGAGCCTGTGTCGCTGTCTACAGGCCAAAAGGGAGCTTCCAAAAGAGAGGTCTCCAGGATGTGGGTTTCTAGGGATGAGTAGCTGTCCCTTCTTCCCTGAAGTTCATTGTGAAGCGCATAAAACCCTCGGAATTAGTACCGGCCTGATTGGCTCCACTCTCTGTATCCTCCCTCCAGGCCCTGTACCAAAAGCTCTGGGTCCACCCCTGGGAGCTGGCATAGGCTCCAGGGTGGCAGGGGCACTATGAGCACCCCAGAGAGGCGCCAGTCAGAGTCATGGGTGTTCCCTGCGGGCACCCCCGGTTCCAGCCTGTCAGACTCTGGGTCCAACTTAGCTATTGTGAAGCGACATTTCTCTGGGTGTAAACTGGGCCTCAGTCCAGAAGGCATAAGATCTCCCCTCCCCAAATGTCGTTGTGGTCCTCTTTGAGTGACTCCGACGGGGATGTACGTGGCTTTGTGGAGCCCTTTGGCCTTGGCTGACAACCTCCTGAAGGCCACGGGTATGCTCATCAGACCGCATTTCCTTTCCTCCTGGCAGCCCCCAAGATGGGCCTGAAAAAGGCCAGGGAATTGGACCAGGACTTCTAAAGACTACAGACCTGACCCCTCCTGATTGTTCAGGGCTATGGGGCTCCTGGAGGGTGGCCATGTATCTTGAATCACCAAGGCTTCAGATCTTCAAGGAGGGGAAAATGCACTAAGTAAGAAGTCTTTTGTGTCTGCTGCGGAAAAAGGTTCCTTGGCCGCCCGGCCCTTTTACACGTCTCCACAGACCCCTCATCGAGTTGGTGGTGGCTTCCCCAGCCTCCCTATTTGCTCCCTTGATTCCTTTTCACTTTGGCTGGAAGGTGCACAGTGCAACCCCAAGGGGTATCTTGGGACAGCAGCTTTAAAAATTTATTTCCATTTATTCTGCCCCCAAAGAGTGGCATAGCCTTGAGGCCACCCAGGGCCCAAATTTAGGGCAAACCTAGGAGCCCCCAAGTTCACCCAGGCCCAGTGCTGCTGCTCTTCTTCCTGGTGACAAGATAGTGCAGATGCAAACAACTTCTTGATTACAAATACTAATTTCTTGATAGAGCGATCCTTTAAATTTTTCTCTATAAAGGGCTGTGCCTGGGAGAAGGGTGTCTTGGTACAAACGTGGATATTTGTCTTCTTTATGGTGCAATATTGATTTATTATTAATTATAACTGTTCTCACTGATCTAAAGATGATCGAGAATGGTGGTTATGCAGCTACTTAAATACTCATAAGCAAAATAAAGGCTGGCCTTGAAAGCCACTGTCTTTTCATTCCATTTGTTTCATCTTAGCCTTAGGATCTTAGGCAAACTTTTCATCCTTCCTTGCCTAGATGATTCTCTTGTATTAAAACTATTTTGCTCGATTTTTATGATAAAATCTCTTTGAAATATTGGAAGTTTTTGTCCTCAAGGAGTTGGTCTGAAGGCAGAAATTTGAAAAAAGAATAAAATAGAATTTTGTGATAAGAAATTCAAAACTATATTTGATACACTTTTTTTTTTTTCTGCGAGTGAAGAAGATCTATTTAAAACCAAATTCAGTGTGGAGGTGACTTTGAGCTCCAAGCTATTGGGAGCTGAAACAGAAAGGCCCCCAAATTCAGAAGGCAGATCCTGTGTGTCCTGGCAGACCTATCCGCTCTGCAAGGAATTGCTGGGTTTTTTAGCTTGCCTGTTTTCATGTATAAATAAAGATTACGAAAGGGCATTTGATGGGCATAAAATTCCCAATTAGATCAAACAGCCTTGCCTCCTGCATGGGATAGAAAGAAATGGACAACCAAGTTCCTGGCAGCTCCTCTGGCCGAGATGGAAAGGGACAGTGTTGGAGCGCCAGGCTGGCGTCAGGTCGCCTGCCGAGAGAGCGTGTGCAGCGGGCACATTGTCCAGCCTTGGGCATGCTTTGCCGTGCCTGGGATGATAATCTTCGCCTTGTGAGAAAGCAATTTTCAGGGGCTGGTCAGAGGTTCTTGGCTTTGAACAGGACTTTAGCAGACTAGACTCAAAAGTTGGAGTATTTTTTTCTGTCTTCTCTCCCCACCCCCCAAGCTTAAAAACAGACAGCCCTGCGGAAAGGTAATGTAATGTTTAACCCTCAGGCTTCCCCGGCATAGTTAGGGGCACTGGGCTTTTAACCTGACAATGATGTTGTATTTGAACAGCTGCGTAAAGGTTTAAAAGGTCTGTCTCATTGCCACCGCGGAGTTTTTAAAAGGGGTTATTGTTTGGGCGAGGGCACTTCTAGGGGACAGGCGAAGCTGTCCCAAGGCTGAAAATAATGTCCAACCCCTGTTTCTCCAGCAGGCCAGCAGAGATTCCTTTTGGGGAGGGACTGACAAAGGATTTGTCGGGAAAGGTTTTTTGTGAAGGAGCAAAGCAGGCAACTAGGTCCCCCAGAATGCCGATGTGCTTTAATTAGCATCAGGCTCCAAAGAAATGTTCTGCTGAGGCGGAAACCCAATTGGCCTACAAGTTCAGTCTCTGAGCCTGAAATCCAAGGCCAGCCCATAACAGGGCAATGTGGAGAGAAGAAAACACGGATGCCTTCCGGGTTAGAGAACTGGTTCATCATCAGAGTTAGCAGGGCCCCTTTTCCTCTCTTGTAGGCAGTGAAGGGGATCAGAAAGCAGAGGATGGCTCCAGTGCCCTGGCCGGGCCAGGGAAAGCCTTTGGAAATCAAGGTTAAAGCTCCCTGCTGCTGCCCCGAGGTTGGAGCTTCCTAAGGATTGCTAAACTCTCCAGCAACCAGAAAATGAGGGAGGAAGTTGTTGAACTTTCTCATAAAACTCTGAGTTTCCCTGGTGGTGATGGTGGTTGTTCTTTAATGAGCTCAACCACAATCCCAGACCAAATCCTCTTTATAGAACTTTCCCTCACCAAAGGAAACAGAGGACTAAGGTTCTTCACTCACCTCCTTCTCTTCTCCCTCTCCTTACCCAAGCAAAACCATGTCAAATAATTTTAGGAATTGTTCAAAGCTATAAAACTCTACTTCTGACAAAACTATAGCTTTTAATATTTGACAATTTGTGTTAAAACAAAAATTGACCTTCTTGGTTAGTAGCGAAGGGGAAAAATCAATAGTATAATTTTCAATAATTCATAAAGCGAACGCCATTATGCTAAATCCTAACTATTAATCTTATCCTTTACAAAGTCTCGATTGATTTGTTAATAAAATATCTTCCCGTGTGTGGCAATGGTGGGTATAACTCTTTAAAAACCTTCAGAAGCAAGAAAATTACCAAGTAGCCCAAGAATGTAGATGAGAATTTTATTGATCGCCCTGATTCTTCTTAATATGTATTAATAAATTCCACAACCTTTTGTACCTTGCACTTGTCAGAAACCAATGCTTTTACAAAATCCATAAAAGGAAAACATTTTTCTTTGCAGAAGAACCGAATGACACCTTTGCATCATCTCTCTCTCCTATTTGGCCCAGTCAGTTTCTAAAACTTCTCGAGTATGAGGGCGAGAGTTTTCCTTTCTTTGAAAAAAAATTTTTTCTCTCTTCCTTCTTCTTTGCCATCTATTATCAGAGTGTGTGGGAAGGGAAATCTCAGTTTTGTTCTCCCGATGGAAACCCGAGGGACGCTTTCTCCTATAACGAACTACTCCGGCGAGGAATTGTCTTCGGTTTGAAAGCTCCCAACATTGGCTCGAACAGGTCGGGGTGTGGTTCCTCTGAGAGCCGAAGGTTCGAGTACCCCACCGGGTCCTGGAACCCGGGAAGGCAGGCCGAAGGAGAGGTCAGCGCGGGCCGAGCGGGTCCTCGGGGCTCAAGGGCCGGCCAGCTGCGTGGCCTCTTGGCTCTCGCGGTCCTTCTTGCCTCTGTTCCCCAGGATACCTTGGCCGAGTCTTTGCGCGGGAGGCCCTTCCTAAGGACCCCCGGGGTGGGATGTCTCAGAGCCCGAGTAATCAACTCACCTTCCCAGGCTGCCCTGGACAAAATTAACCAGCCTGGGGCCCCACCCCCACCCGGGCCCCGGCCCTCGGCCCTCTTGGGAGCGTTCTGCCTGGGTGTGTGCGTGGAGTGCTTCAGTGTGCTGGTGGTGCCTCGGCGCTCCGGCGCTCCGGCTTCCCTTCCCAGTATACTCCCAAGGCCCCTCCTGCCGAGCCTTCCGCCTGCGTGGGCCAGAGGCCGGAGTGGGGGACACGAATGGGGCTGGCGGGCCGGGCGAGCCCCGGGTAGGCTGGCGGGCGGCGGAGAGTCCTAGGCAGGTTGTCTCCAGCGCGCACTATCTCCGGCGCATAGTAGATGTCGCTGTTGTCCATGCTTACGAGGCCGGCTGGCCCTGCTCTGGAGCACGTGACCTGCGAGGAGGCTGCGGCTCAAGGCCATTTTCAAATCTCATTGGTTTAGCTGTCATGTGGTCGGCAGAGGCATCCACGATTACACGGGGAATGTTTTCCTAGAGATGTCAGCCTACAAAGGACACAATCTCTCTTCTTCAAATTCCTCCCCAAAATGTCCTTTCCCAACAGCTCTCCTGCTGCTAATACTTTTTTAGTAGATTCCTTGATCAGTGCCTGCAGGAGTGACAGTTTTTATTCCAGCAGCGCCAGCATGTATATGCCACCACCTAGCGCAGACATGGGGACCTATGGAATGCAAACCTGTGGACTGCTCCCGTCTCTGGCCAAAAGAGAAGTGAACCACCAAAATATGGGTATGAATGTGCATCCTTATATACCTCAAGTAGACAGTTGGACAGACCCGAACAGATCTTGTCGAATAGAGCAACCTGTTACACAGCAAGTCCCCACCTGCTCCTTCACCACCAACATTAAAGAAGAATCCAATTGCTGCATGTATTCTGATAAGCGCAACAAACTCATTTCTGCCGAGGTCCCTTCGTACCAGAGGCTGGTCCCTGAGTCCTGTCCCGTTGAGAACCCCGAGGTTCCTGTCCCTGGATATTTTAGACTGAGTCAGACCTACGCCACCGGGAAAACCCAAGAGTACAATAACAGCCCCGAAGGCAGCTCCACAGTAATGCTCCAGCTCAACCCTCGCGGTGCGGCCAAGCCGCAGCTTTCGGCCGCCCAGCTGCAGATGGAAAAGAAGATGAACGAGCCTGCAAGTGGCCAGGAGCCCACCAAAGTCTCCCAGGTGGAGAGCCCCGAGGCCAAGGGTGGCCTTCCGGAAGAGAGGAGCTGCTTGGCTGAAGTCTCTGTGTCCAGTCCTGAAGTACAGGAGAAGGAAAGCAAAGGTCGGTATGAGCAGAGTTGCCACCCCAGCGGGGCGCGCAGCCTGGGAACCTGGCAAAGAGGGAGCACCTGGGTGCCCAGCGCAGAGCCTGGGCAGCTCAGGCAGGCCGACTGGCAGGTGCTGCTCCTCCCAGCTCTTACATGGGGCACTCTCAGTCCCAAGATCGTCCCTGCTTTTCCCCTGCTGCCCTGGCCCTCCTGGCTAATCCTGGTCCCACGCTGATGGAGCCTGGACAGAGGAAAGGCTTGCTGTGTTTATTTTTCCTGAGCTAGATCTGAAATGCAACAAAAGAGCGCAAATGACTTGCGGCTCATAAACACGGCCCCAGAACCTCCTTTCTCCTTCTCAGATTTGTGGTCCCAGCTTTGCCTTTCACCCAGTGATGATTTTAAGGTGGTCTAAGGCACTGTGTTTGTGTTTAAGTGTATGCACCCCGCATCCTGCGAGCTTGGGGGCAGCAAGAGGAACAAGATGGCTTGGCCGTTTGGCGCTTGGGTGGGAGGACAGGGTTCCTTGCCTCTGCGGAGCTAGGTAACCTTGGCTTTGTCTGGGGAAAGTGCCGGGTGCTTTGCAATTCATTTGCAAAGGGGGCAAAGGCAAAAGGGGACAGAATAGAAACTGCGTGGCCCACCTGGCAGGGCCAGCCTTAGGGCTGGGCTAGAGCAAAAAGCCGGGGGCTCTGGCTTTTTTCAGAAGGAACCCTGTCCCTGAGTCTCTCCTCCAGTGCCCAGAGGTGGGCCACAATAAGGAGCTACATTTCTGGGACAATGCTTTTGTGTGGGGGCAAGAAGGCATGAGAATTCAGGAAATTCTGGGAGATTCAACAATGCCCAGGCAGGGCTGAGAAGGGGTACTCAGTCCCTCGGTTATGTCTTGAAGGAGAATGGGCACCTATCAACCTGGCTGTGGGGCTCCCCGCCTGCCTAAGAGAAGTGAGAAAGAAGGGGCAGACTTGGGGACCCTGAGGCAGCAGTGGGGTTTGTACGCTTGTCCAGGCTGTGGCTTGCTTCTTCCACTCCAGCCCTGTTATGAGATGATCACTTAGAATGTTTCTGGGGACACTCTGAAAGTTTACTATTGTATGATTGTTTGGTACAGGTCAGAAAGTTGAGAGAGAGAACCATGACACAGAAGGCAAGGTACCTGCCCATCATGTCATTTGGGGCATTTAAACTAGTCTGACATCAATTACAAATCCCTTCCAGGGCCCACTTCATGTGAGTAATGTTTAATACCAGTATTTCCCATATCGGCCTGGCTGCCAGCGGGGTCATGGCCAAGGGTACATTTGAACAGACTGAGAGAAAAAAAAAAAAATTCTTGATTTTTTTCTTCTTCTCCCTTTAATTTTGTTAGAGGAAATCAAGTCTGATACTCCAACCAGCAATTGGCTCACTGCAAAGAGTGGCAGAAAGAAGAGGTGCCCTTACACTAAGCACCAAACGCTGGAATTAGAAAAAGAGTTCTTGTTCAATATGTACCTCACCCGCGAGCGCCGCCTAGAGATCAGTAAGAGCGTTAACCTCACCGACAGGCAGGTCAAGATCTGGTTTCAAAACCGCCGAATGAAACTCAAGAAGATGAGCCGAGAGAACCGGATCCGAGAACTGACCGCCAACCTCACCTTCTCTTAGGTCCGAGGCCCATGGGGGACCAGGATCAGAAAGGCGACACTGAGTTCCAGGGCCGAGTGCTGGAGGACTGGGAAGGGGAAAACAAAACCTTCATTGCTCTTTGTTTTTTGTTTTGTTTTGTTTTGTTTTCCTGCTAGAATGTGACTTTGGGGTCATTCTGTATGTGCTGCAAGTGATCTGTAATCCCTATGAGTATATATACATATATATTAAAAAACTAGCACGTGTAATTTATTATTTTTTCATCGTAATGCAGGGTAACAGTTACTGCGCATTTTTATTTGGGTCTTAACTTATTGGAACTGTAGAGCATCCATCAATCCATTCATCCATCCAGCAATGTGACTTTTTCATGTTTTTTCCTAACACAAAAGGTTTGTGTGTGGTTAGTCCATGAGCGTTTTGAATACATCAGTACTTAAAAGTACTTAAATTACATACATATTTAAAAAAGATTAAGAAAATCCACAAGCTTTGGGGGGAGGGGGACTAAAAAGCACATTTCAATGTATCTTTTCACAAAATGAATTTAGCAATTGTCCTTGATGAGATGGAATATTGACGACTTATGCCTTGTAGCCTTTCCCTTGTGGTGCATCTGTGGTTTGGTAGAGTATAAAAACAGCCTGTCCTTTCTGTGCATGTTCTGGTCGCATGTATAATGCAATAAACTCTGGAAATGAGTTCGCTCCCTCTGCTTTTTAAAATGAAAATTTGTTATGGTGGAAATGAAAGCCTTTGGTGAGGTTATCTCCCTGTTAAACTGCTTGTTTGGAGCAGTTGCGAGGAGGGGGTATAGCGAGCAGGGAAAGGATGTGGGAGAGAGAAGATTGAAGAGGCCTAGGGTCCTACAATTTGGCACTGGGGGAGGGGGGAGTGATAATCCAGCCTGGGTGTGCTGTTTCCATAGTTGGGAAGAAGGGGAATCCTCTCTCCCTCACCCCGAAGTGATTAGATTGAATTCTCAATGGGTGTAAGTTTCCCCTCTAGCTGGAGCCTAGTAACAAAGTCAGTCTGTGCCCAAGATGGTTTTTCTCAAAGACCCCTACTTGTGTGTCTTTCTTTCTTTGGTTTTGGTTGTTATTTTTAATGCTTTCAGTGGGGTCTTGGCAATTCTGACTGGCACGCCATCATCAGGGGCTGGGCTGAAACCAGTCTTGCCCACCTGGAAGCTACCGGGCCTCCATTGCAGGAACAAGAATAAGCAGCATCTTAGCATTGCATCAGATCCAATTCTGCACCCCCATTCCCTCATTCTCACCCCTATCTTAAGCGCAAGACAGCCAGGCCACAGCGAAGCAGAGGATAGGTGAGTTTTCCCATCCCACCTTGTCCTAGTTTCCTTGTGGAAGGATTTTATGCTCAGTCATTACCTTTTAGTGGTCCACATGAAAAAATTTTTAAAGGAAGAAAAGATCCCCCCTCCCCGGTAAATCCTCCCTCTGTTTAATTACAAACTGCTGGTTGGAGCCACTGTATCTGAGAGGCAAGAAAATGTACAAAGGGTGACTGAAAGAGAATTTGCAAATGAACATGACTTCCCATGAAGTCCAATGTTCCAGCAGCCGCCATGGCTTGAAAACCTCCCGCTTTCTCCAGTATGTATACTGGAGAATCCTCAGCCCAAGAGAGTCCAGATTTCTGCCAGGGAGAAGAAAGGGGAGGCCTTGGGAGAGCTGCTCACAGAGAATTCGTTACCCCAGGTGGTGCTGCGGTTTCAAAGGGTCCTCTGGCAGCTTCAAGCAGCTTCACAAAACAAGATATTTTCATTTTCCCCTCCCATTTCCCCTAAAAACAATCTATTTAGGGGCTCTAAGCGTTATAGCCCTCACCCAGAGGGGTCTTTGGCAGACTCTGTATTTATTCAGAATTTTAAACTTACTCCTCAAAACCAAGAACCTTCCCCGGTTCCAAGACAGAATCCTTTTAGGGGAGCTATTTTCTAGGGGTGGGAGAGAGCTGAGTCGGGATGAATGCCAGATTGGGAACACTGGAATCAATTTGCCCCAGACTTCAATTGGTTGGGCAGGAGGAGGGCAATCTTAACTTTTCCATTTCCCCTACGATGTGGGGAACGCCATTAGTTGTTGACAGGGGGCCATGTCTTGGAGGAAAGCTGTACACAGGCAAAGTCAGAAAGCCATTGGAAAAGACAATCAATTAGGCCATAAGCATCCATTTCCCCCCTTTTTCTCCCAGGCCTCGAGGTGGGCTGGGAGCCCTCCAAGGGTGCGCTGGGCAACTTGTACAGCAAGGAACATATACTCCGACGCCTGCACCGACTGCTTTTGTTTCGGCTCTCAGCCGGGCTTCCAAGGCTTTGTACCATGGATTTGGGAGTGACAATGGGCATTTCCCTCAGATTCAAGGCTGCCCAGCCTTACCTCTGGAGGAAAAAAAAAAAAAAAAAAGAACTCGGAAGAGTGGCTCAAGGACCAGACCATTTTAAAGACATCCCCGGCAGGCAGGCACTTGGAGGCCTCGAAGTGGGAACCACGCGAAAGAGGCCCTGCCTCGTGAGATGCCCGTTCCCGCTGGCCTCCTGGAGGCAGGGTCGGCCGGCGGGCGGCGGGTGGGAGCGGGTCTTGCGCTAGCATTTGGGTTCTGCCTTATGGCATGTTCTCTTCCAGGGCCTTTGCAGCAGCCCTAGAGAAGACACGGTACCCTGGCCGCCACTGTCCGCACGGTGCCAACTCGTCTCCTTGCCGGCCCTTCGGAGGGCAGACAGAAGGCTCGGCCGTGGCCGCCATCGCGCCCAGCTCGCGGGCCAGGCCTCCCCACATCACCCACCGGGCCATGGCGTGTGCTCAGCCTCACGTCGGGGGTGTGTGTGGCTGCGCGAAGGTGTGTGTGTGTGTGTGGTAGGGGGAGGGGACCCTCCGAGCTGCTCCATCCGTCCGTTTTATTAGGGACACATTAATCTATAATCAAATACACCTCATAAAATTTTTATTGAAAAGCATAATATCATTACAGAGGTCTTCCACCTGTTTTAAACAACACGACAAGCTGTGAGCGTGTGTGGGTGTGTGTAGGGAGGGGCTGGGTTTGGGTAGGGAGAGAGGCACAGGGAGAACTCCCCTCGGGCGCCAGGGGCCGCCTCTGAAGACCGTTCTGCCTGGGGCCGCACGGGCCCTGCGTGCCCACGGCTACACCGGACTCTCGCCAAGTGCTCGGTGTGCCCAGGACGCGCGGCTGGTAGCTCGGAGCCCAGGAGCTGGGGAGGCATCGCCGGGACAGGACTGAAAGACCGAGGGCGGCAAGAGGAGGCGAACAAATAGTCCCCAGCCCCTCCTCCGGCCGCAGTCAGGCGTACGGTCCCAGTAGCCGCTGGGTGGCCGAGCTTCGCTGGGCCAAGTCCGGCGCACGGGCCGGGACCCGTGGGCTCTAATTGCGGCGCTTATGTTAATGATGATTTTTTTTTTTTTTTTTTAATCACAGCAGCCCCCAGTTTAGCGGACTGATTTACTCCCGGTATTGGTAAATATGATCACGTGGGCCGCGCGACCAATGGTGGAGGCTGCAGCCTGCGAACTAGTCGGCGGCTAGGGCGCCGGCGGGGAGCGGCGCCGCGGCGGGCAGTGTAACCTTGGGTGGGAGCGCACGGCGCCGCAAAATGTCCTCCAGTGGCACCCTCAGCAACTACTACGTGGACTCGCTCATAGGCCATGAAGGCGACGAGGTGTTCGCTGCGCGCTTCGGACCGCCCGGGCCCAGCGGTCAGGGCAGGCCCGCAGGTGTGGCCGACAGCCCGGCCGCGGCTGCCGCCGAGTTTGCCTCGTGTAGTTTTGCCCCCAAATCGGCCGTGTTCTCTGCCTCGTGGTCCACGGTGCCTGCCCAGCCCCCGGCGGCGGCTACGATGAGCGGCCTCTACCACCCGTACGTGCCCCCGCCAACCCTGGCCGCCGCCGCCGCCGCCGCCTCCGAGCCCGGGCGCTACGTGCGCTCCTGGATGGAACCGCTGTCCGGCTTCCCGGGCGGCGCGGGCGGCGGAGGCGGCGGCGGCCCCGGCTCCGGTCCTAGCCCCGGCCCCGGCCCCGGCCCCAGCGGCCCACACAACAGGCGCCACTACGGGATTAAGCCTGAAATCGGAGCAGCCCCGACTCCTGCCGCCGTCGCCGCCGCCACCTCCTCCTCCACTTCTTCATCTTCCTCCTCTAAACAGACTGAGTGCTCTTCGGCCCGGGAGTCCCAGGGGAGCGGCGACCCCGAGTTCTCGTGCAACTCGTTCCTCCGGGACAAGGCGGCAGCAGCGGCTGGCGGAACCCGGCCCGGGGCAGGGATTGGGGCCGGGGCCGGGGCCGGGGCAGGCGGTTCGTCGGAGCCCTCAGCTTGCAGCGACCACCCGAGCCCGGGCTGCCCGCTAAAGGAGGAGGAGAAGCAGCATCCACAGCCGCCGCAGCAGCAACTTGACCCAAGTAAGTGCAAAAGAAATTGCCCCCTGATTTATTGCTGAAACCTGTAAGGCTCCAATGTGCAAAACTGATAGTTTTACTAACCTATAAAAACGTCTAGCCGCCTACCCTAGCCTAGGCGAGCAACACGCATCCATAAAAAAGCTCTCCATAACCACCTACCCTGGGTGTGCGGTTTGTTCGGTCAACAGAGCGCGGGCATGAAGGCTTTTTATGATAATTCCCCTAAGTTGTGAAAAGCGACCATCCTTGGTGAAATTAATTTAACGACCTCTCTCCTCCACCCTGTCGTCTCCCTTCCGTCCCTCCTCCCTTCGTTCCCTTTCTCCAAACCCCCCTCTTCATAGACAACCCCGCTGCGAACTGGATCCACGCTCGCTCTACCCGGAAAAAGCGCTGTCCCTACACCAAATACCAGACGCTGGAGCTGGAGAAGGAATTCCTCTTCAACATGTACCTCACCCGCGACCGGCGCTACGAGGTGGCACGGATTCTAAACCTCACAGAGAGACAAGTCAAAATCTGGTTCCAGAATCGTAGGATGAAAATGAAAAAGATGAGCAAAGAAAAATGCCCCAAAGGGGACTGACCAGTTGCAGCACCAGCGGGGCCGCTCTGCTTTGCAAAGGCAGTGGGGTTTTTCTTTGTGGGTGCTTGATTTCCAGAAACTCTCCAGCGATTCAGACATTTCACCCCCTTTTTTAGATAGAAGTGACTGTGCGGTTGGTCTCTGTGAGGTATTTGGGGTACTCTGTATTTGCTCATTATGTGTTGGAGAAACCAAGTGGCTTTTGGGGTTTTGCCCTGCCCCGCACCCTCCCTTTCCAGGCCCGTTCGTTCCTTAGGAAATGCTGTATTCTGTGAGTGCACGCTGGCTTGAGCAGCCCTCTCCTTTGTAAATGTCCTCCATGTTTCTGAAAAGTGCTGTAGTTTAGCCCCTGGCGCTGCTCAAGCAGGGGCCACAGAAGCCCTACTTCCGAGAATAAAGGCAGAGAGACGACAGTGTGGAGGTCCCAAGAAGCCCGGACGGGTGGCCCAACGGTTATGAGAGCCCGCTTTCCTCAGGGAGCCCGCGGGCCTTCGACTGAGACCTGGAAGGAAGCCGAAAGAGGAGCCCAGGTCCCCTGGTGGGGTGGGGGTGGGGGGATTATTCTCAGGGCATTGGAGGAACCACTGTCTCTAGGAGGGTTCGGCTCCCCGTGGGCGGCTGCCGGTGTAGGCCCTCTCGGTTCCTGCCTGAGGACCAGTTGTAAATATTACCGCTTCCTACCAATAAATGCTGACCTGATCAAATGGAGCCCAGACACTGGCCCTGAACGCTGTGTGCCTTGCTTTCTGTCTCTCTGCAAAATATCACCCTCATGGGACTGTGTCCCCCATCACTAGGAGCGCGACTGCTAAAAATCGGCGGGGCCCTTCCACCTGAGACGTCTCTCAGATGTGCCTTAGAGTATCCCTTTATGTGGGCAGATCCGGCTTAGAGCACAGCACTTGGGTGGCCCTTTGTGGCTCGTGCCTCCCCAGTTTGCTTCCAGTGCCTCGGCGAACTCTGTGCCCTGGACTCAGTGTCAGCCTCGCATCAGTGCCCAGAGGAGCCGAAGGGCCGGGGAAGCCAGGCAACTCTCTTGCTGGGGCTTTGGCACACCATACCCTATGTCTCCCTCTGCTCCTGGAGTCCCAGCCATTGACAACCCCTCTTCTCCCACCCTATCACGACCCCTACCTCTCCGACCAGGGAAAGGCCAGTTATGCACTCTGGAGCAACTACTCCACCTCGGCAGGGCTGGCTGTCTCTGGGAGGGCTGAGCCGGTCAGGCTGTGAGCTTCCGCTCCTCCCCACTGGAGCCCCAAAGTGACCTTAGTAGATCAAAATGGTCAAGGCTCTCTTCCGCAGCTACCTCTACCCCATCGCCCCAACCCCCAACCCAGTATCTGTGTGCGTTTAGCTCCCGGCTTGGCCCTCTGAGGGTCGCATTCAGAGGCTAAAATGAAGGTCATTGTAAGTGAGGGTTCGAGCCCAGCACAGTTTTTGCAGGCCGAGCCCAGCACAGTTTTTGCAGGCCCAGGAGGCAGTGGCGCCGGCGGCTTGCGCTGGGCGGAAGGCGGGGGCGATGGCAGAGTTTAGGGGGTTCCTGATGAAAGAGGGGACTTGAAGGAAAAGCAGAGGGAGGCTGGGAGGAAAAGCCAAGGCCCAGATCCGGCAGAAGGTGCTGCATACCCCCGCCCCTGCGGCCAACTCTATACCTAGGGCTCTTTGAAAACAGGAAGAGCCAAGGTGTCATAAAGCCATCCAGCCGGCGAGACGTCTGGAGGTAATGAGTTTACGACAAGCCCGGCGCTTCGCTTTGAAACCGTCTCATTTTGATGTTTGTGTTTGTAGGAGGAAAGGAAAAATGCAGACAAAAACTGGGTCTTAAAATCTGGACAATAAAATATAAACAAGACTGCGCTGGACGAAGAAAGCAGGGGCTTGGGAACCCCTGGTGAGGTGTGAGCACCTAGGAAATAAAAAAGGGAGTTTGTGGGTAAGAAGGTGGAGATGATGTATTTCCGATTTTTAAAATGGTCTCGATATTAGAATTAGCTTATGGTGGATGGCTCTTTATAATATTTGTCTATGGCCGCGTCTAGCTTGTTCTTTTTTGTTTGTTTTTAAAGCGCCCTTTTATTCGGGGGTGGGAGAGTTAGTGATCTTGGGTCATTCATTTACTCAGGCCCAGGGTCTCACAGCCCTATGGTCCTTGGAGTGGGGAGGGGATGAAGTTGCTTAAATGCCTTTTTACAAAACTATCTGGCTCTCCACTCCAAACTTCGCAGCAAAAATATTGTTGGAAATCATATCGATTTGTTTATAGAAAATATAACAAACAGTTACTGCTGAGTTGGAGTAAAGTGTTTTTAAAAAATCAGAAAAAAAGATTAACCTTACAGGAAACACGTAAGCTGATTAGTCTTTCCTTTAAAAAAAAAAAATCAAGTGGAATGCTTAGTCAATTCATTTTATTCTGTGACTTTTGATATAAATTTTAAGATCTCATTTATTGTGCATACATGTTCCAGTGAACGTTGGCCCAACAACGCCTTTTTGGACAACGACTCAGAGATCTAGCAAAAAGTTTTAAATTTGGTTCCCCGCTCCCATTGCCCAGTGAAATGGGCCTGAAGCATTAAAATGACAAAATTAAAATAGCAAATGCTCATGACTCAGTGCTAAGGGTAACAGTTTTAAAAATAGTAACAAAATTAACTTCTATATTTTCTTAGTTTTTGAAGTGCCTGACTTCTCTGAAAAAAAAAATCCTGTTGCAGTTGATATTTATAAAGTTGATATTTTTGTTGCATGTAGCCCATCCTATAATTGTGAGTGATCACAGAATGAGGACCTGCAGTGTCTGTCAAAAGAAGGGCTGGAAACTTTTGAAAAAGGCACTGCTGGAAGCTCTTGGAAGTACAAAAATAGTTGGCATTTAGGAGCCCCTGTTTGCTGCACTTGATTTGTTGACAGTCAAAAGGATGAAGCTTTATTAGTCTCCGCAATCCAAGCCCCAAACTAGAGAACTAGATTGGAATTGATTTGAGTCGAATCAAGGGAAGTAAAGTTAGGTCGCCTCGAGGTGGGTGGCATTTGGCCACTAGAGAGCGCCGTTGCTCCACTTTGCGATCTCGTAAAACTGGAATTCCGGTGAAGGAAGGTTTTGATTAAAAATATTTACAATCTTATTTTTAATTCCAAATTAGGATAAATTTAACAAAAAAGAAGCAATGTGCACTATTAAATTCTGCAGACGTGTTGTTAGGGATAAAATTTTGGCTTAGTCAGGATTTTAGGAAATTTGGACTATGGCACAGCTGAAACTATAAACGTTATGGTAAGTTAATGCATTCTATCAAAACAGAAGCGTGTAAAAGCATAGCTCTTTATTTACGAAGTCAATCGTGCTCTTTTCCCATTCAGATTATAAACAAAATGCTTGAAAGAAAAACTGTTCTGTCCCAAGAGGAAATGTTATGTTGTAATGTTTTCTTAATTAGGCCAGAATGTGTAGAAATGAATTTTATAGTATGTATTTTTGTTTCTTTTTCACGCCCAGTAATCACACAATTGTAGAAGATGCCTTGCTCATTACTGAGATCTGGGCTCGCTCTTCCTTTTCCCCATTCCATCCCCAAACCCAGTGATTTATCAAGTATTTAAACACGCAAACGCACCCACTCCAAATAGATTAAAAAGGCACAATCACAAAGTTAGTTCCAAGGCTTTGTTGAGAATAATATTTTTAATTGGGTATTTGCAAGGTTGGAATACAAATCGTTTACTGCCAGAATCCGTTCGTTCACCTTAAGATTTAAAGTTTTACCTGCAGAAAACAAACACAAACCCCTACCCTCCAACACCCCCACCCGCTGCAACAAAAGTCTACTACACTCTACTAACTTAAAAACTAAAGCATGTCTTTATCCTCTGGAAATTTATTAGCAATCCGTTTACCTTAACCATTTCTAGCCATTCCTTGTAAAAACAATTGGAAGAGTCTTAGACATTATCTTGTTATGTATGCCTTTTCATCTAGATCTTATTTTCTCCATTTGCAAAATATGATATTCAGTCCACGAGGACTGACCTCAGGATGGCACTCACTGGCTGGGGCAACCCATAAGGAGGATGGGGGTAGTTGAAACCACTGGCCTACTGCGCCTTTGGGGGCCATCTGGGGTTTTTAGAGATTTGCATTTGTCGTGAAAAGCCGATGTGGTGTGTTTCAGCATTAGCGAGAACATCCTCGATGGGCTCAAGGAGAGTTTTCAAGGTTAGTTCTCAAAGCCGGTGGGCCTGGTGCCCTTACAACAATGGATTATCCCCTAGAGAAAGGGGTTTGGTCACCCAAAGAACCCACGCAAAAGGCCGAATAGGGGAGGGAAAACTCACTCAACAGAGACCTATCACATTAACTGGACATTAAAACGGGAGAAGGACTGCGGGTGCGGATATGGGGGAGAGAAGGCGGTTGGTGGTGTAAGCCAAGCAGCTTTAGAGAGAGCTTCGTATTTTTCGATTCACATTTTTGACTTGTCCGCAAGACTCGGGACGTTTCTATTTCTCATCACTCACAAGTTAGGATGAGACTTCTATTTCTTTTCTCTTGGAGAAATCAGTAACTTTTAAAGCTGAGCACTGCGCCCGCTCTCGGCAGTAATTACACAAGCTTGGCGATTGAAGTGGAATCTTTAGCAGCAGATGGGCGCCGCCCGCAGCTGCCTGGAACCGACACGATCCGAACGCAGGCCCGGAGTCTCAATGGGGGGTGGAGGATCTCAGCGTTGTCAGCCCCCCGTGCTCCGCCTGGGGTCCCCACCTGCCCTGGTCCGCTCCACACCAGGGCTGAGACCCGGGAGCAGTGCGTCCTGCCTGAGGAAATACCAGGCACCCCAGCGTGAGTCCTCCTTCCCGCCTTGGAACATTTCTGTCCGCTTTAATGCCTCCCTCCCCACATTCTTCAGTTTCAGCTCTACGCCTGGTGCTGACGTCTATCAAGGGTGAAATGATGGAAACTGTATTCATGGACATGATTTCCATTAAATATCAATTAACCTGGGAGCCTCAGCCAGGCGTGCAGTGCGTCAAGGGTAAATGTACATTTCATTTCCACAAGGCCCGCTCGGCTGTAAAAGAAGGGCTTAGATTCGCTTTGATAATGCCAGATTTTAGGGTCACCCATGTGACCTTTCATCACACTACTTGGATAGGACCTAACTCAAAAAGTATGGCCCGGTCTGTCTATACTGCTGGCCCATGTTCCTTGTGTCCAGAGGTACAAAAGCCACGGCCAACTTCTGCGGGGCTGCTCCAAGGGCCGGGAGAGTTATTTGCTCTGCAGCCTCCTGGGAGTGGCCTCCCTGCCTCGCCCCTCCAACCCCCACCCCCGCTCCCAAGTGTAAGGTTCTGCAGCGCCCCCGCCCCGCTGGCCTATGTCCACATTCCCTCAGCCTCAAGGGCCACCGCGAGCCCTTGGCAGTGCGGCTTTATGGGCCCCCTTTAAGGCCGGCGGAGGCATCTCCCGGCCAGCGTGAGGCGTCCGTCGAGAGCAGCAGTAGCGTCTCTGCGCGGATCCCTCCGCGCGCTTATCTCGCCTCCATCTCGCTCACTCTTGGCGCAGTGGCGTGGTGCGAAAATGCCTCGCCGGGGCGCACAGGGGCAGCAGCCTCGGCGGCGGCGACGGCGAGAGCGGAGGGAGGGGACGGCGGGGGGGCAAGGTGAGAGGTGGCGGCAGGCAGAGGGTGTTTTTTTCTTTTCCCTCCAGAGCGGGGGGTTTGTAAACCGAAGCCAAATAGTGTCCCCGTGGGCCAGGCGCACTTTTTTTCTTGTCCCAGTGCGCAGAGGGCCGCCTGGTGCCTGAAAGGAAACAGTGGAGGCAGAAGGGCAGGTCACCCGGGGCGTCGGCGATTATATTGCGGCCGAGCCGGCGCGCGCTGGGAGAGGCCGGGCGGGCGGTGAGCGCGGGGGCTGGGTGAGGCCCCGCGACCCGCAAGGGAGGCGGTGCGAGGCCGAGGCGGCGGGGGCGAGAGCCGGGCATGAACGCCCAGTAGCTAAGCGCCCGGGGCTGCCGAGCCTCAGAGGCGACGCGCCGGCGGGCAGGCGGCAGCAGCAACGTAACCCGGCGGCTCCAGCGGCGCGAGCAGCCACCCCAGAGGCCCCTGCGGCAGTGCGGCAGAGTTGAGGCGCCCTCCCTGCCTGTTCCGCGCTGCCCGGGGCCACCGCCCTGATGAGCTCGTACTTCGTGAACCCGCTGTACTCCAAGTACAAGGCGGCAGCCGCAGCGGGCGAGGCCATCAATCCCACTTACTACGACTGTCACTTCGCGACTGAGGTCGGCGGCCGCCAAGCCGCTGCCCTGCAGCTCTATGGCAACAGCCCCGCCGGCTTCCCGCACGCGCCCCCGCTGGCGCACGCGCACCCTCACCCTTCGCCGCCACCCGCCGGGCCGGGTTGCGGTGGTGGGGGCCGCCCGATCCCCGGCCAGGACTACTTCCACCACAGCGGGGGCAGCCCGGCCGCAGCCTACCAGCTCGTACCCCCTCCTCCTCCGCATCCTCCGCCTCCTCCGCCGCCTCCCCCCTGCGGCGGGATTGCCTGTCACGGGGAGCCCGCGAAGTTTTACGGATACGATAACTTACAGAGACAGCCGATTTTTACGACCCAGCAAGAGGCCGAGCTGGTACAATATCCTGACTGTAAATCGTCCAGTGGTAATATTGGCGAGGACCCAGACCACTTAAATCAGAGCTCTTCTCCTTCTCAGATGTTTCCCTGGATGAGACCACAAGGTTGGGACGCATTTTTTTTTTTTAAGCGGGGAGAGTGGGAGAAATCTGCTTTCAGCTCACGTTCTAGCTTTAAGACTCCCTTTTCCAGTCCCTCTCTTTTTTCCTTCTTTTGTAGCTACAGTGGCTCTTACTCATAAAGTAATACAGACTTTTTCCCCTTAAAGTAGAAACGATGAAAAGATGATGGGGACAGAATATTTGTGAAGATCTCTCTATCTCTCTTGCCTGCCATCCTATATATATCAGAGCTAAAGAGAGTTGTGTATATTTCATCCCTTATACCCACTCCAGAAACCTCCAGCAACCTACAGAGGCACCATTACATTTTTTAAAAACGTTTATGTTCCCTTTTTTTGGTTTGTTTTCATCAGCAGCTCCTGGTCGAAGAAGAGGAAGACAAACCTACAGTCGTTTCCAAACCCTAGAGCTGGAAAAGGAATTCCTTTTTAACCCTTATCTGACCAGAAAGAGAAGAATCGAGGTTTCCCACGCCCTAGCTCTCACTGAGAGACAGGTAAAAATCTGGTTCCAGAACAGGAGAATGAAATGGAAAAAGGAGAACAACAAGGACAAATTCCCGGTTTCCCGACAGGAGGTCAAGGATGGGGAAACTAAAAAGGAAGCCCAAGAGCTGGAGGAAGACAGAACTGAAGGCCTAAAGAATTAACTTCTACCTTTAAATTTTTACCACAGACTATTAAATCTAATCACCAACATATGCTGGTGGACACCACCTATTTTCTTTGTTGGAAGGACTTTACCTGTATTTCAAGCTACCTTCATGTCACTGCTCTTGAGGTTTCCGGGCTTTGAGAGGGATTTGGGTGTTAAAAGTCTTTTATCGAATAAAAACAGCCCTTGAGCTGTCCTACGTAAGGGTAATTTGACACTGAGTTTATAGAGAAATTTTTATAATGATAGTTTTTAATGTCTGAGCTGGTGATTTGCCTCAACAACATAAACTTCCTAATGATTAGCACTAAATAATTGAATATAAAATGCTTTATTAATCAAACAAGTGCACTTGAACATTTTAAATTTTTCTTTATGGTAAGTAAATTAAAAAGTTAATTTTTTAAAATTATACCTGCAGAATATTTACTTTATTTTATTTGATTAAAATGTATTATTTATGTATTTTTCTTTCTGCTTTTATAATAATGGTTCAGGTGCCTTTTGTTTACTCCTAAGAGGTTTCTTTATTTTGTAGTATCTCTGGGAAAAGTCTGGGCCAAATATTTGAAAAGCACATTTAACTGAAGAGTGTAATGTGTAGTCCTGGTTCTACAGCTTTCTTAAACTTGGGGAAGATGTTAGACCAGTGACAAAAGTTTCAGGGCAATGTCAACATTGATATTTAATAATTTTTCTACAGTCTATACAAATTATGGCAATTTAATGATCTAGAGTTGAATACTTGAAAAACCAATTATAACATTTTCATTTATTAACTTTTCAGTCTGGCAAGTCGCTTTTTGGAATGTCTTTCCTTTCAAAACTTGTTTTCGTTTTGAACAGCGTTTGGTATCGACTGAAATTGCTAGGTCTCAATGCTGTGGCTGCCGGTGTGATTCCATTTTTTGAGTAGGTGCCATATTTATTTGTATTCTCTTCGCTCTGTTTGCACGCCCATTTTGAGCCAACTTACTGTGTGCATCTCAGATGTCGGTTGGTACGTCCTCTGTTGTCCTCCTGGATAACCTCACCTGTTTGAAACAAGCCCTGAGAGCAAATGCAGGAAAATCTGAGTGTAAACAACCGCTCCGTAACATAGCTAGCTCCTTAATAAAGAAATGAATCTTTTTCTAGAGCTAGTGTCTTTGAGCGCCGCAAATAACCCTTTTCCAGAGTCAGGAACAATTGCCTTTGCTCACGTGAAGACAATGTTCGCCTAAAGCTCCCATATGATTTAAAAAAAAAAAAGAGGTGGGAGTTACATGCACCCATGCCGTAAAAATTAATAAATGTGTGTGTGGGGGGGGGTCTTTTCCATTCCAGAGAAGGTAGGCATAGCTCATCTTGCTCTAAGTAATCTTGTTGAGGTACTGTGAAAGCTTTGAACTTCATGAAGGACCCGAGTTGTGGGCCCAGCGGGGGACGACCCAGAGTCCAGGTTATCCTGCTGAGCCCACACTAATGCTAGAGTTTGGGATCTGTTATTAACAAGATACCCATTTTTCATTTGAGGCTGCTCCTGCAGCTGCCATTTTATGAGAGAAGAGTAGGGGGAAAAGGGGCAGGAGAGGAGATTTTCAAGTAAACTAACATTTCTCCCCTCAAAAAGGAAAAGACTTATCATGTAGACATTGAAGAGCTCTCTGCTTTTTCTAGATGCCTTTGTTTTTAGAGAGGTACAGTTTTAACTTCCAGAGTGTAATTCATTTCCAGGCAAGGAAGTGGAATCCTATAGTTTTAGGCCTGGATCACTCAGACATTGGCGGACTGTTTGTCATTTTAAGGACCAGGGAAATGTTACCAATCAGGGTCAGAGGCAAAGCACCACCTGACTTTCTATCCAGGGAAGAGACCGTGGCTGTGGCATTCTTCTGACCTGAGCCAGGAAACACAATTTTAAGTCACGGGTGGGTTGGGGCTTAAGAAACATTTACAGGAGAGGAGACAGCTGCAAATGTGCATGCTGGATTTGGAAACATTTTGCTTTGTGTGCTGCCTGCTACTGCTGTTGGCTGAGAGAGAGCAAGGACGCCAAACGCCTGCAAGTGTGACTAGGGAACAGCCTGGGGTAGCGGGTAAGCTGGCCAGAGACTGGTATTGGCTAAACTCCAGCTGCCCTCCATCTAAGGGACTACTTTGTCTGTTAGCAAAATTTGCTTTCTGCCACTCAAGAGTACTCCCCAAATACCACTTTTAGAGCCACTGATTTGGACAAGAGTCCATCAGGTGGGGAACCTGGTACATGGATGGATGTGGAAATCAAGAAGGAGGGGGGCGGTAAAAATGTCCTCATTTCCTCTTAATTCTGTGCTGCTCTGGAAGTGCTGTACATTCTGGCCCCATAGTCCCCCTAACCACATAGTAAAATCATAGCTCATGTACAGAAAAAGACTGTTGCAGTTACTGGTATATTTGAGAATATTTGTACATGTACAAATTTGATAATTTTTGGTATATATTTGTTGGATCTGTACAGATACATAGATTACACATGTGCAGGAAGTATTGGTTAATAAATCAATGTCGGTATATATGTTTCCTTTTGTAGCTGGGAAAAGCATAGATGTGTCTCCAAATAAAGAGCTTGGGGAATTACACATCACACACACTCACCACCTTCTTTTTTACAGTGGCTTCCAACCACCCATCATGGTGTTTCATGCAGACAGGGTCCAAGTAACAAGCACAGAAGATGCTCTTCTAATTGGCTTATATCTGTCAACAACTGAGGATTGCGGCAAACATTTTTTGCTGCAGAAATTTGCATAAACCTGGGAACCGTCCTCACACCCAGAAACTGCTTCTTTCACTGGACTGCTTAGGGAATCTGCTTAAGAGAGGTCTATAAACCGTTTAGAGAAAAGTAAGGACTCTAATGTTAACACAGTGAAAGAACCAAGCCTTCTAAGTGATTTAGGTTCTCCGTTTGCAAGGACCAGAAACAAAAGAGGATGTGGGTCTCAATGGTTCCTAGAGAAAAGTCAGTTCAGGGATTGCCATTTTGTGAAGTTCCACAAAGCCCAGCACATCCCTATCTCTGCACTGGGGGAAAGAGTGCAAATATGGCTGCCTTTTTAGGGCAAAGAGTCTTTTCATAGCCCTTCTTCCCCAAGCTGAAAAGGAGGGTCATAAAGCTCTGCTCTTATTTGAGTAGAGGGGTAGAGGAAAATGGACAATTGAGATTATTTCTCAGAAAATTTTAGAATTGAACAGTCTGTTCAGTCCCACATGAATAAATCAGTGTAAAGTGTTCTAGCTTGGGAGTGCCCAACAACTTGCCCTATTTTCTTATATAATTGAACACTTTTATTATTCCTCAGTGGAGAATGTATTGCTATTTCACATCCAAGCTTGTGTTTTCTGCTTTCCCGGTGTTTGTTGAATCCTTGGGTATGTGGTGGTAGACAGGAAGAGAGAGAACATTTTAGAGGACCCTGGCTGCTGCTTTGGTTCCCTCCAAAAAAGTTAAAGTCTACACTTCTTCTGGAAAAAAAATATGACCTTTACTGACAGACGGCAACAGAAGTTCTTAAATCAGAAACATCCAAGGTCATCAGAACTTCAAGAAATACAAATGGCCTGCTCCAGAGGGTGCTGTGCACTTCTTGCTTAGGTGCACATCCACTTAGGTATTTACTGGGTGTGAGGACGTTAATAGCAGAGAACTTACACATAGACATCCAATGCAAATATTTACAAACATTACTAGGAATCCAAAGACAGTGTCTTTGAAAGGATGAGGGAGGGGGGAAGGAGGTGCCTTTTCCAGGCAGGTTCTAAAGCCCCGATGGCCATGCCCATGCATTAATGATGATGAGAATGCTAGAACTAGCCAAGGACATTTCCTTTCAGCTGAGGTTCACCGGAGCAGCTCCCATCAAAACTGCAAAGGGAATGTGACTCCTGCCTTTGAAGAAAAACGACTTTTTCAAGGCTGAAAATAGGGACTTGCTCTTTTCCTGAATAAATAAAGCCTCTCTCCTCTTAGATATTGCTTTGAGCAGGCTTTCCAGTGGACAAGCATTTGGGAGACAAGGGAAGAGGAGAGAAACTAAAATTATATAGAAATGAGAATTGCACTTAGGGGAGATTTAAAGCCAGGGGTTTCAGACGGGATCCAGAAAGACTGCTTCTTCCCTAACCCAGGGCTGAGCAGGATGATATTACCGCCTAAAGGCCAGGCACTGGGAGGTTAAACTTATTTTGGAGTTGACAAGTATCAAACCATTTCCAACCTTTGAGCTGGTTGGTGATTCTCCTACAACAGAAACCCCAAGAAGTGGGAGGGACCCCAATTTATATTGGAGAGGGGTTAGGGAGGAGAGCGCGATTTCTTGGTTTGCAGATGCCAGGTTTTCTGCGCAAGATCGCTGGCGCTGGCTTGCTAGATGAGAGAGGCAAAATCCGAAAGTACTACGCTGCCTTCCGGAGCGGGAGTGGGCCTTTTCGTGAGGGGAGGGGAGAAGAGAAGCCCAGTGTCCCCCTCCCCCACACCCTTCCCCCTAAAAAGACAGTTGGAGGGAGGTGACTGCCAGGATCACCAATCTAAGTGCCTGGGCAGTACACCGCAGTCATTTCCCTTCTCACACAGAATAAAACTGAGCAGATGTTTAGAGGCAAACCAAGACGAAAAAAAAAAAAAATTCCTAGAAAAGGTGAGAGTCAGAAACCATGGAGGCAAGAGAGGCAGAGAGTGCAGAGGAAAGGGACCTAGAGGAAGAAAGCCAGAGGAGGGAGGGAGGAAGGAAGGAAGATAAAAAAGAGAGAGGGAGGCAGGGAGGGATGGAGTGAGGGACAGGGGGAGAGAGAGAAAGTGGGGAGAAAGAAAGTGGGGTGGAGGAGGGAGAGAAAACGTGGAATGGAGGAGGGAGAAAGTTGGGGGGGAGAAAAGAAAGGAAAAAACATGGCGCTTGCAAGCTGTACGTGCAAAATCCGCAAGGAATTGCAGTAAATTCCTTTTTGTTTGAAGAAAATTTACAACTTGGTAATAGACCTTTTTATGACCTATTTGCGGTTGTCATTGGCTGAGGCTGGTCATGTGCAGACGCCGCTCGCCTTCACGGCCTTTTTCCTGATTTCCCAGGCGAATTTCCCCCTAGCATTCTGCCTTCCTGGAGCCTCACCCCCTCTTTTTCTAACCTTTGTCTCTGCAGAGGTGGGCTACAGTCGCGGGAGAGCGGGATCCGCGGCGGCCTCGGCTCCCACCCGGTGCCCAACTTGGCCCCACCGCCGCTTTGCTCCGGCCTCGCAGCAGCGGCCTCCGGAACCGGTGGGGAGCCCGCGGGCGGGAGAGTCCGGAAGGAGCCCCAGGCGCCGCAGCCCCTGCCGGCGCCGACACCGCCCGCCAGGAGCAGCCGGCCTGCTCTCCGGGTGGCCGCAGCCTTGCGGTTCCGATGCGGCTTCTTCTCAGACTTGAGCGGGTCCATGCTGCCCAGGGTGCGCACAGGCCGGCAGCGCCTGAAGGATTACAGCAGCCTCCCTGGCCGACCCCCGCCTCCAGCTCTGCAGCCTCCGGGTAAGATTCGCCCCCTCTACGCGCGCGGAGCACTGCCACAGAGAAGCTCGAGGCGCCCACCCCCTTGGGCAGCAGGCCGAAACCCGGCCAGACCTTCTACACTTCCCTGAGACCTGCGGTTGACTGTCTGCGACCCCTGCTTCGTAATCTCTCCATCTCCAAGCAGGCGTCCCCAGGGGTCTCCGGTGGGGTTCCGCTGAGCTGAGAAGTCCAGGGGAAGGCCCGTTACCTTTGGAGATTCCCAGAGGTGGGTAGCGGCAGATAGGATCCCACTGCTTGTATAGAGAACCCCTCAATCTCCACCCTGGGGAGTGTAAGTGGTTCCTCGATGCCTCAGCGTTACTGGGTGCCCCTAAAGGCCCTCTATAGTAGAATGTTCTGCGGTTTATCTGTGATCAGAGGTACCTGGGAGGCAAACAGGTGTTTTTTGAGGGTTGGGGCTTGGAGTGGGGGTAGGGTGGATTTTGTCTACCCATGATGTATTTGGTTTTTTAACCTCGGCTTTTGGTGGGTGATGCTGACTAATTTCTGGGGTTTGTGGTTTATTGGGCCTTGTGTATGAGATGGAATGTTAATATTTTTAACTATTTTGTAGTTTTTAGTGAATTCTTGTAACAACTCAAGAAAGGTTCCTCCCACACCTAGTAATTCGAAAAGTGAATTTGTATTATTTTATGTCACTAAATGGATGCATTTGGTAGGAGGTTGTAGTATCAGGAAATCTGGTGCAGGGCTTGGATAAAAAACCAATTAGACATTTCAGAAATGCAAAGCATGTGTATGATCAAACATTGCATGTGTTTCCTACTTGACAGAGTAGGAAAAGGGTAAATACTTTATTTTGCTCTCTGGATGTACTGTCGTGTTGTGGATTCTTTTTTTTTTTTTTTGGCCTACAAATCAATATTTTATAGCAACATCTCATCTACTTCAAAATTACTGAACTGAAACATTATGAATCAAAAGAACATCTTTACAAAAAAAAAAGAATGCCATTTTCTACCACAGATTTTGAAAAGTACTTGAGGATTTAGTTCTCAAATTCAGTTGCCTATTTACTCATGAACACATTGTGAAATATTAAAACCTTCGGTCAAACTGCCGCATTGCGCATGGCGTGGACCTGCGCAGGGCGGAGTGTGATTTCCAAAGCATCCAGTGGCAAAACTTAAATTCCCTAGATAATCCAATGTAACCTTGTTGGCTGTAAAAGCATTTCTTTGTAGAAAGGTATTTTTAGTAATTGACTATGGAATCACGTTAATTTCAAAATGGAGGGCCACGGTTTGTGGCCAATTGACGTCTACGGAATTGTAGTGGATCACTCACAAATATGAAACTTCGAAAGATTTTTAAATCTGGACTGTCCATATGTGGTAACTACTTTTCTACTATGGTGCAATGGCTGTTGAGATTAGTCTTTCATAATGATAAAAAGCATCATCTATTGAAAAGCAGGGCCCTGGTTGGGGGCTCTTAGGCCCTCCCCTGGCAGCTCCAGAGCCTAAGAAGCCCCTAGGTGGCTGCGACCACAGTGGGGGTGGAGAGGAGCTAAGTCCATGATGGTCAAACCCTGGTATTGAAAACTTAAATTGCTTTTTGAGGGGTTCGGTGGCTGAGCTCATCCAAGTGACTAGACACCTGGGCGGGCTACAGGTCCAATTACGCAGCAGAGGGTGATGTCATGGGCAGACAGATACGGAGGACTGAAGGGCTCTTTTTACAAAGAGCCCTCCACCCCCACCCCATGGTAGAGTTAAGAGCTTATTGGAACTGAATGGCTGATTGCATCTAAGGGAATAAATAATCTGCAAATCACATTTAAACTCAGGCCACTTAGTCCACGAGGAGACTAGTTAACGCTTTTGCCACTGCCGCAAATGCCTCCATTGTCCCTGTTAACCCAATAAAATATTTAACGAAATAAAAAGCACTTGGATCCTTAGAGCTCACAAGCTGGGGAGTGTTAACTCCCAGGGTCCTTGGCCCGCACTTCTATCAGCTTGTACATCAGGGAGCCCATGGCACGTCAGGGCCTTGATGTCTCTGGATCAGGCTGTGAGCTGGGTTTGCGGTCTCCCTGAGGACCAGGAAAGACAGCAAAGCTTGCTGTTATAAATGTGGCTAAGCACCAGGGCTGAAAAACAAATGTGTTTTCCTGTCGTATGCTCCTCCAAATAAATATATTTCGCCAGAATTTTGTTTTCTGAGCTCGAGAAGCAGGGGAAATTGAAACAAAGACAGTATTTCACTCCGGGCTGGCAGGCAGCTGTTAGAGGTATTTACGGCCTTGCCGCAGTGCGGCCGCCGGGCAGGGCATGTAGGGGCACCGGAAACAGGGGAGAAGCCACCAAGAACTCGGAATTCCGATTTAAGTCCAATTTAGGGCCACTTTTCCGGAATCGGTGTGAATAGATACCCTCTTTCTAGGACCTGGTCCCTTAGATTTTATAGTTGTGCAGAATGAGGGAAAAGTTGTGCTCTTTGAACATAGAGTTATTTTTCCTTGCCTCAAATAATGGATGCTGTGCACTAGATATGAAATTGCTGATCCTAATGACACTTGAGAGTGTTGGCAACGTGGCGATTGTGCTGGGTCTGCGGAACAGGGTTTGCAAACCGGAAAGGACAGTTGACGCTTTTAATACAGGTTTTCCTGAAAAAGAAAAGTATGTTTCCTGCCTGTCTGAGATAGGGCGTCTAAGCGCCTTTCCAGGTAGGCGCTGAAGCAGTGCATGGTGGCGCCCACACCCCGCACAGCTCCCAAGCGCCTGGCCTCGACCAGCGTCTGGCGCATGTGCAGTGAAATAGCCCCACCCGGAGAACCAACCCGCAAAGCATGGATGGGGGGAGGGAGACTAGTGTAGTCAGAGCAGGAAAATATAACCCGATCTCTCCACTCCTCCCTCAGGAATCGCTACTCATCTTTGTTTTATTCCAGCCTTCAATCTAAATATAGCTGAACGTCTTGCCCTTGACTACATTATTTTCAATCATCTTGACTCACCACCTCACCCCAATTTAAATCTGTACTTTAGAAACAGTCGGCAAATACGAGCTGGTCGCTAAAGGGAAACCAAATCTTCTTTCAAGGTGTTAAAATAAATACACACATACATGTATATTTAAAACTGTGAAAGAATAATTTATATATGTGATCCTCAAGGAAGTATATAGATTTTTTCACCCTGATGTTCTGCTTTCGGAAAAGGCCTTTCCTTTTGGCGCGTGTTCAAACCGCCAAACTTTAGGCCAATCCTATGAGCCAGCCTTCCCCGTATCAACATCTTTGAGGGCTCTGCGGGGGCAGCGGCTCAGTGGAAAGCGGTCAAATAAATAAATAAACAAATAAACGGAGAAGCTGGAGGATTTTCCCCCTGGGCTTGCCTAATTAATGGGGGAATACATGCTCCTGGACCACGAGCCTGTGTCAGTGCTGTAGGGGGTGCTGTAGGAGGCGGCCTCAAAGACCTCTTGACTTCTCTGGACTCAGGCAGCGCACACCGCTGGACGAGCTCCCAGCCTCTGGTGCGGGAAGACCTCCGCGCATACAACGAAGCTCGGGCCCACAGTATCCAGGCGAGTGCAGTCTCCCTGCTCAGCTGTCTGGCACCTTGTCCAGGAGGAGGCGCTGTAGGACAAGCGTCTCGAGGCTGCAGCAGTACCGGGGTTGCAATGGGCGCTAAGCGGGCGGGGGAGGTGAGGGAGGGGAGGAAACTTGACCCCGGGCATCCCTCTACCCGCGCTCCACCTCCGCTTTCA
This sequence comes from Furipterus horrens, assembly GCF_987537825.1. Taxonomy (NCBI): domain Eukaryota; kingdom Metazoa; phylum Chordata; class Mammalia; order Chiroptera; family Furipteridae; genus Furipterus; species Furipterus horrens. Next base: position 170,433,688 of record NW_028327171.1, read on the forward strand.
AAGTGCTTTGTGCCTCTAACGAGGGTCCGGACACTGCGCCCAGTCCCAGGGGGTAGCTTCTCAGAACAAGCGGCTGAGACTGCCTCTAGTCCCGGGAGCCCGAAGGCAGGTTCCGGGGTGGCAGACAGGCTACCTCACTCTCCTCTTTCCCGGAGGGGGCGTGATTTTAGCGCGCTTGCCTCCTAAGAGCAGGAAACTTGGGTTCTGTGGTAGGGCAAGTCCCGCTCAATTCACAGGGTCCCAAGGAGCTCCCTTATGCTGGGCTGCTATTCTTGACACTTTGCCTTCCCACGACCCCTGGTACCCAGAATGGGTGGCCTTGAAAAGCATAGCGTTTGGTGCCTCCTCCTCGGGGCTTTGTCCTGGTTCACCCAGAGCAAGGCCTGGGTCCCAGGATTCCCCTGGGGTTCTCTTTGAGAGGCAGGGCGAAATTTACTGATTTTTCGACTTGAGAACTCTGCAGATGCCCTTCTCTACCCTTTTCCACACCACCCACATACCCTTCTTCCACCATTGCTCCCATTCAGGCCTTTGGTAGGCTCCACGGGGCATTTCTTGTACCTGCAGTGGCACCCAGCTTCAACAACTGGCTCTAATCCAACCCTGTTGATCCTCCATTGTCTCCTGGCAATGCAGTTTTTCGCCCTCTTTTTCCTCTTGCAGGGCATTGGTTCTTAAATCAAGGCCTGCATTCAGATCTTGTTTATAATGCAGGTTCCTGGGCCTCACACCGGATTTCTTACTAAATCATAATGTCAGGGGCCTGCAATTTGTAAAAATTGTTGTTCTAAGGCAATTAGGATGCACACTTATGTCTGAGAACTACTTGATCAAGGATCTCTAGATGACATTTTTTCATTGCTTTTAGAGAGAGGAAGGGAGAGAGGGTTTAAAGAGAGGGGAAGGGAGGGGGAAAGAGAGGAGAGAAACATGGATGTGAGAGAGAAACATCAATAGGTTACATACTCGCTCCAGCTGAAGACTGAACCCACAGCCTAGGCATGTGCCCTGTCCTGGAATTGAACCCAGGATGTTTTGGTGTGCAAGACAATGTCCAGCAAACTGAGCCACACCAGTCAGGTCTCTCCTGTTTCCTTTATGGTTATTCTGTCTCTAGGAGCAAAGTTCCCTCCACCACTCAGAAATCCCTATAGTTCTGGGGGCTCACTCCCTAACTGGGTTTTCTAATGTCACTATCCCATAGGCTGAATAATTGCTCACATTTAGGGGAAGGGACATTGATCCCTTTCTAACTTGGAGATTTCAAAGTGAGTACGTTCAGACTTCCTTGGTTCAAACCTTTACCATCTACCTGCTGTGCAGCATTAGGCAAGTAGGGAAAGCTCTCTGGGCCTGTATCCTCATTTGAAAAGTAGGGATAATGAGAGTACCTTCAAGTGTTAACGAGGATTTTTACTTATACCGCAGTACTATGCATTAAGCACTATTCTAACTGCTTTATATACATTAACTCACTGGTTAACTACTTAAAAGAGTGTTGGAGCACATAACAAGCATTCAGTATGTATTCCTTATCATCACTATTCCTTTTCTGCTGAGCAATCAGCCCTAGACTTTTAGAGCTGAAAAAGGCCTGATTCACTCACCCAATCCTTTAATTCTACAGAGGAAAAGACAGGCCTAGGCTTGGTCACACATGAAGTGGCAGACCCAGGAACACATAGTTCTGGGACACTTCCTGTTGTTGTAATTTGCCTCATAGGCCCTGCCCCCTTGGGTCTCAGTGTCTGGCACCTGTCTACAGGTATACTTCATGGCCACACTCAGGAAGAAAGTACCCCTAGCTCCTCAGTGGGCAGATGTCAGGTGGGGAGGCTTCACAACCACATAGACAAACCTGCAACTCCTACAAAGGGCTTTAGGCCTTTCCAGAGAGCAGACCCCACTGTCCACCTCCTGAAGTCACCTTCTCCACCACCACCTATCAGTCACACCTACCAGGGCAAGAACCCTCTTTTAGAGCCCCAGGGAAAACATTCACTTTTTAGTCTCTTGAAATCTAGAGCAGGACAGAAAAGCAAAAGGCCAGTGGACAACGGAAGGGGAAGCCAGGAGTGCCCCACTCCTCATTAATCTGCTTGTGTTCCTAGATCTGAGCTCCAGGGCCATAACTGGGCCATAGCTCCCAACCTGGGCCATAGTGATGTCAAGATGTGTCTTTGAGAGGCCTTAGCCCCAAAATTTCCATCAGCCTTTCCAAATTTTTGAGATTCCTTATGCTTTTAAATACAGTTATGTAAATACTACCTTAGGCTACAGCACACATATATGTATGCACCCTCTGCAATCAGGTTTCACCCTCTTAGCCTTGGCTTCCATGACTTCTGCCTATAGATTTTTCCTATGAGGGCCTCCACAGCCCTTGGCTAAGATGCTTCTCTTGGTTTAATCAGGAGTTTACCTGGGTCATATTTTCTCTCAAAACACACATAGTCTCTTTTGCTATCAACCATGTCAGGTGGACTTTGGTCCATGGCATAGGGCAGTGCGGTAGCCCCCTAGCCATTCCCTGCTTCTGTGTCATATAACCTTCATTCCTGGTTCTCAAAAGATGGTCATCGCAGACCCACCCCTTTTGGGGACCATTGAAGCCTTTTCTAGCCACTGACCCCACTGTCAGAGATCCTGCCCCAGGGCCCATTCTTTTGGATATAATATCTAAGTACTGAAGTCCTCTTCTGTAGTCACCTTTTCTTCCCAGAGGACACAAAGCCAAAGCTCCGATGAGTGGATTCCTTTGCAGGGGGTAGGGGTGTGGGTGCCAGTAGAAGTATTCCTCTTTCAATGATAGAGCATGGTACCAAGAATATGAAATCATATTTCTCTCCTACTTGGGACTCCCTGATAAGCCCTTCTCTGTCTCTACCCCCAGCATGTGTCCCTAAGTGCCAGGCCTGGGCAGTCTCCTTTCTCTCTTCTATTCCTAGCTTAGGGAGTTCACCCAAAGTCCCATCCACACCTATCCTAGTTTTGTGGGTATTTAGTTTAAGGGGAGAGCTTAATGCCACCTCTGGGCAAGAAACCTCTTAAAAGTCAAGATCAGAATACTCTTACCTGGGGCCATATAGCACAGGCCCTTTGGTAGACAGAAGGCAGATCTCATTACATTTGGAGTATAGCTGATACCTCCTGGGACCCCTTTATACTCTATTCTTTCCTGGGAGCTGTTCTACTTTCTGGGTTGGGAGCTCTCTGTGAGGAATTCCCAGAACAGTCTCTTTCCAACCAAATGGGGAGGGATAATGACTACAATCTCACTTTACCCAGAAACTAATTCCTTACTGGCTTTTAAGGAGGCTTCAACTTCTGCTCCCCTACCTTCTCTTTTATTACCACTACTACTACCACTGAAAGTCCTTGAGAAAATACCAACAAATTAGCCCAAGCTAGTCTGCTGTCCCCATCTGATGCTCAGAGTTCTTACTAGATGGAGTTTGCTCTTTCCTGTCTCTACTCTCTCATTCATCTATAGAAGCCCAGGACATTGAGGGTTGGGGGCCGGGGGGCGGGTGGTGGTGGTACAAAGGAAGATTGTAGGAAGATGGACACTCTCTCCTTAACCACATTTCCTGGCTGCCCTAAGATGAGAAAGTAATGGAAGTTGTCTGCTTCACTGTTTTCATTTCTTTCCTCCATCCCTTATGCATAGCTAGTTACTTTCCTGTTATTATTTAACTATACAGAGTAGGCTGTTTAATTTCATTCATCTTCTGTAAGCCACAGTGAAGACTGAAAGCAGGTCCTAATCACCATCCTTCATCATCATTAATTTAAAAAATACATATCTACTAAACCCTGACTAGGTAGGTGTCAGGCATTGTTTCAAACACGATCTTTTCAGACTGGTCTTCTCCTTACTCCACCCCACCCTTATAAAAAGCTCATGACAATTGCCTAGAAGGTCATACATCCTTTGATTAGTTCTGTTTTGTTCATTTAAGGAAAAATAAAGAAAGCTTTTCCCACCCCCTCAAACTTTATTTTTTACAGTGGTTTAACAAGGACTAATTTTGAAGCTGATCACCTAGTGCTAACAGAACCAGAAACCATTTTTTTAAAGGTTGATCTTTACTCATTTTAAAAATAGATGCTATCAAATGTAAAAGAAAAGATCCTCCTAAGTGGTTAATAGGGGAAGCAAAGGAAAAGTGGATGTCATACAGTTTGGGCTAACAGCCCCCTGCTTTCTAGCTAATGAAAGTCAAATCAGGAAATGGGTTTAGAAATGCCTGGAGAATGGGTGGGAATTAGGATGCAAAGAGGTCTTTGTAGAGAGGGATCTCTTTCATGGACTTGATGGGACTTGCTGATGAGAATTTTTGTAACTGAATTTGATTTAGAAATCCTATGTGTGAGTGCTCTGCAAATCTACACAGAAGATCCAGTCCTTTCATCAGAATTGTAAAAACCACACGTTTTCACACTGTTTGGTGGCAACTCTGGCAGGCTATGGAAGGAGGCTAGGGGTCAGTTCTTTGTATTTACTTATGTTGGTAGGAGTTAGGGGCCTTTCTCACCCCACCTCCTCCTCCAAGCATAGACAGTTACACTCTCCGGTAGATCAGCCCTCAGGCCCAAGCTCCTTTTCTAGGCTTTCTCAGCAGGAGAGCATGCTCCTTCCAGCTCTCTTAGGTTCTCCCTCTGGTGGCAGTGGCAGTTCACGAGTGGGGGAGAGGGTGGTGGGGGAGAGGACCCACCCAGGTTTGGGTCCCGTCCCGTGAGCCTGAGCCCAGTGGTTGGGGCACGGTAGGCGTGGGGACATCTGACTTCCTGGTCTTGGGTTCCTTGAGAGCCTCATTTGCTTCCTCACACCCTCTCCCCTTCACACCAGGACTGTTTTATTGTTTTATAACCTTCTTTAGAGTTTCAGTTGCTAAAGATTCCGGTGGGGCTGTTCTCCACTTTCTCACTTTACCAAACCCCAAGTCTTGCTGTTTTAAGCAGTTTGGTCACTTGCAAAGGCTTTCCTTTCAGATCTAAGCAAATTATAGAAACTTCTAGGTATGTGGCTACCTTCAACTTTGCTGAGCCCATCCACAACAAAAACCAAGTGTTAACTCCAACTGCCACCCCACCCCCAAGCCCACCCAGCCTCTCCCAACCACCCTTTTTTCTATTGAAGCTTGAACAAGATCTCAAATAATTTCTGGTATAAGCAAGTAAAAAGTGGCCTTTTATTTTCCTCTTTATTTATTTACCATATCTATAGCTAGAAAATGATTGAAATAAAGGAGTTGAAGGTACTCACAGTGAATGCAGCCAAAGAATCATAAGACATGCCCACAACCAGCCTTTTCCAAATAGTACTATCTCCCAACTTAAACAGACGTCTCTGAAAAGATGCTATTTGAAAAGCCTGGGGTATTGATATGAATATGACCCTCTTGCATCCTGGATATTTGGGACTATTTAAATGTGAGGGAACAGTTGCAGTGAACCTTTATTTAGTGAATAAAAGTTTAAAGCCAAAGGTTATTTATGGTTCTTCAGAGATGGGACCTGAATGGCTATTTACGAGCACGTGATTCCAATAAACTTTGTTTTATGGCTTGAGAGTTGACAAGCCAAAATATAATTCCCACCATAAATTAGGTTAAGAGCATACAAGTGCAGATGCTTGGTTCCTGGAGCAGCGATAGGAAAGTGAGAGGTTCCAGCTAGCGCCCAGCTCAATGGAGGCAGTTCTACTCCCAGCTCCCAATGCCCACTAGGAGAGAAAACCAGTAAGTCATTTACTTTTTCCAGGACAGCTGCAAGGGTGGGGGGTTTTTCTGCCTCTCTTTTCTTCCTGGGGTGAGAAGAGGTCCCTTCAAAGTTAATTCTAATTTTAGCCTAAACCTAAGTTAAGGGAGAGAAGGGGAATCCTGGTTTTCTCCCCTCTCTCTGGACCCATAAAGCTAGGAATTGAGGATTCCCACCTCACAAGAGGGGCTTACTGTCTCTCTCTTCCCCATATGGAGCATCTGTTTCAGAAGTGGAATATAAGACAGTGGTAGTCTAGGTGGAAAGAGAGAAAGGATGAGGATGGTGATGGCTTCGCTTCTGAGATTTCTCAGAGAAGACTGCCATCCTAGAATAAAACTAGAGGAGACTGAAAACTTAAAGCTGGACACCATCCCTGGGAGGACCACTGCTTTGTGAGGTTGCTTTGTGGTTTCTCCAGCAGCTGCTGACAAAATCATGCCATGTCCACAGAGCTGGATAACAATCTAAAGCATTGCCATTTACCTTGAAACCCATTGATTTTCCTCCTCCTACGTTATCATTTGGGTCCTCATTTCCCTTGGAAATAGCTCTTTGTTCTGAACTGGAGCATAAGTGGGCAGGCAAGTCCCAGCCTTGTCTGGTCCTTCTTTGGGAAGGAGAAGACGGGCTTTGGGAGCACTAGTTTGGGACTGAGGAATTCTAAACCAATATGAAACTGGAAAAGGGGACTGAATTGCTTCCAACAGGGGATAGACGGAAAGCTGGGGCTGGGGACAGATGCTGTCTGTGACTGCCACCTCCCAAGTGGACCTGCGCCCACCCAGCCGATTCTGCATAAGGAAACACACAAAGGCCCATTTTCTCCTTGCTTCCCGTGTTCCCACTGGGGAAACCCTGTTACAAGCAGCCTGAGCCGGGCCAAGCAACCAGTAAGGTTTTGTCCAAGGGTGCGTGGAGTGGAGGAGGTGATGTGGGTCATACTCTCCTACTCTGCGGGTCTGCCCTTGAGGACTGCGGTCTCCACTCTGCGGAGAACTTGGCGCAATTCCTGGGGGCGGGCACCCAAAGGAGGGATATCTTTGTATTGGTGGGGTGCCTGGGCCTTGTAAATTTTCTGTGCATCATCTTTCCCTGTTTTATTTTCCTATGGAATTTAAGTGACTCCTGTTTTCATTGCAACAGGTTCTGGACCAGGAGGAACCGCCGCTGTAAGTACCTTCCCGTTTCTTCCGAATCCCGAAGAGGCGGTGTTAATAGCTGGGGAGGTGGCAGGCAAGGGCCGCGAGGGGAGTGGGCGGGTGGAAGAACGGCCCTGCCTCCCCTGCCCTAGCGACGGGAGGGGAGCTCGCTTTGGAGGTGGAGGCTCTAAGTTGAGCTCCTAGAAAGATTTTTGGGGCCTAGTTCACAGTCATCTAACTAAGGGAACATGCCCGCGCAGGCTTTCACGCATGTTCTTGGGCCTCACTGGACCATCCGGGCCTTCCCAGGGCTTCCCATCTCGCACAGGTGCAGCTCCGCTGCGGAATACGCTTCTGTTAAGAGCGTGCAGCTAATTAGCAGCTCGCCTAATATGTTGCGGCTAGCATCGCCTTCTGCTGTAACCAACCTGCCAAACTCCAAGGCAACGCGATCTCCCTCCCCTCAGCCCAGCCCAGCTTAACCCAGTCCCGCGTGGCCCAATCTTCTCTTGTTTTTGTTTTTTAATAATAAGAAGAAAGAAAAAGAAAAACAGACTCTACGCAGGTGTGTTGAATGGGCCCGCTTCTTGGAAGGGCTGAGAATTCTGAGCTTTAGGTGAAAGTTCCTCCTTGCCCTTCCCCCGGCCCCAACCTCTGCGGTTTGGGCGCTCCGCTGGGGACACCGGCTGAGGGAGGAGGGAGGAATACGGCTCTGGCCCTTCTCATTCACCTCCGCTTCTCTATAGCTTCAATTCGAGAATTCCTGAGCCTGAACCACTGGTGTTGCAGGCATATATGGGAGTGGGGATTGATTGGGACGGGTGAGGTGGAGGCATAGATTCTTGGAGCCCCAAGCTCGGAAGTTAGATACTTCTGAGTTGCATTGCCACTGGAAGACAGGTACATATATGAGGAGGCCCCAGGAAGTTTCAGGAAGACTGTTTCGTTAAGATGAAGATAGTGGTGGAAAAATCAAGGGGAAAAAGAACAGTAGCCCCTCCCTCACTGCAAAATGGAGATGGTTTTATTTTAATGGAAGATGGAACATGTGAGGGCTGTAAGAATCAGGCACCCTTCCTCTCTGATGAGACCTTCTCTCCAGGGTCGGAGAAACTGGGACTTGGCTCTGGGCCAGGTTTCTTTGCCCTCCAAGCTGGACAACTTAGTCAACTCCCTGGGGCTTGCGCTCACCCTCAGAAGTAGAGATTTTGCCCAGTACATAGTCCCCTCTATAAACCAGGCTGGGCTCAAGGCTGTAACATCTTGTATCCCCAGGACCCTCTTGTCTTGCCTCCTTTCTACCCTGGCTCTTGGGTGCTTATCCCTACTGATGCTCCTGGCCTGAAAACCCACATTCAGTACCCTGTAGCCGAACACAACACAAAAACCAAAGAGATCAAAAGCATTTGTACGAACACTTGTGAAGGAGGTGAATATTTAACGTGTTTGTTCATCAATAACTCGTTGGCTTTGACCTGTCTGAACAAGTCGAGCTATAAGGTGAAATGCAGGTCACAGTGTCTAACAAATATGAAAATGTATACTCTCACTGGGTCCCCATCCAGCCCAGCAGTATCCCCCAATTGGTCTGGATAAAGCCTGGGCCCAGTGTCCCCAAGACAGCAGATGTGTGGGAGCACTGGCAATAGGGAGGGTTGGGGGGAACCTCCCTGGGCCAAGGGAAGTGTTGGGGTAGCTTCAGAGCTCTTGTTAGAATTGGCACTAGGAAATCGCTAGAAAAAATCCAAAGCACTGGAACCAATGGATTGGGATGGGGTGGAGGGGGGAGGGTGCAAAATGCAGAGTAGAAGCAGGCAGCCAATTTTGCCAGACTGGGGGGTGCAGAAGGGAGTCTCCCTGCTCCATCTCACCAGGCAGAAACTAATTTTTGAATCATTAAGGGAAAGTCAAAACAAAAAACATTTTAACACCTCTGACCTACGGTCAGGGATCCCAAAGCCCCACTCAAGCCCGGGCATCCCTCTGCTTCTGAAATCCATTCGGGCCTTGAGTGCGTCTGTGCTCTCGGTGCCCTGAACGGAGGGGTAAGCCCCAGACAACACTGAGGTTCATGACGCTTTTCATGAACTTTTGTACTCCTGTGCTGCTGTCGGCAAAGCAAAAATAATGAAACTTTGTGATATGTTTGTAAATGATTTCGAATGACCCCTTGCCCTGCCCTTCACCATTAGTGCGCTGGCCCCAACCCAGGGCAGTTTGGTGCCTGCAAGCAGTGCCTGCCTCAGGGGTCTGCAGCAGCAGCAGGACCGAGAGGCCAGCCATCAGCCGGCTCAGGGCCCAGGAAGGTAAATGTGAGACTTCTTGAAGAACTAGCTTTGTCAGTCAACCTGGCTTGCCTGGCAGTGCGAAAAATAATGGACAGAGGATATTTATTTCTCTCTTGCCTTTCTTCTGCCACTAAGAGCATTTGCTCTTTTCTGGAAAATACCACTTGATGGGGGGGGCGCTGATATTTGGATCTGGAGAAGGGGAATAATAAAACAGCCATTTCTGGGATGAATTATTTTTCCTTCCCTAAGAAGACTGCCCTGGTTCTTTGACTGGTTGGTAACTCCAGCCCTGGTACAAGGATGGGGAACTCGTTGCTGCAAATTACCACCAAGCCCTTTAGGCTACCTAAACTGTCTCTGAAAATGCGAGTGACTGTGTCGGGCTAATGGTGGCTCTGAGGAAGAGGCCAAGGCTGGCAACGGTCTGGTTACCGGATTTGGGTGGAACCTGGAGGTAGTAACGTTGTCTATATATACCCTGTAGAACCGAATTTGTGTGGTATCCACATAGTCACAGATTCGATTCTAGGGGAATATATGGTCGATGCAAAAACTTCACTTTTCTCCGAAATAGCCTGAGTCAGAAGGAGAGGCCAGAAGCAGCCGGTCTAGGTCAATCGCCTTTTTCTCTTTTATTACATTGGACTCCGGGAGGATTGCCTGAGACTAGTGTCACAGAGCACCCTTTTCTTTGAGAAGCCGTTCACCTTTATACAGAGTCTCTTGTGAGAACCATAACTGATTGTATGAATTCAGGGCCAAAAGGCTAGGTTTTGGAGGACTGGTGAGTGAGGTCTGAGGCCAGGTAGCCCTAGCTCTGCCCACAAGGAGCACAAGGTTGGAGGGTGCCCGGTGAGAGGCTCCCTGGAAACTGAGTGCCAGTATGGGAAGGAGGCAAGCTAGAAAGGAGTACAGGGTCCTTTGGGATCCATTTGGGTGGGGTGAAGGTGCCTTCACCATCTTCCTGGTGTACCCCTCAACTTCACAGGCTGATGCAGTGGGACACTCTTGTCATACCCGCAAGGCCCAGCTTTGGCTAAAAACATCCCAGCTTGGGCACTCACAGAGAGCTTGGTGGTTACTCATTGCCTAAATTGATTCAGGCCAGTCAGATTGTGGTAACTTTTGGGTGACCCTGACGAAGACAAAGCCAGGACTCGGCCTTTGTATGGCAGAGTCCCCGTTCCCGCGGCTGGATTGGCGGGAGCTGGGTTGGCGGGAGCCCTGCCTGCCAGGGGGTACTCTGCTCAACTCAGAATCTACCTCGCCCACCTGCCTTTTGATGCCCACACCCCGACACATATGGGGATTTATTCTCCTTTGAACTGTGCTTACTTTGGGGGGCTGTTTTCAGACAGGTTGGTGAGTGGAAAGGGCACTGGAGGTTAGCAAAGTCAGAGGCAGACAAAAGCTGGGGTTACCTGCAGGGAATGAGAATACTGGGGATCAGAAGTACATTAACATCTGGTTCGGGCCCTCGTATGTGCCACAGCGAGTTACTTGATTACACGTATGTTATTTAGTTAAATTTGTGAAAATTATGAGATGCTCACCAACCCGGTGATAAACTCCCTCCCTCGCTATTGGCTGGCTTGGTCACATGGCCGCCAACTTTATTCAGTTGACAGCAAGTAGGAGGGCCCTATGGAAGGAGAAAAAAAGACAACACGAGAAAAATTAGTATTTTCTACCTTCTGAAATTAATGGTCATGAGTTCCTATATGGTGAACTCCAAGTATGTGGACCCCAAGTTCCCTCCGTGTGAGGAATATTTGCAGGGCGGCTACCTAGGCGAGCAGGGAGCCGACTACTACAGCGGAGGTGCACAGGGTGCCGACTTCCAGCCCCCGGGGCTCTACCCACGGCCTGACTTCAGTGAGCAGACCTTCGGAGGCGGCCCGGGTCCCGGATCGTCGCTGCCCACGCGGGGTCACCCTCAAGAACCGGGAGGCCACTACGGCGCCCCGGGAGAGCCGTGCCCGGCGCCTCCTGCGCCCCCGCCCGGAGCCCGGGCCTGCAGCCAGCCAGGCGGCCCCAAGCAGCCGCCCCCCGGGACTGCACTCAAGCAGCCCGCAGTGGTCTACCCGTGGATGAAGAAGGTGCATGTGAATTCTGGTAAGGCGTGGGCTGGCGACCTCTGGCCTGGGCCCCGGGAGGGGGTGCGAGTGGGTAGGGGCTTCAGTGGGCGCCTCAATTACTGTCTCCATAAATGTTTATAGCTGAGGGGAGCAGAGTGGGACCCTGTGGCTGGCTGCTTGTCTGTGGGTATAAAAGGGGGTGGAGATGAGGGTGGGGTGGGGAGAATTCCATTTTCAGAACAGAGGGTACACGGTGGAGGAAAGGGCGCTTTCCAAAATGCTTGGAAATTCCAGAGCCTTCAGTGGGCCGGGGAGATGGGAGCAGAGTTAGGGATCCCTGCCTGCTTGCTTGGGGAGTGTGTGGGTGTGTGTGTGGGGGGGGGGGTAGGAGTGAGCGTCTCTTGGAGAGACGGTGGGAGGGAGGGAGAGCAGGCTTGGAGCCATAGGGAGGGCCTCGGACCTCGGGGCGCACCAGGAAGTGAGCAGCACTGGCCGGGGGCTTAACTAGTGGCCACGCAGGCGCCGACCTGACCATGCTGTCTCTTTTGCCTCTCAGTAAACCCCAACTACACCGGTGGCGGGGAGCCCAAGCGGTCTCGGACGGCCTACACTCGGCAGCAAGTCCTGGAACTGGAAAAGGAATTTCATTTTAACAGGTATCTGACGCGGCGCCGTCGGATTGAAATAGCTCACACTCTGTGTCTGTCTGAGCGCCAGATCAAGATCTGGTTCCAAAACCGGAGGATGAAGTGGAAAAAAGACCACAAGCTGCCCAACACCAAAGGCAGGTCTTCATCGTCCTCATCCTGCTCCTCCTCAGCTACCCCCGGCCAGCATTTGCAGGCTCTGGCCAAGGATCAACACACGGACCTGACGACCTTATAGAAGTGGGGACCCTGGGCCCATCCCTCCCTGTGCGCCTGGCTGAGCCGAAGCTGCGGGGGCAGGCCGGGCCTGCTGTCACCTCGCTGGGCTCTAAGGTACTGTAGGGTGGGCCTGGGACTTGCAGGCCGCCCTCGGACTAGGTTAGCATCCTGCCCGAGGGCAGCCCCCTCCCTGGAGCGGGTAAGGGGATGGAAGGGGGGGGGGATTCTCTCTCTAAGTATATTATCATATGACAGGAGCTACTGAGAACACAAAACCTTGGCGAGTCATTAAACTCCTGAAAAATCTCCGCTGTTGGATTTTGAATTTGCAAATGAAGGTTGAATGCTTTATACCAGTGTAAATTTGAACATCCTCCTCCACCCCACCCCTCCAGGGACCTTTGTGTTTTAATAATGCGGGGGAGTTGAGGCAGCAGGTTGGCCAACCCTGTGCTAGGTGGAAGCAGGGAACTTTCTGGGTTGTCTATATAATTTCCAGTGTGAAGAAAAAAATATATTCTTTTTGTTCCCACTGGCCCCATGCCCAAAGAAATGAGTCTAAGAAGGAAATGGAAACGGGTTATTTTATGTTTAGATTATATTTGCTTAAATATTTATTTGCTAGAGAATGGGGTACAGGAATAACTGACATCTTAATGCCAAAACCTTAAGATGGTGAAAGGGGCTGAGTTTCAGGGAGCAGAATCAGAGATGGGTGGATTTACTTCTGGCTGTAATTGGTATTTTGAACCCCACCCCCTCCCCATTCCCCGGAAATGTGGTTGGGGGGGCTTAATCCTTCTAGAGGGAAGCAAAGGGTCCACTCTAAGTTGAGTTCTTGAAAATATATTTCCACATGTGCTTTTTTCAGCACTGCGCTACAACCAGTTCTGAGTGATTAAAGGAAAGAGGAAAAAAAAAAGAAAGAAACAAATGGTTCAACATTTTTCTTCCAGGGAAAGAAAACAAAACCTCTATGTTCTGGGTCATTAGATCATGACTGAATTTTCTGTTCCAACTGAATTCCAAATGCCCAAAATAGCCCATATAGTAGTATTTTATAGGAATTGGTGTATGGCCTATATGGGAGAGGAGGTGTTCAGTAGGGGGTGGGGGGAGAAAATGGAAAGTAGAGGAAATCTTACTTTAAAAAAGAAAGGAAAAAATTAATTGAAACTAGGAGTCCACAAAAGTTGATCTTGGGGGTTTTCCCCTGAGGTTTTTATTTTTAAAACAAATCTTAAGTTTTTTCAACCCATTAGTTAGAAGCAGAAATTGTAGAAGTCCAAAAGTTTTCAGGCCCTCTTCCTTGCCATGAAAATAGTGTTTTAAAACAATAACTCTCAAACAACAGGAAAGATGTTCTTTACTCATTTTTCTTATGCCTTGCCTGGAAAGGGGTCAAAGCTCATTTTTCTAAAATGCTGACCCTTAGGGATAAGGGAGGAAGAATCAAAAGTAATGACCAGAGTTCTTATACTTAAATGAAACAAGGCTTCGAAAGTTTAAACCCCAAAGCCTCAGGCTCCAAAAAGAAACCCCAGGTTGTAGCTATTGAAAAGTGATAAAAGGGAGGAGGGGGAAAGGGTGAGCTTGAAGGAAAGTCAGAATTGGGGTTATTTTTTCAATGCTTCAGAACACTTTAGAAGGTTTCAGTGGTAATTTAAAAAATACATTTAAGTGTAGGGGAAAGAAAAGACTTTTCTCTGCAGCTCTGCAGCCGTGTTCTTTGGTTGGGTGTCTCCTGAGAGCTGAGGGCAGGTATTCAGTGGAGTCCCTAGGCTGAAATTCCACTTCTCTAAAGTATCTTCCAAGCCTTGGTCTTTTGTATTAGACCCTGGGGACAGCTCTTTGTTCCTCCTTGGGGTGAGCCTGGCTCTCAGACTTGCACATGGCAATACTTGAATATCAGCACGTCGGGATATTAAAGATGGATATTCCTGCATTATTCACATCATTGTTTCTATGACAAAAAGCACAGAGTTCATACATAGTCAAGATGTCTTTTTTCTGACGCCCTCACGTTGAGAAGCTGAAAAGGTATTTTACTGAAGTTCGGGGCTAAATTACAGAATCAGGTTCATCCAGAGGACAAATTTTCTATTCGATTAGCTGTATTTCAGCCGGGAGGACTGACCTCTAAACCCTTAACCTTTTGGACTCTTAACTACCCTTCTCTTCTTTTTTTCCCCTCTAACATGGAGAGCAGTCTTTGGATGTAGTATTTGAAAAGAGCCGCTATCCTCAGGCAAGTTGAAAAGTTGCTAAGATTCTTTCCTTAAACCCAAATCTGTGAATACATTTAACTTTTCCTTAGGAGGGGAGAAAAGTATGTATTTTCAAAGCATCCAACTACATATACAGGCATGGGAAAAAGTATGTTTACAGTTGTAATACAAATGAATAATACAATAATTAATAAATAATAATACAAGAATAAAGTCTGTGTTTCATGTACTCACAACTATAAACCTACTTTTGCCAACACCTGTATATTATAGAGATTATTATATAGATTTTCCCCTTCCAGAAAGTTCAGATCACTTACCCTAGCTTTAGACAAAATGCCAAAATTACTTAACTGGCTTTACCCCTGCCCCAGTAGAAAGCCAAGAGGCATGTTTTGATGAAGAAAATCCAAGCTCATGCTCAAATATATCCCCGTTACTTAGGAAAGTAATTTAATCAGAGAAACTACTTCTTTGTTTATAAGTCCTCAGCTCTCCTTCTCAGCTTCCAGGGATTGTCTTTTGAAATGTTAATGCAGCCTGGATGGCCAAGAGGGCAGCTCAAGATCCTGGGGTCCCAACTGGACCCCACCGTCCATTTGGGCCTACAGGAGTCGGGCAGGGAGGAAGCAGGGTCCCCCCAGCCACCTAGGGCTGGGGAAGGAAATGTTTCCTTCTGGGAACATGCTCTGGAGAAAGCTAGATGTGGACAGGCTCAGTGCCCATTTGCTTTTATTTGTTTCTACTTTGTTCCCCCAGATATGAGCCAGAAGTGTTTGTTTTGGTGGTGGTGTTTTTTTAAAAGCTGTATTGGGGTTGTGACTAGGGGGAATTAAGTGTTTGCTGAGGACATTGCTCCTCAGACTCCATCTCACTTTGTCCATTGCAGTCTTTTGTTGGGAGATGACATTGTCAGTCAGCTCATGGTGTCTGTTTCACACAAGATACTTTTAAAATAGAATTGACCAATGTACTGCTGCCACTGATTAAAGTATTATTTATACTAATCGTTGCTTGTAGTTTTGGTGTAATTCATTGATCTATATTTGAAATAATAAAAAGTATAGCAAAATCTACCTCCTGTTTGGTGCCTCCACAAAGCATTCTTCATTAAGTCTTCTGAAAGTTAACATTCAATATAAACTATTTTTTATTTTCTGCAATGTGCCTGGCATATGATGTTTAAGCTGTGTAAGGCTTAGCTATTCTATCATTACATCCTCCCCATACATACATACTCCCAATTTGGCCACCATATTTTGTGAGCATTAGGAAGCCTAGGATTGAATTCAGGCTGCTGGGTGGTGGGCATTATTTTTGAAAGGAAATAAGTTACTGGCCTAAAAGGAGGATTCAGGATGGCTTTCTGCGTGGCTCCAGTCAGCCTCAGGCCCCTTCAGCCTCTGAGACTGGTGCTTGAGAGATCGCCCCACCTCCCAACTCTAAGGGAGGGTGTACTGAGTGCAGGGTTCTGGGTGAAGCTGGGACTGGCGGTTGGCTGCTCTGACCTGACCCCTCTGGCCTCCAGTCTTGGGCTCCTACTTCTTCTGTGCTGCTTAGCCCCACTTGGGCCTTCAGCACCTGCCTCTCCATCCCCCAGAGCCCACTTTGCCCTCCAGACGACAATAAACATCCCCACTATAAAAAGTGGTGTGCGCTATTTTTATCGCGAGGTCTTTTCCACGTTTTGGCCTCGCCTTGAAGAGGGGCCAAGACAGGAGTTCCAAAGTAGATGGGGTGGGAGGGCCTTGCTCAAGACAGGAAATGAGCAGAATGCGTAAAATCAGACATGTGTCCTTAATATATGGAAGCGCTCATCTCAGACGCGTGGACATGTGTATTTATAAGTGCGTAGAGAGAAGTTCAAATATTCAGACAAATTTTATGATTGTCCTTTGCCTGTCTTCTGGCTAATGGCTCCTCCTGTGCCCACCAATACATCAATAGGCTGTGTGTACTGAATCACTGGCTGGAATGAGGAGAGAGCGAGTGCATAGCCCAGCCCGCTTGAGTACAGTACAGTAAATCGGCCCCTCGGCAGGCAGACAGCGTTTCCCGCCCGCCCGCCCGCCATGTTGGGGAGCCCTCCCTGCCCCCCTCGCCGGGCTGGCGGCCCCGGCTCGCTGGCAGCTGGGGGAGGGCCTTTCATAACCCGGAGAATTTTCAAAGTGCGAGGAAGATGATAAGAATAGATTTCTACAAGTCCCGACCACGTGATTGGCGAAATAATTAATTCAGCACGTCCCTTAAGAAACACGGAGTCGTCATTAATCTGCCACGCAAAGGGCTCTCTTCGACTTGGAAAGTGCAGGGATCCCAAGAATATCACCCGCCCAGGGGGGCCCCCCACACGGCGCGCGCGGGAGTGCAGCCGGCAGGTAAATATTTTGGCGACTTTTATTTCTTCAGATTTAAATCCTTAATGAATTTAGCTGTCAGGGCCGCTGACAAATAGTTCCTTTTGCTTCCTGATTTGGAACCGCGTGCAGGCGAGAAGTTGTTAGTGGCTTGGATGGTGACCTTTGGTTCAGCAAAGCTTTGCACTTATGAAAAATTACTGAGTGCGGCCGAGTGTGTGTGTGTGTGCGCGCGTGAGAGAGAGAGGACAAGGGGGCGAGGGTGCGCGCGGGCTGCTCGGAGACAACAGGAGTTGTAAAAACCGCCTAGCTGGGGGACGCGCCTGGCGCACGCTGGCCGAGGTTGCCCGGTAGCCTATGTCTGTCTACCCGGAACAATGGTCGCTGTCATGGCATCTGCCGCCTATTCTTAAATCGGCAAGAAAAGGCCCCAGCCCTCTTTTCAAGCGAGGGTCGTAAATTTTTCTTTGCGTCATAATAGGAGGCTATAAAATAGAGTTGAAATTTTACCCCAGGCAGGTTTTAACCAACAGATAATGATTTCCGAGTTGCTTCTCCCATTCCCCTCCCTTCCCACACAAGTTCTGCTGCTTCTGCCATCCCAGCAGGGAGTTTCCCCTTCTTCCCCTTTATTTTTATATTTTTAATTCTGGGGTATGATCCAAAATAAAGGCAGGGGAAAGAAGTCCTTGCCTCCGTAGTGAGAGACCCTGGGTCTAGGGGTAACCTGACAGAAGGGATATGAAAGAGAGGCCAGAGCGACCTGCAAAGGCTGTATCTCTCGATTGCTCCCTTTTTAGCCTTTTTTCAGGGATGGGTCCCAGACCCACTCTGCTCCCATCCCACCCCAGCCCATCCCCATCTTGCCAGAGATCTGGACTGGGGGCAAGGGGGAGGCATTCTTCTCCTCTAGCTCGCAGCTCCCACGGGCATGCCAGGGAGGAGAGCCTCTTTATGCACCTTCCCTCGCTTGGCTTTGAGGATGATTTCTGCTCTTGGTGGTGGTTTGGGGATTGTGTGTCTTCTGATTTCTTTTTTTTGGTGTGTACATGTTTCCCCACCAGACAGAGACAAAGTTTCCTCCGTTATGAATTATACATTCAAACAATAACACATTAATTCAATTATTCAAAGATGACAAATGTTTATGTGCTTTGCAAGCGACTCTAGCTCAGATTCCCGGTGCTTTCTCTGAGTTGCTCGCCTTTTTCTCAATGAGAATTGGCTCCCCTCCCACCCCCAACCCCACCCACTCCAACCCACCTCCACATCTCCTGGAGGCCCGGAGAGGAACCCACAGAAAAAAATTAAAAAGCCTCCCTAGCCCTGCTGGCAGCCTGGCAGCCAACAGCCTCCCAAGGCCCGGGCTTGGCGGGTACCGGCCAGGGCTATTTTATCAGTGTGACAATTGCCCGGGTTGGTGTGATAAATCATCGTAAGTAATTCCTGAAAGGGTGCGAGGCTGTTGGGGGCCGGGCGAGGACTGTAAATCTTTCCGGTTTATTGCTCTATGAACATATGCTCCGATTGAAGAAGGCTTAGATCCTTTACTAGAGACAAATTCCTGCAAAGGGGCTCCCCTCTTTGGCTGGAGATTAACACTTGCTGAGGGCTGGCTGCTCGACCCGGGTGGGAGGCTAGGGGGCGGGGTCCTCCTGGCGAGGGTGGAATGGGGCACCCATGGTCCAGCTTCATGAGGCTTCCCGAGTGGGCCTCCAGCCAGGCCTGGCCAGGTGAACAAAAGAAGGGGTCCTCTGACAGGTCTGGGGGCTCGAGCCTCGATCTGCTCCCTGGGACTTTACCAGGCCTCTGGAATGGGGATGCGGAGAACCTCACCCCCTTCCCCCCTGGCTCTTTGTGGCTGCAGAGCACATTCGCCCTTCGGAGACCTTGCAAGCTACGACGGGGCATCTGCTCCGTGCCCATTGCCGCTGAGAATCAGCGCTGGCTGTGAAAGCC
Organism: Furipterus horrens; assembly: GCF_987537825.1. Taxonomy (NCBI): domain Eukaryota; kingdom Metazoa; phylum Chordata; class Mammalia; order Chiroptera; family Furipteridae; genus Furipterus; species Furipterus horrens. The sequence goes on from NW_028327171.1 coordinate 170,452,372, forward strand.
AGACTTCAGGGAAAAGCGTGGAGACCCCTGGATGGTGTGGGATTCCGGGGTGCAGGCGGGCGGGGTGAAGTGTCGTGGCTCACTGGAGGGCCAGCCGCAGGCTCGGGCTGCCCAGAGCACACTGCGGGGAGCTTAACTCTTCTGACCACATGCAGAATTGTTACCGTGAATTTTACCTGACCACTCAAAGGGTGCTGGGGACCTGTCTTGATTTAGTATTTCTAAAACATAAGTTCCCTCCTCCCCCAGATAAACCTGGCTTGCGCCTTCTTAAAGGTGCCGCAGGAAGCGGGAAGGCACGGCCATGCAGGCACAGCCATGCAAGCACAGCCTGCAGGATCCGTGGGCCCTGCCCAGATCCAGAGGCTCACAGGTCACCGCAAACAGCAGCTTGGCATCTCGGCTGCTCCAGGCCACGCAGGACCCTGGATGGAGTTAGCAAGGTGCAGAGAGGGGGAACCACTCTGGAACTGCTCCGGGTCCTGGCCGGCTGTATATGCGCTCCTGTTCTGGCTCCCATAGTGGCATCTCATCTGCCGCATGGCGGGCGGAGCCAAGTCCCCGAGCAGAGGTGATGTGATAGTTATGGTGGGGTAACCGGCCTGGTCTGTGAGCTGGAGGCTCCAACCTTGGGATGGGAGACTGCGCTGTGCTGTAATGTAATTGCCTCACCCTGGGAAAGGGAGAGTGGTGAGTCAGCCTCAGCAGCACCTTGCCCAGATGAGTGAGGATGCAGGGGAACTGGGTGCAGACGGGGAGCCAAGAAAACCCTGAGCATCTGATGTTCCAGAGCCGCCTGCGGAGAAGCCTCTAAGACAGGCAGCCTCTAGAATTTACGTCCCAGGACCAGTCTCAAGGAAGGCCAGGCCAGGGTCAGAAGTCGTAGGAGGAGAGACTCCCAGCGCCCCAAATCCACTGCTGAAGGCCTGGCTGGAACTAGGTCTTGTCCCGAGCAGCCAGTTGAGGACTTTCCTTTACCCTCATACCGACTAGTGTCTGCCCCGGTAAGGGGCCTGGATCCCACGCCTCCTGCCCATCCTCCCAGCTGCCAGGCCTGGCTGCGCTCTGGGGGCTGGATGGTGTAAAAGTTTCACTCTCAATCAGTACAATCTCCCCCTGGGGTCACGTGAACAAATATGCTCGCTTTTGAAGGCAGCGTCTGTATTTCCTGACTATGAGGGGGTTTCCGGGGCTCTCTCCAAGTCCAGAAAGGACCGTATTCCAAAAGCAGAACGAACCCCCGAGCTCTGGGGGTCCTGGGAGGGCTGGGCAGGAACCCAGGAGTGGGTGGGGGCACGGGCAGCCACCGCTCTGGCCCTGCGAGCCGACAGGCAGGCGGGTGGACCGATGGGCGCGCAGAGCAGGCAAAGCCAGCCTGGGGACTAGAAACTCGTTCCTCCTGCGTTTATTGGTAGTTGAACCTCAGCCTGGTTCCGTTCTACCGGGAATTCCGTGTGCTCGGGTATATGGCCGCGTCAGCGAGCACGCAAGACCAGGGTTGGGACAGTGTTGTCTGCAGACAAAGGGGGAAGGCTAGCTCTGCCCCCCACTGGCGCCCACTCTGAGGCCGAGGACACCGGGTTTATGATAAATTGGGATCCAGGTAAGCAATTGCATGACAAAATGGAAATCTTTGGGTAGGGGGCTGCTTGCTGCCCTGAGTGGGATACTAAATATGATTTATTTTGTGTAATCTGTGATCTTGATTATTGCCAATTGTTGAGGCAGCCTGCGTAGACCTAGATACATTTCTACATATACATCGAGGACGGTGATTAATCGTAACAAGGCTCACTTTGTGGGAATGCTCCCCGCCTACCCAAAGGTTAGGAGGACACACTACCTTGCCAGATTTGGAGGGTGGCTGGTGGCATTGGGTGGGGAGAGGAAGGTGGCAGTTTGAGAAGTCAGTGAGGGGGTTGGGGGTTGGAGGAAGTATTTGGGGGGTAAATGTGTAGTTATGAGAACGGGCTGAAAATGAATTAAAAGAAACTTTTTTTTTACACTGTCACTGCCAAAGTAAGATGGAGCATCATATTAATTCAGTGTCTTGGGCTGCCCGGCTGGGCGCAGGCAGGTTGATTTATATGTATTTAAAATAAACTCTGTGGCCAGCCAGCTCCCTGCATTGTTCTGGGAGCTAGTTCCACATACACAGACCTTTATCTCTTGCTCTTGGCTTAATTTTTTTTCTTGGAAGGTTGAAGTTCCATTCGAGATTCCCTCCGCAAATTCAAGAGAACCCCCAAACTACCCAGAAGAGTTTGGGAGGCTTCTCCACACTCCCCCTCACTAATCTAGGGTTTTGACTGCAAGAGTGGCAGAGAAAGGTTTATGGCTTCTGGGTTGTTCTCCCCAAAGAATCAGGAATGAAAGCTAAATTGTATTTTTATTCCAGCATCCCATCCATTCTTTTACTATGTCCTGTGGCTACTGGCATGGGGAGGACAGAACAATCCATCCCCTTTGCAGGGACCAAAGCCTGAGTGAGGAGCAACCTGAGTCTGAGTAAAGGGCTCCACGCTCAAGAGAGTGCCTCAGGGTTGGGTCAGAGTGGGCCTTTATGGGGAAAAAACCCAGAAAACAAGGAGCACTCCCCTAGCCTAGGTTGGGACTGGGCACCAGTGTGAGACAGACAGACTTCCAGGGGAGTTGCCATCAAATGAGAGCAGTGAAGTTGTTTTGTCAATCGCCTGTGGTTGGTTTCATCAGAACCTAAAGTTGCTGGATAATTTTCTTCACTTGCTGCCTTGGAATTGTGCGCCTGCCAACTTAGTTGAATCCAATTACTATGAGCAGCATTTCATTTGGCCCCACGGAGTACTCATAACTTCCCCAAAATTCCAATAATCTGCACCCTATACTAAAGGCTCCCTATCCTAAAGACTTTTCCCCGGGGACTGGTGGGGATGAGGTATAGGGTGGGCCTGCCCAGGACTAGCTCCTCTTTGACAGCTCTCAGACAAGTTTTCCTCCTGCTCCCCCAGTTTCTGGCTGTGGAAAGGGTATTTGAGCTGGTGGACCAGAGCCAGCTAGGTTAAGCCTCCGATTCTGGACAAACAAGAAGCTGAAGTCCACCAGTACTGGATGCTGGGTGGGTTGGGGAGGGAGCCCGGGAGAAGGTGGTGGTGGAGACTCTGGGAGACCCACCTTTGGCTACCTTAGGGTCCTCTTTTCTTTCCCCAAGCCTCTAGCACCCAGAGCGCACAGAGCACCCCGAATGCCCAGTTGCAAACTTACCCTGTTCCTCCGCAGCTGAGAAAACAAAATCTAGATACCTGCATCCGGGGATCAGGGATTGTGGCTCTGGGTGGTTTCCCAATTTAGCCTTTCTTCTGAGGGGGAAGGTCCTACTTTTAAGGAACGCTTTTCTCATAAATAAATAAATAAAATCAAGAGGCAAAAGTTGACGTCCGTCCACGTGAATGTATCATATAGAGCAGCTTCAGGATTTGCCGGTCTGGTCGGTGGGCCTGAGTACATCGCACCTCATCCAGAAGCCCTTGGGGCTGGCCCAACAGAGTGGACCCCCCTGGATCCAGGCGGCTGGGAAGCTGAAGTCAAGGCGTGATGTTAGGATCTCTACTGGGCCAGGATCTCTCCGAGGCGCTTCCGTTGGGTGTTCATTAAGGGTGAGTTATTGCTGCGTGAGCCAAAGGTCACTTCAAAGGCTTATGGCTGCTCGCTCTGGTCTTTAAAAGGGTCTGGAACGCTTTGTGTGGGGCTTTCCCAGCTTGGTTTAGTGTTTGCAAACTACTGAGTCTACAAATTGCACAGGACAGATGCAAGAGAGGGGATTGTGTATCTACTTTAACCTGAGGGGCAGGTACCCATTGAGCGTCGGCAGTGTAGAGCAGCTCGATCTGTTTTGGGGTAAAGGTGTAAGGGATGTTTGTTTCTTAGGTGGTTTGATCCCTAAACAGGTGTGTGGGCAACCCAGGTCAGGAGTGTGGTAGGTACTTCCTGGCATAAAATAAACTCAGGGAAACCATCAATATACAATGTACAAACCGGGAAATAGTGCCCAGTTCCCACTTTACTGGGGCTGCCTGGGCAGCCATTGATGGACACTCACCTAGGCCTGTGTATATAATTTACTGTCCTTTGCTGGTGCTGTGCTGTAGCCTCCCTCCCACTCTAATTCTTCACGGTCCCATTTTCTGCTCTTAGAAGGGTAGACTTGATGTGGAGGATTGGAGAACCTGGAGCACTTAGAGCTTGGTTGGAGCAGGAGAGGGACTGGTTTTCCTGCACCTCTGACACACTTGGCCCACCCCCTGGCCAAGGGTGTGATCCTTCCCTCAGGTCCGACTCCCCCTTCTTCCAATCAGCCAAGGATTTTGGTGTTAAAGGCTGCGTGCTCCCCAGGAACCACCAGTCTCTTTTCTGCTTGAGAGAAGGTACCCTGAATGGCTGCAGTCACATTTTACAATATTCACATCGATTATGACACCCTTAAAGGGAGTAAAGCCTCTCGACTTGTGTTTGTAAGAACCAGCTGCCACTTAGAGTTTCCTTTTTGTTCCAGATCCACCTGAACAGAATATCAAAAGGAACCCGAAGAGCCTACAAAGAGTTAGAGACAAAATTCGAGAAACACCATATACATGCACACTCATACACACAATTGTGGTGAGTGACATTTAAAAAAAATAATTTCCACTACATTTTCATCTGTCCTGCACCTCAAGGTAGCCATCTCAGGATTCATACATCAAGACATAAACAAAGGGCCGCTTTGAAATGGATCACCTCAGTGTGAACTGCCGCCTTTACATGATAACTGATCATCCGCTTTCAAATTTATGGCGCTTTACTGGGGAGCCCAGTGCCTTAAATGCAGGGTGTATTACGTACTGAGTTATCTGGGCTAAATAAGAGTGGTTTAGAAGGCCCATCCAGGGTTCCCCATAGGGCAAAGGAGGCTCAGGCTGAGAGATCAGGAGAACTGGGCAGAAATCTTTGAGATAAACATATTTCCTTCTGAGCAAACCCTAAAAGAAGTAGTTACAAAATCCCGAAGTAGCAAAGCCAACAGGAGGGAAGAAACATCGCTCGCTTCCAGTGAATTAACGGGGTTACTCAGCAAGAGTCGTGTCTACGGGAAAGAGATCTGTGGGCTTCCAAGGCCCTGGTTTAGGCAAAACAGGGAGAGGAGCTGAGGGCAACTCGAACGAACCTTAGAAAAAATTTGAGACTAACAGAAAGCAACCAGCATACCATCGCCTTCCCCTTCTCTTTCAACTTGCACGATCCGACTCTACCCGTCTGTGATTTACGACCACTGAGCACTAGTCACAGCCCGGAGACGGCCGCCCGTTTCCTCCCCAAGCTCCTCGCCCTTTCCACGGCCGCCGCGGGCAGGCAAGCGCTGGGCCGGTCTCCGCGCGACCAGCCGGCGAGCCTTCTGGCGTCCCCAGGCCGGGGCGGGCAGCAGGTCTTCAGCCCCGGCGATGCTGCGCGCGTCCCTTCCCGTGTCTGGCCGCCCAGCAGAGCTGCTCCAAGAGGCGGCACCGGCCACTTTATATAATCCCCCTGCTCCGGGGGCGCGGGCTCGGGAAAAGTGCGGAGTAGGGCATTCTTTTGCTGCTCTTCCTCCTACGTTGAGTCCGTTTTGCACTTCTGAAAAGTGCCGGGCCTGGGGAAGTGTTTTTCTTTTCATTCCTTACTGAAGCGTTTACTGCCGCCGTGCTCGAAGTCATAAATTTTGTTACAAACCGCAATGACAGGTGCATTGATATGCACCGTGAGAGCTCCAGCTGCTTAATAACCCCGTCCCCTGGCCGCTGTGAGCGCCTTTTATTTATTCGGTATCATATTAGGTATTGATCCTAGGCAGAATTAAGTGCAGTGAGCAAGTATCTGGATTCAGCTGTTTCGGAGGCGCGGTGGGTGCGGCGGGCAAACGCCGCCTGGGGAGCCGGCGGTGGTCGCTCAGAGGCAGCTTTCCTTCCGTCAACTTTTCGGGACCTCGAGAAGGGATGAGCCAGACCCCCGTTTGGCGCCCCTTCCCCAGGAGGGGCCGGGGATGGCGCCGGCAGGGTTCTGGGGAGGCTGCCGCGCCGCTTCCTTAGTCTGGGGCATGGAGGGGAGGAGGAGTGTGAGGAAAGGTCTGCTGAGGACTTGGAAGACTGCCCCTCCCCCCCCCAGGGGCTTGTCTTCACCCCGAGGCATTTGGGTCCCAGAGCCCAAATGAGCGGAGGTACCAAAGGGTGAGAAAAGAAAGCCTTAAAGAAAGGGGGTGGGGGGGTGGTGATCGAAAAGATGAGCCACTGAACAGTTGACCATTGTCCAAGTGATTTATGACCCATTCCTGCTTTTTAGGTTCAGGCAGAGTTCACAAGGAGTAGGGATTTCTGGAAAGAAATAAGCTCTTTTTTATTTTAGATTTTTTTAAAAAACCAGTTTTGTAACAATATTCTCAGGTTCTGTTTTAGGAGAGGTGGCTTCTTTAGGGCACTGTGTATTTTGGGGGGGTCTGGGGAGGCAGCAAAGTCCTTCCCATTTAGGCGAGGGCTTCAGCCATGGCTTCCGGGGAAATGGACATTGGGGTAGGGAATCACCATTGTGTGTGCCTTGAAATTCCTTAATACAATGAAAACAGAGAACAGACTCTGTGGTTACTCACAAAGCTGCCCACTATTTGCACTTTTGACATCTGTACACAGCGTGTTTTCTAGGAATATGCCATAGAAACAAATACATATGTAAAGCCATTTGTTTCAAAGACCTGGTCAGTTCCTAAGGCAGCTGTTTTAATGTGTCTGGTTCACCTATCAAGATAACTTGATTTACCTGGGAGGCAAGAGGGGGATGTTTTGCTTGCATTGTTGTAAGTGGAATGACAGAAGCAGCAATGAGTTCTGGTGGTCTCAGTGTCAAATGTGACTATTTTGACATCCAGAGGGCCCAAAGTTTAAAACTGGAAGCAGGAACCCAGAAAAGTACAGAAACTTAAGCAAACTCACAGTACCTGGTGCATTTGCCTGGAGACATAAAAATATTAGTCATAGGATAAAGAGGTAGCTGTCCATTTGACATTCAGAAACTTTATGAGTCAGAGAATGTATGAAGTGAATTGAAAGAAAGATTGAGACCAACTTTATTGAGTAGATATCCTAATTGCCTACATTTAATAACAATTGTAGAAATAATTCCTAAAATATAATATCCTAATATTCTATTATCCCACTGAGAAGGGCCTTTTATCAAGATAAATGGCATAGTCACTTATATTTTAAAACAAAAATGGCAATACTACTACCAAACAAAGGCTAATATAAGTAATTATTTATTTATTTTTTAATTACTTTTAAAATCCTCACCCAAGGATATGTTTTTATTGACTTTACTGAAAGAGGAAAGGTGAGAAAGAAACATCAATCAGTTGCCTCCCACACATGCCCCAACTGGGGATCAAACCTGCAACCTAGGTATGTGTTCTGACCAGGAATTGAACCTGCAACCTTTAGGAGTGTGTGTGGGGAGCAATGCTCCAATCAACTGAGCCACCTGGCTAGGGCTGAATAATTTTTAAAAAATGTAGCTAGGCTTTTTGGTGAAGTGGATGGGAAATGAGTGACTGGAGAAGTGATTTTGGTACTAGTGGTCAGGTCCATTAGGCCACATAAGTTGTCTAGATAATGTGGTCCATTCTGATGACCATGATGTAAGCCAGGGAGTTGTGAGGAAGAAAAGTTGCCTGAAAGGAGAGATCAAGAATTAAGGCCAAGGAGCTGACCAATGAGTTTTCTTTATCCAGCAGACAAAAGTGGCTGAATAGTATCAGTTATACTTTAACTCCTTAGGAACCTTTCAGGAGAAAGGGTGGATGGGTGAGAAGGGAAAGCTCCATCAAGAGTCAGAGGACACAAAAGGGGTAGAATTTTTCTTAAGTCTTTTTTTTTTTTTTCCTCTTTCTAATTCTGGGTCCATTCATTTTGCCAAAAGAGGCTCTCTCCCTGGTTGTGAGTTGGATGGTGGTAGTAGAATGAATGATCCAGAGCGGAGGTCAATAATAATATCTATACAATAGATGCAGGATAAAAAATAATAGTTATAAAGCATTCTCCATTTATCCATGCTCCACGCATTTCAAATTCTCAATCTCTTCACCCATTTTCACTGGCATTCATTTGGAGGACAAAGTTGTTGTCTAGAAAAATGTAGATGAAAGAGAATAAACATTTTCTAGCTTCAAAATAAGTCTGGGTGCCTTTAAGTCCTCTTCTTGGTTTTTATCTCCTAGTGGATTTCACAGTGCTGACCCACAGAGCTAACTGGGCCGATTCTCACCCTGTCACCAGAAAGTGGACTATCTGGGTCTTCATGAAGGATGCTGGGATTCTGAAACCAGGTGGGGGAGATACTCTTTTTGAGAGTTCTGGCTATTCTGAGTGGGTTATATGGCTTTCTTTTGTCCATCAAAACCCTGAGATGACCCCATGGTTAATTGATCCATTTATTCAATAAGCATTTATTGCACTTACTACATCTGGGGCCCTGGGCTAGATGTTAGGAATATATAAATAAATAAGACACAGTCCCTGCCTGCAAGGAGCTCAAAGTCAAGTGGGAGAATCAGCCATTAAAATGTATAAGGCCGTAAGTGCTTTTTCATGCAGTTTCAAACGCTAAATTTACACTCTTAGAGAAAGACAATTGTATCTGAAAAAATAATGAAAGAAAGGAAGAAAGAAAAGAGAAAGAAAGAAAGAAAGAAAGAAAGAAAGAAAGAAAGAAAGAAAGAAAAGAAAGAAAGAAAAGGAAAGAAAGAAAGAAAGAAAGAAAGAAAGAAAGAAAGAAAGAAAGAAAGAAAGAAAGAAAGGTCCCTTTCCTTGGATGTAGCTAAAGAGAAGGAAAGGCCGTTTCTTATGTTTATAAGAAATACCTTCTGACTTTTCCAAGGGATCAAATAAGTGGAACTTCATAAAATTCCAGATCCCCCACTATTAAGTGGGTGAAAAGCAGAGAGCCTAAGCTAGTCCCTCTATATTGATTGGTCTTGCCAATGACAGTCCTGCTGGGGCCTCTCACTTTTCTTCTCTGCAGGTCTACAGGAGCCTGGGGCTGCCCCAGCTCTCTCAGGATTTGGCAGACATTGGAGGTGGCAGTGAAGGAGACAGTGTTGGTCAATGTTATTTGAGCAGGGTCAGCAGGCCCTGGAGCTTCCTGAGTGCACGATGCAGAAGGCTGCTTACTATGAAAACCCAGGACTCTTTGGAGGCTATGGTTACAGCAAAGCCACTGACACTTATGGCTACAGTGCCCCCCACCAGCCTTATCCACCCCCTGCTGCTGCCAACTCCCTGGACACTGATTACCCAGGTTCTGCCTGCTCCATTCAGAGCTCTGCACCTCTGCGAGCACCATCCCACAAGGGGGCCGAACTCAATGGCAGCTGCATGAGGCCTGGCACTGGGAACAGCCAGGGTGGGGGTGGTGGCAGCCAGCCTCCTGGTCTGAACTCAGAGCAACAACCACCACAGCCCCCTCCTCCACCACCGACCTTGCCCCCATCCTCACCCACCAATCCTGGAGGTGGTGTGCCTGCCAAGAAGGCCAAGGGTGGTCCCAATGCTTCTGGCTCTTCAGCCACCATCAGCAAGCAGATCTTCCCCTGGATGAAAGAGTCCCGGCAGAACTCCAAGCAGAAGAACAGCTGTGCCACTGCAGGTAGCTCTCTGAGAAAGCTAACCCCTGGACTAAGTCCCCTCCACACTGACCCTAAGAAGCTAGCTCACTTAGGAACTAAGATACTCAGGCTGGAAATGCAGCATTGGAGGCCATATGTCTTAATTCCTACTGACACAGAAATGTTCCTTCTTTTTAGTGTCCCTGATTGAAGGTCATACCCTTACAGTGACAGGGGACTCACTTCCATTCCAGGCTTTTGGTACCACTGCTGGGCAAGTCTCATAGTTATTAATAGACACCTCTTCCTTATACTGACCTAATAACTGCTTTCCTGGGCTGCTAGTCATAACTCAGCTCCTTTTTCCATCCAATACTTTTCAAAACTTGAAGACAGGTATGATTCCCCAAGCCTGGGTGGTAATGTAGTCCATATCACATGAATTCCTAGTCTCTTAAATTAAAAAAACTAAAGTCTATGGAGTGCTATGTTAAGAACCATGCTAACTGCTTTACCCCCAGCCTAATTCTCCCCATCCTAGCAAATCCATAATAGGAAGAGTCATATCCTAGAAAAGGATATGCTCTGACAGAGGAGCAGCCTTGTGTTTCTTTCCCTGGAAAGGGAGACCCTAGAGTTAAGAAGATCTTCTGTAGGTCTGTTTAGGGTATGTGGAAGAAGATGGGCAGGGGACAGGAGCTCTGAGGCCTGCTGCCCCTCTCTCTTCTCAGCCTGCTTGGTTCCTGAAATTTTCTGACCTGTGTTCTCTGATGTGGTTTATCTTCAGGTAGATGAACTTGCTTGCAGGTTCAGAGCCACTTTGAGCCTGGGATGTAGCTAACTTGTTATCAGGTCTCTGGTTTGCCTGCTGCTCTCTGGGGCTGCTGCTCCCAGGGAGAAAGTATCTGCCAGCCTGTAAGCTCCTTCTCCTGCCCCTCCTTCCCAGAAGCAGGCACAGGCCCTCCCTCCCAGGAGAAATCCATTTGTCTTCCCAGTGAGGGAGTGGACAAGCTGCTGAGAGGTGGCAGGGGTAGGGGAAACCAGTGTTGAGGCTGCTGGTACTAGCACTGCAATACTCAAAATGTTCCCAGCCTAGCCTTAGATCCTCTAAACCCCGGGGCAGTATTTTTATGGTTTATCATTTCCCTGCATTTGATGCAGAGCTTTCAGGTGCAGCTGGGCTGGAGTGAGGTGCTAAGATCTCCACCCTCAGTCTACGCTTCCTGGGTGCTTTGCCCAGGACCCAGCCCCTAAGCAAGGCAGGCTGGGACTGTTCCCTCCCCTCTGCTCCTCCGGCAGAGGCTAGGAGGAGTGTTCAAAGAAGCCTGGCCCTTCTTTGACAGAGGGGAGGCCTTGCCAGAAGCTACTAGTCTCCCACTAAACTCAACTGCTTTTGGGAGGGGGAGGGGCTGGACAGAGGGGATCAACCTCAGACGGCAGATGGGGGTTTCAGGTGCGACTGATTAGTAGGCCTGGGGCCGGTGAGTTCCTTCTTAGAATCTCACCTCTCAAACGCCCCTCCCTGAATTCAGCTAGGATTAAAGTGGGGGTAGGGGGGGTGGGGGTGGAGAGAAGGGAACCAGGGGAGCACTTCCAGCCCTGGGTATCCCCACCTCTCCCTCTCAGCGTCCCCTCTCTCTCCCTCCCTGTCCAGGAGAGAGCTGCGAAGACAAGAGCCCGCCAGGCCCAGCGTCCAAGCGGGTGCGCACCGCTTACACGAGTGCACAGCTGGTGGAGTTGGAAAAGGAATTTCACTTCAACCGCTACTTGTGCCGGCCACGCCGCGTGGAGATGGCCAACCTGCTGAACCTCACGGAGCGCCAGATCAAGATCTGGTTCCAGAACCGGCGCATGAAGTACAAGAAGGACCAGAAGGCCAAGGGCATCCTGCACTCGCCAGCGGGGCAGTCGCCGGAGCGCAGCCCGCCGCTCGGCGGTTCTGCCGGCCACGTGGCCTACTCGGGTCAGCTGCCGCCGGTGCCGGGCCTAGCCTACGACGCACCCTCGCCTCCTGCGTTTGCCAAATCTCAGCCCAACATGTACGGCCTCGCCGCCTACACGGCGCCGCTCAGCAGCTGCCTGCCACAGCAGAAGCGTTACGCTGCGCCCGAGTTTGAGCCCCACCCCATGGCGAGCAACGGCAGCGGCTTTGCCAGCGCCAACCTGCAGGGCAGCCCGGTGTACGTGGGCGGTAACTTCGTCGATTCCATGGCGCCCGCGTCCGGGCCGGTCTTCAACCTGGGCCACCTCTCACACCCGTCTTCGGCCAGCGTGGACTACAGTTGCGCCGCGCAGATTCCCGGCAACCACCACCATGGACCGTGCGACCCTCATCCCACTTACACAGATCTTTCGGCGCACCACTCGTCTCAGGGACGCCTACCCGAGGCCCCCAAACTGACGCATCTGTAGCGGCCGCCAACGGCCTGAAGTAGTGGCCCAATTACCTCTTTTGCTTTTTTTGCTTTGGTGGCAGGGGTGGCCGGGTGGCGGGGTGGCGAACGGGGCCCGCGGGGCAGCGGGTGACTCCTCGCCCTGGCCTGGGTCGCAGCCTCCCTGGTTTTGGGCCAACAGCTGCCGAGGCACAGGAGACTGGGCCTCCTCTCGAGGCGCGTCCTCCTTTGGGTGACTTGCCATAAATCAGCAGCAAGGATTGTCCTCTGTAAGCCTGACAGTGCCATATACAGCGGACCAAGGGACTCTAAACTGGTAATGGTGTCCCGAAGGTAAGTCTGAGATCCAACGGAGCTCTGCAGAGGGACCAGAGCCTGGAGAGCTCCGGGCCTGGCCCGTGTCTAGCCTAGTTGCGGACACATTAATTTATATGCTCCTTCCCGTGCAGTAAGGATTGCATCGGACTCAACAATCTGTATTTATTATTTGAAGCGAGTCATTTCGTTTCTCTGATTATTTATCCTCGTCTTAACGTATTTATGTGTATATTTGTAGAATTCTCCAGCCAGCTTCGGAAAGCGCTCCCAGGCCCCCGGGGTCCACATTTCACCTTAGTCCCCTTGGTCTGAATTAGTTGAGAGTAGTTTTTGAACAGTTGTAACCGTGGCTGGTGTTTGTAGTTGATGTAAAGGATCAGGACCGCAAAATATCCTTCATGGGTAGAGACACCCGTTATTCATTTCTCAACAGCCACAGTCCTCCAGCTCGACACAGTTTATTGATTTCAAATTGTCTGGTACTATTTGAACAAATATTTAGAATAAAAAATTTCTCAGTTGGAAGAGTATCTGTGTTAATCACATACACCTGCAAGTAGATCACTACCTTTGTCTTTCCCACAGTCCCTGTGGAAGGCCCCCAAATAGGCTAACCCATTGAAATATTATTTTTCTTGCATTTGGAATCTAGTACATACATTGGTTCTAGGGATACTTGATTACACCCCAGCTATTGACATTAGCGGGGGAAGTATGAGGATGCAAACCTAGAAATGTTGAAGGAGGTGATTTGGGTAGGGCTTTGTACTGAGCCTGCTTTGCCGTTTGTAGACACAAATGGACATTTTTAGATTGCATTCACATTGGGGAGGCCAGAGCTCACGTTTCTGTGTTAAGTATTAAAAAAATAAACTTAAAAGAAACTGACAATCAAAAAAAAAAAAAGAAGACACAAGAGAAGTTGTAAGAAGAATTGAGCTACGAAAAAGCTAAGGTGCAGAAAATGAAATGATCTTTTGGAGACATGCACCTACGCCTTTTCTCTAGGAAACACTGTCATGGTTTTTTCCTTTATAGTGGTTGGGGGTTCATTTCTAAAAAATACAAACATTCCCCATGATATAAAGTAATAAAAGTTTCATTAATGGAACATAAGTATAAACACCTTGTTTACTCCTGTTCTTTGTACTAAATGGGTAAGAAATGTCTCCAAGGATTTATAACCTTTTTGTAAATAATAGTGTGGCTTTAGCTAGGGGTGGACTACTTCCACCCGCTTCTCTGGGAGGAGGCACTTGGAAAAACGCCTTCAGATAAGGTTCAATTCTTTGTATTTCAGCAAAGTCGGCCCACACATCTCTATTTGGTTTGACAAATAATGCAACTCCTACTACATCCCTGGTGACACGAGGTGAAATTCCTATTGTGTGGAAATAATATAACTTCTAATCTTCTGGTGGAACAACAATCGTTTCTATTTGGATGTTTGTGTTTCGCTAAATAATGATGGCTCAAGAAATAATTTAGTTTCCTTGTTCCTTTGTGCTGTTTTTAAAATGGCATGTTAGACTTGGGGTAGGAGGGGGTTATCCTTTTGCTAAATTTCACCTTTTCTGAGCAGGTTTAAAGTATGTTGTAGAAGTGTATCAGCAGAATAAATGACTTCAACTGAAGGAACAGTGTACCCACGTTCAAGGCTTAAACTTGTTTTCTATGAAATTTGCGTCCAAAGGCAGAATTTCTAATTATCTTGTAAGAAATTATTTTTTAAACTATTAGGGAAATCAAAGAAGAGCTTTCTGCCTTGCAGGGATAACAACCTTTCTTAACTGGCTAAATATTAAATAGATGAATTGTTAGGCTGTTTAGATTCAGGCCAGTTTTCCCTCATCTCCTCTTCCTGCCATAAGTAATAATAAAAATACATAATGCATCATGGCTCCAGGCGTTTTCCAGCGCGGTCTGTTACCGCAGGAGTATGTGCTGAGTCTGCGGGTGTCTGCAAGGCCCCGTGTGTCATCTGTGGCTTAAGGTTTCATGGATTAGACTTTAAACGGTGTCTAGCCCGGCTGACATTAGCTTCCTCTCACACTCAGGCTCCAACGAAGTGCGGGCTTAGGGGCTCCCTCTCCAGGCAGCTGCAGCTGCCCCAAGGCACCTTCTCCAGTTGGGGGGAGGATTTCTCTTGGCACAAATCTGCCGCTGGCTCTCACTTCTTGGGGAATGGTTTCCTGAGGCTTCTGAGAATGGCTTGGATGGGACACACTGAGTCGCTCCTGGCGCGGGTGGGGAGTATGGGGACGGTGCTTCTCGCGCAGCCACAGGCCAGAGCGAGAGCGGGGCCCGCGACACAGCCATTTAAAACTTCATAAATTATAAACAAGCTGCCTTGGCCTTCACCATAAATTCTGCTCCTTTTGAGCCTGCAATTAGTGTTAGGAAGCACCAGAGTCTAAACACAACCAAACGCCCTCTGAAGGGCTCAACTGCCCGAGGTAGCCAAGTTTTATTTATTTCCCCTCCGCACCCTGAGGTTTTTGCACACTGTCGCCTCCTCCCCCGCCATCGCCAGCGGTACACACTCGGCTGGGTTCCCTCTTCAAAAGGAGGTCACAATAGCTGCTCTATCGGAGAAGGCGCCCGCCACCCCGCCTCCCCCAGCAGAGAAAGAAGAGTGGGGGGAGGGGAACCGGTCCGGCAATCGCGCTCTGGGCCCAGGCCTCTCCTCTCCCGGAAGATATGCAGGAGGAAGGGGCAAGTTGACAGGGTAGCAAACTTCTATCCTGAGACGGGAGCGCAAGGGGACAATAGGGAACGCACCGAGGCCTCGAGGCTGCCGGACGCTGGGTTGAGGGCGCCCAGAGCAGCCTTTCTTTGGGAAGCGGCTGGCTACACCATTGTGTGCGTAGTGTCCCCACGGGCTCTGCGGAGGCGGGGAAAGCCGCACAAAGGCAAGGTTAGACAACTGGAGGAGGAGGGGAAGGGCCCGCCGGCCTTGCCCCGAGCCTTGGTCTCTGTGGGGTTCATCTCCTTTGCCCAAAGGGGAGGATATGGCTCTTTGGCGCAGACCTTGACTAGCTGTTTTTTTCCCCTTGTAGAGACCACTTTGAGGTCTCCTGAGGCCTGAGGAAAGCGTTTCTGGTCTCAAGCCCGGGCCCATGGGTGGGGAGTGGCAGTCGTTTTGTTCAATCAAATGTGAATAAACCAAGGTAGAAGTGAGGTAGCAGGAATAGCCCACTGCAAAATGCAAGGTGCCAGTAGGTTAAGAGATTTAGGCAGACCAAGATCTTGCCCTGGCTACCAGGAGAAAGTTAGGATCCAGCCTGGAATGATGGAGGTGGGGGGGACCCAAGTGAGCTAGCCATGGGGCTGGGGAAAGGCCTGAGGAGTAGTTCTGGCCCCTGGAAAGGCAGTAAGAAAGGGCAATTAAATATATATTCTGCCTCCTGGCTTTCAGACCTCAGCTTCATCCAGGAACCTGACAGAGAAAAATCCACCTCTGATGGAATCCTTAAGTTAACCATCCATTTGTACCATTTCTTTGTACAGGCTTTCAAACGAGAGATGGCGGAGAATATAGAGCAAGTACTTTCCCCTTGGTATACAGCCTCTAGCCTAGCCCCTATCAGAGACACATCAGCCAAATTGGTTTCCCAGGCCCCCGAGGCTGCTAACCTTGCAGAACAGTTTTAAAAGACAGCGGTTACCTATACTAGCTACTCCCTTCTCCCTCCCCCATTCTTTACCAGCTCATTGACCCTTGTGTGAAGTGCATCTTCTCAGCCAGCAGGCAAGGGGAGCTTAGGCTCTCCATCTGTTGAGGTTTTTCTTTAGGGAGGGTCAAGAGGATATATGTGTGTGTGTGTGTGTGTGTGTGTGTGTGTGTGTGTGTGTGTGTGTGTGTGTGTGTGTGTGTGTGTGTGTGTGTGTGTGTGTGTGTGTCTGTTTGAATAACAAAGAAGGAACCCAACTTTTTCTAAAAAGTGTTTCTCTGCTTGACCTGGGGAAGTCAGAAGCTTGCTTACACCTTCAGTATTCAAAGGACAGTCAGAGGCCTGATTTGATTTATCCTGAGAATTAGTTGAGACTTCCTCCTGAATTTAAGAATTGGCTAATCCCAGTCACAGATCTAGAAAGGTCCTCTTCATCTGGGAGTTCTTAGCATTACTTTGGTCCTTCTTTCAGAAACTGTAAGAAAAGAACAAGATGAACATAAGTTTGTGAGTATCAAATACAAATAAAGAGCAGAAAGCTCTAGTTCCCCACAGGTCTACAGCATGATCACTGGAGGGCACTGCCACTTCCCAGAGAGAATGAGCAGACCTATTCCGAGACACTTTGGGGAGAAGGAGCAGAGACTGAGTCGCCAGCCCCATCCCCACTGCCTCAGAGGTCTGGCTCATTTAGATCTCTCTTACAGCAGGCCTGAAAGAGAGAGAAAAGTTTGGGTAGATGAATCCTCTGCACTTACTGCCCTGGTAGTGTTAGTTGGTGGTGAAGAGGATCACCACAGAGAATGAAATCTTAGTTCTCATAGTGCCCTTGTCTTCTACTAGAGCTACAAATGCCCTTATCCTTGGGACCCAAAGTTGGTGCCAAATGAATTTATATATTTGGCATAAAGCCTATACCTAAACACTTCCATCAGGTTTCATACCCACATTGGCAAGTTGGAAAGGTACAAGGACAATCTAAAGACCTACTTCCAGGCCAGGTCTAGCCTGATGCACAGTGAACAAAAGGTTTGCACATAAGAAGGCAGAGCCAAGGTAAATGGATGTGAAATCATTTGCAGTAGCAGAAGCAGGTGAAGGGTCCTCAAGAGAGCTGAAAGGTGGGAAAGATTGCTGAGTCCTCTTGTCCTAGATCTGGTGGCAAAATACCTTGACTGGTTCCTATAGTTAGTTTGGACCATTTTTAAGGAAGAATATCTGGAAAATCATGAAAATAGGGTTTTAACATTAGTAAGAGCCCAAGTAAAAGCTCTTAATCTAAAACAGGGTTCATGGAGAGCCCTGGTACAAATGAAATGTTTTTGCGGGGGAAGCAGGCCTAGCAGGAGGACCTGTTGGGCCAGGGCCTTTTTGAAGGAGGGAAGAGCATGCCTAACTTATAAGGAAACAGGGAGAAGGCCTTTTTATGGATCTGTTGTTCAAAGCAAGGGCAGAGTGGGGAAACTGGGTCAAATGAGCTAAGCTCAAGACAGTGGCAAGAGCTGGCACCCCACCCCCCAGTCTGTTGCCCCTTGGGGCTGCAAGGACGCCATCCCTGTGGCAGGCAGAGCACACACAAAGGAAGCCCCTTGCCCATCCTCAGACCTGGTGATACTCTGGGGAGGAGGCTGACATGGAGTCTGAGCATCTCCCTCCCCCACAGGTAACAATAGGCCCCCACCCCAGCCTCCAGCCTCCCCTTCTTCTAGTGGTCAGTCCTCAGGCAACACAGAGACCTGTTTGGGCTGTACCACCATGTGACACTCCATGCGTGCTTACTCCAGCTTCCCCCCACTACCTCCCCACACGGCAGGGTGCTGCAGTTGGTGGGTGGGTGGCTGTTCCTTAACCCACCTGGAACACTCTGGAAAGACAAACGGAACAGTGAGTTAATCACCCAAAGGGCTGGCTGCTGAGCCCCCTCACATCAGCGAGGAGGTCTGGGGTGGGGGCTGGGGTGAATGATTTCTCAGTGTGTGCATCTAGGGTGGGGGTGGAGGGCGGGAGAGGTTAGTCCTATTAAGAGTTCATCAATCACCCGGTGTGCACATTTCTCACTAGACAGTGGTTCCTCCTCCTTCAGAGCAAGTCTGGGCCAGCTGGGAACCGACCAGAAACCACAAGTGGAGGAGACGCAGGCATGCTGAGTGAGTGCCAGTGGAGGGCGAGACCCACCGCCCCATGCTGCCCACCTAGAGCAGCACAGCCCCACCAGCACTCTGCTGTGTGAGGCCCAAGGGAAGCATTGGCCAGCGACCTCCTCATTCAGTGGTCAGCTCTGTTCTCAGACCACTCAGGGTGCCTGGCGCCCTCCCAACATGCCTGACCCTCAGTGATTCTGCACCCCCCCAACTCACCTCCTGCTTGGCCAAGTGACACCCTTAAATGCTGCTCTACCCCCAGAAGAGGCCAAATCCATTTCAGATGGCAGGGCAAGAAAAATCTCAATGGGTCAGGAGGTTATTGCAGATACTTTTATTTAAGAGTTTTAAAAAAGATGTCCCCAGGGACTAGATTTCAAGGGAGAGTCTGAACTAGTTTAGTTCTATTTACCTGCAGGACTATTTATGTGGGAGGAAGCAGGATAAGACTCTTGTTGAACTTGGAACTAAACCTGAATGCCATTTAAAATAACAACAAAAATATACGTAAACACCAACCACAATGATATGCCTCTCCTCTCTTTTTTGATGTGAGGGTAGGACCCAAGTATTTTGCAAATTTTTTATTTAAGTACAAATGGAAATATATATATATATACATATATATATACATATATATATACACACACATATATATATATTCATATTCTCATATTAGTTTCAGGAGTACAACATACTGATTGGATATTTGTATACACCACACAATGGTCACTACAATAAATTTCATGAACATCACCATATAGTTACAAATTATTCTTGGGATGAGAAATTTCAAGATCCTCTTAGCAACTTTCAAATATGCAATACAGTATTATTAACTATAGTTACCATGCTGTATGAGTATTTTTACTTCAGCTCTTTTAGGTTCATCTTAGCAATACAATAAAGGCACAGACTCCAAGTTTGGGATGGGGCAGTAATTAGTATTAAAGCCAGCAGGAGGCTTGGGTGAGTGGGTGGTGAAGCATTCTTCTACCCCCTCTTGAGTGGTACATGCTGTCCTCTTTGTAAATTCTAAAAAAGTTCCAGGCTACCCCCTCTTTTGACTTTTTCCTGAGTCACATCAGGTGAGAATTTCCTGAAGTTAGTTAAACGTGTTGCCACAGCCCATAGGAAGGAGCCTCTGAAGGACAGAAAGTCCCAGCTTTCTCCCCCTTCCCTCTGTCCTCTTCTCTCTCATCATCCTCTCGGGGTGGCAATTAGCTTCCTTTGGAGAAATGGTCTACTGTCATTTTGCTTCAGATAGATATAAGCTTAAACATTAAGCCTTGCACAATGTCCTGAACTCACCGAGCAATTAAAACACTTGGTCCCGATGTCCTTGTTTCAGAACTGGTTCCTCTCTTCTTGCTTTTTCACCAATGCCGACTGCACAGCTTCTGTAGGCACTGTACTGGGCTCTGGAATACAAAAGTGAGTCACTAATCGTGAGTGCCCTTCTATCTGCTGGGGGAGAAAAAGAATCAATCCTAAAACTGTGACAAGTATTGTAATAGAGGCATGGCCAAAATGTTCCTGGAATAAAGAGAAGATACCACTAACAGTATTGTAGTGTTAAAAAAGGCTTCTCAGAAGAGGTGAATTTGGGTTCCTGAAGTATAGGAGTTTTTTGGGCCCAGGAAGGAGGGACACACCAAGTGCAGAGAGCAGAGCATACAAAAGCAGGGAGGGAAGAAAAGTCTGGACCTGGAACAAGGAGAATGGTTTGGAGTGGGACACCTGGCTGGAAAGGGAGGTTGTAGAAGGTCCATGGAAATGAGTCTGGACTTGATCTGTAGGCAGTGGGAGCCACTGAGAGTTATAAACTGGAATGTGAGGTTATCTGGAAAGCTAACTCTTGGGGGTACTGTGTCTGATCGGAGAAAAGAGAGTTAGGGGACAAGAAGAAGAAAAAAGGAGGCTGCTGCAATAATCCAGCCTAGACAGGAGCTAATATAATAAGGATGAAGAGGAAAGACATTTAGGAGGAAGAATTCACAGGACTAGTTGATCAACTGGATGAAAGAGTTGTGGATGTTAATCCCTAGGTTTCTATTTCGAGGGCCTGAGTGGGTAGTCAGGTCATTCCCCAAAATGAATAGAGAAGGGGTAAGAGGAGACTTTGCAGGGGAAACTAATTAGTTCAATTTTAGGTCTACGTTGTGTTTTCTGCTTTGTTAACTGATAGGTTGCATGACCCTAAGCAATCTTTCTGGCCTTCATTTGATCATCAGTGAAATAGTCAATATAGATATCTAACTCATCATTAGAGCTGTGTGTGTGTGTGTGTGTGTGTGTGTGTGTGTGTTATTATCTTTATTAGGTCCAAGTGAGTGACCTGTTTTATAAAGCTAAAACCTAGGGAAAACATCCTCTTACCCATCCATGCTGATCAACATCCTCTTACCCATCCATGCTGATCAATACTTAGGTCTTGGGTGGCTAGTGAGAAATTAATCTCAGGAAAATAAAAAGCAACACCCTACTGCTTCCCAGATATTGAATCCAAGCTCATGTTTAAGACTAGGTCAGATCAAATTGCTCTTTCCAGAGGGTATTACTCTCCAGGGGACACATGCAGAAATATGGTCTTGGTATCAGACCACTAAAGAGGAAGACTCTTAGTAGATGTTAGAAAGCTTCTGTGCTTTTTTTTATATCATGTATCTTTCAGGGAATGCTGCAAGCCACCCCTCTTTTTGAAACTCCTAAGCTTCCCTATGGCACAATTTAGTATAGGAAAGAATGCTGAACATCTGACCTTGGCCATTTACATTGGGTGTGACTACAGCAAGTTGCTTATCTTTTCCATGTCAGTATTACCATTTGTAAAATAAAATTAGGGAAGGATCAATAAGACAAATAGAATGACATTTCTGGAAATGCTATAAGGGTCAATAAAAGGTATTATTTTTCACTTATCACATTGGCAGAAATAAAAAAACTAATGCCCACTGCCTAGGCAAAAGTGTGAGGAAAAAAGGAATTCTCATTTACTGCTGGTAGAAGTATAAATTGATTCAATTCTATGGAGGGCAATTTTGCAATATGTATCAAAATTGTCAGCACACATACTTTTCACTAATTTTACATCTGTGAATTTTTCTAACAGGTAAAAACCTGAACATATGTTTGTAATAGCAAAAGATTGAAAATAAGCTAAATGCCCAGTAATAAGGGACTGGCTAAATAAATTGTAATGGACATATACAGTAGAACAGCATGAAGTTGTAAAAATAAGCCAGGAAGTTCTGTATGCGTTTATGTGAAATACTCTTCAAGATACAATAGGGAGAAAAGCATGGATCAAAAGAGTCTAATATGCTACTGTTTGTGTAAAAAATGTGAATGTGTGTGTGTATACATATATATAAAGTATTGCTAGAAAGATATATAAGAAACTCATAAAATTGGTTGCCTATATGAGGGGCAACTAGGTGACTGGGTACAGGGGTGGGAGACCTTCACTGCATACCCTTTTGTATGTTTGCAACTTGAACCACATGGATTTAAATTTATTACCTACTTAAAAAATAAATGAGAAGAAAAAAAATATCAGTACAAATGTAACTGACCTGAGTGTACCTTGCATATTCACACACATCTTTATTTGTACTTGCTCTGCCTAGCTACATTAATCTTGGGACACTTCTTGCTTCATCCCCCCAGGCCTCTGATCAAGCTCAGCAGGAAATGAGGGGGTCCTTTACCCTTGCTTGGTGATGGAGTGGATGGACACCCAGGTCCATCACTGCCTTCTCTGGCAGGTGTAGCTCAAGGTGGGGCCTCAGAAGTCTGGGGCACAAGTTTAGCAAAGGGAGGGCAGCAGGCCTCCTAGTCACCCACACCAGCTGTGTTCTTCCAGAAATGAATGTCTCCTTGATCACTGTGCTGTTTGCTCAGCATCAAGGCTGCCACAGTGCAGAGCAGAGGCTGCCATACTCCCTGATTTTTGCGGACTGCAGAAAGGCAACAGACTGGAGAGAGTCAGAAACCCATGTTGTTTCCCTCATTTTTGCAGGATGGCTTTCCCTTTTAACCTCTAAGTAAAGTGGCTTTCTCTCTAAAATGAGGGGTTTGATGTCACTTATCTCTAAGGGGTCTTCTAGCATTGACGTCTTATGCTGTGAAATGTCAGCCTTTCACCAGAGGAAGGGTTACAGCTTAGGCCAAGGGACAGTCCTCCCTCTCGGGATCCCTGCGGTGCAACTGCTCATTCCAGACAACTTGGCAGAGGTGGAAAGAAATGAGGGTTGGCTCCTCCTTCTTGAGACCCCCATTCCCACACATTGCCTCTTCCCACTGCCTCAGAACCACTTTACATTTTCTCTGAAGAGATTGGGAGAGACAAATCTCTTTCACTTCCTATCCCAGTGGCATCAGCAATGCCAAGTGAGGAAGGTGGCAAAGAGCAGAAGTGAGCCCAGTTTGCAGAGCACTATTTTGTCAACAAAACTTGGGAAATTCTTACTGTTTACTTCTGGAACTTCGACTCCACTAGACTTAAATTTGACCTTGGCATTGACTTCTCTGCCTCTGCTATCCAAAAGGCTATGAGATACTTTTCAGGTATACTCAAGTTCCAACTAGCTATGCGTTCTCATCTTGCTGATTCCAGGGCCTCTCCCACAGAATAACCTTTCTCTCCCCACATTGCTCCCTCAACCCAGCTCCTAAAGCAGAAATTCTCAAAGTGTGGTTCCAAAGAACCTTGCTTTAGAATCACCCAAGAGGTTTATTAAAATATAGACTCCTGCCTTGGCTGGTATGGCTCAGTGGATTGAGTCCTGGCCTGTGAACTGAAAAATTGCTGGTTCAATTCCCGGTCAGGGCACATGCCTGGGTTGTGGGCCAGGTCCCCAGTTGGTGGTGTGCAAGAGGCAACCTATAGCTATTTCTCTCACACATGGATGTTTCTTTCTCCTCCCCTTCCCCTCTTTCTAAAAATAAATAAATAAAATCTTAAAAAATATATATAATAGACTCCTGAATCAGACAGACTGGATTGAAATCTCTGGGGTTAGGCTGAGGAACCTCACTTTTAAACAAGCTTCTCTGGTGAATCCTACCCACATGAAGTGGTTTGGGGAGCAAATAATCTAAAGCTATCCTTTAGCTAGTATCAGTCATGGTGAAAACACACCATTCTGTCTACTCTTTATTTCTGTCTAGCATTTACTGAATGCCTTCTATATGCTAGGCAGAAGCTGGACCCATAGCCTTTTATTCACAAAGCTCTCAGGGAATGGTACAGAACTCTAAACTGTTTTCCAGAGGGAGGGTCATGTTATCAGATTCCTGGTAAGTTTAGAACTCCTGTCCTTAGGATCCTTTTCATCCCCATCTCAATCCAGGGAAAAGCCTCCCCTCACCCTTTTACCCTAACAAGCAAGAGCCTGTCTATGCTTTGAGGCTGTGGAGCCAACAATTTGCATGTGCTCAAGTGTCCCCAAGGGGTAACATGGTGGCGAGGGGTTGCCAAGAGGTTTCTTAGGAACAATTGTGAACACACGGAAGACCAGACTACCATGCTCTATCACTTCCATCCGCAGAAAAGAAGCTTGTCCTTTTGAATGGGAGAGAAAAGTAGTGTTGGGGAGTGGGCAGGGGGTGGCTGCTGTGGTAAGTGGGATGGGAAAGATTTCAAAGCATTCCTACATCAAACACAACCTGGCAATCAGGCCCCTCTGCTATCACCTCCTGCTGAGAACTCTCAGCACCAGGACACAACAGGGCAAGTGACCCTTGGGAATTCATGACTTGAACAAGCAATAGAATCAGTAAGACATTTCTCCCAAACACTGAGCATCTCGGAGATAAACTTGAAAGTTACTCAAAATACTCTACATTCACATCTTTATACACACACTTCCCCCAATATCTTCCAATTTCTCCTTAGAAAACTACAGACATATTCTTCTGGACCTGTGCCAGAAATGATGCCTTGTTCCTTTGGTTTGTGAATATTTCTCCCCAAATAAGATATTCTAATATAGTAGGTCCTTAGCAAATGCTTGTTGATTTTGAGTCTGAGATGACCAGAGTATTGACTGCTAGCCTAGCAAGTCAAGAAACAGTCTGGGAGTGGAAATGAGAGCTCTGCACCCCAAGGTGGAGGATCCGCCAAAGATTAAAGGAAGTAGAAGGAAGGATGAACAGAATGTATCCCACTGTACGCAATTATCAGGGAGTGTGAACAAATAGTGAACACCTCATGCACAGTTGTGAAAACAAAACAACTCAATTCTTAAAATCTCATTCTTTTCCCTTGGCAAAAGCTCAATCTCCAAAATTTTGCTTTAGTGAAATACTGTGGAAAGCTCATGAGTGCATCAAAGTCAGTGTTTAATTGTGACAGGAAGGATCCAACATTTGCCTCAAATGCCCAGTAGCAAAAACCTGGTCCTCATTGCAATGCAGGCTGCAAAGGCACCCAGGCTGCCTGTTTTTCCTAAAACTTTAGAGAAAGGGATCTAAATTTGTTAGATTTTGGCCAGACTTGCCAGACAATCAGGCTGGGTTTTCTGTCTTACATCCTGGGTTACAGCCAGCTGGATATCTTCAGAGAGGTTTACAAGGACACACTTCCTTCTTGACCCCCTGGGGCTTCTGGGCCTATGAGTTGTCATTTGATGAGTACCTTTTGAGAGAGCCTTATGGGTTTGAGATAGGAATGTAAGAGCTGGGTGGGACATTATGCCGGTTAAAAAAAAAAAAAAAAAAAGCTATAAAAGTGTAGCCAGGGGTGTCTATGAGGGCACTGTGAACTCAGTAGCACCTGATTTGCTGATATTTTTGCATTAAGGGTGCAGATGGAGGGCAGTGAAGAAATGCATCTACATTTGAAGCCTGAGCTAACGCTAAAGAGTTTTATCATTTCCTGACAAGGATGCTAGAGAAAATACTTTATTTTCCTCTTTTAGAAAAACTACTTAGGACCTTTGTCATTTGAGTGCTTACAGGAGAAAACTGAAGTAGTAACAGCAAGTGTGAAAGGCTATTTTCAGCATAGGATTCTATTTTCCAATGAAATTCAAGAACTCCAGCAATGCAGGAATCCCAGATCCCTTTAGCTTTATGCTGGTTCCTTTCTACCTGCCCCCTAACAATCATGACTCAACCCTCCCCCATATTGGCTCAACTTGAGCTTCACCAGCAGTAACACATTTGGTGTGGCTTTGTTTACTCACAAGTTCACATCCCTGCAAGGAACTGGCTCCCCAGACTGTGATGGCTCCTATTTTGCAGACCTCCTCAGACTGGAATTTTAGGCAAGGGCTCAATCGCTCTTTCATGACAAGTGGATCAGTAAAACAATAATAAAACCTCAGTCACCATAACTCAGAGGCTGTAATAGATCAAGATCTCAAGGGCACTTGAAAAGCCAAGTAGACTTTTTATTCACATAGTTTTAGGAAACCACCCTCTTTCATTTCTGCTGTGTGTAAATAACACTTACTTGTTTAATTTGTTATTTTCCTACAGCCCCAAAGAGAGAAACAGTAAAAGAAATATTCAAGGAAGTTGGAAAGTTTGTCAATGTAAATAGTGTATTTGTGACCCTTCTACTCTTCATTTCCTGTGCCAACTACACTTTTATTTCCGTCTCTCTACATTCAGTAAACAAAACCATATTATCAAGGGAAAGACGTGAGCCCATTAACATTGTAAGCCTTCAGATTACACTCGCAAGAGACGATGCAGCACTTATCTGAAGGAACAGAGGCTTTAATTGCTTTGAGGTACAAGCCTGTCCAAACCTTTGAGATCTGGCCTGTCCCTGGGAAGCCTTTCCGCCCTTGAGCCAAGTGCCTGGAAGAAAGCGTGCCCAGTACCAGTGCGTGAGCCAACCTCCCATAAAGGAAGACATGAAGCGCTCCATTACAAAGGCAGATTTTTTATTTTGACAACCTAGTCAGAGGGGAAAATCAGCTAAACTTCCGAACCAGGCAGAAACTTTATCGTCTGTCCAAATCAAAACCTGGCACTCTAACACTCGCATTTATGCTGCCACAATATTAAGTAGTGAAGAAGTTGAACGGAATCCTGTGAAGTAACGTGGTAAGTCTAAAAGTGAAAATGCTGTGCCTCCCCAGGTACCCAACACCCACGGTAATCAAATTCAGTCCCGTAAGTTGGAGCGAGGGGAAAAAGTAAACCTCAAGGTTTAGGATAGAAATAACACTAAGTGCCAGGAAAACCAAAAGCGCATAGGGCTCGGAGAAAAAAAAAACAGAAAGCAATAACTACCTTCCCTGGGGAAAGGATAGGAGCAGTCCCCACAGTCCGAACTCGGAGCTCCCTTTTAAACCTTTACACACCGCGACGCCCACAATCCGCACCTGAGCGACTAGCCACCCACGACCCAGACAAGTTGTCGCCCCCTCTATCCTCTCGTCCTCACCAGAGAGTCCAGTCCAGCTTTCCTCCCCACACCTGGCCCAATACCTGTTCGGGGATCAGGCGTCCCAGGCTCTCGCCCCACACCCTCACCTCGCCCTCTCCCAGGCCGCCCCCGGGCCGTTCCGGCTCTTCCTGGGGCCGGGGGCCACTGGGTGGCGGCCTCCCGCAGATTCGGCAAAGTTGGCAGCGGGGCAAGCGCTCAGTCTGGGGCCGTGCGGAGAAGGCGCCCATTGGCCAGCTGGCGCCACGTGGCCACCCTGGCCTCTATATTAGGCCACTATTTACCTCGGGCTCCCTCGCCATGGCTCGGCGACGGCACAGCTGGTAGAGAAGGAGGGCGGAGCAGCGCAGAGCGCAGCGGTCCTGCGGGCCCCGCAGCCCAGCCCTGAATTGCACGCTCAGGTCCGTGGGCTGGAACCATGAGCTCCTACCTGGAGTACGTGTCGTGCGGCAGCTCCGGGGGCGGTGGCGACCTGCTTAGCTTCGCGCCCAAGTTCTGCCGCGCCGACGCCCGGCCGGTGGCCCTGCAGCCCGCCTTCTCTCTGGGGAGCGGCGACGGCGCTTTCGTCGGCTGCTTGCCCCTGGCCGCCGCCCGACCCGCGTCTTCGCCGCCGGCCACTCCCGCGCCACCCCCAGCCGCACCGCCGTACGCACCGTGCACTCTGGAGGGTGCCTACGAGCCGGGTACCGCACCTGCCGTGGCGGGCGGCGCAGACTACGCCTTCCGGGGGTCCGGGCCCGCATACGACTTCCCGTGCGCGCTCGGGCGGCCGGCGGACGACGGCGGGGCGCACGTCCACTACGCGACCTCGGCCGTCTTCTCGGGCGGCAGCTCCTTGCTCCTCAGCAGCCAGGTGGATTACGCAGCCTTTAGCGAGCCCGGCCCCTTACCGACGTGTCTCAAAGAGCCCGCCGACGGCCGCTCCGGGGCCTTCCAAACCATGTCCCCGGACCCTGGCGCCTACCCCAAGTGCGCCTCCCCAGCCTCCGGCCTGCCAGCTGCTTTAAGCACGTTCGAATGGATGAAAGTAAAGAGAAACGCCTCTAAGAAAAGTAAGTACTTGAGCCTTGGACGGACGCTCCTGGGGTTGGGGACAGAGCCTCCTCTACGCAACTGCTCTAGGAGCACCTTGCCTGTTACCCTAGACGGCGGTTTGGGTTGTATGGAGAAAACACGTTCAGAAGTGTAATTAAAGCAGGCGAATCCCAACGAGCGTGCCCCGAACACACGCTCGGAATGTGCCAGGCATGGAGAAAATTGCAGGAAGGGGCTCTCACCGCGGAGCACTTCTCCAAGCACAACTGTGTTCGTAGAGGCCCAGGAGGGCTGCGCTGTGACTTTGATTCTAACTGTAACCCCACTGCTCGCCGGTGTTCGGTCTCGGCGTTCTCTCGCCCCGCTGATGCTCTGTCTTTACTTTGCAGGCAAACTCGCCGAATATGGAGCCGCTAGCCCCTCCAACGCGATCCGCACGAATTTCAGCACTAAGCAACTGACAGAACTGGAGAAGGAGTTTCATTTCAATAAGTACTTAACTCGAGCCCGACGCATCGAGATCGCCAACTCCTTGCAGCTGAATGACACCCAAGTCAAAATCTGGTTCCAGAACCGTAGGATGAAACAAAAGAAAAGGGAACGAGAAGGGCTTTTGCCCTCAGGCAATCCTATGGCTTCCCTCCAATTTCCCCTCTCAGGCAAGAACCCGGGGAGCCCTCCTCAAGCCCAAGAGCCTTCATGAGGTTTAGTCTTGAGGCTGAGGAAACTTGGCTTGCAGAAATCATAGGTCAACCCCACCTGTCTAGACTTATTAGCTCAGTTTGGGATGGAGGTGGGCCTGTGTGGAAATAGAGATTTCACTTGGGAAAGAAAGTGTCTTAGTTTACTTCTGTGGGTGTACAGATATTAATTTGAGGCCTCTTAAGCCACTTGTATGTGTATTATTTGTGTCTTTATCAGGGAAAAGGTGCCCAGCTGCCAGCCCAACTCTGCTGCTATGTTGCCTTAGTCATGCAATTCCTGGGTGCAGAGTGGCAGTGCATTAGTTGCAGAGCTCTGCCAACCCCCTGATGTGCTCAAAAGAGCATCTACCCAAAGTTTTTCTGGTTTTAATTTAAAGGATAAGGCTACATGTACTCAGCTTCTTGAGATGACCAAAGCTAGTTACAGCCTCTTTGATGTAGCTAAGCTGCTTCAATGATGATTTTCACATTTGCACTCCAGTTTTTTGTTTTTGTTTTTTCTTTAAGAAGCAATTTCTACCTCTCCATGTGCCTGAGTGAAGATACAATCGCTGTTTAGTTAGTAGCTGAACAAATCCACAGGGTGGGTAAAGATTAGAACCTGAACTACACCTTCACACCAATTACTCAAACTTGAATGTAAATACATACAGTATGTATATTTTTAAAAAGGTTTGCTTGAAATGAACATATGTGACATTTAATGTCAGCATGTAAAAGGTTCAAAATTTTTAATAATAAAAGTTACAGAATATACCACTCTGCTTTTTCGTACTCTCATTTTGATTTCCTTTCAAGCTAATTCAATTTCTTCTATTTGGAATTTCTTGATTCTGCTATGGGGATTTGTTTAAGTTGATAATTAAAAAAAAAAAAACTTCTTGTAGGTTGTGTATACAAACAAATAAGGGACAATTATCTGGCAGTTTAAGGGAGAAAAAACTACTCTGCCAAATAACCCACTAACCTAGGAATTACTTCATTACCTTAAGTGCCCTAGTTTTATGGCAAATATGTAGACTGCACATTATCTTATAGTTTAGGTGCTCACTGTGGGAATGTTGTAAAGCCAGGGAGACACTACGGGGAGATCTTGTTCTTTTGTCTCCTGGTCTTACACAAGGAAGAGGAAGGATGACCTGAAGAATTTGCTAGTTGATTAGTGTTCTCTGAGAAAGGCGGCTGCACGTCAGAAGTTCTCAATGGCTAGATTTCCATTTCCAAAGTCAAATATTATAAAGAGGCTGGAAGAGGTCAGTAGTCAGAGTTTCCTACTTCCTGTAACCCAGACTGAGCACAGAGGTGCCTTTCTGTTTTTTGAAACTAAATAATTTCAAATGAATTCATAAGAAGTACAAGCACACAATTTGAAAGTCGGCATGAAGATATGTGTTAAAAAAAAACCATCTCCTCTAACCTTATTTCCACCCAATTCCCAACCCTGAAGACACCTGTGGTTGACCAAACTTTATGTAACCTTACAGAACTATTTGAAAAAATGTAATGTTAATACACAAAATCAAGTAGATACTTGGGATAATTATCAGGGCAGGTCATTTTCCTCACTATATAAATAGCTATAGCTATATCTTTAAGTTCTCTGTATAATTCAACTGAAAGATTTAAAGTCCCAAATAATCCAGATAAGAACCTCAGCTATCCTTTGAGCTAGGATTTCTGGATTCTAGAGTAATGCCTCAAATCCAATAATTCAGAGGTCTAATGACTATGGAGGATTACTTTCCTTATAAAACAGTAATGTGATTAATTGTCTTAGAAGATTATAATGAAATTCCTGTCCTTTGTACTCACAGTGTGATGGAATTGAAGAAATAAAATTATCAGCTGTAAACAAACTCAGCTGATAAGGGGAAAAAGCACTTAAAAAGCAGGTCTGTCAATATTATTCTTATGTTTTGCCATCTGCCCTTCACTAACTTGATGCTAATCAGATCTTGTTTGAAACAACAGCCTCCCCTCTGAGCTCTGTAGCCATTTGAAAGAACTTGTTAAAGGAGTTTTGATCAGCTTGCTTACAGCCACCTCTGGGTTTCTCCTGCAGTGGTCTTTGACAAGACAATGTTTCCTTTCTGATAAGCGTTCAAATGTACATCTAAACAAATAAACCAACAAAAATACCAACACGCTTGGTCATTTCCTTAATCCACCACCACCCTTTGCTTTGAGAAAATAAAGCTTTTTTTTTTTTTTTTTTTTTTAAGGTACTAATAGCACTTAGCCCTGATGGATGTCTTCCTTGATGAAAGTGGCTATTTTGACATGTATAATGCTGTTCTATGAATCAGGCCAATATTAGCTATTTTTTGATCAACCCTAGGGATCTTTAAAAGCTTTCTTAATGCAGATCACTATATAGCTATATTCAGTATTAGAAAGAGTCCTGATTGGAGATGTGG
Source organism: Furipterus horrens (assembly GCF_987537825.1). Classification (NCBI taxonomy): domain Eukaryota; kingdom Metazoa; phylum Chordata; class Mammalia; order Chiroptera; family Furipteridae; genus Furipterus; species Furipterus horrens. The sequence continues at coordinate 170,483,092 of NW_028327171.1, forward strand.
ACGAACTAGATGACATCTGGAGGTCCCTTTCAGTATGAAAACATTACAGAAACAATTCAATAATTTCTGCATGTTTTACTTTGGGCCTATCATTGGAAAAAAGAGAATTCAGTTCTAAGAAAACAAATTAGCAAATGCTGTCTCCAGAATTACAGTGATACTGTGTTTATACAGGAAAAGTGGATTTTAGAAATTATCAGCTACATCTCATCAGTGGAGGTACCTAGCCCACGTGCGTTGTTTATAGAACAGTTCCCTTCTCATTACTCAGAGCCTTGTGTTATTTTGAGTCAAATCTTCCACAAAGTGTGATGGTTATTACTCAAACTGGGCAACTGCTAAAACAATCCCATTTCTATTTTACAGGATTTCAAACTAAACATGCTAATTCACCCATCAGTGACACATTACAAGAATGAATACACAGTGGACAGTTCTAGCTGTGTATTATTAACTAGTCAGTGTTCCTTTGTTTTCACAGAATGTGTGTCTATCTTTCTAGATTCAGGATAGTTGGGAGTTAGGAAAAAGAAACCATTTAATAGTATATAAAACCTGCATTACTTGAGTTCTAGCAAATGAAAGACTTGCTAACGTAAAAACACAAAGCAGCCCAGGCTGGTGTGGTTCTGTGGATTGAGTACTGGCCTACAAATTGAAAGGTTGAAGGTTCAATTCCTGGTCTCCAGTTGGGGGCGTGTGAGAGGCAACGGATAGATATTTCTCTCACATATGTTTTTCTCCCTCTCTTTCTCCCTCCCTTCCCCTCTCTCTAAAAATAAATAAATAAAATCTTAAAAAATTAAAGCAATGTCATCTAGATTCTCAAAAGATTAATTGTGTATGATTTATTCTGCCTCAATCTCATATATGGCAAGGCCCAAGACCAGAAGAGATTACGTCCAATTTTCATCTCATTAGAAAGGAGGGGCAGGCTCAGGAGAGTTGCATTAGCTTTGATGTTCTTAATTATTTCTTATGGCCAAACAAATGCTCTATATTTGCTGAATATTGAATTTGAAAACCTCAGGACCTAATCAGGTTCAGAGAGATGTTTAGTCTGACCACAGACCTCTCAACAAGAAAAATGCCCATTGTTAAAACTTTATTTGTGGTTTTAAAGTGAAACCATACTGGACATATCTCCCAAATAATGATAAATCTCCATCTAAATAGAAATCAAGATTTTCATGTTTTGAGTTCTGCAGCATATTTCCAGGGCAGGAACATGCAACAAATATACAAAATAGTTCAATTTAACACCTAACGTGTATCTGCTTAAGTAATACTTGTTATTCAGAAATATAATCTCGATAGAAACTGTTTAGCTAAATTCCATAATGAACTAAGGAAAGAAATCCTAACTATTGATATGAAAGGGAGTTCTATTACTTGAATTATAAAGATTTAAACATGATTTCTTCTATTTCTAATAGTGTTACTGATATAATTTGGAAAGAATAGACAAAGAGTGGACGTTTGGACTTGTAATAGCTAAGAAAGCAGGTCACTGACACTTTGAGGCATTTCTATGGGGTGCTAAACTATTTAGCACATCTTATCCGTAAGGGCTGTGTAGAAGCTAAACTACATACAATTTGAGAGGCCCTCCCTAAGGAAAAAAAAAATCATAAATACAAAATTGCTGGGGACCTTCTCAGGACCTAGAAGGGCCCAGGTTAGTGAAGCTTAAGTTTCTTTGGGTTTATGGTAAATCCATCTCTGCCCCTTCCTGAAATCACTGCTCCATGCCTGCTACCTAGCCATTTCCTGTAAGATGGTGACCATGATTGCTTTCCTCCAACATCTTGGAGCCAGAATTACTATTTGGTCTTCTTCAAGTGTGTTCAATAATAGATAATGTGGACAAGGGCAGCTTGGGGCTCTGTTCTACTATCTGAGCATCTCAATCCCCTCTGCTCTGAGCTACTGACTGGCTGAATTAGTTCACTGCTTTGGAACGGGAACTCTCGCACATCCTGGAGGGACTTTTCTGTGTGTTTCCTTCTCAATAAAACAGGAAGAGAACTATATAGCTGGAGAGCACATAGCTACACTCTTAGCTTCTAAGCATTTCCCAGAAAGGTAGAATCACTGAGGCTGAGGTAAAGGACTGTGTAAAAGAGAACATTATTCTTAAGGGAGGAAAACCCGGATTTTTGCACCAGTTGTGTTTTCTGATTAAAAAGGAAAATAACTTCCCTGGTCTCAGTTTCTTTTATAAAATAGGAGGAATTGGTCTGGATGGTCATCTAGTTTTCTTATCACCTTAGTATTCTTCCATAATCCTTTACTCTAATATTTATTACTGACAAGTGTATTTAACAATGTTGAAGCTAAGATTATCAACAACAAGAGGCTATTATTGGAGTACTATCTGAGGCCTGTGAACCAAAAGGTCACTGGTTCGATTCCCTGCCAGGCACATGCCTGAGTTGCAGGGCTAGGTCCTGCGAAAAGCAACCAATCAATGTTTCTCTCACATATTGATGTTTCTCTCCCTCTCTTTCTCCCTCCCTTCCCCTCTCTCTAAAAATAATTTCATCTCTCTGGCTTTAGAAAGTATGTGTGAGGTAGGCAATGCTTCTCACTGGTCTTGACTTGATGAACCCAAAAAATCTAACAATGCTTATTGCCCCCTCCACCCCAAAGTTACCACTTACATTTCAACAGATAAATTAGGGCCTAATAAGAAACTTTTCAAGTAGGTGTCAGCACTTTACATTCAGATTCTCAGTCTCCTAAGTCCTCAATTCCGTACTTCAAACTCAACAATGCTCATAATGGAGAAATAATTTTGAAATTTCCTTCTCTAAGATATGTGGGATTGCAAAATAAATGCTCTCTTATGTTAAAGAAAAGAGATATGGACAACCAAATCACTCTTTTCCAAAGTGCCGCCCTTCTTCCTTCTCCACTTTGCATTCTCGGTAGTTCCCAGTTGACAGTGGGAGAAACGGAAACATCTTTAGTCTGAGATTGAAGTACCGCAACATCTGTATTTTCCATTCTAATCTCAGACCGTTTCTTGACACAAAACTTCAGCCCAGTTAGAGTAGTCTATTTCTTTTCTCCCCAAGGAAATTTATGCTTTTTTACTTCAGACCCTTTTCTCATGCCTTTCCACCGATCATAATTATGTTGTACCTTTCCCCTGCCTGTCCAAAGTCATCCTTTAATAGCACAGCTCAAATCTTACCACCTTTGTGGAATCTTTGTTGTACCATCCAACTTTAAAGCAAACTCCTCTGAGGTTCTGCAGCATTTATTGTTTGTAATACTCACTTGGCACTTGCTATTGTCTGCCATATTATGAGATCTTGTTTTTTTTCTCTCTTTCTTTCCCTCTCTACCTCTTTCTCCACCTCTGCCACTGTCTCCTCACCCCTGTTAGTTCTCTCTCCACAGGCATATACCTTATCTCTTATCGAAAACCTTGTTCCTAAAAGTGGTCCTACGCTATTTGCTGAACGTTTAAAGTAGTTTTATTAGATCAAAGGGTTCAGTGCTGCTCATCAAGCACCTCTCCTATTGGTGAAGGGCACTATAACAATTTATTCCTAAGTATTCTTTGGATTTCATTATTTACAGTAGAACAGAGCTATTTTTGACCACACAATAAAATACTAATAGGAGTCTAGGAGGTGAAGGAGGGAGAGCTATAGACTTCTCTCTTATGCTTAAAGGCACATTCTTTTGATTGAATAGAGTGTAAACCAACAAAGAGTGTGACTGTCATCTAAAATATCCCTTTGTCCTTACAGAATATAATTTATAATATATTTTGGTTGTTGTTTGAGGCTTTTTAATATATTGCATTTGTTACTTGCTACTGTAACTTGTGTACCTCATGGGAACAAAATAGCTGGAGGAGAATTGTTGAAACCAAACAAGGTCCAGTGCGGGATTTCTTAAGAAAGGCTTGGAGAAAATTAAATGTAGTGGTTATAGTAGTGCACCTTGGAGGCAGGTAAGCTTGGGAGCAAATCCTGCGACAAGTGACACTATGCTACTCAGGTCAACATTCCTCTCTTAAAAATGAGAATAATAATGTCCTTACTTCACTGACTTCTGAGGATGAACAGAGATAACCCATGAAGATTGCTAGCACAATGTCTGATGCTTAATAAAAATTTGCTAACTCTTAAGACAGTAGATTATGAGAGTCTTGATAGGCAGGTAGGATGACAAGACATGGGCCTAGGGAGAGAAACATTTATATATATGACAAATATTTATTGAGCTCCCAAGTATCAGGCAAAGACTATTAGAGTTAAAGAGATATTGAGAAGGGAACAAAAATCACAGCAAATCAGGCCTGGCTGCTGTGGTTCAGTGGATTGAGCGTCGGCTTGCAAGCCCAGTGTTGCTGGTTCAATTCCCAGTCAGGGCACATGACTAGGTTGCACGTCAGGTCCCCAGTTGGGGGCGCAAGTGAGAGGCAACCACACAGTGATGTTTCTCTCCCTCTCTCCTTTCCCGTCTCTCAACAAATAAATAAATTACTTTTAAAAAATTGCAGCGAATCAAATTGAAGAGAATAAATAAAGGCCTAGGGTTATTGATAAAATTTACAAAATATTGGTGGTACATGGTAACAGAGGAAAGTAAAATAACAGTTGGTGGGTACTTGATGAGGGCAACGGCTGAGCACTCACAGAATTAAGCAAGAGCCCAAGACCTTAGAAGAAATCTGGGAAAAATAAAGGACAAAAGAGGCGGATCATTAAACACTGCTTCCAGTTTACTGTATCATTCTGGGCAATGAAGAAAACTGAAATCCATCACACTTCTGCTCAATTTTTCCTTATGCGAAAGGACATGTGAATTCACATGCGTGGTATTTTGAGGGTCAGGTGTCATAAGTTGGAATGCAGTGATGATTTTCATGAGTTCCCTACATTGTGGTGCCTCCCGGGCTGAATTTATCATTCTCAAAAATAGAGACTCTGGTTGCTGTGTTCTACTGACATCAAAGTTAAAATAGAATCAACCACATTCTAATTCTGTTGCTGCAGAAAAAAGAAATCCCCCCTCCAACCTATTCTGGCAGCGGGGGAATCATGAATTTTCCCAACTGTGCATAAACCTATAACTATTTCCATTGTGGGTTTATGAAAGCTTGCTGTTAAACTGGGGGTGGAGGAGGGGAGGCTTGCTGCAAAGAGGACACTTTGAGATCTAATTAATGGCTAAAGAATAATCCTAAATAAAATAGAAAGTATTTTATTTTTCCTATGTGCTTATGACCAATTGTCCAAATAGTATTAGTATTTAATTGCTTGAATGAGTGATAATTGTATAAAAATGTTCATATAGCCTTTTACATTTTAAACCTGATCTAAATTTGAAATTCATAAATTGTGTTGGCTTCATAATAGGGGTCAAGAAAAGAAATTACTAGTTGCTGAAAGAATTGTAGAAAAGATAGATTTGATGTAAATAAACAAAATAAGCTCCAAGGGACAATTCAAAACTATAATATTTCTAGTTCAGACAAAAATAGCATACTACTTGTCCCTATAAGTTTCAATTGACTCTAAAAGCTATTTAAACTTTCTTGGGTTAACCTACCAGAAAAAAACCAATTTATTTTTCTGTTTTGACTGCAAATAAAAGCCCACGTGCAACCAGAATAATCTTTTTTTCTACCAGTATATAGTTTCTTTGTAAACTTCAAAAACAGCTGTGCTGCTTGATTCTTTGACTATGCTTTGGAATTTGTCACATGGTGATGCTACCCAAGAACCATTCATGTCCACTTTTACTGAAGGACTGTGATTTTTAGTTTGACCCTTGAATTTGAAAAGATATATACTTAATAAGAAAATGTCATAGGTTTCTCAACTGGTCCCATATAAATTTAAACTATTGTTAAGCTACATATTTTATTACACCAATAAACTGAATAAATTTCATATTTATCAAAGATAAATAAAGGTACTGCGTTATAAATATCCCTGACTCAATATGCACCACAAAGACAAAGGCAAGCTGTCTCAGGTTATTTTAAATCAAAGTTTCATATTTTCCAATTCCGACCCTTTCAATTTTAGATACAAAGCAATTATCACTTTGAACCCAAAACAAGTAGAGTTAGGTTAAATCTTTCTGAATTATGATTATGTAGTATTAGGGACACTTTAATAAAATTCAAAAATATATTTGGGTTGCTAAGAAAATTCAAACTTTAAAAATATTTTTCCCTTTTAATATCAGAAGGCTCTTTTGAAAGGCTATTCTCTTAGTGAAGAAGAAACAGCTATCTGTTAGTTTCATCTGTTCCTCTCTTTTGTTAAATTTAATATTTTTACTTAAAAAATAATATGTGTGGTATGTACCCAGTTATATAAAATTATTGCTGTGTACCAGGCTATTTCTCCTTGTGTTTATGTATCACTTCATATCTGTGTCTACCCAGAGAGATGTCAAGAAATATATTTATGTAATGTCAATGATGATTATTTATACATAGTATGATTTTGTTGATTTTTTTCTTTGTAGAAATTTTCTTCTATATTGCTTAAAATTTTTAAATAATTATTAAATGTAGAGGTAATAAGGTCATTATTTTAAAATATGTGAAGAAGTAAAGTGCATTTGGTAGCCACAGTCATTGCATTTATTTTTGCCAGTGGGAGACCCCAGAGGAATTAGATAATGCATCTCATGTGCCAATTCCTGAATAATTAAATAAAAATGTCTGTAATATACATGGGTGTACACGAGTCAAATAAATGATAGATAAGGTCTATCATTCATTTCTTCAACAGGGAATTCAGCACTTGGGTGTCACATATGTTCAATTTTCATCTTACCAGTTGGAAACAAGCTCCAAATTGTGCTGATAAAAGCAGAATTCATGATTAGTCAAAGACTAAGAAAAGAATACCTTTAGCTTAAGTAAAATGGAGAACCAAGAAATATGGGAAACTATACTTCTGATTACCAATTTTTTTCAATACACATAAAGCAAAACTAAAGAAATGATACTTTTAATATTAAAAGCAAGTTTATAAAGATACAAGCAAACTTTTGATAAGAATGTGTATTCTTTTTTTCTTTTTTATCCTCACTCGAGGATATGTTTTTATTGATTTTAGAGAGAGAGGAAGGGATAGGGAGAGAGATAAGAGAAACATTGATTGGTTGCCTCCCATACCTGTCCTGCCTGGGGATTGAACCTGCAACCTTTTGGTGTACTAGACTGCGTTCCAACCAACTGAGCGACCTGGCCAGGGCAAGAATGCACACTCTTAATAAGCTTTGCTTTTTTTTGTGGAGAGTAACACCAAAATGTTCTTTGATTTCTATCTTTTAGTTGTAGAAAGACATAATAATTCAGTGGTTTGTGAGATAAATCCACCAAAAATTAAAAAACAAAAACAAAAACACCCCACAAAACAGGTTTAGTTAAGCTTCTATGAGGTTAATTAAGGGCTAGATAACCACAGTGAGAAAATGCTAATTCTTTCACTGGTTTCATTTCAAAGTTGCCTTATTTTATTAGCAACTTGATACCTCTAGGTATGTGTGAAAAATGTGTGAAAGAACTACACACGCACATTTACACTTTTTCTAACTGTATTATGTATCCTCATTTGGCTGAAATTATTAAAATTTGGTGGAGCATCTATAACAAGGCTGTTTGCTTGTTTTGGCTTGCCTGCCATCCACTCCCTCTTCCTCCAACAACCCTTTTCCACTTTTTTCTGTGGGGAGAGGAACAGCTGAGTCTCATGCCATGGTGGTGACGTCAGCTCTGGGGCCTGTGCCTGGCTTACATTCAGGGCTGTTGAGCCACCTCCAAGCCTAGGTCTGTGATCCTCCTGGAAGTAACTAAAGTTAACCTTTTCTTTTCCCTTTTTTTCTTCTGTTTAAACTAGCTTGAGTGGGTGCAGTATTTGTCTCTCAGAATCCTGTGTGAAGCACTGCCCTCAAGGAACTTATAAACTCAGTAGTAAGGGAGATCAGACAAGTCCAAAAATAATGTTAAGTGCTTTATGGGAGCTTGAGATGCTTAGGACTGTGTCCACACAGCACAAAATGAAGTGGCAGTCTGGCACACATCCAGGTGCTTTAACAAATCTGGCAGCCCATTGACTATATAAGCCTTCAGAGTCAATCAGAAGCTCTCTGGGATTCCAGAACTTCCACAGACTCTTGCAATGGAGAAATGGAGTAGGTTTTTTTCCTTCATCTCTTTTGTTTCCCAAGAACTTTCTCAGCGCAAAGTGGGAATTTTGGACTAAATGATGAACCAACATCTCACTGCCAATTGCTTCTTGCTTTATTTCATAATCTGGTTAATTTCAACTCCTTCTGTTTCCAAACCTTTCTATGTTCCACATTGCACTTTGTACCTATCTTTATTAAGGAACGATTGTTGTTTATTGAGATGATCTGCATCCATGTCTATCTCCTCCGGGGCAGCAGCTGTAATATGTTCATTTTTCTAATTCTCAATTCTTTACTGTATCCATTTTTGCTATGTTTAGTGTCGTGCTGATTTTATATACCATAATTACTGAAGAGATTTTAAAAAAAAGTTGTATATATGCCCTAGTCTGGTCCTAGTCTAGAAGGTGCTGCTTCCCATACTTGGGTTAACATGGAAAAGTAAGAGAAGTTTTTATCTGTATCTTCTTTTTTGGAGGCTTTTTCTGCCATTGCCCACCCCACCCCCTGTAGGTCAGTCCACACTTTCCAGTCAGCAGTGGATTAAGTCGACTCTAAAGCACTAACTCACAATGTTCTAACTTAACCTGGTTACACAAGTGGTCTGCTATGATTGTTTTTTTAAAACTGTACCCCAAAGTTCAATGCACTCTTCTGGCTGTAGCTGCATTTCACAATCAAGATAAGTGAAATAACGTATGTTAAAAACCTGTGTCCACCACTACATAACAATGCTGGATTTCCCTCTGAATGAGAGATAAGACTGTTTAATATGTTGTAAGCTTCTACTAGAGACAAGAATGAGACCCTGAGAGTGTTAAAAGCTGAGATGACCTAGAAAGCAGTGTTGTAAGACGGATTAGATGGGAAGAGGCAGAAGTCAGAGAGGCACTTAAGGATTCATTTCAATAGCCTTGATGAGAGATGATGAGGGCTTGAGGCAAATGAAGAAGACGGAAAAACATAAAACAGACACTTTGGAGAAAAATGTGAAGGAGTCAGTAACTGATGCGAATGAAATGCAATACGACCCAATACAGACTTTAGAACTCTAGGAATAGAAATGATTTTTTTAAAATTTATCATGGTAAAATATACATATATTCAAACTTACCATTTTACCTATTTTTAAATGTGCAATTCAGTGGCACAATAACATCATATTGTTATGCACACTTTACCATTCCCCATTGCCGTAATTTTTCATCTTCCCAAACTGAACTTATGTACAAATTAGACACTACCTCTGCCTCCCTACCCCCCGCCCAGCCCCTTGTAAACGCCCTTCTACTTTCTAGCTCTATAAATTTGTCTGTTCTAAGTACTTCACATAAGTGGGGCCATACAATATTTGGCCTTCTGTATCTGGCTTATTTCAATTAACATGATGTTTTCAAAACAACTGATAAAATTATATTTTTCAAAAATGACACTAAATTACATAAATGCTTACATTAAAAAAGCATATTTCTGGGTTGCAAACTTCTGGATAATTAAAGTTAAATTTTTCTCTCTGTGTTTGGGATGGGAGTGGGATGTATGTGTGAAGGGCAGTACTCTCTGCTCACCTACAGCGTACTACTCCACTGCTCAAATGGCCTTCCAACACCCAGAAATGCTACATTTATAGTTCTTTCCCAAATTCCCCCCCAGATTCAAATGTATCTGCCCTATTTCCTATTCCTTTTGGGCTATGTTCTCTGCTACTAGGTTAAGAAGGATGATGATAGCAGGTTGTTGTGCACTTCCCAGATTACATATTTACTTTTTAACCAGGAATTATTTTTTAGTAGACCCTAATGAGTTTGAGTCAATGTGGAAATGGGAACTTCGGGAGAGTGGTAATGACGAGGAGGAGGTGAGACATATGTGGTCAGGGCAGGTGAGCACGAAAGCTGGCTATATGGCCCCAGTACACCTGGCAGGGAGTGAGGGAGCAGCTTCTCATAGCACAGAATCCTAACTGCTTGGGTTTGGAACATGGGCTTGGAAATAAAAGGACCTGGGTTCAAATTCTGTCTCTAGTACTTATGATTTGACCTCTTCTGTGTTTCAATTGTCTTATGGGGAAATGAACAAAATGATGTTACCTTATAGGATTATTGTAAGGGTTAAGTAAAACAATATAGAAAAAGTATTTAAGGCCCTGGCAAATGTGGCCTGGCTCAGTGGGTTGAGCGCTGGCCTGCAAACCAAAGGGTCACAGGTTCGATTCCCAGTCAGGGCACATGCCTGGGTTGCAGGCCAGATCCCAAGTTGAGTGTGTGTGAGAGGTAACCACACATTGATGTTTCTCTTCCTCTCTTTCTCCCTCCTTTCCCCTCTCTCTAAAAATAAATAAAATATTTTTTAAAAGTATGTAAGGATGGCTTTTGGTGTATAGCAAGCACTAAACCTATGTTAGCCATCTCTCATTTTACTCTTGAAAAAAACTGAGAACCAGAGATACTGCATTGAGGGCTCAATGTAAAGGCAGTGTTGGAGCTACAATAATCAGATATGCCCATTAGCTCTCTGGGTTTCTTGAAACCAGGTTATAGTTAAGAATCTCTCTGCCCAGGCCTGAGGGGGAAAATGTAACCTGATGCCCAAAGCACTACATTTTATTTTCCCACAAAAGAAAGGACAGGCTTACTGAGAAGGCAGAGCAGAGGAGGGGCTGCCTGGTGATGGAGGGGCTGTCATTTCACCTTTTTTTTTTTCTTTAGTAAAATACTCTGGTTAAAGTACAAACGCCCTTTAAGAGGGGTTATCTATTAACTTCCTGTATTAGTTGTCCATTGCAATTTAATAGATCACCCCAAAACTTAGTGACTTAAAACAATGACAATCATTTAGTAAACGTTCACAATTTCTGTGGGTCTGGAGTGACGTGGCTGGGTAGCTCGGGCTCAGGATCTCTCACAACATTACAGCCTGATGTCAGCTGGCTGCAGCAGCTGGATGGCTTGACTGGGCCCCAAGATTCACTTCCAAGGTGGCTCATTCACGTGGCTCAGTTCTTCCACGTGGGCTTCTCTATGCAGCTGCTTGAGTGTCCTCATGACATAGCTACTGAATCCCCCTGAAACAAGAAATCCAGGAAACCAAGGTGGAAGCTGCATTGCCTTTCTGATCTAACCTCTGATACGACATACTATCACAGCGGAATGTTCTGTGAGTCACACAGGCCAGCTCTGACCAGGAGGCTGGCTGTCATACTCTTCTTCAGCTTCAATCCTAATTGTGAATTAACCCAGGAACAGGAGGAACATGGAGGTGGGGTGAGGCCTGGAGGGAGGCCTTCAGTTGGCCCAGGATGGGGAGCAGGGGAGGCAGGAAGACTGAAAGCAAGTTTCATTTGCCTTTCCCAGCCCAAAAGAGGGCTTGAAAAGCAGCCCGAGTCAGTAAGGCACAGCCCCTGAAGGAAGAGACTGACTGGAAAATATAAATAAAAGCATTCTTCTTTCAAGCAAATTGGGCACAATTTTGAAACTTTTGACAAATGTCCTGGTAGTCCCTGTCACCTGGCTGAGCCAACAGTTTTAGATAGCAGCTGCTGCTGTTCCTACCAACTTATTGTGTGTGACAGCAGGTTGCTCTCTTCATGTCTCACCGTGTTCATCTTTGGAATGGATCTGACTCTTCATTCCTTGGTGGCTGGTTTGAAAAACAGGTTTATCACTGCAGAGACACAGTATATTTATTTTCATGTTACTATTTTGCTTTAAAATGTTCATTAGTCTGTTTAAAAGATAGTGTAGAAATCCTCATAGCTGCATGAATCAACACATTTACTTCCTCATTTTTCTTTTAATTTCAGTTTTCAAAAACACCCACAGGCTAGATCTCTTACAGGGTCATGGACTGCAAAATCTTATTAAATTACAATGAACATATTTACTTGAGTTACAGAAAAGAAAAAATATATAATTCTGTGAACTATCCACTTAAAGACTTAAAATGACCTATGGTAATGGGCAAGAAAGTGCTTCCTTGTGTTCTCGCTATCCCCTTCCTTTCCTTATCCCTCCACTCCAGCTGCACAAACCTTGAGAAAGAAGGAGGCCCTGTGCCAGAGCATTTTCTACACTCAGAAAGCCTTGGAGACCTGAGGCTCAGAACTTGTGGCTCAGCACTCTTGGGGGATGGAAGTACCTAAGGTGTTTCTGGTTTGATTTTGATATAGAGCTTTAGGGTGACCTACCAACAGCAATTTCCGAAGCTTTCCTCCTCTGCAGACAGAGAGAATGCTCAGCAGTTAGATTGTGCTCAGGGACCTGCAAGCCACAAGCAGTCCCACAGTCTATGAGTTATTCTGGTGCATTCCCTTCTCACCTTGAAGATAGAGAATTTTTGAGGTGACTAACTATGGCCTTACTCGAATCATCTTATTTATAGTTCTTGAATTAGGAAATATTTTGATGGGAGATTTTCTCCATAAATTTTAAAATGATAATTAAAAATAGGTAAAACACACAAGTTCAGAAACACTATACCCCAATTTATCTAGTGGATCTTGGTGCCATTACATATATAATTATATATATAATTCAATCTTAGATGATTACTTCAAACTGGATTCTCCTGCTGTCTATTTCTGGTTCCTCAGGGATCCTATGAAAAATCTGAGGAAATTCCTTGCTGATTGGGGAGATATTAGACTGCAACATATGGTCCACACATGTGATTAGTGTTCCTCTAAGGAAAAATGCAAAGAGTTATATTTAGAATATAGGGTATGTGTTCAGTGGTTCTGGATGACCCAGGGGATTATTAGATTCTTCTTGTGGAATTTTCTATAGTTAAAAGATGAATCTGGAATTTTGACTGTTTGGTGTGGACATTGGAGCTCATCTGTAAGTTTTTGCAGGTGTGAGTCCTGCCAAATTTTCACTCTTGTGTAGTTTCTTGAAAGCTATTCAGACTGCTCTTCAGAGAAGATTTTCTGAGTTTCAGGGTCCCTACTGTGTGTTTGAGAGGAGTCTTTGACACAGGTATCTTCTGAAGTAAAATAGTTAATAATTTATGAACAATATGTTATTGGCCCCCAAATAAAACAGCTTGAGCTATAGTAGCACTGACAGGTTTGCATCTACTTTAAGTGAAATAATTCTCAATTTTACCCTTTTTTGTCCTGATGTTTCACCATAATTGTGTTTTATCAGATATATGATATTAAGACTAGAGAATGGGACCTGATTTCTGATTAAATTCTGGCACTCATGTCTTGGTTCTGGGAGGAGGCCATATGCTGATAAGTCAGGATTACTTGCTGCCTTGGTCCAAGGCCTTGGCTATTCCAACCACCTCAGAAGATTCACCATCCCTTTTCCATGTTCTGGCGAGATATCTTGTACTGCAGTATGAATTTCTTGTTTCATATGTATCCAATGTAATCCACAAAAGTCCCGAAGAATGTAAGGGCTTCCAATTGTCTACACTTGGCATTTCCACCTGAATATCCATCTTACTCTCAACTCAAAATCAGTATTCCCTGCCCAGTGTACACCTCAGTAAACTGGTGCCCTTTCCCAGTGACCGGACTCCTGTCACTTTAGTGACTCCTGATTCTCCTCACTTCCAGGTACTCAGGTGAAAATTCTTGGGAAATGCAATTTCCTTCCTTTTCTTACACTAACCTCTTTCTAAATCCCTTTATTCATTTTTCTCTTCAGGTGTTTGGATTCACTTTCCATTGATTATAGCAATTTGGCTCCAGTGTCTTCTCCATCTAACTCAGCCTAGTCCTTTCACCAATGCTTCTTCATGAGCCATCTGCACACCCATCCTCCCACCTCCCAAACTGTGCTGCTGGCCTGGGCGCTAGAAAACTACAGCAAGCTAAAACTAGTTTATCTCACTCTTAAGAGTCTCCCCTAAAAAAATCTACTTAACTCATCCTGCTTGATTTCCTGCTACTGCCAAAAACATCTCTACTTCTACTTCAGTCAGGTTAATTCCTTTTTGTCTTTTATTCATATAAAGTTTTTACTTGTTTCTGTTTACTTTTTTCAGGCTTTTTTTTCCCAATAAACTTCCTTTCCCCATTGTCCAAATCTCCATATTTTGACTTCTGATAACCCTGCCTCATAGCAACTTTCCTCCTGCACCTACAATCAACACCATTAAAAATGTGTTCATACTCTTTGACCCACTAATACCATTTTTAGAACTGTAGCTTAAGTAATTAACAATTAAAAGGTTAGGAAAAGGCTCTTGTGCACAAAGTCTTCTCTCCCATACAACATGATTGATTATAATATTGAAGAACTAGAAACAAACTATACATCCAATAATAGAACTAAATAGTTATACATCACTCTATGGAAATTTCATGTGCACAAAATGGATATTTTAAAGACTATGTAATTATTTCTTTAAAATATGAAACTAAACTGGAGAAACAGAATGTAATATTGTATATATATAAATTTTTTAACTCAGTCCTCAATATGAAAATTTTAAACAAGCTTGACTAATTCCCATTTTGAAATGGTGAAAAAAGACAAGTTAACATTAAAGAAAGACATTGCTGACAAAAGAAAAACACATCTACTTACGTTTCTATGTAAGTAAATTTAAATGTTTGTTTAAAAGAATCTAACACCTCTATGTATCTATGACATTCTAGTTACTTTATATGTTGTTTAATCCTTACAGTATACCCAGTAAGGCATGTATTATTAGCTCCATGTGCAGAAGGAAAAAAAAGGCCAGGAGAGGTTAAATAATTTTCCTAGGATCACACAGCTAGGAATTGATAGGTTCAGGATTTTCACCTGACTCTGCTGCATGAAAATCTGAGACAAATTTAAACATGTCTTCATTCTTAATAAGATATCCATTATTGAAGACCTGATTATTAAATAATGTGACTATTATAAACCTTAAAACGTAGGAAACAAGTGAAAGAGAGAGAACTTTAGAATTACATAGATGGACTTCTTTCTGAAGAATAGAAACATCACAGAAGTTAATGAAAAGGTCATGCTGGTGGACAGGGTGCCTCCTGGGAACTCTGGTTTGCCATTTTTAGCTTCAGGTTTATGATTCAGACTGGCCAATGATAAAATGGTTCAAGCACTTGAATGATTTGATTATGATACAACTCACCCTCAAAATCAGATAGAAGATTGAATGCTACCTTCTTTCTATAGATCAGCAGTTCAGCTTGGTATATCATGACACTTTGGTTTCAAATAATATTTCAGCTTTCCAAAGATTGCAGCCTCCCCAAACTATTTCTGGAGTGGCAGAGGATCCTATAGCTATCTCCCATATATGGATCATAAAAAACTATAAGGTTTTGACAATCCCTGGTACAAATAATACCTTGATCTGCAGAGAATCCTGTAAAACCAATGTTGGCAAAAAAACAGTTTTACAGAATTCATGAAACTGGTAGCTACCTAAGAAAGGATATTTCAGAAGTCCATACATTTTTTTCTCTGGGACTTAAAAGCATGGATTCCTGATTGAAGAAGACAAGTGAGATGTTGTTTTGAGCTTCTTCTGTGCTGTTTAAGCGACATGGAGAATACCGAGGTACCATAGATGGAGTGCTAGTGAAAATTTGAATCACAGTGATTTGGTTATTAAGTCAACCTTATTTATAGTTTACTCAAACTGAACTGTTTGTTAGAGCATACTAATAAATAATGGCATTAGTCAAAAAGATAAGGCTGTTTGTGCCTAAGAGAACTCAAAATTTATTTCACATTGCTGTGGGCAGAAAGAAGTTTGGTGGTCAATTTAGGTACTCAAAAGAACCAGCAGATAGCTTTCAGAACAGTCCAGAGATGCAGCATGAATTGGAACAATGTTGCTTGGAGAGCCCTTTTTGCTAGAGTGACCAAGATAGTCAAGGAGGGAGTGTGTATTAGTTGTTTGGGTGGAGAGTCAGGGTAGGAAGGCTGATGCACATGCACAGCCAGCTATTATCAAGGTTAAGGGAAATGGAACTGCTTTCCCCTTCCCCTGCATGCAATTCAGGATTTCCACTGCATTGTTTTGACTTCTTTTTCTTTTTAACTCTGCCCATATTGCATATTGTAACCTGAAATCCACTGTGCAAAGATTCCGGGTAGGAGGTAGTTGGGAAATTTTAACTTCCCTAGATATGATCCTAGGCTTTCTATGTCCCTTGGCGTGGCACTACATTGGTTAAAATTTCGTGAAATCTTTTCCCTGGTGAAAAGTGAGACTTCCAGGGTTTGGAAGAACCTTATGTCTACCAATAGTCTCAGCATTGTTACCACCACCTTGTTAAATAATTCAGTCATTTGGCATTTGCTAATTGATATTAAAATCCCAAAGTTTTTTGAAAATTGAAGTTTTTAACGTGAGCAGCTTCAGGGGATAGGAAATGCTGAAATTAGCAAAGGTTCATAGAATGGCTAAGCACATCCACCGACCCTTTATCTGAAAACCTTAATTACATAGTAGAGAAGAGAGGACCATTGGATCTTGTTCCTTTTTTCTTTTTAAAAATACTTTTAAATCTACCTAAAGTCTCTTTATGATGGAAATTTAAAAACAAATGTGGAGTGTAAACATGTTGAAAATTCTACTCATTTGAATGATTTTCAAGCTAGATAACTAGTGATTTAATTTAGATATTTTATTAGCTTATGATTTCTCAAAAAGAATGAAATATTTTACTTTTGATGTACATCAGATGAGCAAAATATAGGTTATATGCCTACATATGCTATTTAGGGACTATATTGTAGAAAGGTTTTGGAGTTTGTCCTGTCACATTGGTTGCTACGTAAATGATAATATTTTTAATAAAAGCATGACTTTTGGCCATCATTTTATTTCTCCCTCACTGGGATATACAAGGTCTGTCCAGAAAAGGTCCAACCATTGTTAACATAATGAGAAGAGTTTGTGTAACATTGACATAACCTGGCAGCCAAGGAGAGTGGACTAGAGTGCGCATGTGTGAACAATGATGACTATTGTACTAGACAGTGGGGGCTGTAGATGCCACTGAGTGAGCATGTGTACTGTGTGGCTGTCACATTCAAAATGACTGAGCAAGTAGAGCAACAAACCTGCATCAAATTTTGCATTAAGCTTGGACATTCCTCCACGGAAACTGTTTGGATGATTCAGAAGGCCACAGCTATGGGCAACTGGTGATTGGCAGCTTCATCACGACAACATGCCCACTCATGCATCATGTCTCCTGCAGAGTTTTTTGGCAAAACATCAAATCATGCAAGTGACTCAGCTCCCCTACAGCCCAGATTTGCTGCCCTGTGACCTATGGCTTTTCCCCCAAACTAAAATCACCTTTGAAAGGGAAGAGATTTCAGACCATCAGTGAAATTCAGGAAAATATGATGGGGGCAGCTGATGGTGATTCCAACAAAGGATTTTGCTGAGTGTTTTGAACAGTGGAAGAGATGCTGGGAGAACTGTTAGAGGTCCCAAAGTGCCTATTTTGAAGGGGACTGAGGTGTCATTATTCTATGAACATTGTTTCTTGTACCTTGTAGCTTCTTCAATAAATGTCTCTATTTTTCATAGTATGTAGCTGGATACTTTCTGGACAGGCCGCATAAGCAGCATCACATGACTTTCTTAAGATTGTGAAGAAAATTTCCTATTATTCTATTAGTGACCTTTGAAAAGCCACTACTCTCTTAAATTTCTTGTGTCTCTGGAGTGTTTGACTAAGGTTTCTTCTGGTCAAGCCATCAACAAGCCAAATGTCAAATAACAAATGTGGCCATTTTTCATCTTGAGATAAGTATTTCTCCAATGAGATGATCAATTAGTCTTATTCATGTTACAACACAGCTCCCCGTGTATTTTTATGCCATACAAAGATCTCTATAGTCCTATTATCTTCTTATGAAAAAATCTCCTCATTTAGATTTCAGGCTATTGGAACACATAATCAATCCAAACACATCTCATGTATGACATTTGTGTATTGACATTTTCATTATACTAGTACATCCTCTAAAAGTGATACTATGAAAAAAAATCTCTATCCTTTAGGATATGAACTAAGGCCTCTCATAGAAAATATCCCACTTTTGCCCTGGCTGGTGTGGCTTAGTGGATTGAGCGCCGCCCTGCAAATCGAAGGGTTGCCAATTCAATTCCCAGACAGGACACATGCCTGCATTGCAGGCCAGGTCCCCAGTTGGGGGCTTGTGAGTTTGATGTTTCTCTCACACATCAAAATTTCTTTCTCTTTCTTCCTCCCTTCACCTTTCTCTAAAAAATAATTTTCTTTTAAAAAAATTCTCTAAAATTAAAAAAAGAAAGAAAACATCCCAGTGTTGTTAGAAATAAAGTTTTGGAAATGGTCTTTTCATTGAAGCAAAACTTATATTTAATTACAAGTCCTTAGGATATTTTTCATTTGGAAACAAGGCATTTATTTCATGGAGTACTGTATAAGAAAAAAATTTTTTT
This sequence comes from Furipterus horrens, assembly GCF_987537825.1. Lineage (NCBI taxonomy): Eukaryota > Metazoa > Chordata > Mammalia > Chiroptera > Furipteridae > Furipterus > Furipterus horrens. The sequence continues at coordinate 170,501,689 of NW_028327171.1, forward strand.
TTTTTTTTTTTTGCTACAAAAACATTTAAGATGCCATACTTTCCTCGAAAGAAAAATCTAATGTGGGAAACACTAGCTGTACATCTTGAGAAGAATTCTCAGAGCATCATTACATATTACTTTTGGAAAGTTTTGACTGCTGCTGGGGTTCTGTAGGTAATAGTTATAATCACTGCTTCAAATGCAGCCAGATTTTACATATGAACTACTGTTTTTGTCTTAATTTTTTGCTAATGGTAACATCATCCACATTTACCCAAGCATCTGAAACTATTTTATGTTACATTTGGACAAATTATAAATCCTACCCAAGAGATAACCTACACTTTATAGCAACCCATGAATGCCCTCAGTTTTAGAGATTTATTTTAATTAATGAAATTTTAAAAGACCCTTTCTGAAAATGTTACTTGGGAGTCCAGAGTGCTTACATCTCTGAATATAAACTGTTACAAATAGTTTTTGGAAGCATGATAAAAATATAATACTATATATAAAAATATGTGTGTCTGTTTATAGTGAGAGGAAAAAATAGTTTCATGTCCAGAATCAGTCTTTAGTAACACATTTCAGAAATTTGCAATATTTAACATATTCAAAACAGCTGGCTTAAAATAATAAGAAAATGCTTTTCCTACCTTTGAAAGTGAAACAGCAGTTTCAATAAGCCTTATAAATAGAACAATCTTCACTGGTTTATTAATTCATTCTTTATTACTTATGACAAATCAGTGACAAGCACCTAATCTGGGCCAGGTATCGCACAAGGCAAAGATAAATGACAATCTGTGCCCTCTTGGAGAATTTTTTCCTCTCAGAGTTTTAATGTTTAATTTCATTCGTGCTTTTATTAGGAAGGAAAGGCAGAGAGGAGGAAAATGATTGTCTAAAAAAGGTATGGAAGCTTGAGTCAGAAGCTATTATTCAGCTTTTCTTGGGAGATTCTGAACTCATTTCATTATTATAATGGAATGAAGTGGAGCATATACATCCCTTATTTATCCCACAAAGATGGATGAGTAGTAAGATAAAAGCATGGGATCTGGAGTCAGAGAGGTTTGTGCTGGGGTACTAATCCTGCTACCAATTCCATTGTACCTTTCTGCAACTTACTTAATTTGCCTCTCTGTGGATTGGTTTCCTCATTCAAAATGGGAATAAAAAAATATCAGTTGGTCCTTGCTAAAGGCTGATTCTTTCCCCTTTTAGTCTCTTCCTTTCCCTTCAAGCACTGAAAATGCTTGATCTGAAAATGATGTTCCCACAAAAAACATTAAATAATTTGAAGCCTGGGAATTGTATAGTCCAAATGATGTGGCATAAATGTTATCTTTGAATGTTTCATAAGATGCTAGAATAAAAATGATGCCCAGGCCCCCTAATTCCTTGATCTGGCCATGCATGTTTGGTACTGATCCCAGACTAAATATGGTAAGTCTTGCTCTTTGGATCAATATAATTTCTAATCCGTAAGTTGAATGAACAAGCCTTCCTAGACAAGCTTTAATTCACAAATGCATTTAGGTAGACACTGGATATATCTAACAGGGCATTGTCAAGTGGAAACAGGTCATCAGCATTAGCTCGGCTAACTGAAAGGAAGCTTGCATTAGGAAGCCAGCAGCTCACCAACAAATCTTGCTGAGGATTGACTAAACATAATTGTTAATTAAAAAAATACATATTCATTTATTTATTTTCTTTTTTATTGCATTTATTGGGGAGACACTGGTGAACAAAATTATACAGGTTTCAGGTGCACAATTCCACAACACATCATCTATGCACTGTATTGGGCATTCACCACCTCAAGCCAAAGCTCCTTCTATCACCATTTATCCCCCCTCTCCCCACCTCCATTTCCCTCTGCTTCCCTGCACCCCAGCAATAACCACACTGTTGTCTGTGTCCATGAGTTTTTTCTCCTTATTTTCTTTTTTGCTCAATCCCTCCACTACTCACCCCAGCCTCCACCCTACCCTCTACCCCTGACAGCTGTCTGCTCTCTATCTATGAATCTGTCTCCATTTTGCTTGTTAGTTCATTTTGTTCATTAGATTCCACACGAGTGAAATAATATGGTACTTGTCTTTTTCTGACTGGAGAATATACCCCTAATACTCCATTTATGGGGTAAACAATTACTTTCTTACAGGTGTCTGCTGGGAAGTATGGATCATTCTAATCTGAACTGGGTTCAAGATAGTTGGATAAGTCTCTTTCCTCAGAAGTTAAATTGCAAATGCCTATTCTAGGTGTCAAGACCCCGATGATAGTACTGACAATCTGGGCTGGGCAGTTTTGCAGAGTGGCTTTCATTGGCAGCGAGGGCAGCGAGGGCATAACTAGATATTTACTATCTGATACTTAACTAATGCATCTGTATCTTTCTGATAATTTGGAGGTAGGAGGTCACCTTTATTTTCCTACTTTTCATTTCTCCTCTGGTTCTGTCTTTGGCCTGCCAGGGATACCCAGTGCCTCCCAAATGTAAAGGCTTAAGTTACCATTTTGTGAAACCCATGCAGCTTTTATAGTAGAATACCATGTAGCTGTGACAAAACACCAGCATGGGCTCTGGCCAGGTAGCTCAATTAATTAGAGCATCATCCCCATGTGCCAAAGTTGTGGGTTCGATCCCTGGTCAGGGCACATACAAGAGTCAACCAATAAATGCATAAATAAGTGGAACAACAAATCTCTCTCTCTCTCTCTCTCTCTCAATTAAAAAATAAAATAAAAAACAAAACAAAAAATACCCCACCAGATTGGGCTTGGTTTTCCTCTGTTGCCTTCTAATTCTCCCCTTGACCTTAAAAAATATATAATATAAAGAGTTTCTCAAGTCAAAAGATTCAAAGACCCGTCAAAGACAAAACATAATAAAGTTCTTTATGATTGGGAGGGGGTGGTAAGGGGAAGAAATCTTTCTACTCTGAGGTGATGGTTGTAGATTCTTTCTGTATCCTTCCACTCCTGAGTTCTCACCTCCACACTTCATAAACAGCCCCAAGGAGGGTTCCCTAGATGCCTAGAAGCATAAACTTTTCAATATATGTAGGTGCTTCTGATTTGCTCTTGTTGATACTTGTGCTAAAAGAAGTTGCTGAATTCTATTTTGAAAGAATAATGGGTCATGGGCTGATTTTAGACCCTGCTGGATGATAAAAATAAACGAAGAGCTCTTATTTCATGTCTTTTATTTTAATGATCATTGTGGTAGGCAGCCTTTAAGATGGCCCCAATGATCCCTGATTCCTCAAGTGTAGTCTGGACCTAATGACTTTCTTCAAATCAATGGAGGGTGAAAGTGATGAGATCTTGGTTCTGAGACCAGGTTACAAAAGGACTCTGGCTTCCATTATGTGTGCTCTCATGTGTTTGCTCTGATGAAATCAATTGCCATGTTTTGAGCTGCCCTATGTGAAGGCCACATGACAGGAAAGTGAGGTAGGCTTCTGGGCAACATCCAGTGAGTTGGAACCCAGCCCTCAATGCCATGATCTCAGAGGAAGTGAATCCTGTCAGCAATCACTTGAGTGAGCTTGGAAGTGGATCTGTCCTCAGTCAAGCCTTGAAATGACCGTCATCCTTGAGACTGAAGCATCTGTGCCTGGATTCCTGACCCACAAAAACTGTGGAAGAATAAATACTTGTCTTAAGCTTCTAAATTTTAATATAATTTATTTCATAATCACAGATAATTAGTACAACAATGAAAAGGCATTATGAAAAGTTTGGAAAATAGAAGGAGAAAAATCACCCATAATTTTACCACTCAGTCATAACCATGGCTTTAATTTTTGCATGTTTTATTCCAGCCTGCATGTACATGTACACATATATTTATATTGCTGATAAGTATAATGTGAATAAAATTTTCCATCCATTTTTTTCATTTTACATTAAGCCATAAATTCTATGTTACTATAAAAATCTTTCTACTTATAATTTTAATGGCTGCATAATATTCTCTAAAGTGGGAATACTACAGTTTAACTAATTTTCTCATTCTCTTTGGGCATTTCAATTATTCCTTATTTACTTTGCAATTAAAAATGATATAGCAACCATCATCTTGTGTATGTGGTACTGTCTTTTTTCCCTTCTCTCTCACCACTTAAATTTTTCCCATGTCATTCTCTTGCTAGGTACATTTCTCAATTAGCTGTAGTAGTTCCTCAGATATTCCTCAGTGGTTGGCAGATGGCAAAATTTCTGAATCACCTTATGTCCAAATCCATCTTTGATTTCCTCTTCCTTAAATATTAATTTAGATGGCTATTGATTTCTGGTTGAAAACTACCTTATTTAAATATATGGCAATATCGAACTTAAGAAAAAGTCTCTCACTGAGAAGATTAAAAGTTTTCAGCTAACTTGAATACATAATTTTATACATAAAAACAAAATAGGTCATATATATTTATATACTGTTTAATTTTGTCATTAATTTTGTATGTAAGCATTTAAAGCAACGTGTTACAAAAACCTCTTTTTTTTTAGTTTGAAATACTGTTTTCTTTTTTTCTTGTTTAATTCTTTAAAAAGTTTTCATTGTGTATTGTGGCAAAATATACATTACATAAAATTTACCATTTTAATGATTTTAAGTGCACAGTTTAGTGGCATTAAGTACATTTACAGTGTTGTGCAACAATTACCACTATCTATCCCAGAATGATATTGCCTTTCTTTTGGATCAGTGGTTTGAATCATGTGCTCCTTTTGAAATTTAATAATATGGTAGTGTGTAAAGAGCATGGGCTATAGAGTTAGACAACTTGGAGCCGAGTCCTGAATCTGAGCAATATTTTACAACCCTGGGGGAAGTTATGTAACTTCTGTAAATCTCATGTTCTTCCTCTATATAGTGAGTATAATAATGACACCTAATAAAATTTCATAATAATTGGTATGAAATTATACGTGTAAACTACTTGAAGTGGTACTTGGCACATAGTAAGTGCCCATTATTTATTTCAATATGTAAGCATTTGTAACATGTAAACACCTATTATTTATCATCATCATTATTACCATTATATTCACAATCTTATAGAATCAGTTTTTCTTTGAATATTGTGACTTCTGGCATTTTACTGCTTCTGCCATATATTGCACTATAAAGAGATTTAAAAACTATTTGTGAACAATATTTTGTTTTGAACAAGTTGCGATAGCATCAGCATTGTAAAAAATGCTATTAGAGTGACTCACCTTAATCTTGAAGGATCACCTTTTTTTAGAGCTTAACAGTAGAAACAATGAACATGAAATTAAAGCACAACAGTATTCGCAGCACACCACCACAAGGCAGATTTCAATATCAGATGAAGTGCAGTGGGGAAGAATATAAAATGAGAGAGAGCGAGCAAGAGAGATTCTGAAGAAATGAGGAAAAGGAGAACAAGGGAAACTGGTTATTAAACTATCAAGGAAAGCTATTTTAGTAACAGAGGTGCTCAACATATAATCAAGTGTTGCAAATATCTTCATAATAGTCTTGTGAGATAGCAACGTGTAGACAAACAAAAAAACCTAAATACAGAAAAGTTACTCTTCCCAACATCACACAGACAATTAATTGTTGGCAGAAGTGGGATTAGAATTTAGGTGACTGGTTTCATGATTCTCTTTGTTTGTGGCCCACTGCATTAGTCTATAGGTAGGTCATTTTTTCTTGAAATGAGTGAGTCTTACCACAGACACAGTCTGTGGGGAATGGATAAAGCACAGCTGTGCAGAGAGCTTCCATTTGACCCTGAGATCCACTCCTACCCTTCTCCATCTTGCTCAATGCATCAGAGATTCCATCAAAGGGCTCCCTTGCCTTAGCTTCCTGTTGGTATTGGCCACAGAGACTGGAGGGTGGAAACAGCCCCGGGGCACAAGCTTTATTACCACTAACCAGAACTTTTGGAGGAAAAAAGAGAAGGTGACCTAAACAAAGGAAGATTTAGTTTCTCACCACTCCATACTGGGTTCAGCATAGGCTGATGCCAAAGGAAAGTGAATAGAGTTGTTCCAATAGCTGTGTGTCTTTAAGAAAACTGGACCCTTCCTCTTCCAGTCAAAGGTGAGATGACATTTCCATCAGAGGGATCTCACCAGGTCAAGAAGAGAGGCCTAGACTATGTGGTGTCCCTTTGCTCAGGGCTCTCTTGGAGAGAAGACCACAGGGTTCCTCTTCTGGATGTAGTCTGGACTCTTGTCAAGAGCAGTCAGATCACATGGGGCTGGACTGCCCAAGTGTCTACCTATTCTTAATAGTCATAAAGCTAAAAGGCAACCAAATCCTCACATTTCATTGGCACCAAAATTACAGTGTTATAATTAAGCTTTATATCCAAGACTTTGATTCAGGTTTTGGGTACTTTAAGGGAAATTGTAGAGCGTCGGCCTGCGAGCTAAGTGTCGCTGGTTCGATCTTCCAGTCAGGGCGCATCAGAGAAGGAAAACTCTGACTCCAAAAAACCTCCGCTGCCTTGCGGCATACCTCTTCAGGGGAAAGGCTAAGGGAGTAAACCCCGACAGAAAATCCGGAGCCGGAGTCCCTAAGGCGGTTTGACATTGTAGTCAACACCGGCAACTCCTGTGGCGCACCTGAAGCCAAGCTGTATTGACTCCGTCTTTCCCTTGGACCCTTCAGCTGCGAAGAGAGGGGGGGTCTGCTGCATGGGCAACAGCAGACCCTCCATATCACCCTGCCCAGGCTCTGTAGCTTCAGCTTCGCTGGAGAGGACACTCCAGCGTCATCGCAAGATGTCGATTCAACACGGGAGGAGACAGATACCGTGTCACTCCCGAGTCGGACTGCACAGCCATTCTCGGCGGTGCAGATAGACTCTTAAGAAGCTACACCATCGTCTCTCGAGACGGACGGCTGCTGACGGAGTGACTAAAGAAGGTTTCATCATAAAGTCTCACTTGTTTGGAGGTCTCTAGATTCCAGAGAAGAGATTGTCCTGGGAATGCTACCATGATACCACCGCTGTCCCATGTGGTGAAGACAGGTTTGACACCGAGGCTGGGGCATTTGTTGCTTTATGTCCTCTCTTGGGAATGCTTTATACACTTAAGAGGACACAGTCAGGGCCCCAAAGCTGTCAGGCTCTAGCAAGGGGAAGGTCCAATTCTAACCTTACCTCTAAACCCATTGACTGTCCACTGAGTTATCTCCACATTTCTAACTGCTTCTAGTTTTAATTCTCTAGCCCTCACTTTGACTATATAGAGGCTGTATTTTATTGTTACGTCAGTAGTGTATGTTTACTCATTCAAGTATTTATTGAGTGGGCGGGGACTTGGTTATAATGGACAGCTGTGACTATGATGACTACAGTCATGAAACTTAGAGTCCAGTGGAGGGTACTGATGCACAAGAAGATAACTACACATTTGTCCCTGGTTTTGCCAACTTTACTGTAAGCAGAAGGAAGGCAGAATTCATATCTACTTTTTTGTATCCATTGAATACCAAGTGTACAGGTGACATGTGGTAAATATTTTGTTTTATATGTTTCCTGCTAATAATTCAGAGTTTGTTTCTTTGCCCTGGTGTCAAAGCATTGGATCCAGCCTTGAGGCAAAGAAGGAAATCAGATTAGAAACTGATGCTTGTTTAGCATTCTCTGTATACTCTGGGACACAACTCAGACTAGACAGCTCTAGATGTCCAATAGATTGGCTCAGCTACTCATTCTGGTTCTTTTTCCTGGAGGCACAGGAGCTCACCTCACTGATGAGCCTCTCTAGCCCACTGCAAAGAACCACTTTCCAGTAAGGAAAATAAAACAGAGGAAAGAGCAATGTTTCATCTCTCAAGGGTCAGAAATTGTTCTTTAAATCACATCATTGAAAGGAACAGGAAGGAAGACTCTATCTGAGGCTCACAATTTATTACTTGAGTTTTTGGTAAATATATATTCTGGATATTTGTTGCCACTGCTTGATACATCTGGCTATTTCCCTGTAGGAACCAGGCACACAGTTATTTAAACCAATATATTCTAATATTGTTTGGAAATGGTTTGTTTCAGTTATTAATTTACTTTCTAAAATTCTTGGTATTTTTTATTTTTAGCTAAAACAAATTTTATTTGTTAATACAGCAGGATTTGCATGATGAAAATGGTTCTTTGCAATGAAGTGAAGTAGTTTATAAGGACAGTAACTTTTATATTGGTCACTATCATTCCGTATTAGTACCACCCTTTCAATCTAGATCCCCAAATATTCAAATTAGAGAGTCAACTCAATTACAATAATATTTATAAGTTTCTTCAAAATTTTAATTTCATGTAGTTATCTATTTTTGTACCTTAATTTTCATTCATCTTAAGCACAGTTATGACTTTTTCCCTAAGCTGTTACCTTAACTGGCCAGCACATCCAGCTCATATTTGTAGTAATTTGTTCAAGATCTCAGGCTTTATTTTGAATTTTAAACCACTGGAACGTCTTCTTTCACTTGTGTCTGCAAGGATCTAAGTAAAGGGATTCTCTACCACTTACTCTGCTGCTGGACTGAAGTACTCTCTTAGACCCAATCACATGCTCCCCATCCTACTAGTAACTCTATACCTTGTTTATGCATATTGGTCATGTATACATCTAGTTCTCACCTTGTCCTTTGGGTTGGAAGCACACCAGTTGTCTTCTGGTTTACAACCCTGACATCTCCTGACTCCCGCTTCCAGCAACAAGTTTAGTGGCTACCACAGGAAATTTTCTCCCAAGCTCCACTTAGGAAGGGAAATAATGCTTCTATCAGGCTTGAGGTGGAACCTAGAGGCCTTATTCCAAAACAAACAAACAAACAAACAAAACTAACGATCGATGTTTGTACTATTACTTTAATATTTACAGCTGTTATGGTGCTTAAATCTTCTTAATAGCTAGGACGAATGAACTGGAATTGTGAAAAGCATAACTTTCTCTGAAAAATCTTTAGTGGAAGGAGCAATGATTTTCAATGTAGGAAGAGGATATAAGTATTCTTTTAAGCATATTTTATTGATTATGCTATTATAGTTGTCCCAATTTCTTTTCCCTTTGCTCCTGTTCACTTAGTACCCTACTTCCCTGCAGCAATCCCCACTCCCTTAGTTCATGTCCATGGGTCATGCATATAAGTTCTTTGGCTTCACCCTTTCCTATGTTATTCTTAACTTCCTCCTGTCTATTTGGTGCCTACCATTTATGCTTCCTAATGCCTGCACCATTTCCCCGTTTTTCCCTCGTCCCCCTCCCACCTGATAACCCTCTAAATGATCCTCATACCTATGATTCTGTTCTTATTCTGGTTTGCTTAGTTAGTTGTTTTTTTGTTTTTTTTTTGTTTTAGGTTCTGTTGTTGACAGTTGTTGAGTTAATTGTCATTTTAGCGTTCATAGTTTTGATCCTCTTTTTCTTAAAAGTCCCTTTAACATTTCATATAATAAGGGCTTGGTGATGATGAACTCTTTTAGCTTTACCTTGTTTGGGAGGCACTTTATCTGCCCTTCCATTCTAAATGATAGCTTTTCTGGATAGAATAATCTTGGTTGTAGGTCCTTGCTCTTCATCACATTGAATACTTCTTGCCAGTCTCTTCTTGCCTGAAAAATTTCTTTTGAGAAATCAGCTGTAGTCTTATAGGAACCCTTTTGTAAGTAACTCTCTTCTTTTTGCTTGCTGCTTTTAAGATTCTCTCTTTTTCTTTCATCTTTGGCATTTTAATTACAATGTGTCTTGGTGTGATCCTCTTTGGGTCCAGCTTATTTAGGATTCTCTGTGCTTCCTGGACTTGTATGTCTATTTCCTTAGCCAAATTTAGGAAGTTTTCCTTCATTATTTTTTCATATGAGGTTGCAATTTCTTGATCTTCCTCTTCTCCTTCTAGAATCCCTATAATTTGGTTGTAGCCATGTTTAAAGTTGTCTCAGCGGTTCCTAAGCCTCTGCTCATTTTTTTCAATTCTTGTTTCCTCATTCTGTACTAGTTGACTGTTTTTTCCTTCCTTATGTCCCAAATTATTGATTTGAACCCTGGTTTCCTTCCCTTCACCATTGGTTTTGTGTGGATTTTCCTTCATTTCATTTAGCATAGCCTTCACTTCTTCCCTTATGCATTTGCCATACTTAAGTATATCTGTCAAGCCTGTGAGCATCTTTATTACCAATGTTTTGAACTCTACATCTGTTAGGTTGGTTATCTCCTTGTCTGTTAGGTTGGCTATCTCTTCATTGCTTAGTTCTCCCACTAGAACCTTGATCTGTTCCCTGTTTTGGGCCATACTTCTCTGTCTCCTCAACTTGACAGGCTCTTGTGTTTGCCTCTGTGTCTTAGGTAGAGCTGTTGCACCTGTTACATTGTAAGGGGCAGAGCTTTAGGTATTCTTTACTATGGGGTGACCCGTTTCACCACGTTGTGGCACTGTATGTGGGGGAGGAGTCTGAGAGGAAACAATGCCTCTTTCTCAGCCCTCGCCCCTTTTCAGGTACTTCTCCCACTTCTTGTATGGGCTTGGCGCCTCTCTAGCTGTTGCTCTGCCATGGTTCCCAGAGTGCATGGGTCTGCGGATATTCTAGGACCATGGGGGTCCTCCGAACAAATGGACTCTGCTGAGAGACCGGCAGTTTCTTCCTCTTCCCCACCCTCCACTTGTTTTCACAGTCAGGAGTAATGAGGCTTTATTTCCTGCGGCACTAGAACCATGAGCTGCGGGATATGGTCTGGGGCTGGGGTCATTCCCCAGGTGTTTCTCCCTAGTTTAAAAAAAAATGTGTGACTATGCTTTCCACCAGCGTGCCACAGCCGCTGTTGCCACTGCCACTGCCACCTCCACACTGTGTCCTCTCTGCCTGGCTCTGCCCTTCCTACCTGTCTGGATGAGTATTTCTTCTTTATATCTCTGTTCATTGCACTTCCATGCAGGTCAATTTTCTGGAACTTCTGGTTGTCTCTAGTTTTGAGGTAGTTGTATTCCTTGTTAGTTGTGGAGGGAGATAGCATGTCTATATACGCCTCCATTTTGGGCAGATGATCATTAAGTATTTGATTTTCAAAGGACATTATTCTGTCTGGATAAGTATTGCTTCTTTACGTCTTTGTTGGACTTCCATGCAGTTCAATTTTCTGGTAGTTCTGGTAGTTTTTAGTTTTGAGGTAGTTGTTTTTTTTCTTTTTGTTGTGGATGGTGGTGAAACATGTCTACCTATGCTCTCATCTTGGCTGGAAGTCAAGAAGATATGAGTATTAAGAAGAGTTCACCTAAGGAAGAATGAGCCAGGAATCTCTAAGAAAATATATCAGTTAGGGTTAGATCTAGCAGTAAGGAACAGAAACCCCAAATAATAATGGCTTTAACAAGATGGAGCTTCATTTCTCTCCATGTAAAAGGGTAGAAGTAGGCAGTTTTTGAAACCATTAGGGATTCAGGGTCCTTCTGTCTTTCCGTTTTACTGTCTTTAAGGTTCTATCTCATGGTCCAAAGTGGCTGTTGAAGCACCAGCTGTCACATTTGCATTATAACCAACAAGAAAGATGGATCTTAGAAGCATATACTTTGTTTATACCACATTAGATAAAACTTAGTCATATGGCCATACCTAGTTTTGGGGAAGCTTGAAAATGTCTTTATATCAAGTGGTCACATGCCTAGCCAAACATCAGGGGTACTACTTCAAGGAGAAAGAAAAGAATAGATGTTGGGGAGTAGATAAATATGATCTAACTGGGAACTGTTTGGGTAAAAGGATCCATGAGCATTTTATTAAAACAAGTCCCAAAGAATTTCTACCTTCCAACATTAAATAGTGAAAATGCATGTTAAATAATTTTCAGGAACATTTTTATAACAGAACCACAAGCACAACTCTCAAGAGCCTGGATTTAGAAGCACATCACAGGTTATTACTCCTGATATGGGTATTGAGAACAAAGAAGAGTGAGCAAATGTTGAAAGCAAAAACCTCAGAGACTTCTCGATAAATGGACTCCAGAAGTGGAACAGCAACCTGTCACACTTGAGGAATGATTTTGATCATTGTCAGTGGAGTTACTCTGAATCACAGATTTGGGACTTAGGGAACTTTATTTTGGTTCGATTCTCCTAAGAATTTCTGTACTTAGATTTTCAAATCAGAGAAACTGAAATTTCAACTCAAAATGACAATGATTTCTTTATCAAAGGAGCATTTTTCCTCCCATGTGAGTCGGTTTAACCCCTTTTTGCCATTTCCTACAGCAATGATATATTTATTCAATGGTACTTTAACTTACCGTTCTTTTTTTAAATTGAATTCATTGGGGAGACATTGGTTAACAAAACCATATAAAAATATGGGCCACTTCACGAATTTGTGTGTCATCCTTGTGCAAGGACCATGCTAATGTCTCTGTATTGTTCCAATTTTAGTATATATGCTGTCAAAGCAAGCACTACATTAACTTATAGTTCATGCCTCACTGTTAGAGAGAGATTTATGCACCATGAAAAATAGAGTTCACTAGTTTGTATAGAAATTAAAACATGGAACAAAAGACCATACCCCTGAACCACTGGATCAATCATCATCACACTTTGGCCTCACTTGGTCCCTCTGAAGGACCTCTGGATCTAAATCTCTTGAGGCCAGGGACTCTTCCCATTTCACCTGGTATCCTATCAGAGTGGCTCTCACAAAGCTAGTTCTTAATAAATATTTGTTGAACTAATCTGAAGATGGTTCGTCAGAGACAATAACAGAAATACACATAAGAAATAACAACACAGTATTTCATTAGTCTGCGTCCTTTTTAGCAGTTCTAAGGGGAAAGAAAATTCACAGCAAGACAACACTGGGAAGTCTTGTGCTTTTGTAAAAAAGCAATGAAGGAAAAATATTTATTTGGCAACTGCTCTTCAGTGTGGAAAAACCCACAGCTGTAAACAGCAGCGAAGGAAAACAAAACAAAACAACAGACAACCAAAACCTAATCAGTGAGTCTAAGCATTTTACCACACTAGACATCAGGACACAAGATTATTCCTTTTGCTACTTCTGTTTGCCAATTTCTGCCCATTTGCCAAAATAAAGATGTCCTTTCTCAGCTAAACCTCAGCTGTAAGAATCAATTAATGACTTCAGAATGGAAGACAGATACTTCCTACAGGAGAATTCCCTGGGCAGACAAAAAACATGTAACCAGCACCGGTTACAGGATTTGTGAGGCCCAGTGCAAAATGAAAACTTGGGGCTCCTTGTTTAAAAGTCAGGGGAAAAAAGTGCCATTAAAGATACTAAAATAGAAGCTTTTTCCTTTCTTTCAGTTTCTCTCTTGACTTGTCATGGTGTTTTTGTTTGTTTGTTTGTTGTTGTTATTTAATGCTCCTTAAGTAAAGAAAAATTAAGAATCCTAAATTACTGGCATGATTTTTATCATTCTTTTTTTTTTTTTTTTTAATTGTGGAATACCAGTTTTTTAAATGTAAACATGAGAACATTTAACTTGTATGTGGAATCACTGAAATTACACAATTTATATTTTGTAGCTCATACCATACATATGTATTTTGTTCTTACCAGAACATTGGAAATGCAAAAACTAATTTGACTACTTTTTATTTCACTTCTTGATACGTGCACATTCTACCAACACTTCATGGAAACCAAAAGCTTCCATGAAATGCTGACCTTGTACTTGCTTTGAGTCCTGCTGGACTCCCATGCTGGGTCCACTGGAAGTCTGTGCTCAAACAGCATCAGGAATGTTATATGCGAATGGGGTGGCGAGGAACAATGGACACATGTATATGTGCTCATCCAGCATCCTATTTTCCCTTTGGATTTTACTTACAAAACACAAGTTCAAAGATAAAATCACGGTATTATGAACTTGTCCTGGCTGGTGTGGCTCAGTTGGTTGGAGCGTCATCACATAACTGAAAGGTTGTGGGTTCAATTCCCAGCTGGGGCACATGCCTAGGGTGTGGTTTGATCCCTGGGCTAACCACCTAGGATCCCCAGGCTAGGCACGTATGGGAGGCAACCAATGGATGTTTCCCTCTCACATTGACGCTTCTTTCTCCCCGTTTCTCTCTTCCTTCCTCCCTCTCTAAAAGCAATGAAATTAAAAATCTTTGAAGAGGATAAAAATAAATTATCATGAACTTCAACACAGTGACAGCAGAACATCAAACCAAGTGTGGGGCCCTTCTGAATGTGGGACCCTGTGCAACTACATAGACCATGCACCTTTGAAGCCAGCCTTGGATATAACCAAAGTAAGAGTTATCTTTTCTTTTTCAGTAATTTGAAAAAAATCAGTAATTATTGGAAGAGCACAAACAAAATGAGCATGTGACAATTTGGTCAATATTGAAAAGTAACATGGTAATGGGTAATGTATGCCTGAGATGAATCTTGAAATATCATAAACAAGTTAACAGGAAAAAAAGAATTTGTATCAATGTTCATCTGAGATTCACCTTTTTTTATTTTTTAAACAACTGATAGTCAATTTATTAAAACTGTTGATTTAAGCATCTGCAATGGTGACTTCAACCTTGACTCCTGGCTCAATACTGATGGAAGTAATCTGCTCAACAATCTCAGAGCTGTGCAAGTCAATAAGTTGCCTGAGGATCCTTATCTAAAATTGATCCCAAGTCTTAGAACCCTCGCCACAGGGAGTTTTCCTTTTAGTGATTCTTAGAGTCTTGGTAGGCATCAGAACCGGACCTTTCACTTTGAGGTTCTTTTCCTTTGCCCCTCTGATCAAGTCTGCACACACCTTCTCCAAAGACATGAGGTTCCAGCTGGTTAGAGTAATTCTAATTCAGCGAATTGCCACCTCTGGTTCCACAAGTGTCTTTCTGGTATCTTTAAAAGCCATTGCTGTGGCGTGGTTTCCTGGTGGACTGGTTCCTGGGCGAGAGCAAACAGCAGTGAGTCAGGAGCCAAAGCCGGCTGAACTGTGATCAGCTGCAGCTGCAACCGCGACTTCCTCAAAAGCATGAGATTCATCTTTTTCTAAAAGAAGATTTTATTTATTTATTTTTAGAGAGAGAGGAAAAGAGGGAGAAAGAGAGGAAGAGAAGCATCAATGTGTGGCTGCTTCTTGTGCACCAACTAGGGATCTGGCCTGCAACCCAGTCGGCGACGCTTTAATTCACTGGTCGGCACTCAGTCCACTGAGCCACACCAGTCAGGGCTGAGATTCAGTTCAAGTGCAGTAAGTTCATAGTTGTGAGGAAAACTACTAGAGTAAAAAAATTTTTAACGAGCAAGACATTTTTGTTTACAGTATTCCCTCACTTATCACGGGTATTACTACGTTCTAGACCGCCGCTCCCCCCCCCCCCCAGGTGAAAATCTGCAAAGTAGGAACCTTACATTTATTTTGGTATTTATATATATTTTAAGGCTTTATAAACCCTTCCCATACCCTTATAAACCATTCCCAGTCCCTTATTAACCTTTTCCACACTTTTATAAACACTACTTATGTTCTTAAACATATTCTACACTCCTAAACCTACATATCTTTAACAACATATGTATACAGTACTGCAGAATCCCACGATGTAGTAGAAAATCCATGATAAATAATTAAATATAATATTTTATTTAAAAATCCCATGATATAGTGAGGCTGTGATAAGTGAACTACGATACAGAGAGGGACTACTGTATTGATTAAAAACTTACCACTTTAAAAATAAAGGCTTAAAGTTACAGAGGCAATATAAAAAAGCAACTCACAATTTGAAAATAGTTTGAAGATTTTTTTGCATATGTCTGTATCATAACCATTTTAATCCTAATTGAGGCAGATGATAGCAATGATAGCAAACTTATTCTTTTCTTTTCATGCACTAATGTTTTGTATTATTTTGTTGATGAGAGACAGCACCATAAAGCCCCAGAGGAAAACCTATCTAAACATTTTCAATTAGAAAGGTTTTTAATGAAACAATGATAAATAAACCATTAATTTGTCTTCATTTTAATGTGTAATATCTTCTTTTATATTAAGGTGAAAAATTCAGTTGTATTTTCAAATGATCAATAAAAATATAATTAATTATATTAGAATGACATGGAAAATCATGTGACAAGAGGGCTTTGATTACACTGTATGAATATACAGCATTGTGAATATAAAAGTGTTGCTGTAAAATAAAGGTGTATTATATATTTAGTAATAATTTTTCATAATAAAATTAACCAAAGCCGGATATTTCTTGTAGTGAATCAAATATTTTCTAAAAATAACTTTTCCAAACACACACACACACACACACACGATTATATATTGAGCATTTCTGGAAGGATATTCAAGACGATGTTAATTACATGTTTCCAAACCTCTAGGAATGAGACTGGGTGTTGACAAAAACATTTTTGCCTTTTGCTACTCTTCTGTACTATTTGAATTTTTTTTTTTTTTTGCAGGGCCCATGATTTTATGTTAATCATTTAAAAGCTGGCTAATTGAAAAAGGGTAGTCATTCAGTGAGCATTCCCTAAAGTACATACTGTAGTCTAAAGCCATGCATTGTATATAGGCTTTTGTACCATGCTTTCAATTTTATTCTTGAGTCAGTTAGAGCTACTCTCTAGCTCAGGGAAATTTTTGCATTAATAATGCCATTGGGGGTCTCCAGAAGGAGAACTTTTTGCAATAACAGGGCTTGTCAATCATGAGGAAGAGCTATATGTATAAACCTTTTCCTATCATATGTTGTATGTAACTAATATTCTTTCACACTTTCAAAAAATTTTTAATGGAAAAATTCTAAAATACACAAAGGTAGGTAGAATGGTATAATGAACTCCCATGTTATCTATCAACCAGCTTCAGCAATGATCAACTCATGTATAATCTTGTTTTGTTTATACCTCCAGGCTCTCCCCCATCCCAACTGAATTATTTTGGAGCAAATCCAATTATCATATCTTTTCATCCATAAATACTTCAGTGTGTATTTCTATGAAGAGGGAAAAGACTGGCCCAGAGTCAAGAGCGAGGACACTGCCCGGGCACCTTATCTTCCTCCTACTCCACCCTGCCTTCCCAGGAGACTCGGAAATCAAACCTACATACTCGTCGTCGGCAGCCGTCTGTCTCGAGAGACGATGGTGTAGCTTCTCAAGAGTCTATCTGCACCGCCGAGAATGGCTGTGCAGTCCGACTCGGGAGTGACATCGTATCTGTCCCCTCCCGTGTTGAATCGACATCTTGCGATGACGCTGAAGCTACAGAGCCTGGGCAGGGTGATATGGAGGGTCTGCTGTTGCCCATGCAGCAGACCCCCCCTCTCTTCGCAGCTGAAGGGTCCAAGGGAAAGACGGAGTCAATACAGCTTGGCTTCAGGTGCGCCGCAGGAGTTGCCGGTGTTGACTACAACGTCAAACCGCCTTAGGGACTCCGGCTCCGGATTTTCTGTCGGGGTTTACTCCCTTAGCCTTTCCCCTGAAGAGGTATGCCGCAAGGCAGCGGAGGTTTTTTGGAGTCAGAGTTTTCCTTCTCTGATGTGCCCTGACTGGAAGATCGAACCAGCGACACTTAGCTCGCAGGCTGACGCTCAATCCACTGAGCCAAACCAGCCAGGGCTCGTTTTTCTGTCTAGTCACTGGTTATCTTAATAGCTTCATTATTGCTCATCCTTTAAAAAGCTTTTTCTTATCGTAGTATGTAGGCCCTGGCTGGTTTAGCTCAGTGGATTGAGCGTCGGCCTGCGAGCTAAGTGTCGCTGGTTCGATCTTCCAGTCAGGGCACATCACAGAAGGAAAACTCTGACTCCAAAAAACCTCCGCTGCCTTGCGGCATACCTCTTCAGGGGAAAGGCTAAGGGAGTAAACCCCGACAGAAAATCCGGAGCCGGAGTCCCTAAGGCGGTTTGACGTTGTAGTCAACACCGGCAACTCCTGCGGCGCACCTGAAGCCAAGCTGTATTGACTCCGTCTTTCCCTTGGACCCTTCAGCTGCGAAGAGAGGGGGGGTCTGCTGCATGGGCAACAGCAGACCCTCCATATCACCCTGCCCAGGCTCTGTAGCTTCAGCTTCGCTGGAGAGGACACTCCAGCGTCATCGCAAGATGTCGATTCAACACGGGAGGAGACAGATACCGTGTCACTCCCGAGTCGGACTGCACAGCCATTCTCGGCGGTGCAGATAGACTCTTAAGAAGCTACACCATCGTCTCTCGAGATGGACGGCTGCCAACGATTTCTATGAAGACTTTCAAAAAAATAACCACAAATATCACCTCATCTAAAAAATCCTTGGGAATTTCTTAATGTTATTAAATATCCAATTATTGTTAAAATTTCCCTGATTGCCTCACAAATGTGTTTTTTTTTTTTTTACATTTGACTGTGTATGGACTATAGACTGCCTTTTCACCTCTTTCCTATTTGTTTCTTACTCTTTGTTGAAGAAACCAGGTAATTTGTACCATAAGTGTTTTCCATAGTCTGGACTTTGTTGATTGCATTCCCCTGTTATTGTTTAACATGTTTTCTGTTTTCTGTCCCCTGTATTTCTTATAAATTCGGAGTTAGATCTGGATGCTTAGTTAGAGCAGGTTTTATTTTTGGGGAAAGCACCTTCATAAGTGATATTGTGTACATCCTACTACATTACATCAGAAGGCATATAATACCTTGTCTCTCAATTTGTGATGTTAGCATTGATTAGGAGTAGTTCAAAGTCATCAGCACAGCATATTGCAGTAGCCTTCTCCCTGTTCTCCCCACTTTGCCCTTGCTCCCACACTGTAAATATTACAGAGTGGGGGTCTCCAAAAATCCCCAGAGCCTGCAGATTGGGGGATGGGGAAAAGGGAACAGCTTTTAAGATGCCTTTGCATGACTATGGCTAGTAGCTTAGTTTCTCAGTTATGCAAATGGCTTTGGTTCTTCCAAGGCCCCAAGAAGATGGGAGGGGTTTTGAACATGGAATGGTGCAGAAAGAGCATACAGAGCCTGTGCAAAGTTCTGTGAATGTTCAGAACTGGGTACCACACCCACTGCGTCACAGGATGCAGTCAGAGATTTAAAAATAGGTGGCAGACATTTTATTGGGAGAACACTATGTGGTTTTGGGAAGAGGAGAGGAGATCCATGCAGTTTGCAAGGAGGGCGGAGAACTCCATGCTGCTTTGAAAGGGAGAATGCCATGTGACTTTGAAAGGGCAAAGCACATGTTTTCCTGGACTGTTACATGGAGGCTGATGACATTGTACCCCAGATTCTGAAGGAGACAGCTGACAGATAAGGGATGGGGAACTTCTGGTCATGTTCTTGGCTTCTGCCTTTTGGGGAGCAAGGGAAGTGCTGGTTCCCATGGGAGAAGAGGGCTCTAAGCTGAAGTGCTCACAGCCCTCCCCAGGTTGGAATATTGTAAATAAAGATGTGTTTTCCTCAACACTAGTTGCTGGGTTTTACATCAAGGTGCCACGTGAAAGAACCCCCTTTCACTCTGTAACGTAAATGATATTTTCCATGGAAGGACTCTGCTGTGGGGTTGGCTGGGCAATTTTTCTGGGCTCAGCTATGACTCATTCACTAGATGGCCCTCTGTTGTCTCTTCTCAAATGGACTCAGCGTCTCATCCTGTCGTAAGCTGGCCCAAGCACATTCGTGGTAATTACAGGAATCTAAGAGGCTTCCATATTTGAAATATTTGACTCATTAAAAAGATCGTTCTTTCTTAGCAAAGCAAATTCTTCATTAGACTTCCAATTAGTTTTCAGTATGAGCGTTCAATACAGATACAATATACGATAGAGCTAATCTTCCTGAAGCTTTGGCAGTTAATTTTGTCACTTATGTAATAGGATAAGGTTTAGAATTAACATCTTCTAGTCCTTGTACTTAATACAGTTTTATACACTTTCTGGAGTGATTAGAAGTCTTTATCATTTTGTTCTTGAGCTTGTCAGTTCCATCTACACCAGAATTCTTTATTTCCTTTAATTTGTCTCATTGACTATTTTACTTCCTGTACAATTCTTCTTCCCTTTCTTTTGACAGCCCAAGGCAATTTACGGACAGTCCTGTTTTAGCTGTGCCAACCTACCTGTTCAGTTTATCCTTGGGAGATTCAGGAGAAACCTGCTACAGTTAGTGTTTATTAGCTTTTGTGATATTTACCTAACAAATGTGGCTTTAGGAGATCAAGGTAGGCATTGATAGCACTGACAAGTAATAAAAATAGAGGGGTGGAGAACTCAAGCACATGCGAATGGGAGAGTCACTCTGCAATGATGCTTATATGACATGAATATTTTCCCCTCGATTTTAGAAGCAGCTCTGTTAAATCACTTCATTTCTTCAATAATTTACAGCATCTTGGGTGTCTTGAAGTATACAAACTATATCTATATATTTTTCCTTGACTTCACCAAATATAATACCATATATTTTATTTATTGTCTCATATACTTCAAGCTACTTAAAAATAATAATTCACTTAATAGTGAAAAAAAGCTTAAGGTATACTTCAGAAAATATTTAATTAAAAAAATTGTATTTATTTATTTTTAGAAGGAGGGGAGGGAGAGTGAAAGAGAAGGAGAGAAACATCAATGTGTGCAGGAAACAATCAGTTGCCTCTCACGTGCCCCCAACTGGGGACCTGGCCACAAACCAGACATGTGTTGGTTCCCTGACTTGGTATCGAACAAGCGACCTTTTGGTTTGCAGGCTGGCATTCAATCCACTGATCCACACTGGCCAGGGCAGGATATATTTAATTTATAGGTAGAAAAAAGCTAAAGCTCGGGAAGATGACTTCCCTCCAGCTAGTGGTAGAGCAGAGGACTAGGGGAGAGCACAAAAGCCTAACCCTATTCTCAACAGCAACCCTTACTCACTCCATACTCAAAGGCAAGATAACTTATAGCCTGGACTTAAGGGTGTTACATATTAAAGTTTTGTATTGGAAATTAAGAACTGAAAGACTTGGATGGATTTTGTTAAACCACAGTGACCTGTGAATGTCAAAGAAGTAGAAAATGAACAGAAAAACAGATATTTTTGTTAGAGCTTAGCCAGTCTTATGTGGTTCACTAAGGCACAAGTTCAATGATAATTAAAAGCTATAAAGGGAGTGTCTTAAATTATAAGCACTCCTAGAATCTTGTAACTATAAAAAGCATTCTTGAATACCACGATCACAAAACAGTTTAACATATTATCAGTATAACTGATTATCAACAAAACACTATCAGCTTAAAAATATTTCTTGTATGTCTTCAGTACTTTCAAGAAGTGCAGATGAAAATAAAATTTACTCCAGTAACTTTCTAAAGAGACAATACTTTCTTTTGAGTCATAGACTACTTAAGGATGTTTGAAAAGCTATGAATTTTTTTTTCCTTAGAAAATGCATATTTGAACATACACTCAAAATTTTACATTTGGTTTTTGGGGTTTTATGGGCTTTGTAGAAGCTCTTCCATGGATCTGAAGTGAGTTATGTACTTCAGTTGTCTCTAGTGTATTGGGAAGTAACCAAGTAGGTGTCAACTATGCCCCTAACTTGTCATCTGATCTTGATGAAGTCATTCAGCACCTTCAGGACTCAGTTTCCTCATCTGTGAAAAGAAGAAGCATGCACTAGATAATTTTCTAGATACGACTTCTTCTGTCCTTTGGGAACTAATAATCTGGCTAGGAAGATAAAATGAACGGTTACCACCAAAATTCCAAGCAATATTTTCCCAATATTTATTTTGAAACATTACAAACAAACAGCAAAATGGAAAGAATTTTATAGTTAGCACCCATATCTCCATCACTTAAATTCTACCATTAAGCTTTATCACATATTATCCATTTAACCATTCCTCTATTCATCTGTCAATTTAACTTTTAAAAATGCATTTTAAAATAAATTACAGACATCTCTACTGTCCTCCTAAATTCTTCAGCATGTATCTCATTGAGTTTAATATTTGTTTATTGTTTTCTTCTTTAGATGTAAAATTTACCTTCAGAGGAATGCACAAATCTTGTTTACATTTGTTGAGTTGCTATACCTCAAATCTCTTTACCCCTCTCTCTTTATTGTACTCACCTGGAAAAACCATAATTCTGCTTAAATCCAGTTCTCCAACAATAAAAATTTATCTGCGCTATTGAATAAAATGAGACAAAAACAACTATGTTAACCATGCATGTTTTAAATTTATTATTGCTAACATCAGGGGGGGTGCTAATGCTTCCCAGCAATTATATTATATCTGCTTAGTCCAGTCTCTCTTGCTATTTAAACAAGTGGTGCTCAAACTATTTGTGGTGAAGTACCAACTTCCTATCCTTTTAAATTCATCTTGGAACGATACTTCTGTAAAAAAAAAAAAAAGAACATAAAAATGAAATAAAATAAAACAGAAAAATGCAAGTCACAATTTTTTATTAAAATTAAGTCATAAAATTACTCCATCCAAATGCTACAAAATGCTCACTCTTAATGCTTCTAAATGCTTATTCTTAATTTTTGTACTTATATTTTCATGGACAGATAACAAGGAATTTGAAAAACAAAAACAAAAACAAAACCCCTGGTCTGCAGACCACCCTTTGAGTAGCACCACTCTAAATTATTTTGTGCCTTCTCCTCTCTCCTCAATCCTCCACCATCTCCTTGCCCTTCCACTCTCAGCTGATGACTTTGTTTTACCAAGTCACATGAAGGAATCAGAAGAGAATTTTCATAAGCTCTCCCCACCATATGCACTATCCTTTCTCATGTTACTATGGACGAATTACCATGCTCCTAGAAAAGCCCTCCCTGTACACTGGTTTCATGCCTTCTCGACTCTAGGCTGTTGCTCTGACAATTCTCCCTCTCTTTCTTGCATCATTATTCCCGTTCCCCTTCTCTACTGCATCATTCCCATCAGCATACAATTGTGCTGTTATTTCACCCACCTTAGAAAGCCTCTCTTGGCCCTCTCTCCCTCTCTAGCTACACATTCACTTTGCTCTCCCTTTCCTGTAAAACTTCTTGAATTGCTTTGTGTACTGTATACCAGCCACCTCCAATTTCTTTCCCTCAGTTGCAGATTTTCACCCCATCACTGCATTGAAACCATTTTTTTCTTAAGGTCACAATGGCATTCACATTTCCAAACCAATAATCGTTTCTCAGTCCTCATCTTCCTTGGACCTTTGGTGACATTTGACAGTTGATGATCCTGTTTGTTGAAAACATTTCCTTCTGTCTTCCAAGTACCATTCTAGGCTGCTTTTCTTCTGACATTTTTGGCCTTTCCTTTGGTGGCTCGCTGACCTGGAAATGTTGGAGTACCCAGTCCTCAAACTTCTCCTCTTTTCTGTCTGCACTTATTCCCTACGTGATCTCATTCAACTTCATGACTTTAAATACCATCTATGGGCTGATGAATCTCAAGTTCCCTGGACCTCTCTCCTGAACCCCAGATTGCCAACTTATCTCCCCTTGGATGTCTTATGAGGACATCGGAGCATCTCACACTTCACATGTTCAAACAGCTCTAGGTATTTCTTTCTGCCCAAAACACTTTCTCAGTCCTCTCTAATTCAGTTAAACCCTTGGCATCAATGACAGTCTTCTTTTTTTTTTCTCACAACCTACATCTAACCTTTCAGCAAATTTTGTTAGATATCTCAATTTACAAGAGACCCAAATGATAAAGAGATTTTAATAAAAATTGAAGACTAAAGCTTTTAAAAACAAAAATACTAAGAGAATACCAATACAGACTGTGAGGAATTAAATGTGAGGGACGGAAAATGTGCAGCCTTCACTCCAGAGGGCTGTAGGGCATTACTGGGGCACAGAAAGTTCTCAAGTTCTCCATAGGCAGGAGATGAGTCAGATTTTGTGAAGAGGCTAAATAAAGATGAGAGGAATTTGCTAACAGCGGAATTACTGCTCCAGAGGGTAAAAAGGAGAGGAGGGGGAGATAACAGTAGAAGATAAATCATCATCATCATTATCCATCATCATCATCATCACGTAGTCTAATATCTCATTAGAAGGATAGTAAGATGCATATAGGTGCACTGCATTGAACCCTCACATCTTGAATGCAATATGCATATGGTAACGGTAACTTAATGATTTAATGCCAACACAAGGTCACCAATAATAAAGTTGCAAATTGTAGCTAGTTTGTAAGACTTAAAGAAAAAAGACAAATGCTGTATGATTCTACTTATATGAGGTACCTAGAGGTGTCAAATTCACAGAGACAGCAAGTGGAACGGCGATTAGCAAGGCCCCAGAAGGAGAGAGGTGGAACCAAGTGCGGAATGAGTGAAGAGTTTCAGTTTGGGAAGGTGAAGAAGTTCTGAAGGCGGAGGGTGGTGGCGGCTGTACAACAACGTGAATATACTTCATACCACTGAACTGTACACTTAAAAATGGTTACGATGATCAATTTTATGATATGTAATTTTTTTTTACCACAATAATTTAAAAAAAAAAGAAATGAAGTAGTGTGCATTTTAACACTTGCTAATCCAGGTGAGTTCAGAGACTGTTCATTGCACACCCTAATGGGGTTCTGACACTATGGAAAGCGGTCTGGCCACTTCCTCTTCTTTCAGGCTCACTACACCCTCATCAGGGAAGTATCGCTATCTCCTTCCTAGAAGAAGATAAAATGGGAGAGATGTTAACTCTGCTTTAAAAATGTTCCAAAGTCCATGCATGTAGCACAGTACTAAACCACTGGCAAACACTAGCAACAGATGGTTAAGGGAGCTCCTTTTAAACAAAAGCCAGACTGTGCCCGAGTTGAGAAGCCAGTGACGTCAACAGGGGCAAGCTCCGCGGGAGGCGGCGGCGGCCTGGCCTAGAACGGAGGAACACTGTTCGGTGGGAACGTGAAAGGAGGACTGACTCACCATCAGGCCTGGGCCAGTCAGCCATCTCTGCACACACACAAAAACTGCTAGTATGGGGCATCACCTTCTGGATCAAGCGCAGCCAAAATACGATGTGCTCAGAAGTAGAATTAAAATTTTATATCCGCACCTTAGAAATATGTGTGCTTCATAAATACAAGGCATTAAAACAGTTTCGATTCCACGAAGCAGTCTGGGAACAGTAACGGTTTTATCAGACGGGTATCGTAAAGGTTTCTGCCAAAGCAGCAGTGTCGGAAAAGAATTAGGTACAGACCACTCAGGGAAGCTTTGGATATCGTCAACTTGAACTTTTCTTTCTTTCTTTCTTTTTCCCAACCAAAGCATGCTTTGGAAAATCTATGTATGTATCCCATTGTCTAAAGAACTTCAAAAGAGGAAACGGGACCACTGCGGAAACCTCAGAATACTATCTTAAGAATGCTCCAAATATTTCCAAAACACATCAGTATAAAACATCTGCAATGTAAATTAAAGATGCCAATTGCCTTGCCAGTAAAGGCAAAGTTTAATATTCCCACATGTTATTATACAGTATCTATGATATGTTGGCTGAGCAGGGTATGCACATTTGTACAGCACAGTATTTTTTCGAAATGTAAATCTAGTCTCTGGAGAGATAACAATAGCAAGACTGAATAAATTGTCTGAAAAGCAAAATTCATATTTCTTTTTTTGTATTGCTGGTTTAAAAGATGAGGGAAAGGCAAGTGCAAGAAGGCTAATTCCTCTAGTAAATGGTATTGTTTTCTTATTGAAGTAGTACCCCCAAATTCTTAATAAGCATAGATATGAAATAGCTTTTTTATTTGAGTATTGATTACTCCCATTACAGAGCGTTTAGAGGAAACAATGGAAGCTAAATATGCTCATTTACTTAATAAACTCTCTTTTTGCAGTGTTCTAGCTTACGTACTTCATTTTAAAGTTTCCTATATTTTAAGATGACTGAATTCTCTCTAGGATGTTCAAAACAAAATGAAGCATGATGATTTCACAACATTAAAGAAGTCACACCCACATTATAAAAGTATTTTAGAGTATTTAGTAATTCATAACATCGTTGCCCTTGTGGAATTGGTAGCAAAGATAGAATAGTGGAAGCAGTTTCATTCTGGAAGCTTTCTTCCACTTTACCCCATTTTGAGTTGAGCTTCAGTGGTAATAACCATAAAGAACATCTTTAAATGCAAAGTTATTTTGGTTAACTCAAAGGACAATTTTTAGCCAGTCTAGTTCTCTTATTTGATAGGCTTGTAACTCAAAATATTATTATTGAAAGCAGTAATGGAAAACTGTTAAATGTGTTTGCCTTTTATATGGGTAATATAACTAAGGTATCAGTCTCCAAATATTTTGGAATTATGCATAAACCTTCATGGTAGGGGTCAGAAAACTGGGTTTTTAGACTCTATTGTGTTATATCACTTGTGCGACCTTGGAAAAATAATTTTGGCTCTTAGGAACTATGTTTCTTCATTTTCAAAATAAGAAAGATGGGTTAGACTAGTTTTTCTGACTTCTTCACCACCAGAGGACCTCATTTTAGCAGCTGTCTGGGGACTCTGAGTTGGGAACCTGAAATTAGCTTTTGTAGTTAATTTGAGGAAGAAAGTACAATGTCTGCAAGACGACAGGGTAGGATCACAGAATTTCCAAAGTTTCCTTCTAGCTCTAACCATCTTTGATCCTCTGACTTATTTGGTATCTATCCTTCCATCATCATTGATAACAATGAGTTATGGGGTGCGTATTATTTTACCATACTGGGCTAAACCAGGAATCCAATTTAAAAGATTCCTCTTCATTCTGGTTGGGAGGACAGGTTAGTTAGCTACATTTAAGGAAACAGGGTAATGTGTACTGGGTGGGAATGATAACCTGGAGCCAGAGTGTTAAGGAAGGACTTAACAATGGGACTGGAGAGATGTTAACAAAAAGGAAGAGTATGGCCTTCTGGAAAGGAGTGATAAGTTCTTTCCAGGTGAGATAAATGGAGAAATCAGAAACATGGGAGCAGAAATATTCAATGCTTGTCTTGGAATAATGAGTAGGTTAGTATGGCTGAAAAGAATTGTATTATTACTCTTTAATACCAAACTGTGTATACCAGCTTAGCTGTTATTTTAGCAAATGTGGTAGTTGTTATTGCTATATTTAGCCAGGTTGTGGTACATCAGACTATCCACTGTTTACAATTACTTTTATTAACCCAAGGGAAATTATCAGTGTGTCTCAGAATCTATCATTGACACAGTGAAACAATAGACAAATATTTATTGAATTCATATATAGTGTGCAAATCTTTATGGGGCATAAAGCTGGACTGGAAATATTCTTGCCCTAAGGGAGCAAACTAGTTTCTGTTTTAAAATGTCCTCAAGGGGGTAAAAAAACCAAAAACCCAAAATAAAGAGCTAGATCACATAGTTTAATACTTAAATAATAAAACTTCAAGTAACCTATACTTACAAAAATGATCTTATTCATGCCCATGATGAGAATGATTCTCTTGGTACACTGATGAGTCAAAATCTCTAGCTCTGGTCCATGTCACTTCCTATCCACAGAAATGCTAAGTTTATTTCTTTTGTTTTTTTCACTCAACAGATCTCTACCTGGTGTCCAACAAGCATACCAAATTTTAAATTCCAGTAGAATATAGACTCTGTCCCCAGCACGCCATCTCTCTTCCCCAAAAACCATTACAAAGGTAGAAACCACTTCCACCCCAAAAATCGGCCACCAAAAACTCCAAACCAAACGAAACCAGATGTACCTTTTCTCTGGCAATTCCCATCTTGATGAATGGCACTACCTTTAATAATCCAGTCACCAGGTCAGAAACTTTGGGCCCTGGGAGAAGGGCATGATGAAATGGGGGAGGATTGCATACATGAAGGAGGTAGAGATAAGGGACCGTTATGAGGCCAAGGTATGTATCTGTCTTGATCATTGTATTTCTAAAGTACCTAACACTTAGTAATGTCCAACAAATGTTGGTTACATTGAGTAGAAATTTTATCAAGAATGAAGATTATTGCTTTATCAAAAGGGAGCAATAAATTAGTATTTATCTTTTTGCTTTTTCTGAACAGCATAAAGTTTGACCTGTAGATTCTTAAACTGGTACTATAGGACTTTGGCCCAAGGCTGAATAGACTTCTGTGAATCTGCTTTAAAATTTAACCAGCATTTTAATCTGACTTCTGAGGGAAATTGAATTTAGCATTTCAAGCAGCCAATTTACAAAAATACTTTTGGAAAACAAGTTGTTTGTAAATTGGGGATTCCCTGTATTCTATATGATAAATGTTAAGGGAGTACTTCAGATGCTAGACACTAGTGGTGTACTAAAGAGGCCAAGGTTGCTTCTGGGGGTAAGAGAGATGGGTGAGAGAACTTTTCAAAGTGGAAGATCTATGCAGAACATTTAAGAATAGGCAGGAGTTTGGAAAGGCAGAGAGAAGAAGGGCATTCTGGATGAGAGGAGGATTATGAAGAGAAGAAAGAATTAACAAGCAGTATAGGAATGTAGTGAGTAAATACTTAAGTTGAGAAGTATCAAAGGTATGTAGAAAGCAAGTTAGTGAATGAGCAGAATTTTAGGAAGATTAATCTAGTGGTTATCTGTGGCATGACTTGGAGTTGAGAGAGACTGGAAATGGGAAAATCGATTGAGAGTCTATTTCATAAATCCTGGCATGAGATAATGCCCTAACCAGAGTGGTAGTAGATATACAAAGACTATGGAAAAAAGGTTATAGGAAATGAGTTATATTTTATTATTTCACAGAGCAGAAATTCTATCTAGGCCTTCTGATTTGTGAAAGACATAAACTACAGTGAGATAGTTTCTGAAGTACATCATATTAAGGTCTTGTATTATTTTTCTTGAAGGTAAATTTTGTTTATGTAAAAACCATATTAAATAGAATATAATTACACTGATAGAATTACCAATTTAATTTTTTGTTGTTACAAAGGCACTATGACACATCTATTTCCAGCAAAATTGTGGTGAGAACTTCCATCTTATTCAATTAATGCTGATACTAAAAAATGTCAGATATTTTGGGTGGAGCACAATGGCAGGGATCTCCATTAAGAGGTAGTAATTAAGTCAAATGATGACAGAATAATGATTGTGGGATATCTGTCCATTTGGAGCAAGACACAGCCATCAGGTAGAATGTTGGGTAGTGGTGGTGGTGTTGTTGGTGGGGGTGGAGGACAGCTATTGACAAGGAGTAGTCAAGAGAACTTGAGTTTAGGGCAAATGTATATCTTAGTAAAGAAATGAGTCATAAAACAAATTGGAAAATAAGTCTTGTAATGCAGATCAGACATGTACAGATTTATGGAGCAGGGAAGACATAGTTTGGTGTTTGAACTAGGAGTGCCCTGGACACCAGACCTAGAATAACAAGACTAATTCCAGACCTTACAATACTGATGGGATTGAGGTTTTTAATATGCTGTCAGGCCTGGTTAGGACTTGCTCAGAACTTTAGCCAATTTATCTAACTGTATTGATATATCTATTTATGTCTAGACTGTGAAATGCCTTTAGAATTTAAAAAAGGAAAAGTCTTACATCAGTATCTGGTAATAAAGCAATTGTCATTCCCTTTAATTTACTACAAAATATCATGTGAAGTATTTATTTTTGCATACAATATAACTTCTATTTAAATTAATATGACATCGCAATGAACAGATTTATGATAAATTTATTCAGTTCTTTCCTATTGGCTTCCAGTGTCACAATAATTTCTTTTAAGGTGTTTATTAAGAGAACCATTTACTCCTTTGCTGATGAAGTTTTTTCTTTTTTTTCCTTGGGAGTGATTTTTTTTTTTAATTTCAGAAAATTAAAAATGAAATTTAAAAAATTTGAGTTTGGAATGTTTAAGAGATGGAAGTCCAGTTAGCCCTGCCCCGCCCTGACCACCTGCTGTGTTGTTGCTCATCTGCAGGCTCGGGCTGGATGGGCCTGGGCAGGGCCTGCTTCCTTCTGGAAAGAGCCTGCAGCGTCAAGATGGCCAAGGTTGAGTGCCTGCTTCTAAGAACCAGAGAGTCTTTCTGACCCTCTGGGTTAGACCCCTTGGGACCTGTGCTGCCAGACTGCATGTGAGTTATCAAATTCTCCTGGGCCTTTTGACTCAAATGGCTCTTTGTTCTCCACTCAACAGAGTCCCCTCTCTCCCTCAGAGCCCCCTCTCGCTGTCTTCGGCTCTCAGATGCCTGCTTACGAGTAATTTTCAGCATGCTGTTCAGCTGGAGCAGTGGTGTGACAACACTAGGAGGACTTTGTGGCAATCTTCTAGAGTTAGAAAGTTCTGTTTCTTGTAAAATAAAAATGAAATTCCTGGATTCTGTGTTTGACTTTGAGGGCAGAGGAGAGGCTAAGGAAAATTTTGTTCTCTAAAATTTCCAAAGTGTGTACCAAGAAATCCTTCTGGAAAAAAAGACTGGTGCAGAAAACTTAAGGTTAGTTGTTAAAAAAATGTGTAGAAATCTGCATACTATTCTCTTTTATGAAAATTCGTAATTCATAGGAACATGTTAATAGCTCTGAGAAGTCCTACAGTAAAGAAACATGTTTAATTTTGATTGACCTCGTGTTTTTCAAACCATCTGACCCCGTAACACCTTTTGAACAATACATATTATCATCCTGAAGGTACTAGAATGCTGGGACCAAGCTTTGGAAAACACTAGAATTACCTGCATCTAATGGCATTTGCTCAGGCCTCATTGTCTTTTCTGCTTCTGCCACAGTGGCCCACATTTGCTTTCTGGACCTTTCTTCTTTCATGGTCTCTGTGACTTCCCTTGTCCTGATGCTTCTTCTACCTCCTTTTGGTTTCCCAAACCTGGGTCTTCTCCAAGGTTCAGGCCTCAGCTCAATGTTCTTCATCTTCTTCTTTTTAAATTTTATTTTAAATAACTCTATTCCTTTGGGATCACATGCTATCTCCTGATTTCAATTATCACCCATATGTGGATTAAAAAGAAAAAAACCAGTCCTTAATATCCCTCCTAACTTTGGGCCTGCATCTCCAAATGCCTCCAGAACACTTTCACTTGTATGTTCTGCTGCCACCTGAAACTCATCATGTCTACACTTCTCTTCCCACAAAATGTACCCCTTCCTGTGTATATACACAAACAATAACCAGTTATAGTCCATGAAGTAAGAGAAAATTCCATTCTAACAGCAATAAAGATGATTAAATACTAAGGAATAAACTTAAGAAATGTGTAAAGCCTTGATGTGAAAAACTTAAAACACTCCTGAAAGCCAAATATTGAGACTTGAACAAATGGAAAGACATCCTCTATTCTTGGATAGGATGAGTCAACATTATAAAGACATCAGTTTTCCTTAAAGTAATTTATAGATTTAATGCAGATCCTATAAAAATACCAGCAAGCTTTTTTAATGGAGCTGTACAAGTTGATATTGAAGTTTATGTGGAAAAGTAAACATGCAAAAATATCCAGGATAACATTCAAAATTATGAGAAAGGAAACACATTCAAGAAGATAAACTACTTCATGTAAAAAAGGAAAGGGAACTTAAGAAAATTAATGTTTATTTGCTCTTACGTGCGAAGGAAACGCAGGAAGGATAAACCAGAAATAATGAGATGGGTTACTGACGAGGAGTGGATGGGAATGAGTAGAAAGAATGTGTAATAGAAATGAGGGAGGAGTGACATTTCTCTGTGTATGTCTCTTTTTACTTGCTTCGACTCTGGATACCATGATGATGTTTCATATCTTCCCCATCCCCCAAATAAATAATTAAAATCATCCAGGACTTGGAGCGAACCTCAAATGGAACATGAAGAGTAATACATGAACCTTAGGGTATTAAATGAATAACATAACCACATGAAGTGAGTAGTGAAGAAAAGAACTAACCTAACTAAATTTGAAAAATGATTTTTTGACTATAAACTATAAAGCTACAGCCAAAAATCCTGCACAGAAATATTGTACTCTACTTAGTAAATTTGTTTCTCATGGAGATATGGGTTTGCAATTTTGAAACTACTTTATGCTATATACTATGACTGAGCAAATAAGAAAATATATTGTGGATAATGAAAGCCAGGTTTCTTGTCAGGGAGAAAAGTTACAAATAAGGAAAGGTAGAAGGCTAAAATAAATTCTGTGATGTTGGGTTAAAATTGAAGGTATCAATATGAATTCATAGTTTTATATAACCATATAGACACACATATATACATACACACATATACACAGATGAATGGTTTTCAAAATAAGTATAGATTGTATGTGCATGTGCTACTATACATACATATACTCCCTACCTTGGTCTAGAGTGGCCTGGAAGCAAGGACATCAGTAGCACTGGCCATACCTAGCAACCCAATCTTGATTTCTAAATATCATGCTTCACTAAAGGAAACCAAGTTTCCCTGGAATATAGTTGATTCCATGACTGGGGTGGGGAAAATACCAAATGAGCCTGGAACATCTTCTAATGCCAGAAAATAAGGAAATACTCAAACAGTGATTAGAGGCATTTGAAAAGACACAGGAATCCACTTGGAAAATGTACCAATAGCAAGATCAGGAGACATTTGATTAATAATAGTTTTGTATTATAACCAATCAATCAAATCAAATAAATATCCTTGAATCCATACTAATATAAACAAATAATTGAATAAATAAGTAAATAAAAGAGAGAAGGCACAGCTTTTCCTTACAGTAGGATTCTAATTAATAAATGTAAAAGGCACGATGAAACAGAAAGTCACCTTTAGGTAAATACCAAAGTAATAATTGTTGCAGGCAAGAGCCATCAATGGATACTAAAATTAGTGGACAAAGTATGATTCGGAAGAGGATTTTGCATAGTCTCAATGTATCTCCCACAATATACTTATTAATTACAAAGAAAAAAAGTTATAACTGTAAAATTTTAAACCAACACCACAGAATTCATTCTAGCTTTCCCCGCCTTTTTTTATTTGTAACTTCTTTCTCTGACAATGAGAAACCTGGCTTTCATTATCCACAATATATTTCCTTATTATTTTAGTCATAGTGTTACAGAAACAGGGGAGTCCAAAAACAAACCCCAGAGTTTGCGGCTGGGAGATAGGGAGCAGGAAGCAGCTTTCAGGATGCCCTTGCATGCCTGGGGCTAGTGGCTGAAAACATTGTTGCAAAGATCCGCTTTACTTCCAAGACTCAGGAAGATGGGAGGGATCTTGGACTGTGGGCTGGTACGGAAGAAGCAGACAGAGCCTACGTAGGGTTCTGTGAATGGTCAGAACTGTTTGCAACACCCACTGCGTGAGAGGACGCAGGGGGAGAGAGGAGGCAGGGAGAAAGAGGGAAGGAGCTGTGGACATTTTGGGCTGGCTCTGGCTCTAGGAGGCTCTCTCTCTTAGGCTCTCTCTGGCCCTCACACCCTCACTCTCTGGCTCTTGTGGGCTCCCTCCATCTGGCTTGGAGAAGGGGTCTCCAGGCTGCTTTGAGAAGGAGAGGAGATCCATGCGGTTTGCAGGAAGAAGGCAGTTTACAAGGAGGCTGAGAATCCAGGAGGTTCTGCATTGAGAGCTGGAGGGCCCCACAGCACAGAAAGGACCTCCCCAATCAGAACTGAGTGATTGGTAGCTGTTGGTAAAGCTGAACTGTGCCTAGGAAGTACGGAAACGGTGTCTCTGACTTTCCTAAGACTGGCCAGGTCTGGGAGGGGGAGGCAGGACTATGTGTAAATAAACAATTCTTTTTCTTTTCACCAAACTCTGGTATTCAGAGTTATAATTCTGGCGGCAGGCAATCGGGCCCCTAACTAAACAGCCTGTGGGTTCTGTTTCAATCGAAGCAGCCCAAGGGTTCTGTTACAATAGTATATGCATAAAGTAGCCTCAAAATTGCAAACCCATATCCCTATGAGAAACAAATTTACTAAGTCAAGGTAGTGTCTGTGAGGTTACTCCACTCTACAGTTATAAGTGACCTGTTATAAGATATATTACTTGTAAGCCAATATGATGTACAAGTAATATGACTTCTGTGGTACTCTTGCCAAAAACACATAACCTCAATTTATCATGAATATATCAGAGAAACTCAAATTGGGAAACATTCTACAAACTAACTGATCAGTATTTTTCAAAAATGTCAATGGAAGTCAAAGAAAAGAAAAACTGAGAAACTGTCACATATGGAGGAGACTGGAGACAGGACAACTAAATGCAATGTGGGAGCCTGGACAAGAAAAAGGAAGTGAGGGGAAAACTGGAGAAATGAGGATAAGTTCGGTAGATAAGTTAATTGTACTACATCAATGGTAATTTCTTGGTTTTAGTAATTTTATATTTTCATTTACAAATATACATTTTACAAACACAAATTCATTACATTTGCAAATACCATTGTACTTAAATAAACACAAAATTATATTTTACTATTAGTTATTAACATTAGATAAAACTGAATGAAGGGTATGTGGAAACTATAATTTTTGCCACTTTTCTATAAGTCTAACATTCAGAACAAGAATTAAAAACAAATAAAATAGGACACAACTTCAACTATCAGGGGTGTATACTTTAATACTCAAGAACTTAAATTTAAAAAATACTGGGGAAGCTGTGATATTAATTTTAATTTTAAGCCTGTTATAGCGCCTTTTAATCCAACATACACTTTCCTTAATATGCTTTCTTGTTTGACATTGTGGTTTTAATTTGCATTTCTCTGATGATTAGTGACATTGAGCATCTTTTCATATGTCTATTGGCCATCTGTGTGTCCTCTTTGGGGAAGTGTCTATTCAGGTTCTTTGACTATTTTTTAATTGGATTGTTTGTTTATTTTGGTGTGAGTTTTATAAGTTTTTTGTAAGTTTTAAAATATTAACCCCTTATCAGATGTATCAGCGAATATGTTCTCCCATTCCATGGATTGTCTTTTCATTTTGTTGATGGTTTCCTTTGCTGTGCAAAAACTTTTTAGTTTGATGTAGTCCCATTTGCTTATTATTATTATTTGTTTCCTTTGCCTGAGGAGATATATTTGATAAAATATTGCTACGAGCAATGTCCGAGATTTTACTGCCTATGTTTTCTTCTAGGATTTTTATGGTTTCAGGTCTGGTAAGCTTAAAGTGTTTTCCAGTATGCCATTCTTTTTCTAAAAGCTTTATGTCTTGCTATAAACATACACTTCAACATCATAATGAGCATAAGAAAGCTAAAAGATATATTTTTAGGTTATTATAAAAAATATATAAGCAACTTACATTACATTTAAACTGTTATTAGATATCAAAGTAGATTATTATTATTAAGATTTATTCTTTTAGGTATCATCTTTGTTCACTTTGTCTTCATCTCATTTTAAGATACTGAGATTCTTTGTTTTTCATATTTGTTTTTATGTATCTGTGCAACTATACTTACATGGTGCATTATATATGCAGGTTCTTTTTTCTCAGGTGTGGGGGAGGTTAGCTAAGAATCCTTTTGGAGAGGGAGTCCTATGTGGAGAAATTGAATTCTTTCATCCCTTCTTAATCTAATGAAAGTTCTTCATATTTGAGTTTTTAATACTTCAGCCTTAGATTGCAGTTTAGATGGAACTAATGTGCTTTGAGAGCTTCATGTACAATATCTTCTTTTCCTGAACTGAAGTAATAGCCTGATGGCACTACTAGTATTATAAATACAATTTGAAACAAACAAAGGCAGATTTTTTTTGGTCATTTTTATATTCGGAATTAGATTCCTTACTGACAGTAAAATACAGAGAAAACTACATAGATGATCTAGATAAAACTCATGTGGGTTTGCATGAGTGAACCCGGTGAAGGGAGGAATATTCAGTCACTTATTAAAAACTTTCTAGAGAGAAAATGGAAGCCATTGCTATGACTGGCAAGAGGTGCCAATATTACCTAATATTAGTTGTTGCTATTCCTGTTGAATACCTGTGTTTTATTTCTGGAGTACTATTTTTTAAAAATGAAGTTGGTAAGATAGCAAATAATTCACACTGAAATTTGAACTGAGAAACAGCTTAAGATGGCTGTTTTTAGTTTTGAAGAGTTCCATAGTGAGATTTTTAAATTTTATCTAGAAAGGGGGAAAAAAAAAAGAAATTGTCATGAACAGAAGCATGTTGTGCCTCTGAGAAGTTGCAAGGTTCAAATGTGACAAAATAAGGTTGTTCATTACCCCTTTGAATGTTAACATATTTGATGAGCTGTTGGGTTACCAAAGGTGTACTTTACACCAGCCCAAGGAGTTATTTTCCATGTATCTAAGTATCAGAGGGATCCAGTCAAGACAGCAGCATAGGCAGACATGGCTCACCTCTTCATCCAACCACATCAAAATCCTAACTAAAATATAGAACAACCATCAGCCAGAACTGTCAGAAATTGAGTTGAATGAAAGTCTGACAACTACAGAATTAAAGAAACCATATCCATCGAGAGGGATCTGGCAAGTTGGCGCCATATCTGAGACTCCATCGACCTGGCTAACACTGTTTGACCAGCCTTGGAGATCCCCAGAGACTCTGCCCTACCCAACTTATGGGTCCACCCAAGCTGATTTTCCATATGAATGACTGGTCTTGGCTCATGCTTCACAACTCCCTAAATTCTATCAAACAAACAGCAGTTGGCTTCAGTGAGCCTCAGGCCCAGCACTAGCTGCAGCCAGCCTAGATTCACAGCTTGGCTTTGCCTCAGAATCTCAAAGTCCAGCAGAAAGTTCCTTCATAGCTCCGGCAGGGTGCCCCAGGTGAAACGCAGGTGGGGGATGACCTTGGCCTGTACCACCTGGGAAACCCCAGGGCCAGCTCACTCAGTGGACAGCTATAGACCACATTGTAGTACCACTACCCTGCTCCTGCATAGTTGATCTTCCATGGAGGGCAGGGGTTGGTGGTCAGTGGTCACAGCCAGTCCTTGCAGCAGACCGGCTAGTGTAAATCCCTTCCATTGATCTGCCAACAGCAACCAAGTCTCAACTACAAGAGGAGAGTGTACTCAGCCCACACGAAGGGTGTACCTTGAGTACCCATCTTGGGTGATAGGGGAGGCTGTACCATTGAACCCTAAAGGACATCTACTACATTAGGCCACACTACCAAGACACAGAGTCAAAGCAGCTCTACCTAATACACAGAAACAAACACAGGGTGGATGCCAAAGTGAAGAGACAAAGAAATATGGCCCAAATGAAAGAACAGGACAAAACCCCAGAGAAAGAACAAAACAAAAGAGAGAAGCAGAATTCAAAACACTGGTAATCAGGATGCTCAGAGAAATGATTGAGTACAGCCATAAAATAAAGGAAGAAGTGAAGGTTATATAAAGTGAAATAAAGAAAAATATACAGAAAACCAATGGTGTTGGGAAGGAAGCCAGGATTCAAATCAACGATTTGGAACAAAAAGAAGAAATAAACATTCACCTGGAAGAGAAAGAAGAAAAAAGAATTGAAAAACATGAGGAGAAGATTAGGAACCTCTAGGACAACTTTAAATGTACCAACATCTGAATCACAGGGGTAACAGAAGGAGAAGAGGAAGGTCAAGAAATTGAAGACTTATTTGAAAAAAAACTGAAAGAAAACTTCCCTAATTTTTTGAAGGAAATGGACATAGATGTCCAGGAAGCACAGAGTCCCAAACAAGTTATACCCAAAGAGGACCACACCAACACATCATGATTAAAATGTCTAAGACTAAAGATAAAGAGAATTTTTAAGAAAAGATTTTTATTTATTAATTTTTAGAGAGAGGGGAAGGGAGGGAGAAAGAGAGGGAGAGAAATATCAATGTGTGGTTGTCTCTCACACGCCTCCAACTAGGAACCTGGCCTGCAACCCAGGCCTGTGCCCTGACTGGGAATTGAACCAGTAACCATTTGTTTCGCAGACTGGCGCTCAATCTACTGAGCCACACCATCCAGAGCTAAAGAGAGAATCTTAAAAGCAGCAAGAGAAATGAAGAGAGTTACTTACAAAAAAGTTCTCATAAGACTATCAGCTGATTTCTCAAAAGAAACTTTTCAGGCAAGAAGAGACTGGCAAGAAATATTCAAAATGAGGAAAAGCAAGGGTCTACAACCAAGATTACTCTATCCAGCAAAGCTATCATTTAGAAGGGAAGGGCAGATAAAGTGCTTCCCAGACAAGGTAAAGCTAAAGGAATTCATCATCACGAAGCCATTATTACACAAAATGTTAAAGGGTCTTATTTAAGAATAAGAATAAGATAAAAACTATGAATATTAAAATGACAAAAAACTCACAATTATCAACAAATGAATCTAAAAACTGAAAACAAAAACAAACTAAGCAAACAACCAGAATAAGGACAGAATCATAGTTATGGGGATCATTTGGAGGGGGATCAGCTGGGAGGAGTAAAGGGGAGAAAAGGGGGAATGGTGCAGGGATTAAGAAGCATAATTGTTAGGAACAAAATAGACAGGGAGATGTTAAGAATAGTATAAGAAGTGGAGAAGCCAAAGAACTTACATGCTCAACCCATGAACATGAACTAAGGGGGGTGGTACTGGAGGGAAGGGGGTACTGGGCAGATGTGGGCAAAGAGAAAGAAATTGGGACAACTGTAACAGTATGATCATTAAAATATACTTAAAAAATAAAACAGAAATAAATTTCATAAAGGCATTTGGTGTTCTGGCAAGGGTATTTCATTTATACTTAAGGGTTGTGGTAATTATGACAACATAGAAACTTAAAACATTTCTTAGGGAAGATTGCCTAAATAGATTTGGACACTCATAGCCCTTATTACCTTGTGTTGAAAGGGCTTGTTTGCTTGTCCATCTTCTCAATGGATCCATTTTATTAGATGGATTGTAATTCACAGCAGTTGAGGGCTCAGCATTACAACTTGGAGTTCAGTAATTACCAGTACCTGATGACTGACTGACTGAATGAATAAATCTCATGCTCTAATATAGATTCTAATTTGGAAAAAAGGCAAAGGAAAATAGTGGTGGCCATGTCATTTGGCATAACCTTTTATATGCCACTTTACATCAGAGGTGGCCTATTTCCCCACCATGGGGACCTTTTTCTCAGAATGGCTCCTAGTCCTCAGGAGCCCTTCCAAATTTCTGCTTAGGCCCATATCTTTTTCAGTTGTTTGTGTGACACATGTTGTAGACACTCTTGCTTCAGGCTCCTTAATCACCATCACCAACTCTTCAGCTTTGTTTAAGGGGTTATGAGGTAAAATATTAGAGCTCCAATAAAGGTTAAAACCAATGCCAAATCATTATCAAAAGCAAGAGTATCTACAACTGGTCTACCAAGTCTCCCTGCTCAACACATCATTCTGTATTAAACAGAAGTCACTCATGTATGTATACAGTCTTAAATAAGGACATACAATCAAACAATTAATATTTTAGATGTTGTTCTATCTGCACATGTTCTTTCATTATTACTTTAGGAATGACTCTCTGCTATGGACCGTGAAGCTGATTTAAGATAGGTTCTCAGCAATATAATTAAGGGTTAATGAGACCAATATTATACAAGGCTTGGATATAGACAGGACAGAACACTTCTCATAACAGTCACCTTTAAAAATTTTTCCTCAGTATGATAGAAAACACTTAAAAAAATAATTTAAGTATCATAAACATTTTACAGGAAGTTGCCCAGGCTGCTGTGGCTCAGTGTATTGAGTGCCGACCTGTGAACCAAACAAAATGTCACCAGTTTGATTCCTGGTCAGGGCACATGCCTGGCTTGTGGGCCAGGTTCCCGGTCAGGGGCATGTGAGAGGCAACCAATCGATGTTTCTCTCACACTTCTATGTTTCTCTTCTTCTCTTCTCTTCCACTCTCTCTAAAAATAAATATAATCTTAAAAAACCACATTTAATAAAAAAAAATTACAGAAAGTTTAGAGGACAGCATAAAGAAAAAAAAAAATCAAAATCCCACCTCGTTGATATAACGCTTTTGAGAAACCAGCCCAGTATTTTTATACATGCTTTTACATAGTTGTAGTCACAATAAAATACATTTTGTATTCCACTGTTTTTTATTTAACATTGTATCATTCATGCTTTCCATGTTTTTATATTCACACGTATTATTTACAGATTCAGAGAATGTATATACTTGTTAGTCAGCTCTAGAAAAGTAATATATACCCCAAGAGACAGTTGTGTGTGGGTTTTTGTTTTGTTTTGAAAACCTGTACATTTTCTTCTATAGTAATTTAGAGTTAAGTTAGCTCATTACATTTATGTGAAGTATCAGTAGTTACTTTCACATTAATGTAATAAATATATAAATAATAAATATAATAATTCTGTTGAAGGCATCTTCAGCTCTTCCTTTTAGTTAACACAATCATCTGAATCTCCCCCTCCTCCATTCAGGGGCTGTTTTATTACTCCCTTTACAAAGTGAAGTGAAAAATATTAAAGAACTTAAATTACTTTTCTAGTTTTAAGACAAGTAGTAGCCACAGTATAGAACTCCTTTATTTTATTTTATTAATTGATTTTTTAGAGAGAGAGAGGAAGGGAGAGAGAGGGAGAAACACTGATATGTTGTACTTCTTATTTACGCATTCATTGGTTGTTTCTTGTATGTTCTCTGACCAGGGATCGAACCTCCCAACCTTGGCATATCTGGATGATGCCCTAACCAACTGAGCTATCTGGCCAGGATAGTATAGCACTCCTGATTCTTATTGTAGACTGTGGTACTACAGTTTGGCTGCCTAGCACCTTTTCTTCCATTTTTTCTTCTTGTAACAGGTTTCATTCCTCTCTGGCCTGGTCAATCACTGAACCCATTCACTTGGACAAAGTATTTAATCCAGAGGTGAGAACATCCAAACAATTATAATTCTTCCCTGGGATTAATATATGGAAGGTGAGGCAGCCAAAGCTAAGAAGACGCCAGGTTGGTGCTGTTGGCAGCTATTTTTCCTGCCGCCATTAAAGTGTGTCTTCAGTTAAAAAGAATGAAGCTGAATGGAGACAAGAGGTGGACTGAGGAACTGGGAGCTGAAGCAGTAAAGCCCTGGTTCCTTGAGCTCTCCATTCAGTTCTGTGAATTACCGTGGTGTCTTCTGTCACAATGAAGGAATAAATTTAAATATGCTTAAGCTAGGTTTAATTGTGTTTTTATAACTTGCAACCAGGAAAATCCTAATTTAGTTCCTGTAAGATATTTATTAACCACCAGTGAAGACCACCCTTAGTAGATATAGTTAAAAGATTCAGCTCCCAATAACATAAAGCGATAAAAGTGAGGCAACATATACATTCCGCTCAGTCTGGCGGAATAATTTGGACATTCAGCATTTTAATTTCTTTTGAAAACAAGTTAGTATTTGAAGAATCTAGGTCCACTATAGTTAATAATGTAGATATTTCCCCTAGTGTAGTCTAACATACCTATAGTTCATGTGAGGATGTGCTAGCCTAAAACACAAGAGTGTAGGATCAGAAAGTGAGAAGAAGGTAAGAACTTAGCTCTGAGTTGGTCCTGATTTCTTAGGAATTAAACAAAATGGAGAAAAGAGAACTTGAGAGATAGAAGGGCGAATGGCTACCACATTTGTGTACCCTTTAAAAAATCTTTGTAAACCCCATATATTAGAATGCTTGTAGGTGTCTATAGTTTCATTGTTTTTAAAGAGGTAAAATCTATTAACAAATGAATAGAAAAGTTCTGGGGCATGACATGGTGTTTTTAACAGTGTTAACATTTTACTTTGACTGAATTAACCATAATTCTGTTGATGAGGGCTGGGAAGGGGTGGACTAATTTCATACAAAGGCCTGAATTTATTATATCATTGTTAAAGAAACAGTATAATTTTGAAAGAATCTCAGTTCAACTTTTTTTCTTGCAGGCATTAAAAAAAATTTACATTTAAAATATTAACATTTCTGTCAGAGGAAAAATGAAATGCAGATAAAATGCCTTAGTATTTTATAGTATTTTAATCTTACTAAAGTATATATTTATTCTGATAGCTGTATATTTTCTATTTAATATAGTAATATAAAATCTAGATTACAGACATGAAAATATTCTTATGACAAAACAGTTTTGCAAGAAAAGTTTCATTAGGGTTAACAATAAGGTTGTTGATGCCATGCATTGATACTTTATTTTAAATAATTGTGTGATTATCCTTTCAGTAACATATGGATTCCCTAATATTTTTGTCTTATAGCCTCATTCTTAAAAATTCCAGTGGCTTGTTTTCTTGCATTTTCCTTAATTGCAGTGATTTTAAACAGATCTTCAGTTTTAAAATTGCCAGTTGTTCTAATACAGATGCATAAATATATTTTCTCCAGTTGGCTATTTATTACAAAGACAGCTTGTCTGCGGGTACCATCAGGACATCTGCATTTTATTGGATTTAATTTTTAGTAATAAAGACCTCCCACATTATAGATTCTTTCCAGCCTAAATTAGCCTGTGTGGGAAGCAAAAGAACCGTCGGTCAGAGAGAAAAAGTGAATCCATATGGCGCTGATGATTCTGTTTCACTGGCTGTAACGAAGAAAAGTTTGAGTATAGACAGTGCCTGAGCAGATCCCTGTTTCTTTCTCAAAAGTTTGCTGGAACAGGGTTGGTGTCAGTCCCAGCCCAGTACCTTTGAGCCAGCCCAGTCCATCCATGCTCAGCCATAGATGCTTACTCACATTTCAAGGACACATTCTCCTTTGCTTCTCATCTTGTTCTTGCCTGAATGCCCAGTCCCCGGGTCTTGCCATTCTCTTCCACTTCGGAGCTCACCTCTGCCCTTTGGACTTGTTGGGTTTTGGTTTTCCTAGTCCAATTCTAAGTACTCTTTTAGGACTTTGGTTCAGGCTCTATGATATTGAGAAATCTAAAAAATCTTGCATGTGTCAACAAGTAGTCAAAATATTTTCTCTTCAGCTTTTTAATGGTGACTAATAAAGCTTGGTGATAGAACTTGAATAGCTGATGGATATTCATTTTTGCAGGTTATACATAATTCACCACTGTGCACAGAACAGACAGGAACTGAAAGCTTTTCTTTCAATTGACACTGAAATACCATGTACATTTAATTTCTCTTGGTGATTGTCACCCGTAGGATGAGGAGGAGGAAACTGGGCATAGCTTACTCTTTACTATCAGTGTTACCTCCCTCAGCATAAACAAAAAAAGCTTATTATCTCAGCCTGTAACAGAACCCCTGGGCTGCTCCGATTGAAACAGAACCCACGGGCTGTTTAGTTAGGGGCCCGATTGCCCGCCGCCAGAATCATAACTCTGAATACCAGAGTTTGGTGAAAAGAAAAAGAATTGTTTATTTGCACATAGTTCTGCCTCCCCCTCCCAGACCTGGCC
Source organism: Furipterus horrens (assembly GCF_987537825.1). NCBI lineage: Eukaryota > Metazoa > Chordata > Mammalia > Chiroptera > Furipteridae > Furipterus > Furipterus horrens. The sequence continues at coordinate 170,544,994 of NW_028327171.1, forward strand.
AGTCTTAGGAAAGTCGGAAACACCATTTCCCTACTTCCTAGGCACGGTTCAGCTTTACCAGCAGCTACCAATCACTCAGTTCTGATTGGGGAGGTCCTTTCTGTGCTGTGGTGCCCTCCAGCTCTCAATGCAGAACCTCCTGGATTCTCAGCCTCCTTGTAAACTGCCTTCTTCCTGCAAACCGCATGGATCTCCTCTCCTTCTCAAAGCAGCCTGGAGACCCCTTCTCCAAGCCAGATGGAGGGAGCCCACAAGAGCCAGAGAGTGAGGGTGTGAGGGCCAGAGAGAGCCTGAGAGAGAGAGCCTCCTAGAGCCAGAGCCAGCCCAAAATGTCCACAGCTCCTTCCCTCTTTCTCCCTGCCTCCTCTCTGTCCCTGCGTCCTCTCACGCAGTGGGTGTTGCAAACAGTCCTGACCATTCACAGAACCCTACGTAGGCTCTGTCTGCTTCTTCCGTACCAGCCCACAGTCCAAGATCCCTCCCATCATCCTGAGTCTTAGAAGTAAAGCGGATCTTTGCAACAATGTTTCCAGCCACTAGCTCTAGGCATGCAAGGGCATCCTGAAAGCTGCTTCCTGCTCCCTATCTCCCAGCCGCAAACTCTGGGGTTTGGTTTTGGACTCCCCTGTTTCTGTAACAAGCCTCTTATAAACTCTGAATCTCAGTCAGTGAGAAGACTCTTCTTAAAAAACTGGTGTGTTTATGTTCATGTAAGTTTTGGGGTAAATTTAAATTTAATTTAACCAGTTTCCTACTCATAGAGGGTGATGTAGAAAGTGATAAGACATTACAAAAATTAATCTAGCGAGTGTGAATTCTCCCCAACCCCTATAAAAAAAAAAAAAAAAAAAAAGATATGTTCAAGTTCCTAACCCCCGGTACCTGTGAATATGACCTTATTTGGAAATGGTCTTTGCACATGAAGTTAAGATGAAGTCATATTGTAATAGGGTGGGCCCTAGTTCAATGACTGATACCCTTATGAGAAAAGGGAAATTTGGACACAAACACACAGGAGGACATCATGTGATAATGGAGACGGAGATTTGAGTGATATGCCTAAAGCCTAGGAAGGCCAAACATTTCTGGCAACCCTCAGAAGCTACAAAGAGGCAGGGAAGGCTTCTCCCCAGGGTTTTGAGAGAAAGCATGGCCCTGTGGACATACTGACTTTGGACTTCTAGCCTCCAGAACTGTGGGACAAGACGTTTCTGTTGTCCTAAGCCACTTAGTTTGTGGTAATCTATTATGAAGCTAATACACTAGTGAACTAGGCAGGAATATGAACAATAAACTGTAACAGGTTTAGAGAGTTACGGAAACACACAGAAAGGCAACATACTTTCTAAATGTCATGTCACAGACAGTTATTCTTAGAACACCAGGTTTCCTTTGCAAAAACTTAGTAAGCTATCTTTTTTATTTACTGTGTGATTTAAAATGAGTCATTTCACCTCTTTGAACCTGTTTTTCATCACTGAGAGTGGGCTTTGGCCCACCAGATGATCTCTGAAGTGTTGCACTTATAATGTTTTATGCCTCTAAATCATATTCTGGATTTTATTTGTATATGTATAACTTAAGAAGTTATTAAGTTAAGGGGTTAAAAAATAACTTATGGGCTTACTGTCTTCTCTTCCTGCCCCTCTCACCCCGAAAAGGGGAGAAGTGTGTGAACTACAGTACTCTTTATATTCTCCAAGATGAGCTTCATTTGGGGTGTATGGAGTTGAAGGGCAAAATATCTCTCAATTTAGGTGCTGCTCAGGTCTCCTTCTCTCTGGCAAACATGTTTGAATAAAGGAATAAACACTAATGTCTGTCCACAGGCTAATCAACCTAGCAGAACCTAGTAGAACGGAGGAAATTAATGTGGATTTGAATCTGGGCCAGAGCAAGACTCCCTGAGCAAGTGTAAACTCTCTAAGCCTGTTTTCTTATCAGTAAAGTGGAGATAACAGTATCATTTTATTGGGTTGTTGAGAGGATGAAATAGAACGCTGTAAATAGTTTTTAAAGTGCCTGGCGTCTGTAGTATGCCCTTAAAATTGTTACGTGCTTACAAGAGTCTCGCTTACAGAAAGGATACTAAAAACCTCCTGGGTCCCCCTGATCAGGTCCTAGGTTGGAGTCTAGAGTCACCTGGAACCACGCACCCCAACTGCCCTCTCCATATCCCAGGCAGCAGCCGGGAGCCTGGGACTTGCAGGCTTCGCGCACTCAGGAGGGAGGGAGAGGACGAGGGCGGGGGCGGGGCCGGCGGAAGCACTAGCGCGCCGCTGTCAGCTGCGCCGGAAGTTCCTGGCCTGGCCTGGCGGTAACCTTGGGGTCCTCGCCGCTGCAACCGCTGTCGTGGTGGGCTTTGCAAGTCCGAGTCTCAGCCCGGGCCAGGCCTGTCAACTGCCGGGAGCCGCCGAGGTTGCGGAGGACGACGCTGAGGGCCGCGGGGAGCAGGGACCACGGGCTCAGGGCCGCCCAGCCGACATGACTCTAGTGGCGGAAGCCTTCGTCTCGCAGATCGCAGGTAGCGCGCGTAGCCGCAGACCCTGGGCGCCGGCGGGGGTCGGCGCGGGACAATTGCGGGGAGCAGCGGAGCAGCGTGGGATTAGGCCTACAGCTTTCCCCGGGCCTTGCGGCGTTAGACGCTGAACCCAGGCCTGAGGATGGAGGCGGGCGCGGAGCACCAGCCTCGTATCACAGATGAGAAAACTGAGGGGCAGACACTTGGCCAATGTCACCTCTGAGTTACAGGAGTCCCGCCTGCTTCTTTTGGGCGGTGCTTTGTCCCCTGTAGGTCGGGAGGAGCAGGGGTGTGTGGAGGAGGCGGTGGGTTGCGATTGAGGTGGGGTGTGTGTGTGTGTGTGTGTGTGTGGCCCCAGTAGCTGGAGCCTCAAGGCTTCAATGTAAGAGTGGGAGCAATCTCGGGAGTGAGACCTGAAGTTTAAGCTGTTTGTCACCGAGGAGTCGTTCTTGTGACCTTTCTCATTGAGGTGCCACCGAAATTCTTGTTTCATCTCCAAGCGACACAATACAGCCATTTGCTAGGTCTCTAGATTCACTGAAACATCTTTAAATCTACACATATTTTAGAAACATTGATTTGATGGGCTGAACATAACTGATATAAATAGACCTATGTTTTCTGTTATTGAGGTTTCTGTTTACTGTTGTTAAAGGAATTAAATTTTGTTGAGGAAGGAAACTAGACTTACGGCACTGTAGGTATATGTTGATGGGTAATAGTTAATCTTTAAATGGAGTTAATCTTAACCTTCCTAGCAGTATTTTCAGTATGAATATAGTAAGGAGACAGTCACTAGAGTGTTTACGTAGTATTTTGGAAGTGGAAAATGCTGAATGTGTCATAAAGTTTGCCAAAATGTTTTTCATTGCATTTCTTCCTTTTTCATTTAAAATAAATACATTGTTTCTTGGGAGAGAGGGAAGCTCCCACTAGATTGCAAGCTTTATGAAAGCAGGAATCATTCTTGTCTTGTCCCCCATTGCATCCTGAGCACTTGTCAGGTGGTGCTCAAATATTTGTGACCTGAATCAATGAATAATCTTGAGATTTCAAATGATATTTCTATTTTTACCAGTTATGTTAAAAAAAGTTCTATTGTTAATTTAGATGCTGCTATGTTAAAAACATTTCAATGTATGCTGATATTGGTATACCGTATGAATGTGTTTCAACATGTGCTTTCTTTAAAGAAAAAGTGATGAATGCCTTTTAATAAACTTGTAATAAGTTTGGAATTTTGCTTCATTTAACGAAGTTCAAGAATTTCTAGGAATTCTGATCTGTTACTCTAGGAGGAGGCATTTAAAGATGAGTAATTCAATAAATGGTGTTGGGACAACTCCTAACTCAACACCGAAAGAATGAATTGAAGATCTAAATGTAAAATAAGAACATAGCCAAACTGTAATAAAATAATTAGGAGAAAATATAGGAGATTATTTTAACAATCTTGGTTGGAGGAGGCATAAATAAAACACAGAATCCAGAATTCATGGGAGAAAAAATTGGCAGATTTGATTGCAGAAGAATTTAAAAAGCTTTGTATTATCAATTAATAAAAAGACACCCAACAGAATCAAGGGTAAAAGACTGGAACAGGCAATCACAAAAGAGGAAATGCAAACAAACAATGAACATATGAAAAGACGCTCTTCATCACTAAAAGTAGATAACTTTTCCCACCTAGTCCTGTAGGCAAAAATGAATATGATAATTTCTAGTACTGATAAAAGGCATAGGGAAAATGGTCACCTTCAAACTATTGGTAAGTCTGTAAATTATTGCTCTTTGGGGGGAACTTAATATAGCAATATTTAAAAAATATATAGTCCTTTGACCTAGAATTTCTTCTTTAGGGGATTTATCTGATAGAAATGTAAGGATGAGTATTTAAAGAAATACACAGAAAAGGAAAATAGATATAAATGATATTAACAGTAGCATTATTTGTAATAGCAAAACACCAGAGATGTCCTAATTATATATCAAATATATGCTCACATTATTAACAGATACTAAAAATGCAGAAGTATACCTGTTAAATATATTGGCTTAAAAGTTATGGTTATCTTAAGTAAAAATAAGTTATAGAATAATACATATTATATCAACCCATTATTGTTAAATAAATAAATCCTATATAAACATGTAAATGTTTATGTAAGTAAGAAGACATAGAAGAATATTCAACTAATTTCCAGTAGTAGTTTAAGGGTAACCAGGTTAGGGCATTGGTGGAGGGTAGAGGAACTACATATCTGAATTGTTTGAATTCTTATAGTGAGAATATTTTACTTTTGTAATTTAAGTGAGTCTAATTTTAAAGATTTAAAAGATTTTATTTTGGCAAGCAGTGAAAGAAGGACAGATGAAAAATAATTTATATGAAATCCTGCTTTTGACTTGAAGTGACTTCCAACAACTATTCAGAATAGTCTATTTTTGCCAGTAATATGATTTTGTTGGAAAAGCTCAGCCTCAGGAGATTTGAAATATACACATATATAGTCCTATTATAACTTAATAAATAATTGTGAATCTGTTTTTGTAGTTGAGAGCTCTAATTTTTAATATATTTAACACTTTGCTTATTATTCTTCCTTTCAGTGGGCATGAGTTAACACACTGATATTTCTTTTGGAAGTATTTAAAAGTGTCTTGCCTTTAAGGCTGTCTGTGATATATTCAGAGCCTCATTCATAAGGACACTTTTTTGGATGCCTCCTCTGAACTCCCCAATTTAAGGGAACCAGTTTTGTCTCTGTACTACCAGTGTATCCCCCACCAAGTTCTCTCAGTCCTTATTTCTTATTGTGACTCGATGGCTCATTCTCTCCATCTCCACTGCTTTCCTTGCTTGGGTTACTGTGGTTGTCTCTGAATTGGTTTCCCTGCTTCCAGTCTGGTCTCCTTCCAATAGAGTCTCCACACTGCAAGCCTCAGCGGGGTTTTGTTCGTGTTGTTTTATTTTAATTTTGCTAAAATGCAAATGTGGCTCCTTTTGTTTTAACACCTTCATTATTTCCCCCCCATTGTCAGTAAGTGAAGAGAGGCATGTAAGATGCTCAGTAAGTTAGTTCAAGTCTGTCTCTCTAACCTCATCCCTTGTCACTACTCTGTTCCTTGAACACTCTCGTTTCTAAACTACTAGTGTTTGCCTTTGGCACATATTGCCGTCTGCCTGAAAAATCTACTTTGCTTGGATAACTTCTGTTTGTCCTTTGAGGCTCTTGGCACATTTTAACCTGTAGGTCTACCTGATATATGTCCTCTTTAGTGAGAAAGGCTTAATTTTTTCTTTTTTGAAAAATAATGATACGTGACCATTGTAGAAAATGAAATCAATCTGAAAGAAAGAAAGAAAGAATAAATTAAGAATCAACTAAAATCATAACACCCAGATTAAGACTTCAAAATCCCATCCTCATCATTAAAATTTAGGTGATCAGAGATTTTCCTCCCCAAAACTGGAAAAAAAAAATGACATAAATATAAAATATGCATACTTTTTTTGTAACCTGCTTTGTCATATATCATGTCTATGAATGGACTTATGCATCATCATTTTTAAATGGTTGCATAGTATTTCATTGTAATAAAATCATAATTTACTTATCTGTTGGGTATTTAGCGTGTGTATTAGTGGGTTCAATCAAAAAAGCAGAAGAAGTAGGAGTAGTGCCATCTCTTTCTCTCCATCTCTGCACATGCACACACAGAATTGGCTTTTGTTGTTGTATGGCTTGACCAACCAAGTACCAAGTTCACAAGGCAGACTGGCAGGAACGGGAGATCCAGGAGGAAGAGACCACAGGTAGCAAGCAGGTACTGTTTGCAGTGTCTTATCTCAGGGAGGACTTAGGGCCTTTGTTAAAGGGTTTCCAGCTGATTAAATAGGGTCCACGCAGGATAATCTTCCTTTTGATTAATGTAAAGTCAGCTGATGAGGGACTTCAATTATATCAATAAAATCCCTTCACAGCAGTGCATTTGAATACCTGGGATGTGTTTAGTATGCTGTTGCCTCCCTCTATCTTCCCAAAGTCTACTGGAGAGTATTCCTTGTAGCTCACCCTAATCAGAAATATAGTAGAAAGGGAACTGTGGCAGATGGAAGTTCAGTCTAGCCAAGCTGATACATCTTAGAGCCACCACAAATATATAGGATTTTCCTCTATGTAAATAGTGTTTGCATAGACATATTTATATCTACTGAATAGTTTCTTTGGATAAATTTCTTAAAGTGGAAGAGGAATTTGAATTGTTCTTTAATTCAGTAATATGGAAAGGAATGGTAAATTACGATTTTGAATTAGTAGCTTGGCTCTCTAGATGATGCTATGGTAGATTTAGAACTTTAAAAGGATTAAAATAGTCCTGGATATTCAGTAGTTTTCAAAATCTTTTATAACAGCCTGTGTATTTTACATTTTGACTTGCTTTTTTTTCTTTTAATGACAAGATACTCTACTACATTACTTGAGTTCCTGTTTTTTAAGAATTTTTTTCATCTTCAGTTGAGTAGCGCCCTATTTGAGTTGTGTGATGACCACATTTGAAACAGTCACTGTTGTCAAAAGGGTGGTGTACTATATCACGGATGGACAAGCCTGACTCACTTGCCCATTCTTGTGTCTAGAGTGGCTCCAGACTTAATGCTCCATAGTGCCAACAGATATGTACAAAAGAAGGAGAGAGAGGTGCTGAGCATAAATAGGCGAAATGTGTAGTGTTGATAATTTCTCCTTGCTTTTACACTGCCTGTGGATTTTGGAGTGAGTCAGACCTGGGCTCTTATTTAGCTGCTACTTACTAAATATGTGACCTCGTCCTTTTTAAGCCTTAGATTTCTTACTTGAAAAGTGGTGAAAATAATTGTAGGTTATTTAAAGATAATGAGACAAGATATAAAATGCTTAGCATTGTAAGCACTCAATAGTTGTTCATTAATATTATTTTTAGCTATTTACCTATCATTTTTTCTTCTGGGTTTTGCCTCTTAACTTTCTATGTGAAGATTTGTTTGGTCAAGCTTTTAAAAGTTATTTATAAATAGAATACAAAATTTATTTCAATAATGTAAAATATCTGCAGTTATTACAATTATTAAAATCACTCCTATAACAAATTATTCTAAGATATTTGTTTGAAGATTATAAATTTATAAGCTCCAGCCATGTGTATCTTTCTGATAAAATAGAATTTTTGGTATGGATCATAAGTATAGGCATATATTCTGAGTTTTTTTCAGTAGTGGCCTGTTTATTAGGCATGGCCAAAAAGTTTTGGCCTTAACTTAGCTGATAATAATCTGATTACTGATATTAAGAGTAAGCATCCATTTTTGAGCCACTGTGCTAGGTAATTTATATACATAATTGCTAATATTAACAATCGTGGTATTTTTGTTTTATAGATGAAGAAATTGAGGCTCCCTTAGTAAGAAAGTGTAAAGGTTAGAAACAAGGCCATTGAAGTAAGATAGAACTGAGTTCTAAGCGCAGCTCTGCCTCTTCCTTGTTTTATGATCTTGGGTAGACCCTTCTGGGCCACAGTTTCCTTATTGGTAAAAGAGGGATAATATATTTTATAATATATATTAAACACTTAGTACAGGGTGGTACATGATGAATGTTCAACATATGGTAGTTTCTATTACATTTTTATTACCTAAGAACCCTTGAGGATGCTATGCTATCCCATTACCATTTTGGACAGCAGAAAATGTCCAAAGTGTCTTTATTTTTATTAACTCATATACCATCTTTTCTGAATGATCATATTACTTTCCCAGGGCCTTGCTGTATTTTAAGCATATCAGTTAATTTTGTCATACTGTAATTATTAATCTTTTGAAATCAGGACAATATCTGTCTGTTCTTTATTTAGAAGCTCAAAACTATATAAAGGATGAAAAAAGAAGACTTCAAATATTTCATTTATCTCATTGCGGGCATGTGGGTGCTTAATTATTTAAATTTATTAATAACTTCATTTTAGCAGGAGCACTAATTTATAGTATGATTTTGGAAAGTAGTTTTACAGGTTCCATGGAACCCATATGTAAGCATCTTGAAAGTAAGTATAATAAAAACAGGCAGGTCTAAACTTCTTTATTTTTATGCAAGTAAAGTGTTTCTATTTTATCCTACTTCCATGTGGGTACTGGGAAATTTGGACTTGGAAAGGGTTCTACAGGTGCAAAGTGGAAAACATAGCTTAGAAGTCTTTAAAAATAGAAGGATGCTGTTGTTCACAAGGTTTATTGAAAAAGATAATCAAGGCTTTTATATCTGCATGTCTGAGGGTGATAATTGCAACAGATAGTTGAAGAAATACAATTTCTTTAATTCATTTGTTCTTGGAAATAAAGATATTTTGTTAGTTATTTGTACTCAGCATTCTGAGGATTCTCCAGTATTGAGGAAGGCACTGAGGAATTATTGAGAAGTTACTGAACTGGCTGTCACATTTCAGAGAATCTTCTTTGATTCACATTAGTTATATGAATAGTTTCATATTGCAGTTCTTATCACCTTGGCACTTTTGAAGTAGATATTGAAGGGGCAGATGGAGAAGCAAAACAAAGACAAAAAGGGTTATACTTCAGATAAGAGGCAAAGTACCGTTTATTGACAGCAGTGTGGCCTATTTTAATATATCATATTGTATTTATGAGTAAGTTGGAAGCCAGATTCTTATAGGCAGTGTTTTATTGTCATTTGGAAAATTTTAATATGATGTGATCACATGAAAGGCTTGTTTCTGATCTTGAAACATAATGTGAATTTTAATTTTTTGTATGCTTTAGTAACATTTTATACTCTGAAATTAAATGACTTTTAGTTTTTAACTTAAAAGATTTTGGTGTCGGATATCCCATGAACTCTGTCACTCTTATTTCTGTGAAGACATTTGAGTTATTGTTAGCTCAGTCCTTTCATATTTGAGTGAAAATTGAAAGAAAACATCATCAAACTTCTTAACATTTTTCCAACATTTTTCAAATTTCTTCATAAGCAGTTGTCAGATGAACTGGATATCAAATGGAGATGAGCTATTAAATTCAAGCTTCCTTTTTTTGTTCAAAGACAAGTTATAATATTTTGCAAATTCAGCTACAGACATTTGTATAGAAGTATTTGCCTTGCTAGCAAGAGAAATACATGTTTTAATTTTTTATTGTTTTGTAAATGATCCGCTATTTTTGAACACTTTTGTTATTTTTGTACTCTGTAAATGAATCATGGTTTTGAACTTTTCTACATCAGTAATAAAAATGAAATTTGATTGGTTAATAATAAAGAAGGTTCTTTTCATAAAAACAATCATTTTGTCATGGCAGTTCCAATTAACTTTAACTGTGTTAGCAAAATAGAAACCATGAAAGGCATTTCATTGTGCTACACACTTAGCTATGTTTTTGTGCTGGTTATGTATTTTTATTTCTAAAAACTCTTATAAACCAAAGAAGCTTCTTCATGACCTAACCTGCCTTTGGATTCTTAAAAAAAGTCTTTTGTTTATATAGCTGTGTATATTTATCCTATTAATAATATAATGGGATTTCCATTTCATGTCATATTTCATTACCTGGTCTAACTAGAGCACTGACTAGACCTTCATACAGATAACTGTATAATTTGTTAGCCATGAAGAGGCCCTCATTACTCCAGCATTTATTCTGTAAGGTAATATTAACAGATGATGCTTTAGTGATCTGGCCTTTTATTGACCTCCTTTTCTTTTGCTTGTTAGTCTTTATGTTAAATATAGGAAAATATTTTGGCATCATGAATTGTAAGTAATATTCCTCATTTCCTTATAAATTAAAAAGATACATCAATGAGAAGTAGTATAAAAATAAAAGTTACTATATTTTTTCCTTAGATATTATCATTGTATTTTTACTATTCATCAATTTAACATTCTGGTTTGGCTAGTGGATGAGAACTAGTTATGTAATGTTAACTAAATGGTAATTGATATTTGTTCTTTAGCTGAGATTGTGAATTATTCTTGTTGTATTTCCTCCTAAAACAGATTTCTCCTTCTTGACATATACTTGTACTGATTTTCCCACAGTGTAACATTTGGTGGGTGTTTGGAGAGGGTAAAATAATTTTAATATTAAAATAAATATTTAGAAAGGGAATTATGTTTTAGAAATCATGGATTGTAGTTAAAGACATATTAAGTATGTTTTATTATTTACTGTTTTGGATTATCTTTGTATCAGGTAAATGACTACTAATCTTTTAAAAAAAGATTAGGGTAAGATTTGAATTTAGCTAGCATAATTAAGTCATTTTTCTTTTGGATTCTCTTTTTTTCCCCATTTCCTGAATAATGTAGCAACTGCCATCAGACCAGAGTTTATAATGAAGGTAAACCATCGTGGCCACTGGGTTCCAAATTCTGGGAACTAGAGGTCAGGGAGTTGTTATGTGGTCAGGAAGCTGAAAAGTGAAATTTCAGGAAGATAGTTTCAGGGTAATGGGTTAATGGAATGGAACTGGTTGGTTGGTAGGTGAAGGTGTCAAAATCTATACCTGAAACAGTAAAGTAGAATTTATAAATATAACATGGTTAAGAATCAGTTTTGATAACTGATTTAGATGAGCAGAGGGAATTCTCAGGCTTCAGATCAATCAGCATTTAATTCTCTCTTTAATGCTCAATCTATGACTAATAGTAACTGTTCAGTTACTATTGTACTATAAGTACAACACAAATTATGGCTGTAATACATCCAGTGTAGTACCTTCATGGATCCTGGGTGTTGGTAAGTCAGATAAGCCACAAGAGGGGTAGCTTGCATCTACCTCACAATGTCTGGGTCCCCAGCTGGAGAGACTTAAAGGCTAGAGACAATTCAATAGTTGAGGGCTGGAAACATCTGGAAGCATCTTCACTCACATATCTGATAATTGATGCTAGCTAGGAACTCAGCTGGGGTGGTCTGGAATTCTTACACATGGCCTCTCCATGTGGCCTGGGCTTCCTCAGGCCTCAAGGTAGTGAGACTTTTTACTCAGTTCTCCAAAGGCATGTGTCCAAGCTAACAAAGGAGAAGCTGCAACACCTTTTAATAACCTTGCCTTGGAAGTCTGGAAACATCACTTCTACAGTGTTCTGTTGGTCACAAGAGGGTTACAAGGGGATTCAAGAGGGAGGGGAATTAGACTTCATTCTTAATGGAGGTGGGGGAGTTTGGGGGTTCTAGAGGAGCCTGTGCAGCAGGAGGTATTGTTGTGGTCATTTTTAGGAAATATAATCTGCCGCAGTAACCAAGATGGTGATATACTGGTGTAAAAGGTTCAACTGAGTCTTTATTAGAGCTGGGAATTGACTAGTCCCATTCATGACCTAATAGAATTTCTATTGTAAAATGGGACAGGGGTAGATGGGAGGTTGGGGTGGGTAGAATAGCGTTTAAGGCTGTTACGGGGTGGTATTGCACATTGCAGTCAGTTATCTGTGGAGCTCTGAAACGAGCCATGCTTGCCTTGTATTGCACTTCCTACCCACATGCATGCACTAGCACACACTTTCTTTTTTTTTTTCACCAAAGGCCTAGTATATGTGAAGGTTGAGGGTAGCTCTAAGACAAGTGTATGTGTGTGTGTGTGTGTGTATTTAAAAAAATATTTATTGATTGATTCGAGGGAAAGAAATCGATTTGTTCTGTTTATTTATGCGTTCATTGGTTGCTCCTTGTATATGCCCTGACCTGGGATTGAACCCACAATCATTGCACATGGGGAGAAGTTCTAACCAACTGGGCTACCTGGCCAGGGCAGCAAGTTTATTTTTTAAACATTTTGTAGATGATTGGGCTGTGTACCTCTGGCTAGGAACATTGAACAGAGAGAAAGTGAGTTCATGAGTTCATACTGTTGAATTTAGTATACGTTATTGAAATATTATTCTACCTTAAATTGGTTTGATAGTTTTATTTCCAGAGTTACAGAAATTTTTTGCTGTCAGATATCTTTAGATTTGCTTATATTTTCTACAGAATATATTTGTTAAGATGAGTGTCTAATTTATGTGCTCTGCTAGGTGCTAGGGTATAAAAATTGATAACACATTTCTTGCCTTTGATAAACTTATATCTTTCATGGGACACATTCATTGAAATATGTAATTTTACCCTGGCTGGTGTGGCTCGGTTGGAGTGTGATCCTGTACACCAAAAGGTTGGGAGTTCAGTTCTAGGTCAGGGCACATAACTTAGGTTGTGGATTCAATTCCCAGTTAGGTTGCTTATGGGAGGCAACCTATCGATGTTTCTCTCTCTCTCGCTCTCTCTAAAATTAATAAACATTTAAAAAAATAAAATAATAGAAATGCTAATTTAGGGTGCCTTTACTAAGCGTTTTACCTTCCTTCTTTCAAACTGAATTAGGGGTGTTAGATTTTTAGTGAACATCTCAACTCCTCTCCCTGCCCCTCCACCTTTCGTCTGTCACACTTGTGATTATTTTTTGGACCCAGTTCAGATTTCATCTCCTCTTGTGAATTCTTTCCTGTCTTCATCAGGTAGATTTAGTTATTTCTTCAAGAAGATTCCTATAGTGCTTTAAACATACTTCCTGTCTGATGCTTATATTAATAATTTTTGATTGAGTACATTCTGTGAGCTAGAGACTGTATATGGCACTTGTATAACTTATCTAATTTTATTCTTCCAACCTTGTAAGGTAAGTAATATTTCTCCTTTTTCGTTGGCAGCCGTCCGTCTCGAGAGACGATGGTGTAGCTTCTTAAGAGTCTATCTGCACCGCCGAGAATGGCTGTGCAGTCCGACTCAGGAGTGACACGGTATCTGTCTCCTCCCGTGTTGAATCGACATCTTGCGATGACACTGGAGTGTCCTCTCCAGTGAAGCTGAAGCTACAGAGCCTGGGCAGGGTGATATGGAGGGTCTGCTGTTGCCCATGCAGCAGACCCCCCCTCTCTTCGCAGCTGAAGGGTCCAAGGGAAAGACGGAGTCAATACAGCTTGGCTTCAGGTGCGCCGCAGGAGTTGCCGGTGTTGACTACAACGTCAAACCGCCTTAGGGACTCCGGCTCCGGATTTTCTGTCGGGGTTTACTCCCTTAGCCTTTCCCCTGAAGAGGTATGCCGCAAGGTAGCGGAGGTTTTTTGGAGTCAGAGTTTTCCTTCTCCTTTTTACTGATGAGGTAATTGAGGCAAGAAGAGGTTAAGCAACTTGGCTAAGGTGACTCAGACAATAAGTTGTAGAGCTGGGAGAGGAGCCCAGATATGTCTGATTTCAAGACCTATGTTTTTTCCCTATACCACCTGCATTCATTTACTGTGTTATAAATGGTTATGTATATCTCAGTCCTATTCTTTTCAGCCACCCACCACTGGGCCCCCAACTTGCGCAGCAAGATTAGGTTCTAGAGAGCAATGACAATTTTATATTCATCTTTATTTTTTTTTATTACAGTCTCTGGTATATTTTAGAAGTTTAATAACTTGTTTTTTCAGTTAAATGCATTAAGTATATATATTTTTCTATGTTTCTGAGGATTTCCCACTTCTGAACTCCTATTCATAAAGAAATTCTGTGATGATTAGGCTGTGTTACCATGTTTTTTGTTTGTTTGCTCTGGGGGAGTCTTTCAGTTCTGCCAGGATTTCAGGAGATGTAATGACAGATCGAACCCTCTGTAGGGGATCATGTGTTTCATGGCTATTTGGGAAGAGTGAGGAAGGAGGAATAGAAAGTTCTTTGGTTACCTAGCTTGATGTGAGAGAGTTAGTATATGCAAGTACAGTACTTAAAATAGTTGGCAAATAGCAGATACTTAAAAAAATACGTGCTATTAGGGAAATGTAAATCAAAACTACAATGATATACTACCTTACAGCTGTTAGAATGACTATTATCATCAAGACAGGTAATAACAAGTGTTGGTGAGGTTGTGTAGAAAAAGGAACTCTTATTCACTGCTGGTGGGAATGTAGACTGGAACAGCCACTATGGAAAACAGTATGGCATTTCCTCAGAAAATTAAGAATAGAGTTACCATATGACTCAGCAGTCCCTCTTCTGGGTATCTACCCCAAAAATTTGAAAACATTTATTTGCAAAGATATATGCACCCCTATGTTCATTGCTGCTTTATTTGCAGTGGTCAAGACATGGAGACAACCAAAGTGTCCTTTGACAGAGGATTGTATAAAGAAGATATGGTACATATGTACAATGGAATACTACTACTCAGCCATTTGTGACAACGTGGATGGATCTTGAAAATATGCTAAGCAAATTAAGTCAGTCAGAAAAAGCTAAGAACCATATGATTTCACTCATATGTGGCTGAAACACAGAGACACAGACAACAGCTTTGTGGTTACCAGAGGGAGTGAGGTGGTGGTACTAAAGGGTAAAGGGGGCTAAATATGTGGTGACAGAGGGTGATTTGACTTTGGGTGGTGGGCACACAATGCAATATACAGATCATGTATTGTAAAAGTATACACCTGAAACCTAAATGACCGTTTAAACCAATGTCACCCCAATAAATTTAATAAAATAAGTAAAAAAAAAAAAAAGGTACTGCAATGATTGTGTTTGGCTTAGAGTAGTAGGGGGAATTGCTCCTTAGTTTGACGGAAATCTATTTTCTATGTTCTAGGATTAGATTTAGAGAACCATTAAACCTTGAAGGTTAACATTGTTAACATTGTTGAGGTCTGATACCTGTGTGGGGCTGTTTGTCTTCTATTTTTTGGCCAGAAATTACACTTCTAATCTTAACCAGCTGTTTTTGTATAGTTCTGCTATTGATCTCATATTCATCTTTGTTTCTGAGAAAAGCTCAGACATGGTGTTAGTATTTCTTTTATGAATTTCAGGTAACCTTTAAAAATAATTCCAATTTTGAGTCCTAGCTACAAGGGTCATATCTTTTTATAATCACATGTAATTGGCCTGCTTTTTATTGAAAACTAATGAAAAGTGGTTGTTCATTTTTATAATGGTACAGAGTCTAAGCATACCATTTGAGAAGACACATGGATACCTATGAAGAAGGAATGGAAGGTTTTAAATTTAACTTGTGTTCACTTTAGCTTGAGTTATTGGCTTGTTGATGATGTGAATTTGTTTTCTTGACCCTTGTTAACCTCCAGAAATTTGTCAGTTTTATGAAATTGATCCTTGAATAACATTTTGAAATTGATCTCTAGTTTCACATATATAGATTTAGATGGCTTATGTTCAGGTCTCATAATTACTAACTTAATTTTACTTTCCTTATTGATTGCATCTAATGGAAAAAGTATCATTTAGCCACTTTGGTTCCAAAATGAGTAAGGTCTCAGTTCATTAATCTTAAAGACTTATTCTGGAACACTATAAAATTGCAACACATTACAAAGTCATCTTGTAAAAGCATGGCTTTAAGCCATATCCGCAAATACTTAAGTAGAATAAGACGGACAGAAATACTCTTGAATAAAATTAATGTACACAGATCCTCAATACCACATTCTTTGAGGCAAATGAATGAAAGAAGTGAAAAGAACTCAATATTATTTCAAGTGCATTCTGTGTCCTGGGTAAAATCTATTTTTTTGTGGTGTTCATATATTATATACATCTTATTTCCTGGGAGTGCTTGTGGCCATGACTGGATTCTTGGTCCTCATGTCTGCAGTATTAGAATCTCTGAGTTTTGGGTTTGGTGGAACTACACAGTTTTATGAAGTTCCTCAGGTGATTCTTATACAATAAGAGTTGAAAACAACTGTTGTGGAATGATTATAATTGCCTTAATTCTCAAATTAATTATTACCCAAGAATGTTTATTGTGGGATCCAGAAAATGTTAGCTAACATATTTCTGTGTTCACTTACTCGAGTCAGACTACTTGTCACTTACTAGCAATGTGACTTGGGACAAATTACTTATGCTTGTGTCTCAATTTTCTTATTGTAAAATAGGGATAATAATGTGTCTGTCTCATAAAATTGTGAGATAGTTAATATGTCAAGACTTATGTGCATAATAAATGCAGTAAGAGTCTTAAAACTTTCTGTTTACCTCAGCTTTATTGAGATATAATTTAAATATCCTTTTAAATGTATAATTTAAGGATTTTTAGCATATTTACAGAATTGTGATTATTACTACATTTTAATTGTAGAACCTTTTCATCACTCTAGAAAAGAAATCCCTTGCCTACTTACAATCACTTCATACAATGTTTTCTTTAGTGTCTGGCTTTTTTCATTGAGCATAATGCTTTTGAGCTCATTTCTATTGTAGCATGTATTAATACTTGGTTCCTTTTTATTGAAGAATAGTATTGTATTTTATGGATATCCCACATTTTATTTATCCATTCACTACTTGATGGTTACTTGGGTTGTTTCCACTTTTTTATTATTGTGAATAATGCTGCTGTGAACATTCACTTACAGGTCTTTGTGTGGGTATATGTTTTTTCATTTCTCCAGAGTGAACACCTAGGAATAGAATTGCTGGGTCATATGGTAATTCTGTGTTTAACATTTGAGAAGTTACCAAAATTTTTATATTTCCATGAGCTATGTGTGAAAATTCCAAATTTTTTACATCCTCTAAACATTTGTTATTTTTTCTCGTTGATATAGCCATTCTAGTGGGTGTGAAATGGTATGTTGTGATTTTGATTTGTATTTCCCTAATGACTAATGATATTGAGTATCTTGGCCATCATCTCCTGAAATATCTATTCAAATCTTATGCCCATAAAAACTTTGGGGGATATTTGTCTTTTTTTATTATTGAATTATAAAAGTTTTTCACATATTCTGATGTATACTAAGTAGCCTTACTGCTAAGGATGCAAAATGCTACCTGCCAGTTTTTTAGGTTTATGGAAATGACAGCGTTACACTGTGCTTCTAAGCCCTGGCTGGTTTGGCTCAGTGGATTGAGCGTCGGCCTGCGAGCTAAGTGTCGCTGGTTCGATCTTCCAGTCAGGGCACATCAGAGAAGGAAAACTCTGACTCCAAAAAACCTCCGCTGCCTTGCGGCATACCTCTTCAGGGGAAAGGCTAAGGGAGTAAACCCCGACAGAAAATCCGGAGCCGGAGTCCCTAAGGCGGTTTGACGTTGTAGTCAACACCGGCAACTCCTGCGGCGCACCTGAAGCCAAGCTGTATTGACTCCGTCTTTCCCTTGGATCCTTCAGATGCGAAGAGAGGGGGGGGTCTGCTGCATGGGCAACAGCAGACCCTCCATATCACCCTGCCCAGGCTCTGTAGCTTCAGCTTCACTGGAGAGGACACTCCAGCGTCATCGCAAGATGTCGATTCAACACGGGAGGAGACAGATACCGTGTCACTCCCGAGTCAGACTGCACAACCATTCTCAGCAGTGCAGATAGACTCTTAAGAAGCTACACCATCGTCTCTCGAGACGGACGGCTGCCGACGACGACACTGTGCTTCTCCAGTTTTCATCATGAGCCACTTTCTGACAATGAACATTGATCTCGACTGTTGGGGTGATGCGAGGTTGGTTTTAAACTTTTTATGGGAAGAGTCACTTCCTGCTTACATACCTTGTGTAATATCATTAAATATCCCCTATGAAACAGTAGCTCGAGGGCATCACTATTTAATCATTTCATTATCAGTGTTATCTGAAATATGGTGTTATCTTGAGCTGTACTGTAGTTTGTAGGTTGAATTGCTGTTGAATCTAATACATAGCTCATAGCTCTTAAAATTATAGTTTTGATAAAGTTACGTGTCATCATATTTTAAGTCTAAACATCTTTAAGATCTACTTTAAATGAGGCCTTTATATCATAACTGCCTAAAACTTGATAGGCTTTGAAATTAATGTCTGTTGACATCACTGAAATCATCAGAATAGTATTTAGGTCAAACTAGTAAATTTATTTCCTTCCTTCTTCCACGTGTTTTGCAGTAACCTGTCCATGTTTAAGAGCTGTCAAATGCTCCTTGAGCATTTTGTTATATTAGTAGTATTTGTATTTACACACCTTTGGCAGGAAGCCATTCAAATTTGGAGGATAGGCTGCACATGTTTCTTACTCCTTTTGTATGACACTGTCTACATTATCTTGGAAAGCTGAAGAGATGACATCAATGAGCTTTTGAAATCCAATTGCTTAAGGATAAACTGGGTTTGACTTCATTAGTGCACAAATGATAGGTTTGTGTAGGGTTATTATAACATTAATCAATTTGATAGATTGGAAATATGACAGCACTGAAGCAGTGTGCAATATTGGTGCCTATTATTCTACAAATTATGTCTTCACCTACGTTCATATGCCAGAGGAGTCATGTTGTGCATTAAGAATGCAGAACTTAAAAACCACCAACAACAACACAGGGTACTTCTTTTCATGACCTTTCTCTTGTCCTCTTAGATTAGATCATCAAGAGATGGATTTTGGAATTATACTTATTTATTAGGTCATAGCACTTTTATACTGTGACTTACCCTGAATTGAATAGAATAGGTAGATCATCTGCTACCACAATGACTTATCACCCAACATGGTAATTGACTGAATACTGCAGGTAAAAATTGTAGAGTCTTTAAGAGATCTAGGTATGTATATACCCCTAGAATTTATTTGCCAGTAGTCATTTCTCTAAGAATTATGATGGATCAGTGAAGAATATTGATTGTTTTGTTAGATTGTATTTTTTTGATAAAGATTATAAGTAATAGGAACCTTAAAGATAATTAAATGAGAAGCAAATATGTATTTTGGGGGGCTGTGGGTGTTACTTTACCATGTGTGCATTTCTAATACGAATTTACTTACTTATGGATTTTATTTTATGGCTTTCAAAAGTCCAAGGATATAAATCCCTGCTCTCTTCTTTTAAAACTTTGCTGTTCAACCTAAATACTGTTAGAGATGGAGAAAGTTTCTTTAAAAAATTTAAAAACACCTGTTTGGATAAAAAATCAACAACTTTCTATTCCACTGAAGACTGAAACCTTAAGAGGCAAATTCTTTGCTCCTGGTAAAAGAGACACTAAATATAAAATAATCATTTTTGTCTGGGCAAAATTGGAAAGTAGGTAAAGGACTGAGTGGGTAAAAGACTTTTAATAAAATGTTAATTTGATAGAAACTTTGTTATGTGGTGCTCTGATATTTGCCTTATTTCTAGATGTTCTTTATATCTGTAAGATAGGAATATGTTTCTTCTTTATAATAAAATGATAAAAAAATTTCATGGGTCTTTTGCTAGAGAATAAGAAGTCATTATAATTTTAAAGACTGAGTTAAGATAGGTCACTAAAGAGTACCTTAGAGTAACTTACTGCTTTGGTGTGAAAATGTTATAGTAGTTTCTTACTGTGAAAGAATAAACTTCTGAAAGGTGGGTTGTTTTACTTTGGAATTCTTGTAATAAAGATATTAACTTTAAACTTTGACCCAAAAATTTAAATCTTGCTTAATTTTAATTTCATATTTTGGCATACATTATACCATGTTCATTTTGAAGTGTTTGAGAAGCTGTCTTTAATAAATAATCTTAGGAGCATAGGAATTTTTCACATTCTAGGAACTTACTGCCTGGAAAGGGAGATAAGATATTGACATGATAATAGAATAGAGTAGAAAGTAATACAGGATCTAAGACAAGGACAAACTGCTATAGACAGTATAGATAAAGGATAAATTAGATTTGTTTAGGTACAAAAGCTTTCTTGATGGAGGTAGCATTTTAAGTTGGTCGTGAGACAGGTATAGGATTTAAGTTTGTGCTGCTGGAGTATTCTGGAGAGAGGGGAGTGGTTTGAGCAAAGCCATGAATATGAGAGAGTATGAAATGTATGGGGGAAATTTTAGTTGCTTTCGTAGGCTGTGAGGGTCCTATTGTAGGTAGAATAAGGTAGGCAGATATCCCTCCTTCTTCCCATTAATTTCTGTGTGTTCTTTCCAAGCTTTTTCTGTAGTCAAAAAAGGATTTTACTAAAATAGAGGAGGACTCTTCTTTGTTCAAGGGTACATGAATGGCTGGGTTCCCTGCTAAAATTTCAGAAAAGTAGTCAGTGTTTTCCAAAGTGGGGTGGGGCATATACATCCTGTGTTATGCAAGACAGTTCTTTGAAGTATGGTCATAAAAATATTGGAACTTGGATTTCAATTTTTTTAACTCCACTTTCTTTTTTAGTGTATGTTTTATAATATATGTGATTTATTAGCTCAGGAATACTAACCATATGATTTCTAAATCTGTTTGGGCCGCCATGCTCCAATATTTTATTGATGGGGACATGAAATTTAAAAAGTGGTGATCTCTGGGTTAGTTATAGACTGAAAAGGGTATTAATGAGATTACTTAACAGTTGGTTAAAGGCCTTATGTTAGTTTTAGGAGTGTTACAACAGTAATATCTCATGAAAATTGCATATTTTATATAAAATTTAGAAACAGATTTCCAGTGTTAGGGTCAGTACATAAGTAAGTTTATAGAATTACATTCTGCCAACTGTTTCAGGCAGCTGTTTAATATTCTTACAGTTGTGTTATTTGTTATAGTGTTGATGTTCTCTGGGTAAAGTTTTCTTTTTTGGAGCATGTTGTGTAGTTTCCCTATCTTCCTGGCTGCAATCTTAGCATAACTGGTACAGCATAATAATAATACTGATAGTGGTAATAATAAAAAGAAACATTTATTCAGCCAACATCTACTGACTGATTGCCTGTTAGGTGCTGGGTTCTAGCGGTAAAGTGGTAACAAAAATCAGACATGAACACTGGATTTATGGTGTTTTTATATTCTACTTAGGAAGATAATCAAATAGTTCTCACTTCCATGTAAGAATTTTGACTCTGATAGGTGGTACAATGGAGTGTGCATGCTATTCAAGCTTGTAAAGAAAGTGTTTGAACTATTGAGAGAGGTCAAAGAAGGTTTCCCTGAGGACAAGATGGGCTGTAGGACCCAGTGCAAAATGAAAACAAGAGGCCCCCGTTTCAAAATATTTCAGGACTGGGATAGCAGAACATTAAACCAAGGGTGGAGCCTAAGTGTAGGCCCTGTGCAAACTGCTCAGGTTGCCTGTGCATGAAATTGGTGCAGCCTCAGGAAGGGATGTTTGAGCAGACATGTGAGGACCCAGTAGAATGGGAAGATTGCCCCAAGACAGAAAAAACATCCCAAATAAATCTCTAGTGCAGGAAGGAATGTGGTGCATTCAGGAACTGGAAGGCCAGTGTGGCTGGAGTACAGAGTGAGTGGGATGGAGGCATGATGAAGCCAGAGAGGCAGAGAGGGTGATGTGTAAGGCCAAGGTGATGATTCTGATCTTTATTCCAAGAGCCACACAAACTTTAAGCATGAAGTTTACTTCTGACATACTAATAATATCAGTAACTTGCACCTTGACAGCATTAGACAACGTTCTCTTTGAATCCCCATTTCTTACCAGCCTTCTTTTCAGAAACTTTGAGCTTCACCTTCTGTATTTATTCTAAGGCTGGCCCTTCCCTAAGGCAGGCTTAAAAAGGTACTTCATGTCAGGGAGTGCTTTTGATGATAGAAATTGAGAATAGGATGGCTGCATTATGAAATTTTATTTACTGTTGAATTAGTCTGTGATCTAAAACATTTTAGGTTGAATAAAGTAAAACTCATACATGATGAAAATGTCTTATTGTTTTAAGAAGATTTTTCTTTTCAAATACTACAGATTTTTAAGGTTTGTTGTCAGTACTGTAATTTTAAGTTCTTAACCTCTCATGTGGTCAGAACCAAGGGGTAGGTATTGACTTGCCTAAACTTGGGAAAGAGGGGTGAGGAGGTTGTATTTTTGGACTTTTTTTTTTTTTTCACATTATAAGCTTTCTCAATATAAAGGTTTTAGTTAATATTATCCAAACAAGGAAATAGGCTTTATGCATGGATAATCTCTTTATTCATGGACTGATTTACGAAGGTAGTTGTAGAGCTCGTTTCCTATATAGAAACCTGGATAATTGATTTGTAGATCCATACAACTTAAGATTTTCACTTTGGGCGCTCTGTTGAATAGCATGCTAGCCATTTTTTTTTTTAAATATGCTTTATTGATTATGCTTTACAGTTGTCCCAATTTCTTAGCCATTTCTTGTCCCATGTCATGCTTAAAATGTAATTATTTGACTGGTTTATGTAGGTGACACATTTAAATCAGCAATACTTGTATACTCTGTGCTGCTCATGGGTGAGATAGGCAGAGGCTCATTCTCTGCCTCCTTTACCATTTCTTGCCTCCTGGTCTATGGATGCACTGGAATTTTAGACTGTTAAAATAACATGATTATATAGGTTTCTCTCAGTCTTCTTGCCTTCTTTTTTTAAATGGTAAGTTCTATTTGTGAAGATAACATCAGATGTTTTGGCAGTTACTTTCTGAGAATTTATTTTCAGTAATAATTTCTGAGATGGAACATAGTTTGCACCTTGGATCAAGAAAAGCATAACACTTTCACCCCCATTTTCAGCTTTAGGTTCTTAATAACAAAGCTTTTAGTATTTGTAGGTAACTTCTTTATTCTTATTTTCAGTCAGGTAATATGTTGCAAGATTTCTTTTACTTTCACATATGTATCATGTAGTAGATCTGGAGAATCCATGGGGATGATGATAAATTCACTTTTAAAAAATATATATTTATTTTTTAGAGCGAGGGGAAGGGAGGGAGAAAGAGTGAGAGGAACATTGATGTGTGAGAGAAACATTGATTGGCTGCCTCTCATATGCCCTCAGTCAGGGACCTGGCCCACAACCCAGGCATGTGCCCCGACTAGGAATCAAACTGGTGACCTTTCAGTTCTCAGGCTGGCACTCAACCTACTGAGCCATGGCAGCCAGGGTGATAAATTAACTTTTAACTGGAATTACTGAACACATAAATTACTGTCTATATGAGAACTCTGTATTGCAGAGTAGTGTGGTAGTTTTTGATGTATCAAAGAACACTTAAATTATACTCAGCATGTACTTAATGTTAAGGATATATTATTCCATTGATTTAAAAAATTTTAATCTATGTCTAGTATGTATACAAAACAGCTGACAGTTTAAATTACCAGAATATTTATTAGAACACCTCATTTCTTTAACATAGTTGGTAATATTAAGTTCAGCAAAATTTTGATTAGCCAGAATATTTAGGGACTAGAGTGGTAGGTTTAACTAAAATATCTCTTTTCTTTCCATGCACAATTAATGAACACCAGCTATATGCACAGCATGGTACAGTGTAGCATACACAAGATGCCTACAACACATATGTCCTCGGAACTTAGCTTCAATATCTTTGCAGTTTTTGCAAATTTTATTTCTATGCTTTATTGCTTTAATAATATTAATATAATGCATATAATTGAATCTTTGGTGATGTAGGACCTTATAAGGAATGAACCTCGTTGTATTGTTTCTCATACAGATGTAAACAGTGTAGGTGTGCTGACCATACAATTTATCCTAAAAGGCTGTTTCTGAGTAATTTGCTGATGCCAGTTTTTGTTTTCCTGACTTTTCTAAAACTATGTTTCACAGGTTAATTGAGTTCTTACTAAAATTTTATTTTGTTAAAAAGTTTACAGTATTATAATAAATATTTAGTTTCACAGCCTTTTTGGTATGTGAGTTGAAACTCAGTAGCCTTTACATATGTGTATAATATTTTGGCTAACAGCATACAAAACTATGTATGGTTTATTATTTATGTGATGATTTCATGGTATTACTTTTACAGATGAGTTTAATTTTGTGTAGCTTAAACAAAAGCAACAACAGCATTTGTAATTTATAATACTACTAGTATGTTTTCCTTTTCATTCTAAAGGGTAAATAAAAGCAAATTAAGGGGTCCCCTTTATCTCTGAGACTGTTTTAGTGCATTTTAAGTGATCCTAAGGAAAAAAAAAAAGGCTTCATATACATAATTAAAAAAAAAAAAAAAGCTTACCTAAGGACATATTTTCATTGATTTTAGAGAGAGAGGAAGGGAAAGAGAGAAATGATGTGAGAGAGAAACATTGATTGGTTGCTTCCCATATGCACCTGGACCAGGATTGTATCTATGCACCTGGACCAGTATCAAACCTGAAACCTGGATATGTGTCCTGACCAAGAATCAAACCCACAACCTTTCAGTTAAAGGACGACATTCTAACCAACTGAGCCACACCGGTGAGGGCATATACATAAATTTCTTTTAAAAATCAGCTACAGTAATATATTAAAAAATAACTCATTGCTATGTCACAGAAACTAGTTTAGTTAAAACATAATAAGAAAATAATAATTAATATCAGATTTCATATGCTTAATTTACTTTTTTCCTGAGAATGAATGTAGTTACTGTTTTGGAATTGGTGATTCTGATGTTTTATGGCTTTTACAAAGAAGAATTCAACAAATGATATCCTGTGTAATCTATCAGTGGAGACATTGCTACTTAGTGCATTGATTAGACAAAATTTAAATGTAGTGTTTTTTTCCAAGCACTGGTAGGTTGCTATTCTCTTTGTAGCTAGCTAGCTAGAGCCTTCTGTAGGTGAACAGTTAAGAGTCAAGGTCAGGCATAGCTTTAGGCCTAAAATTAGCTTTACCAACTTTGACATTATAGGTACTTACTGTTTCATCATGCTACTCTCCTTTGATTTTGTGGGGTGGTGGTGATAGGTCAAGGCAATGAAGTGTTCTAAAATACAACAGGATTCCTCTGTATGTTTAAATGCTACCAGTTTATAAGGCAATGTGCACAGCATCATACAGATACATTTGATTCATTCAGGTAGTGTTATCTGTTTGAAAATTTGTTTTGTTAAACATTTACAGTTTTTTCACTTTCTTATAGTGAATCAAAATTCAGTATTTTTTATGTGTATGAGTGTATTTTGGATGTCTGTGTTTGAAGGAATGCTAAAGGAATAGTAGCATAAAGGCTGTTTCATTTTTTCTATTCTTACTTTCGGTTGGGTAAGTTGTCTTCCACCTCCTCCCCATAAAAAACAAAAATTACCACCAAATAATAAACCAAACATTCATTTAAGACATTATCTAACCTACTTATACAGGTTACCATAGAATCTAAGGTAGTATGATTAGTTGCCACAGTTAGGGTAACCTTGGCAATTGACTTTAAGTGCTCTAGGTCAATGTATGTTTTTATTAATTTGGTAGGTTATTTATGTGTTTTTGCCCTATGTACCTAATTATCACGATCTCGTTTCCACAGCTGCAGAACCTTGGCCTGAAAATGCTACATTATATCAGCAACTGAAAGGTAGGAACTTGTTCACAATTAAAAATGGCTTTGCATCAAAATGTATTTATTACCAAAAAAAAGTTCCTCAATAATATAATTTACTGCAAGGAGAACATAAAACATAAAGAAAGGGATTCCCTTGTGTGATTTGTCTAGGAGATTTTGCCCTAACTTGTATCTGCCAGTGTAAACCAACTTATTCATGGCTTATAAGGTCCTTACTTTATTATTGACTCATTATATTGGCTGCTGTAGGCAGTGTAAAATGTGGTTGCAGGAGCAGTTGGCAGATTTACTGCACCAGTAGCTGACACAGCAGATTTTTGAAGTCCTGTGGTAAAGTGGGCTCTCAGTAAAAAGGAACTGTTAAAATGTATAGGCTAGGATGGTTCAGGCTCCCTTTAGCAGCTCTTCATATATCATCAGATCACATTATGGACCCCATTTGGGGCTCAGCAGCCTGCTGCAATTGTCAGAAGACTGCAAAGTAATGAAGACTAATAGGCAGCAGCCTTAGTCTTCTAAGCACGGAATTTTTATTGCAGCGAACTTGTCATCTTTCTTCTGTATGACAGACCTAGACACACTGTGCGATATTAACTACAAGCTGGTTTTATATGATTATGAATGGCTTTACTTTTAACTAGGGAGGTTTGAGTAGATATAGATAGTACTTAATTTTTAAATAGACTTAATTTTGATGAAAAGAAGAGGACTATATCTTGAAAACTTGAAAAATGAATTTGTTTTTAAATGAGTGATTTTAATTACATATTGCTGATAAATTTTCAATTTTAAAGGAAATAGTCATGTTTTATCATTTACATACAATGATAATATAATCAAAATTAATTACACAATAACATTGATATAGAACTTCATAATTAATGGTGAAAGGCTATATTTTTTTAAAAATAGGAATATTTTTTAGAAATGAAAATATATCTTGTTTAGCAATCATTTTGACTGAAACGTTTTATTGTATTTCTTCAGGGGAGCAAATTTTGCTTTCTGACAATGCAGCTTCTCTTGCTGTGCAGGTAAATATATAAATAATGCAATATTTTTCACTTTGAGTTGCAGTCCACCCCCCCCAGACCATCTGTGATTTACAATTATCAATATAACATCTTTTCTCTGAAGGGTAATTTTATTATGTAATATTATTCAGTTGTTGTCAGTATATAATATAAATGTAAAAATCTTCATTATTTATTCTTTTTTGTAAAAAGGCACTTGTGCTTCTTAGTAGTTTTGCTTTTAGCTAGGTATGATGGTATTGGTATGTTCATTTACGGACACAATTATTTTCTAACTTATTTGTAAAGATTTATTCACTACAATTTTAAAGCATCTTTTTCTCATTGTACTCATTCTAGCATTAATCCATTTGGTAATCTTGAAACAGACATATTCTTCTTTAGTCATTTTTTATATACTTATTGATTACATTAGTGTCTGTTATCCCCAAACTGCTTATTGAATGCAATAGCTCTTTAAGTTGTTTATCACAGTTGTTTAATCCAAAAAGATTAGTGGCCCTGTAAATTTTAGTCTGCACTATAGGGAGAATAGGATACTTGGCTATTGTTTGCTTAAAAAAAAAAGAGAAATATTTATATAGATTATAGGATTATAATTATTCAAACATTTGAACTTATTTAGCTGCTGTTTCTTTAGTTAACTTACATAATTTGAATCAAAAAGGATTTTTTTTTCTAGCATCTAAAAGATAACTTAAAAAAGAAATCTAAGACATGTCATATTTATATTGGAGATGTGATTATGAGCATCTTGAGGATAGAAAAGGAAGAAAAGGAACTGAACTTTTCCTGTTTCTGGACAAGATGCTGGGCGCTTCATTATCTCATTATATTTTTTATTCAACTTGATGACCTCTGGGCTTAATAATTATGTCTGATACATAGTATGTCGTTTGGTACATTTGTGTTTTGTTTAAGGTAGGAAAAGAAGGAAAGGGAAAAGAAATGTGGACAATAATTTACTTATTTGAGTTTGAGTATCTAAGAATTTTTTAGAAGATTTATATCTTATCAATAATGTAAATTGTTTATTTTATTTATTTACCTTTATTTTACTTTAGGCACTAATATTATAACTAGTGTATTTTCTTATGTTAATTTCCAAGGAGAAATTATAGTTGGTTATAGGAAATAAATATGGATTTTATACTATTTAAAATTTTTTTCAATTAAAAAATTTATTTATTTTTGGCAAGGGAGCTGGAATTTAAGTTTAGCTTTCAAATACTAATAATATAGTGCCTATAATATATAATGTAGTCAGTAAATGTTGAATGAAGGGTTTAGAAGTGTAGCAAAAGCAGTCTTGCCTAATAATTGTTAGCATCCACAAATTATTTGCTGTGTATAAACTAGTATTTTCAATCTGTAGCTTTGAAAAGGTGGCTCAAGGCACAGTGAATATTTTAGTTGAAGCACTAATTCTTAACCCTTTTTAATTGCCATTTTTGGGATAACTCTTTCAGGATCTGATGAAGCACATTCCAGTGCACACAAACAAATAAAGACATACCCAGACTATTCTGCATATGGTTTTAGTATGTTTACTGATCTCTCCGCTGAAGCTGTCTGGGAATCCCCTGTGAAGAGCTCTTAAAACTAAAGAACAGAGTTTAGGAAGCACTGAAGTAATTTTCACAAAGTAGGAATGTATCTTGGGTAGTAAAAGAAAATTGTGGTTCTTAACTAGGGGAGATTTCTATCTTATAGAGGACATTTGACCATGTTTGGACATTTTTGGTTATCACAACTGTTGGGGAGCGTGCTATTGGCATCTATTGGGGAGAATGCTGTTAAACATCTTTAAATGCATTGGACAGTCTCTCCAAATTAAGAATTATCCAGCCCCAAATGTAAATAGAGTCAGTGTTGAGAAACCCTGGAATAGATGGTTTAACTCGTTTTCATTACAAACTAAAATATTGGTATATTACTGATAAAAAAAATTAATGCTTTAAATAACCTGCAGAAGGGGAAAAGAAATCTTTGTGTGAACTTTATTTAGCAATTCTATTTTTATGGTTCCTGCTAATTTGCTTTCTCAACATTGCTTCTCAAATCATAGTTGCAACTAAAAATAAAACCAGAAAAAAAAACCTTTCAAAAGGCAGAATTTTGCTTAACCATTTTCAATTTTTTGTTATCCTACATATGTCACTTAGATGATAAATTAACCAGCATATATTAAAAATTCTTGGTTTTCTTCAATATTCTTTGGCTTGACAGCTGATAGTAGCCATGACTATAAATGTGACTTTTCCAGATATCTGATGTAAACTTCATGGAGCAATTTTCATCTATATAGCGGACCAGTATCTGTTTAGAAGAATCAGCTAAATGTATAAAATTGATTAAAACAACGTGACAGGTATACATAAACTGGATATTTTCTAGAAGATACCAGATTTCAAACATCAGGTATTTTAATAGTCTTCTAGTTAAGCCATCAGGAAATTTAAATTTTACTTACCACATAGACTTGGTATTTATTATACCCCTTGAAACTAAGTGGTTAGATCGTTTTTGATTAAAGAGACCTTTATGATTTCAGTTTAAAAGAAAATAAATATTTTTCTTATGGCTGTATTTCCTCTTGGATTTGCTTTCCTTTCCTCATCCACAAAGTATTGGTATTACCTCAAGTGTTTGCCTGGTAAAATACCTTGTGTCGTGAATATAGTGAAGTATTAGTGTAGTGTGTGCTCCTCTGATTTTCATAATATATATGTGTGTATATATCTATGTATGTATATATATACACACCTGCATATAGCTAACTATATATACATACAGGATCTGTCTAGAAAGTATCCACTGTGCAATATGAAAAATAGAGACACACAACCACATATAGCTAACTACATATGGGGTCTGTCCAGAAAATATCCAGCCACATGATATGAAAAATAGAGACATTTATTTAAGATATAATAGACATTGTACATAGGACAATGACATCTCAGTCCCCTTCAGAGTAGTCACCTTGGAACCTCACATAGTTCTAATTGCCATCAGTTGCCCCATTGTAGTTTCCTGAATCTTATCTACAATCTGAAATCTCTTCCCTTTCTAAGGTGATTTTAGTTTGTGGAAAAGCCAGAAGTCATAGGGCGCCAAATCTGGGCTGTAGGGGAGCTGAGTCACCTGGGTGACTTGATGTTTTGCCAAAAAACTCTGCAGGAGATGTGATGCATGAGTGGGCACATTGTCATGATGAAAATGCCAATCACCAGTTGCCCAAAGCTGTGGCCTTCTGAATCATTCCAGTAGCTTCTGTGGAAGAATGTTCAAGTTTAAAGCAAAATCTGATGCAGGTTTGTTGCTCTACTTGCTCAGTCATTTTGGATGTGATGGCCACATAGTACACATGCTCACTCAGTGGCATCTACCACCGCCACTGACTAGTATAGTTATGTCATCATTGTTCATGCACGCACATCCCAGCCTACTCTCCTTGGCTGCCAGGTTATGCCAGTGTTGTGTAAACTGTTCTCATTATGTTAGCAATGGCTGGACTTTTTCCAGACAGACCTCATACATATTCCTCCCTCCCCCCCCCCCCCCCGGTCACAACACATACACACACACACAGTGAGAGTGAAACCTTCCATTTCATAATACTTCGAAGGACTTGAGCTTGTATTGATTGGGTAAAAGAACTTAGGTAATAATTTTCTGCTGTTACTCTCACCCCTAAACCTAAACCAAGTATCTAATAGATATGTAATGTATATAATGTTGGCAATATATATAGTTTAAAATTTTATAGTAGTCCCATTAAAAAAAGTAAAAAGAAACAGGTGAAATTAAATTAAAAATATATTTTATTACTTTACCCAGTGTATCCAGATATTATCATTTTAACATGTAATTAATACAAAATTTATTAATGAGATGTTTTATGTTTTTTATATTAAGTTCAAAATCTGATGTGTATTTTACACTTACAGCACATTGCAATTTGTGATATTCAAGTGCTCAATAGCTACATAATAGCTGGTGGCTCTTGTATTGACATGTCTAGAAATACAGTGTGAACAAACACATATGAACTCTACAAGTTTTCTGCAAAAAAATGTTTTGATTTTTTTCAAATGCTGTCTTTTACAGTAGATTCCACAAAAGAAATTGGCAGTTGGTTTCTGTCTCAAATACAGCAAACCTTAAACAGTATTCTTTGTTTCAAGTTTTCTCATCCTAAGATATAATATAGATGATGGAAATATGATAGCCATTCTCTTGGGTGTTGTGAGAGTTGAATGCATATAAAGCACTTAGAAAAAGTACCTGGCATATTGTAAAATGTGCACTGCTTGTTAGTTATTTTCTTCTTCTGATTCTTTGACAGAAGTACACATAGTTAATGTCAGCAGCAGGAATGGAAACTTGCAGGCTTTACAATGCTTAAAAACACTGAAGTTGTTAAAATAAGTGTTAGGACATATTTGAATTTGAGCATTCATAATTTTTGTAATCATGCTTTCATTCTATACCCTAAAAATGTTAATATTGAATGCTTTAAATGAAACAAAATAATATTTTAATAATATTGAGTAAGATTTGTTTTAAAATTGAATATTTATTGAATGCTTTTATTGTGAAAGGCACTCTATTAAGAGTTTTTATGTAAAGTATCTCATCAGTCCTTAGCATAACACTGCAGTAAGGTAACCTCATCTTAAAGATGAGTACACTGAACCTTAGAAAAGTTCTGCTGAAGGTCATAGAGCCCAGAAATTGTGAGTGCCTGCCATTTGCTCATCACTGTGGTGAGTGCTTAATTCTTATTAACTCATTTAATCTTTATAACAGCTGTATGACGTAGGTACTATTATAATTCCTATTCTACAGATTAAGTTAGTAATAACACTAATAATAATGTAGCTAGAATATACACACTTACTCTGTGTGCCATGTCTTGTTATATGTACTTTAGGTATCATAGACAATCCTAACACACAGCATCACTGTGAGGTAGGTAGTATTATTATACCCATTTTACGGATTAGGAGCTGAGGCAGAGAGGTTAAGCAATTGGCTCAAAGTTATATAAGTAGTACTTGGAGAGCTAGAATGAAGGCCCAGAAAGGCTGAGTGGAGAATCCATACGCATGACACTGTGCTGCATATCAGTTCAGTCCAGTGATACAAATCTTTGAATTTTTATCCAAAAATAAGTGGATATTTAATTCAAAAATTATTTCTGACATTTCCTAGCAAATTATATCTTATAATTTATAGATTACAATAAGATGTGAAAGATAAACATGCCTCAGTTTCTGGATCTTTGAAATGTGATAAACACAGTTTTAACGATATCATGAATTACTATGAAGTTGAAGTTTGGTAATAAATGGGAAGTTCTTTTGAAAAAGTAAAAGCAGTAGAAACATAAGATGATGTTAAATGCTGAATTAGTGCCTATTTTGACTTCAAAGATTTACATACATATATATATATATTTTATTCTTTTTTTTCTTTTTTATATATACATATATTTTAATGTCTATAAAATATATTTCTATTCAGTTTTAGAGATGATTTTGTTTAGTATATATGAAGCTAATTTAAAAAGAGACCTTTTCATTTTTTTTGGTATGGGTTAATCTAAATATTGTAAAAGTTTAAATTTATTTTTAGAGAGTGATTCAAGCTGATGATTATTACTAGAATGTTGCATGAAAGAGTAATCTTAGTTTTTCCTTACTCAGTTTTTTACTTCAAGTAAGAATAAGAATTAAGCTTAGATTAAAGGAAACCCCTATTTCATTTTATATTCTCGTTCTTCCCTTCCCTTTGTGAATACTTTATGTCTAAAAATGAAAGGGAAGGCAACAGAAAAAGAAACAATATCCTTTCTATTGAATATGTTATATCATAAAAAGTCAGCATTTTTATAGGCTCCATTAATGCTGGGCCATGAACACTAACATATCAGATCTGTCGATAGTTAGCTGACCCTTGCTTTTTCCTTTTAGCAAATGATGCTTTTTAGGTGGACATATTAATTAGTGGTTAAATAGTGATATCCTAATGTAGTGATTGGAGAAGAACAGAGGGAGGAGTATTTCTCTCTCCTAACTATATGTCAGTTGTTGCATTGGAGAAACATCTGTGATTATGAAAATGCTGTATAGCAGATGGCCACAGTGTACAGCTTACCTACAAAATTGTGGAGGAAATGATTTTGAATTTTCAGTTTAATTGGATACCTTTTCACTTTAAACAAGTTGTTTATGGTTGTATGCAATTTTTTGTCTCAGTTTAATTTCAACCTGTTGTAAATACAAGTAGGATGATACCACTGAATATATTTTAATATAGAATTAATAGGATACTATTTTATGGAAAACATTTAAAAATTGATATCTTAAAAAATTTCATAAAGTATAAAATTTTAGTTTCTTAACATTTGTTCATTTCTCCCGCTTTGCTCATCCACAAAATGAGGCTTCTGTATTCACTTTCAGGATTAGGAAAAGGAAAAGGAAGCTAAGGGATAGAGAGAATTTAGTGAACATTTATTACATAAGGGGATTTGTAAAATCCTTTTCAGTATTGTAAAATGAGCAAAATGGAGGCTGCAGATGTTTCCTTGATACCACTGAGTTTCAGTTTTTTAGATTGAATATCTTATCCTTATCACCTTTTATATACCAGAAATATAGAAGCATTTTTGTGACTTGTGCTTATAGTAAATATGTGGGATGATTTAAATATATAAAACTTAAATTGCAGACAATTTAACAGATTAAAACAATGCTCGTTATTAAGATTAACCTGTCAATACATAAATGGTATGGTTATATAAAATATTTAAATTAGTTTTACTGGATTTGTGAAAATGAAGAATATTTTAAATTGAACTAGGTGGCTATTAGAGTAGTTATTTTTACTTATTAGTGAAATATTGGAACTTGGTCATATAGGGTAATGGTTTGCTAATATAAATATTATTTAACTTAGCAAAAATTCATATTTCTGTAGTTATGAGAGATTGCAAGTTACAATAGAATATCAACTGTATACTTTTCTGTTTAAAAAATAAATAGCAAGCAGGATTTTAAAATTTGTTGCTGTTAAATGGAGCAGTAAAGGCATAGCAGTTAAGATGAAAAAAATTACTTTTTTTTTCAATAGAAAAAGGCTAGAATTCTTCATTATTAGATATACAGTATATCAACATAATTGATCTAGCAGCATTATATTTGAGCTGAAAATACACTTAAATTTGAGGCCATACACTATCCCGTGTGAGTGAAACATCTTTCATATAGTTCTAAGATGAAATTACCCTTGAATGAATAGCATCTTCATTTATCTTCAAACCTCTTCTGTGCTTTTAGTGAATCTACTCTTTCAACATTCTACACCAAGAATTACATTATACCAGAGTACTTCTGCAGTGTGAAATAGATTGGTTTGGAAAATGAACCTGGCTTTGCTATAAATTACATTCCCAGGTACAAAGGAGTTTGTTATTTTGTTTAAAATAGTCACAAATATAATTAAGGTCTTAATTTATGTTAAACTACAAATATGGCTATTACTTTAAATGGATTAGATACTTAATTTGTCACTTCAAGAATGATACCTAACACTTTTAATTTGTAACCTTAGATACATTATTTCAATTATAGGGTCTGCAGCTGTTTGATATAAAAATGAATTGTTTTGTAGATATATTTGTTCATGGGTTTTAATTTTAAAACATGCCTTTTCAGTAAGGTGGAAAATAATTCTTAAGTTGTCATTTCAGATTTTCCTTTGTGTCCTAGTAAAACAAGATATGAATTAAAATTCAGACCTGTTTTCATTCTGTGTCCTGAAAATGGCATTGTATGCTTTAAAATAGTCTTTGAAGGATCTTTATATAAAATATTTCAAATTTAATTATGAAAAGAATGGAAACTTTGTCCTAAAGAAGAAAACCTGCTGTCTAAGGATAGTTTACCTAGTTGGACTGAAAATGGATTGATCGTTCATATCTAGAATGTGGATAACTTTGTTAATATGGTTTATATACATTTTAGAAGCTCTGTTTATAATTCCTTAAATTCCACAATATTAATTAGTATAAAGCACCTAATCTTTTAAAGACTTAACCAAAGGCAGTTCTTTGAAATTTTATATTATTTTTATATCTATTGGGAAGCAATACTGACTTTCTTGTTTAAGTGCAATTAAGGAGTATTGTTATGTATTTTTCTTATAAGACCAATGTTCATTTTGTTTTGTAATAAAGAGGAGGAAAGAAGATACTGTTACTGCTCATTGGTAAATGATTCAATGCTGCATTTCCATTATTTTATTGAAATGAAAGGAATATATTTTATATCCTTGCCATTTGCTATTTAGCTTATCCTAAGAATTTTAGATTTTGTAGTTCTTTTTTCTGTTATTGTTATTTTTCTCACTTGGGAATATTTATTTTATCTGTAAATAAGAAAACTTTTAAGACATTCATTATAGGACTCAGAACAAAGGTAGTTTCTTTTCTTTACACCGAAATTGTCCATTGAGCACTAGCCAGGCAATTGGTATTGCATTAGATTCTTGGGTTACAATAATTATTCTTTCTGTTCCTTTGCCTACTTTATAACTCTTTTGCTTAATTTCAACCCTACAACTTATTTTTATTTATATTTCTAACAGGGAAAGCTTGTATCTTTTCCTGTTCTGCTTATCATTTTTGTTGCTTTCTTTCTGAACTTGATTTTTTTTCTACAGCTGTCAGATGTTGATGTATCTAAAACTGAGTCAAATATTCCAGGAGTAGTTTTCAGGTGAGAGTTGTGTTAAGGAAGGTCCTCTGATGTGATATGTGTTTGTATGTGCTCTCAATAGCATTTCATGTTTTTGGTAACGAATTTGCTCTATTTTAAAGTTGATTTATGCTTATTAAATTGTGGTTTCTGATGATTTCTGCACAGCTGTTTATTTTTTAAGTTGAATTCCTGTTACGGTTTTCTAAAAACTATCTGCTTATTGATTTTTGTAATTTTATTGACTTTTAAAAATACCTCTGAATTTAACAGCAGTTACATCTAATTTTTTAAAGTAATGAGCTTTGTTTAGATGACTAGTTTTCTATGAACTTATGTTTGTAATTATTATTATGAATATCAATATCTTATTCATTAAACAAATGTTTATTGAGAATCTATTGTATGCCAAGGATAAAGTAATGGATAAGATAGATATGGTCAGTATGTACTAACGGAGATTGTATTCTGGAGGTGGAGGCCTTTTATCAGTTCATTTGTCAGTTTTATCAGTGTGTATTATTTTGAAAAATAATTCATAAAAGTTAGTTAATATCTTGTTTTTGCCTTGTTAGAAAAGATTTTATATTATATGAGGTCCATATTGAAAACATAAACCATATATTTACCCTTTAATTATCCTTTTAAAAAGTACTTTTGGATAT
Organism: Furipterus horrens; assembly: GCF_987537825.1. Lineage (NCBI taxonomy): Eukaryota > Metazoa > Chordata > Mammalia > Chiroptera > Furipteridae > Furipterus > Furipterus horrens. Next base: position 170,581,265 of record NW_028327171.1, read on the forward strand.
ATTCTTTATTTATCCTCATATCTATTTAGAGACATTTATCAAAGTGTACAGTTTTGTTATTTTGATTGTAAGTAGTAGTTTTACATATAGCACCTCAATTAATCTGCTTAATGAATTGTTTTCATTTTAGAAATCAGAAAGCTTATGAAGAAAAGGAACTTTCTCAAGCTAATACAGTCAGTGGCCAAGATTTCACTGAGAGATGTCTCACTGAGAGGCTTCTGCTCTATTAACTCCATTCTGTTCTATACTAACTCTTAAGACATGCAGAAGATTCCCATTTTTCAAAAGATACTGTAGTCTTCCATTTGAACAACTTGCTTCTTAAATCTATTCTGTTAGGATCCATTAAGTTCTGCTAGGGCACTTAACCAGTGACAATTAAGGAGTGGGAATGTGCTAATGGTTTGTCTAGTCATAAGAGTGGTATGACTTACGAGTCAGTAACAGAAAGTCAGTTGCTCTAAATGATGGTAAGGATAGCATCTCAATGAGGCAGCATCCTCCCTGTGCAAATGTAGGGACCATGGCAGGCCTGTTGTTGGCTGGCTGTTTCCATTGAACTGGGGTTGAGCCCTTTTCACCATTTTCTGACCTGAGTGTTTTTAGTTACCTTTAAAAAAACAATGCAGTTAAAACAAAAGATATTTGATATTTTAAGGTTTTTAATGTTGTAGATTCTGTTTCCTTGCTATCATATTTATTGTTTTCTGTAAAAGAAATGAATGACTTTGGCTTTAAATTTAATTTCACTGATTTCCTCCCCAGATTTCTTTTTAGAGTATTATTAGTATATTTCTCCATGAATAAAGACTTGAAGCAACTAGATACGCCTAATATTTGAGATGCTTTGTTTTTGTTTGATTTGCTCATTAATGTTATTCTACTTTCCTACTTATATTAATTGTGAGACCTGCATGCTTATGTGTATTTTTAATCTTCTGAAGATTGAGCCATAGTTGCTGAGATTTTAAGGACTCCTGTTGACAGTAGCTTTTTCATGTGTCACTCACTTCTCAGTAAATTTTCAGAAGATTTTTGCTCTTAACTGGATGGCAGGGGACAGAAATGACCGAATATAAAAACTGTCCTTGTGTTTTTGTTCTGTATAATATCTAGTTCTACCAGTTTTTTAACCCCTTGATATTACAAACCTGCAGGAAAGTAACGACAAAGATAATATTGATCTGTCACCTGTGTCCACAAAAGAGGTGGTGGCCTTTAAGACTGGGCTTCCCAGTGTTTCAATAGAACCTGCTTGTCCGGGTTCAAAGAATATAGTTGTACATTAGCAACTCCAGGCCTTTGAAAAGAGAGCAGAGTTGTCATTCCTGTCAGAAGTCTGGCAGAGAAGTAATAACTGGAGAAGAGCATCTTAGACTCCTGAGTCCCCCTCCTCCCACCAAACTCTGCTCATCCCATTTTTTTTTTTCTATTTTGGTAAATGGCTGTTCCATCATTCTGGTTCTTGATGTCAAACTTTGAGTCATCATTGGAGTTCTCTCTTTTTCTTATTTTCACACCCAGTTATCAGCAAATTTTTAAGCCCTACCTTGAAAGCCAGAATCTGAATTCTTACCACTTCTGTCACTCCCACTTTCGCCTTATTACTTCTTGCCTGGATTATTGCAAAATTCTAACTAGTTCTCTTTTTTTCCACCCTTCTACTCTCCATAATCTAATCTCTGTATGGCTTTTTGTAATCCTTTAAAATGTTAGATTCCAGCAGTCCTCAGCTCAGCACCTTCTAGTAATTGTCCATTTTACTCAAAGTAAAAGCTGAAGTTCTTAAAATTTATCTGTAAATCCTACATGATCTCCTGTTGTCTCTCTGATCTTATCTTGAACCACTCACTTTTTTACTTCCCAGTTGTCACACTGGTCTTAATGCTATTCCTCAAATATGCCTGTTTAAGCACAAGATTGCTTCACAACTTTGAACTTGAGCTGTTCTCTTAGATATCTACATGACTTGCTCCCTAACTCTCTTCAGTTTTATGATTAAATATTTCCTTATTGGTGAGCCCTTACCTGACCACCCTACATTAATAGCAGTACATATAGTAGCAGGAATTACCGTGCATATTTTCTGGTTTATTTGCTTATCATCTATCTCCATTATCTGGAACAGTCCCTCATACATAGTAGGTGCTCAGTAAATATGTATTAAGTGTATGAATGAATGAATGAATGAATAATTGCTTTACATTTATTCTAGATGTTCAAACTTGTATCCTCCTATGAGTTTAGTTCCCAGGAAGCTATGCCTTGAACCACATAAAGTAGTCTTTTGCAGGTCTCAAGGGCTATGTTTTGCTGTAGGCTTTGAGAATAAAAATCACACCAAAAGCATTTCTGCATTTGGTGTATATTGTCTCATGTCATTCAGTTGCCCTTAGAGGAGATTCCAAATGAGAAATGTCTTTTGGAATTTAGTGTGAAAAATTCAGTTGAGCAGTGACCTCATTCTTTTTTGAAGGCTTTGAATATTCCATTGATAGATTCACGACAGTTTATTGAACCAGTCTCTTATTAATGGAGTAATAGGCTATTGTTATTATTTTGCTACTATAAATTGGGCTTAGGTGTGAAATATCTTTACATTTATCTTGTATAATTTTATGCAAACGTGTCCATATTATGTACTTCTCACAATACAATTGCTGGATCAAAGGATATGTACATTTAAAATTTTGGTAGATGTTACCAAAGTACCTTTCAAAAAGAATGCATTGATTTGTTACTCAGCCAGTGGTTGAGTATAAGTTTTGTGTTTTAATCTCTTACTAAGCAGTATTTTTAGTAATATTTTTATTATCAGAAGTTTCTGTTGCTTCTTAAAAATATCACGACTAGAACTAGATTTACTGAGTTTTAGAGTTCTCTACTCTTTGTTTATTTTGTGATTTGATGTATTGCTCAAGTTTTTATTTTGTTTATTTGTTCATTGAGCTAATAATGATTATTTGCCCGTTATGTACCATGCACATAAATGGGAATTTCAACAGGAAAGCTAGCTTCAGAAGATAGAGGGATCTGAAATGAGAAGCAGGAGGAAGCCTTGCCACCATGTTACTGAAGGATTGCTGTGATAGGATCCCTGTCTCTATTCCTGATATTCTGTTAGCTGCAACATTTGAAAGGATTCTTTCAACATAGAAGCTGCTAGTTTTATACTCTAATGAAGGCAGTGACATTGTTACTTATAATAACAACTTTTGAATCTAGGATTTAAGATATTTGTAAGGACTTTAGGTTTCTAGCCTTATTTTCAGTTATGTATAAATAAAATATTTTTTATTTCTCAAAACCAGTTTTTACAAAAAAACAAAACAAAACACTGAGCCATAGTTTTGAGAAGATAGGATTCAGAAATGATTACTGAAAAAATAGAATTTAGAATCTTCATGGAGTATTGCAGGTGTCATCTTCTGGGACTGCTTCTAGAACTTATTTGTTTTAAAAGTTCTCAGTGAATGTTATTCCTAGAGTTTAGAGTCAAAATGTATAGTCCTTTTATGTTTACTTTTTCCTTTCTCATATTGTATGTCCTTTTTGGCTTGTGCTAGGAATTTTGGAGTCAAATTTGCTACTCATGTTAATGGACATTGAGTTATTTCCAATATTTGATTATCATGGATTAAACTGCTATGAACATTCTTGTATATGTATGTTAGTGGTTATCTGCCTCATTTCATTATGGTATACGAGTACATCTGGGAATGGAATTGTTGGCTGATAGGGTAGGCACATTCTTAATAGTAGATATTACAAACAGTTTCAAGTGGTTGGATTGATTTACCTTCCCACCAGCAATGTATGAGAGGCTTATCCTCAAAAAACGAGCCTCACATTCCACCCTTACCCCATCCCAATGCTGATACCCAGAGACAACCATTTGCAATCCTTTCAGCTGTGTTATTTTCCCAGGTATTTATCTCTATATTTCTAGGTAAGATGCCTGTGTTACTATTTCATTTTTCAATATTAAATATTTAGTGTACTATGAATATATTCTTTCTATATGATTTCTCTCCCTTGGGTAAATAATTGCTTTAATTTATTTGCGTAGTTTTCTCCCCTGAACTCTTTGGCTGAACTGTAACGCTGCCCTTCACAAAGGTCAAACATATCAGGTCTTCCCCCCCCCCCCGCCCCCCCTTTCCTCTTGGAAATACTACCTTTAAAACCTTGGTCCCTACTTTAATTGGAGCACTTCCTTTCTGGCTGGCTTCAAAGCTGTTTTGTTTTTTTTTTTTTTATGACTGCTATCCATCATTACCCAGGGAATTGTTTTTTGCTTTTTTAAAATTTTTATTTATTGATTTGAGAGAGAGAGACATTGAATTGTTGTTCCACTCATACATGCATTCTTTGGTTGATTCTTGTAGGTTTCCTGACCTGGGATTGAACCTGCAACATTGGCATGTGGGGATGACGCTCTCACCAACTGAGCCATCCTGCCAGGGCTCTTTTTGCTTTTATATTGGAAACCATATATTTTCTGGGTCCCATGTTCTTCTTGGTTTGTTATTTTTATTTTGTGTAGCATGTTCTTCATTAGCCAATCTCCTGAGAAAGGGTACATGGGAAATAAAAATTTAAAGACCTTGCTCGTATGATACTCTTTATTCTGTCTTCACACTTGACTGATACCTTGGCCACCTGTAGAATTTTAGGTTGACAGTATTTTTCCTTAGAATTTTGAAAGCTTTGTGTTATTGTCTAGGTTTTAGAGTTGCTGTTGATCATTCAGTGTCACCTATTTGCTCAGTTCTTTGTGTGCTTTGCTGCTGCTGCTTTTTTGTTTGTTCTTGCCTCTCTTTTGTCCCTTCCTTTCTTCCTATATGCCTTGATCAGATTTCTTAACCTCTCTGTACCCATTTTCTTATCTTAAAATGAGGATATTTGTTACACCTACCTCATAGGGTGAAGCTCTTATGCAAGTACTTGGCATATAGTAAGTGCTCAGTAAATATTAAGCATTATTTTTCTTTGATTTCTTCTGTACTCTGCATTTTCTGTTTTCTCTCAATTTATTTTTTGTGGTTTATTTTGGTTCTCTATGGTTGAGGCTATCCTCAAACATCTATTGATTTCTGCTAATAGTTTATATTTAAGAGTGAGGCGCTACAAAGCTGACGGGGCGCAGAGGGGCTTTTTGATGTGAGCTTCACTGTAGACTGATTGCACAGTGAACTGCCATTTTGTTGGCCACCCCACCTCCACCCCCAATAAAACCATCGATATTTGTAGGTCTTTTCTACAGAGATATTCAGAAAGAACTTGACTTGGCTACCAGGGGTGCTGTGGGTCTCTTAAGTTAGTGTATACTTATTTTCACTTAACCTTTTCAGTGTAATGCCTCCCCCTTGCCCCTCCCCCTCCCCTTCTCACTCTGTTGTGCTTGGGTCTGGAGTCCAGGAGTCTCTCTGTTTTTTTCCCAGAGACTGAAACTCTCTGTCTTACCAGATTGGGGGTGAGCTAGTTGTCTGACACTTCTACAGACTTTCATCCAATCCTCCTGTTTTTATTCCTTTCCCTCACCTCTGCCTTCTGTGGTACTTTATTTCTCCAGTTTTGGAATCTTCTTATTTCTGTGATGTAAATGTACTGATTTTTTCCTCTGTATGTTGTTAGGTTTCAGTTTCCTCTGCCTTGCTGTGTCTGCTTTCCATTGCACAAAAATGGATCAACATCTCTGGTCTGCTTTGGTCTCCTTTCCCATTATTTGTGTCTTTCCTGGTTTATACGTTTTCTATTTCTTCACTTATTTTTTGAAGAGTTGTGAAGGTAAATATGTAAGATTGATCCTTCATGTTTAATCAATTACCAGTGATCTGGTGTTACTTTTTTCTCTTTATTTACTTATTTAGAAAACAAACAAGAAATATATTGACACTCTACCTCTTCAGTGATTTTTGTAATGTTAAGAATTTAATTAATTTATTTAATGTTTTGAAACATCAAGCTTATTAAATTTCAGAGTCTTAGAAGTCAGGTACTGGGTATTATGTTCTGTGTGTGCATGTGTGTGTGTTTTAAAAAACTACCTACCATGTCATGTACTTAGGCATTCAGTAAATTTATATTCAAAGAATGAACATATATATAGGCTGGAGTTGCTCAGCAAATAAGTAAATCCTATATTCTTTCTGAAATTAAAAATATTATGGTGTTTAACGTGTCACTGTTAACAATAGCTGGTTGATCACTTGCAGGGTTTGTGGACACTGTACTGTTGATGCAGGTTATTTTTATAATATTTAGTCTAATCACTTACAGATGGTGTCAGCCTTTCTTGTTAAGATGTCTTTTATGCACTGATTACCACTGTTATAGACACACTCTGTCCAGTAGAACTTTCTGCAATAACGTAAATGTTCTGTTATTGTGCTATCCAATAAATAGGGTATCCACTAGCCTCAAGTGACTTTTGAGTCCTTGAAATGTGGCTAATGTGACTAGGGAACTGAATTTAAATTTTATTCAACTTCAGTTCATTTAAATTTAAGTTAAATAGCCATGGATGACTAGTGGCTATCATATTGGACAACACAGTTTATAGATCATTATTCTGATAGAATGGTGCCAAGTTTCTGATTTAAATGTTTTATATTGTCAAGCACTTGAATTAGTTTGGAATAAAATACCCAACTGAGGAATAGGACTTAGGTGAGTCATCCTAAGTTTTATTATTATAATTATTGTAGAACTACATTTTACTTTGTATTTACATAAGAATAAAATCATGCAGATTGCAATTTCTGAAATGAAAGTAAACTGTGTTTTAGGTTGTTATATCATGCTTGTTTTTTTGGAGTATTTGGGGTGCTGATAAGAGATTGAAAAAGAAAATGAAAGGTGAAAATATTGTTATTACTTTGGAAACTTTTGGGGATTTTCTTCCATCCTACGAGAGAAAGGAGAAATACTGTTTGAATTGAAGCCTAGTTTGGTTTTAGAGTTTTTATATTCTTGAAGACAGTTCTGTTTTGCATTGTTAAAGTTTGCCTCAAAGTCCTGTGTTTGTGATGTCAGACTTCGTGAAATACAGATTAATTCAGAAAATTTCTTTTGAATCAGGGATGTAAATTAATCTTTGTCTAACCAGAGTTATGCCATCAGTTGAGGTCTGTGGTAAGTTTAGTGTTGTTAAATTGGACAAATTAAGTCACTTATTTATAGTAAAGGAGTGAAAACTTTACAGGATTGGAGGTATGGCTTTGGTTACGGAACATTATAATTTTGCTTAATGTCTTTACTGAAGTACAGCTTTTTTGAATATCGATTAGTACAGTTGCCACTATGCATGTAGTTTAGCAAAATGTAGTATACCATATTTACTATTTTTTTATAGTGTTATGATTGTTAACTAACAACTGAATATTATTCAGACAGTGGGGAAGATGTATTAAACAGTTCTTTCAAATTCTTTTTGTTCTTCTTAGGGCTTCAATTTCCTGTTAGTCCCTTACTCTTAGCAGATGATTTCTCCTTTCATTTCTCACAGAATATAAGCATATCCTCATTTTCTTAATCTTCTCCCTTACTATACTGCAGTCATCATCACTGACTCCGAACACACCTTACATTACAACAGAAAATGTGTCCTGTTTTGTGATGACAAAAAACACATCCCTCTACCTGTGCTTTTACTCCATCCCTTTTTACCTCCTCAAGGATCTTGCGGGTCAGTGTTTCTACCTCTTTCTTGTCATTTCAGCCTATTTTCACTATTTTTCCCATTTATGTTTGGATGAATTCAGCCTTTCTTCATCAGTACAGACACATATGTATGTAATAGAAGGGAGCTGACCTTCCTAATCCCTCCTTTCTTCTCATCCAGTCTTCTTGAAAGAGCTGTTTCATTTATTCTCTCTAATTAGGAACTAGCAAAGTGTGTTTTAAAAAGCTTTCCACATGATTTTGATGCATGCAGAACTGAAGTTGAAGAACCACTTCCCTAGTCTATACTTACAGGTCAACCAGGAAGCTCACTATTAATACTATAAATTGGGAGTGCAGGTTACAGAGGACTGTTAGTATACACTTACACAGACACAGAGGAATCAGCTTTTGGGGGGAGGTGGTGCTTAAACTCAGAAACTAATTGTTGGTCAATTTGTCAGGATTAAGTTTGTGAGTGACAAAAAACCCAAATATAAATTGTTAGTTTGCTTTTCTTTTCCTTATAAACACAGGTAATCCAGGTTTGGTTCGGACTGCATGGCTATCAAATACCTACCTAGGCTTCTTTACTCTTGTTGCTCTACCATCTCCAACACTGAACTTGTACTTCATGGTTTACTTTGACTATAGTCATCCTTTGCACATTCTAGTCAACAGGAAGGAAAAAAAGGTTTCTATTTAAGAAACTTCTCAGCAGTTGCCCAGATAAATCTCATTGGCCATAATTTAGGCATTGGCCACACCCAGTTATAAGGGAGCCAGGGAAATAAAATTCTTTTTTTCAGGCAGCCATATGTGAAGATATAATTTGTGGGTTCTACCACTGTAGAGAAAGGGGAAAACATATATGGGGGGATAAGTCAGAGCCTCTGCCACAATAAACTCTGGGAGCTTGGGTTAGCTCAGTCACTGAACATTGAATGCTAATTTTAAGTAGTCCACTATCTTATGGTGGCTGTAGGAAAATGAGGGAGATTGGAGAGAGGGGCAGAATTACAGAATTATTCAAATCTATTCCTTGGCTCCCTGAGATATTACATTTACTTGCTGACATCAGATATGCAGACATAAGATTTAGAGCAATGCTGGAATCAGTGTGTAAATAGAGGGGGATCAGATTCATGTGGAGTTTATTTTTAGAGAGGAGCATTCTAGAGGACTGGAGTTTTGGGAAGACAAATTTGAAGAACAGAATTGACATACTTTTAGATAAATAGAGCACAGTTGAACATTGACTACTTTGCAAGAGTCTTAAGACTGATTTCCGATGTAGAACTGAGGAATGACTTGTAATAGCAACCCCTATGAGAAATCTTTATCGGGTAGGATAGGCTGGTCTATTCATGATCTTAATATAAGTAATAGCCTTGTTATAATTAGTTTATATCAATTGATGTTTGACTGCTATTTATAGTAGTTCTTTCAGTTTTGAAATAGCTAAAATGTTTGTATTCTAATTTGTATGTGGTGATTAAAGCCATTGTAAGCTATACCTTCCCCAATTAAATTATTGTATAGAAAGAGGATAGGTAAATTTAGTGAGTAGAGAAAAACAAACCTAGATATAATAGAAGAGAGAACAAGGAGAGTAAGCTTTGAGCGTTGCAAAGAATAGTGGAGAGAACCAATAAGAAGGCATATAGATTTGGCAAAGAGTTTACTGACCTTAAAAACATTGAAAAATAAATTAGTATATATAGTCAAAAGAATTTTGTATTTTTTCACTTAATATTGTCATAAAAATTCTTTATTTAAAAGTATGGTTTAAAAAATTGTATAATATTCCATGTGGTCCTGTTCCCTATTGTTAGATATTTAAGTTGCTTATAAAAATTTTGTACTCTAAATGAAGTGAAAGTAAATTATATTTTTAGTAAGTGACTAGTGAGCATAAAAACTACATGTTAGGATATTTAGTATTATTGGAGAGAACTTCGAAGTAGCAGAAATAACATTTTGAGAGTTTTTTCCTAAGACAATAAAGAATAGTGGAATTAAGTAGTGCCTTGTAAAAGTTGAACTTTTGTCACCTGCTTAAGAAAATTAAAGCAAGATACAGTATTGTTAGCTTACATAAACTAATACAGTAAAATAAATGTGGATAATTTACATTTTCTTCCTTAAATGTAAAAGTGCTTAAGCTTTACATTTACTAGTGTCTACGTCATGTTGATTTTTTTAGTAGTGAAATAACACTTTATTTTCATTTGGCATACAGATCTTTCACTTTCAATAGATTTATTATTTTCCAATAAAGTGGTATTGTATTAGTCATTACTTAAATTTAGAAAAGAAATTTTTAAAAAGTTGTGTTCAAATATGCATATATTTTTCATTATGCTTATTCTATTTCTCTTGATTTACAGGCCTTTTTGCAAATGTGTAATCTGCCTATCAAAGTGGTTTGTAGGGCAAATGCAGAATATATGTCTCCATCTGGTAAGATTTTTTCTTCTCTATTATTATGCACTGATAGGATTGCAGAGCTAATCCTGTTTGTAACTAGATTTTATTTTATTTATTTAATTTTTGAAAAGATTTTATTTATTTATTTTTAGAGAGAGGGGAAGGGAGAGAGAAGCATCACTGTGTGATTGCCTCTTGTGCTCCCCCAGTTGGGGACCTGGCCTGTAATCCAGGCACATGCCCTGACTGGGAATCAAACCAGCAACCCTTTGATTCTCAGGCCAGCACTCAATCCACTGAACCACACCAGCCAGGGCTGTAACTAGATATTTAAAATATCTATACTTTTTGTTTACCCTCTGAGGAATTTCCCCATATAAAGTAACAATTGCAAACTGACAATATTGTGGTGACCATGTCTGTGCATTTCAGCTCTGTAGGCAGAGATGGATGGCTACTGAACATTTAAGGAATTGTTTTAAATAGTAGCTATAAAAAAAATACAAAATCTCAGTCAGACTTTGCCATTCTTATTTACATAGGACTATTTCACAAAACAAATTTTAATATTAATGAATCCAATTATTGTCTAAATTATATTCTTTAAATCATGCTCTCCCATTATTATGATGGAAGAAGAGCGATCGTAAAAATAATTTAATTAACCTGCTATAGATCTTAATGTCATCTCCGAGTGTTTTAGATTTCTAATTCTTTTTAACAGGCTGTAAGATACTTTTTATTAAGACTTTAGCCTTTCCGCAATTTTTCATAATCATTGTTGCTTTTCTGTGTGTCATGTATTAGTACAGTTTAAAATAAATACAATTCAGATAATTTTTTAATATAAAATATAATGCCACAAAGCTGATAAATAAGTGTTAAATATAATTTATATGGATTATTATTAACTGGTTTTGCTGGAACAATAGTAACACATAGAATTATTTTTTATGAATAAATCTTTTCGAATATAACTGATGGGCATAAGTGTGTTACATTGCTTTTTTAAAAAAAATTTATTTATTTGTTTACTTATCTAATTTTTTAGAAAGCGGGGAAAGGAGAAAGAGAGGGAGAGAAACATCACTATGTGGTTGCCTCTCACTCATGCCCCCAACTGGGGACCTGACGTGCAACCTAGTAATGTGCCCTGACTGGGAATCAAACCAGCAACACTTCAAGTACATTGCTTTTTATGGAAACATTTATCTATCTCTTCATTGTAATGATAACTTATGTTAAATGTTTTCCATCTTAAGTTATTAAGGGTAGTAATAATTGTCAAAGGCTGTGAAGATGCCCTCTCCATACACACTGAAAATTCTATGGGAATACATCTATACTGGGTGGGGCAAAAGTAGGTTTACAGTAGTTTATAAGGAAAATAATACAATAATAATTACAGCTTTTGTGAATGATTAAATTTTAGTACATTAAAAAAATACAAGAATAAACTCTGTGTTTCATGTACTCATGACTGTAAACCTACTTTTGCCCTACCCTGTATTTATAGGTTTGTGAATGTACATTTTAAAACATTTACATAAAATAATTTCTAGGGTTATAAACATAGACACATTTTAGATTCTTGAAGTCCATTAATTGATTCACTTTGTGTTAATTTTATATATAGTTATATAAACTTTACTGAATTCTGGAGAAATTAATTATGTTGGGTTCCATCTGTTTTTTTCCTCTGTAGTCATACAAAGAGTGTAGACATACATATAAAATGGTTAGTAATCTAATACTGAAGTTGATGTCTTTGGCAAATAAGGAGAATCTATTGCTACCTGTTTCCTAGAATGACTGTACTATACTTAAGTATCACTTAGGAGAAATCTTATTTTATAGACTATAAAAGACAGATAAATATTGTAGAGACTGTACATACATACATTCATTCGTAGGAGGAGTCTTCTAGATAGATGAAAACAGCACTTTCTATTAAGATATTTAAGTCTTGTATCTCTAGTATTATTCTCTTTCATCATATGAGTTGGAGTGATCAGGGGAATGTGTTTCATTTTATTTGCTTATTTGACCTCGTTGTGGAAAATTTTTAAGGCAGAGAGCATCATGTAATAGTCAGAAGACTGCTTTGCTAAGTTTTAGGAAATTTTTACTCTAATCCGTCTGTGACTTTGTCACATATTAACAGTTTTTTTGGAAATTTGACTTCTCTTTTTTTGAGCACCGGTGACTTCATCTGTAATAGGAGATGGTTGGATTAGGTGACACCCAAGGTGTTTTCTTTTTCTAATATTCTATAAATCTAAATACTTGCTTGGTAACATCTTCTTGCTTTCTTTAGAAATAAAAGTTCTAAAAATGATTATTCTGTCTTAAGGTGAGAAACAGTGTCCTTAGTTTTCTTTTATAACCTTTGATTGGTGCCAGGGAATAACAGTGTTATTGTGCTTTTCCCTGATAATAAAGATGTAACATTGATTCTGCTTTCAGTTAGGAAGGTAACAGAAAACGTTATTTACTTCTAATTTGTTGCCTTTTTTATATATTTTTAAATTCAGAGATATATAGTTCCTCAATTGATTACCCATACTGAATGTACAGTGCTGAAAGTATTTTTGAGAAAAGAAGTAAAATGAAATCTCTTTCTTCCAAGAACTGCAAACTGGTTATCGAAAATGAAAAACAACTTTGCTTTCAAAATGTTACACCCCAGAAATACCCTTCAATCTAGGCATTCATTAATAATTTTCATTTTCAGGATTATTTTATCTCAGAGGATGACCTACATTATTTCTAGCAGTATGGTAGTTACAAAGATTTTATCCTAAGTTAAAAACCAGTGTGACCTAATGTTTACACAGATAAGAATTTTTAAAAATTTATTTGCAAGATTTATAAAGCAGTAGATGAAAAGAATGTGGAATTCAGTGTTTCTGTATTGCTAACATGGATATGTCTTCTAAATACATCTATTGAGCTGTGTTCCAAAAGGCCTGGCTTTCCTTTGTAATGCGTTACCCTGTGGATGCAGATGACGCTTTTGTTGGTGCTGTGCACCTCATCCATTACCCTCAGGCTGACTGGGCCAGAGAGGAGTGAATCTATTGAAAAGGACCATGAAGAAGCCTGCTGTTGATGTGAACTCTATTTGAACTAGGCCTGACAGCAAGGTTTATTATCTAGTTTTGGGGGTAAACTTTATTTCTAATTGGAGACTATTTTGTTCTCATCATCTCTGATAATTTCATCAACTATTGGTATTTATAAGAATGAAATAATTTTTTTAACATGGCATTTATCAATATTTAGAGGAGCCAGTTTTTATAAGCATCCTACTTGTTTTTTGTTTTGGGAACATACTTTGTATTATAATTCATAAACTAACATACCTTCAAGGATTGTTAGTTTTCTTACTTCCTGATGTTTCTGATTCAAAGATATTTATTAATACACCATTATGTGCTCAAAACATTGACCTTAATGAGTATCTGAGACTTGGAAGTAGAAGATGTAAAAAGAAGTATTCTTAAATGTAGTTTAAGATATGGATTGATTCATTGTACTCTGAAGAGAAGGCCCAGTTGAATTTCTTTGAAATCTATCAGTGGTCATGAACCAGTGTCTGGGCTTGGTTCATATAATTTGAATAAATAATATATATAGCTATAGAGTGATTTGTTAGTGTTAGCTCTGAAAAGGGAATACTGTGGTCTGTTATATATAAGTGAGAACTCTAGAAATGAATAATTCAAATTGTTCTTTTTTCTTTTATTTAAAAGTTAGTCAATATCAGTATTTAAAAATTTATAGAATTTAACATACACATTTAACTGTAGTTTTCAAGTTAGAGTTTTATAAAATTCTGTGTTAATGAAACATATCCTCATTTTGTGTTAATTTCCTATGTTTATTAGTACAACCTTTAATTTACTGAAAGTGTTTTCACACATTTCTTTTTCCTCAACAGGTAAAGTACCATTTATTCATGTAGGAAATCAAGTAGTATCAGAACTTGGTCCAATAGTCCAATTTGTTAAAGCCAAGGTAATAAAAAAAGATATTAAATGTATTTGATCACAGCCACTCTTAAGTCAAGTCATTTGTCATTCTTTAGCATGACTTAACATTTATATTGATTTTAACCTAGTTTTATAAAATGCCAATATAAACTACTGGAGAAATATTTCCAAAATGTAATTTAAAAAATAATAATGCAAATCAATGGCAAAAGAGGTGATTTGATCTTTATAAAATGGTATATAATTTTCTAACTTATGAGAATTTCAGTCATAAATGAAAACTGTTAGGTTGTTAAAAATGTCAAGTTAACCTTTGAGAAGGGAGACACAGGATCTGTTTAGAAGTCAAATGTATTAATTTGTCCATTTGAATTATTCAGTTTAGATTTTAATAGTTATTAAAGAACAGCTTCCATTAACATTTTGGTGAAAATTCTTCCAGACTTTCTTTTCTCTCTGTATACATAGAGAAGCATAGATCATACTATTATTAGTTATTTTGCAACCTGCCTTTTAAAATCATCAATATTTTTGGAAATTCTTCCATGTTAATGACTACACACACATACTTATACATATATATATATATATATACATATATATATATATATTACCCTTTTAAATTGTGTAGTATTCTATTTTATGGATGTATTATAATTTATTAAGCCTTTACTGATAGACACTTAAGTTGTTACAAGTTGTTGACAATTTTTTATTATTGACTGCTAAAATATTCTTGCACATGCACCTTTGTACACTTGTTAGATTATTTCCTTAGGATAAATTCTTAAGAGTGATATTGTAATGTTACAGGATATGCATTTTTATAATCTTAAAACAGATGGCCAGATTGACCTAAAGGTTATATCATTTTATGCATTTACTCATTACTATGGTGTATTAGAATTTAAAAATTAGTATATTTCCCTATACCTTTATTTATTTTTGACCGCTTTGTAAGCAAAACATGTCAATCTTTTTGCATTTATTAGTAGTAAGGTTAGTCTCTTAAAATAAGAAAGTTTACTGACCTTTCTTGTTTTCTTCTTTTGTGAAATAATTGATAATGTAATTTGATCCATTGAAAGAATTATTTTTATAATTGCAAATGCTACTTATTAATGTTTTGTAGCAATTATTAACTTTTTTCATACAAAATTATTTTCTTTTTGGAGGCAGTTTGGAAATTAACCCATTGAACATTTGCAGTAAAAAGATTGATATTATATTCCTTGGTAGTAATATAACTGAAAGTTTTTGTATGTTTAATATTATGCTCTTAAATTTTTTTAAATTCCCTTTAGGGCCATTGTCTTAGTGATGGGCTGGATGAAGTCCAAAAAGCAGAGATGAAAGCCTACATGGAGTTAGTCAACAATATGTTGTTGACTGCAGAGGTATAATAGAAAACAATAGGTCTTGAAAATAAGCTTTTTCTTTCATAAAAGATAATATTTTCTTATGGTTATTTTAAAGTTATTGACAAATGGGTAAATAGTCAAGCTATTCTTGGGCTAGGATGCTTACCCAAATTATTTGATCATTATCTTTGAACAAATTGCTTGACATTTTCAGTTCTAATTTTTCTGTTTGTAAAAAGGAGTGATTCTTGCCTACTTATTATTTTACTTTGGCCTTGTGAAGTTTACTTAAATAATAACTATAAAATAATGTTATTTAGAGATGTACTATATGAATACAAAATATTTTTATTAAGTACCACTATTAGATTTAATAATTATGTATAGCAACACTAGTGAAGGAAAAAACCCCTCATATATATGTCTTTTATAAAGTTGTCTTATAAAAAATTACCATGGCAAGAAATACCTTTCTTTTTATCCATTTCCTTTTTGGTATTCTAAAGTTTTAGTGACAGTTTCTTTTGTTCCTAGTTGTATCTTCAGTGGTGTGATGAAGCTACAGTAGGGGAGGTGAGTGGTTCTGCAGCATTTATCTTAATTAAAATTTAATGAGAAAACACTTTTGCTCAGAATTGTAAGTCCCTGCTCATAAATGAAACATTGTGGGTTTATACCATTAGTGATATAGTTTTTCACTTACTTTAATTTTGCTTGCACATACATTTTAGGGAAGCTATATGTCATTGTTTGATATAAATGGTTGCAAAGTACATAAAAGTTTATATATTTTAAAGGGATTGTTTTAAAATTTTAATTTTTTTAGCTTGTGAGCTCTGTATTTTTTTCAGATTGCTCTCTTCGTGGTATCTGACTATATTTCCCTTAGAATTCTATTTATAAAAAGAGTCTTTGTTTTTAGAAAGAATGATGTTTTTAACAAAACCTTTTTGCTTTAGATCACACATGCTAGGTATGGATCTCCTTACCCTTGGCCCCTGAATCATATTTTGGCCTATCAGAAACGGTGGGAAGTCAAACGTAAAATGAAAGCTATTGGATGGGGTAACAAGACTCTGGACCAGGTCAGTTCAGATTGAAATTCTCAAAACCCTTAATGCCTTTAAGATAAACCTTCAAAGCATTAGGAATTCATTTTTTATATTGGTAGTCCTTTAAAAAATAGCAACATAATAAAAAACTAACAAAATAGTTGCTTTTATTTTCTTTGACTTGAAGTAGTTTTATAGAAATCACGTGCTTATTGTAAGACAAGTTATATAATACAGAAAAGTCCACAAAGGAAATAAAAATTGCCCCAAATCCTTCCACTTAGAAATTGCCACTGTTAACTATTTGGAGAACATTTTTCTAGATGTTTCTTAAAACATTTTCCTTAAATGGGATCATATTATACCTGCCACTCTATAACCTGATGTTTTTTCATTCAACAGTACATTGTAGGTATCTTGTATGCCGATAAATATTGATCTGCAGCATTAGGACTTAACAAAAACAAACAAAAAACTCTGTTAAATACTTGGTTAATATATCTTTTTTTGGGTCTTGAATTTACTGGAGTAGCAAGATTAAAAAATATAAACCTTGTCAAGGTCATGAGTTTGTACATCATGAGATTACTCATTGTCTCTCTTCCAAAGCTGTCCCTAGTCCTGGCCAGCTGACTCACTCATGTGTGCCATTGGCCACAAGGGGGATTGGGTAAATGAATAGGGATGGAGTGAATAAAATCCATCTCCACTAGTAGAAAAACAACTGAATGCTTAGCTCATGGTAGGTCAGCAGTATCATCTTTATTAGACAGGTTTTTAAAAAATATATATGTAAAGTCGTTTGAATATATGGGTTCAGGAAAACAGTTTTTGTAGAGAGTGGAATTTTGAGGTAAAAACTTTCTTGATAATCTTTATAAATAACTTAATTGTACTTGCATTTAAAGGAAATTAGCTCTCAAATTTTCTTTGTATTTTTTATATAGAAAGTATTATTTATATTATATGTGACTTATAGTCTTTAAATTTATTTTAAAGATTACCTAAATTTATATTTTTGTTATGAATTATAATATATATATTTTTAGATTAGACACATTTTATTGTCTTGCTAATTTAAATATTTTTCTTTGGAATCCATTGTTATATTAGGTCCTAGAAGATGTTGACCAGTGCTGTCAAGCTCTTTCTCAAAGACTGGGAACACAACCATATTTCTTCAATAAGCAGTAAGAAACTTTATCTTTTAAAATTATTTTCTTTTCTGTGTTGTTAGGTTACAGACTTATTTGTACCAAGCCTAGCACTAGGCCCTGGGAGACTGAGATTTCTAAAATGTGATTTTTGCCGTTAAGAATTTCTTTTAAGGGCAAATATGTAAACCAGTCGTTAGTGTACCTCATGATAGAGGTTATCCAAGAAATAGTTCAAGGTGCTATGTATGGAAATATGACATCTTAATTAACAGAATTATGAAATTGCAAAGTACTATTAAAATATGAAGTGTAATCACACTTTTCTATATAGTGTGATACCCTGTGCACTAGAAAAGTGAATCAAACTAAATAATAAAGAATATTGTTGGATAGACAAGCATGATTATGAACTTATCTTTTAAAAGTTACTGAAAATATTTGTAGAGCACAGAAAGGAAAACAAAGGATGTAGATTATTTATGTATATAGGTTAATTCATGTTTCATTTGTTTTGGTAATTTGGAAAAGAATATCTAATGTAGGCAAAAAATGAATTTTTTTAAAATTTTTTATTTATTTATTTTTGGAGAGAGGTGGAGAGAAACATCCATGTGTGGTTGCCTCCTACATGCCCCCAACCAGGGACTTGGCCCACAACCCAGGCATGTGCCCTGACTGGGAATCAAACTGGCGATCCTTTGGTTCACAGGCTGGCGCTCACTCCACTGAGCCACACCAGCCAGGGCATGAATTTTCTTTTTTTAATTTTAAAATTATAATTCTAATGTATCAGAATCAGCTATCCTGTGATCCAGTTTAAGATGGGCTTACATTAGCATTTTAATTTAATGGTTTGCTTAGAAATTCTAACCTTTTCTTTGCTTTTTAATAAAATTTTCTTGTTTTTTAAATTGATAATTTTTATAAAACTTTACTTGCTATTATTATTATTATATTTTACTTGCTATTATTTATTATATCTTCATAGGCCTTCATCTTCTACAGTCATATCCAACATAATTTTATAGAGATTAATATTTATAGCAAAAATGACTTTGATAGGTTATATTAATGTATACTATATATAAAACTGATATTAAAATAAAATTGGAGTTTGTTGTTCTCTGAAGAAAGGTCATAGAGTTCAAAAACTCCAGGAGTTGTAAAGCTCAGAAGGGTTGCGTTTTATTTTTGAAGTGCATCATTCTGTGTTAGGAGTTAGTTTTCTTATACACACTATCTTCATGGGAAGCCAGGAGAAGAGATCTAACTTATTTTTCTTATTTAAACTCAATGTCAGAGTAAGATTTGACATGTAATTTAGTGGAAATACTAAAAAAAAATTTCTTTATAAGGGTACAATTATATTTAAATTTGTAATGAAAAATTAAAAATCTAGAACAGTTGCAAAACTAAAATTTCTTATTAAGGAACCATTTAATTAAGGTGTAGGTTTTTGAAATAATTTTACCTTATATGAAACTTAGGTAAACATTTTTCCTAAACAGTTATGACTAAAGAATAGATTTAGTTTTTAATTTTAATCTTACCCCATTGTTAATGAATATTAACATGCAAGTAAACTTCATTTAGGACAAAATATCTGGTATTTTCACTTTGTTATGGCAAAATTTTTCTCATTCCGTTATCTGTCACAAGAATATTTACTTTGTGAGACATTATACATTAGTGAAAAGAACACTGTCTTAAGTCAAGACAGATAGTAGTATTGAATTGCAAGTCAGAGGCCCTGAATTCTCTCCTTGGATCTAACATATACCAAAGTTTGGCAGGTTACTTTATTTTTCTGTGTGTCCTCCCTTTGCCATCTTAGATTAGAATCAATTTTTCTCCTAGCTTACCTACTGGGGATATTGAGAGGGCTCATGAAAGAAACCCAACAGCTTTACTTGATGAGAGAAGGGGAAAGGGTAGTTGAGAGAGATCTTGCAGCAAGAATAGTAACTGGGAAAAGAGGATAAAGCTAAATGGAGGAAAGGTAAAAGGAAAATGAATTTGAAAAATATTAGAAATAATACAAGGTAGATACTGAAATATGTGGCTTTTTTGTCCATCAAAATATATAGTATTGGTAGCTTTTAAGTATTCAATCATATTTCTGATGCAACAAAAATAAAATCTATACAATGCTATCTTGCTGGTATGTGATATCTATTAAGACTACCTGCCAAAGACTACTAGGTCATCTGTTCCCTTCAAGTATAAAGTTGGAATGAAAAAACAAAACTTTTCTTAAAGTGTTATTTCTCTTTGACCTTTTTAATAAAGGAGAAGAAAGAATAGAAAAAAAAATTTTTTTAAATGTAATTTGGATAGAAAGGGTTATAGTATTCTAAAGCATTTATGAGCTCCTTGCAGGTCTGTGTTTTCCAAACAAAACCTGTTAGCTAGAAGAAGCTCAATAAATGTTGGTTAAAACTAGGTTAAGTTGAATGAGAAATTGGAAAAGGTGTTAGATTTTTGAAAGAAAAAAATACTGGTAGTAACCATTAAGTAAATGGTAAAATTTGAAAAGCTACCTTTATATATAGATGTAAAAGTATACTGAAGGTGAAAAATTTCAGGGAGGAATAGGATTTTATTGAGATTTATTCAATTAAGAAATCACCAGTTAAGAAAACTAAGGGGAAATAACTAAAAAATACCCAAAGGCAAAATATGGAAAAAGGTTGATGGCAAGGGGCTTGATTTATAAACTTGAATGACATTCCTAAAGATTAGTGGCCAGTATATAAATAAAGGATATGTAGATTATTTCTAGTAGTATGAAGACACAAGTTAGTAGTATAATTGGAAAAAAGGATTAGGGAACACTTGGACAGAATTAATGTTTTTGAAACTAGACTGTGAAAGTTATCAGAAAGAAAGAAAAAAAATATGGGCTCATAATAAATAAAGCAAAAAAGATGAGTGTAAAAAGATTTTAAATGGGAAAGGTTAGGAACACATTCACATTTAACAGTGCTGTTTTTATTTTAATATTCACATGGAAGAATACTAGATAACCAACAAATGTGCAAAGAATGATGATGTAAGATAAGAAAGCAATAATTTGCTTTGGACTTTAAAAATATATTTGTCACCCTGGAACATTTTTCTAATAAAAAGTCTATAAAGAACCCTGGCTGGTGTGGCTTAGTTGGTTAGGCATCATCCTGCAAAATGAAAGGTCACTGGTTCTATTCCCAGTCAGGGCACGTGCCTGGGTTTTGGGTTCAGTCCCCGATTGGAGCTCATGCAAGAGGCAGCCAATGTTTCTCTCTCACGTCAGTGTTTCTTTCCCTCTCTTCCTTTCCCTACCTCACTCTAGGCTTAATAAAAGAAAAAAAAATTTTTTAAGTCTATAAAGATAAATACAATAATATATATGAAAGATGTTACAAGTCTTAAGGGCGAGAGTTGCTATCTATATCCAAATTACAATCCACCAGCTACTTAGTAAGCAGAAGTGTGGAAATGTTACATTTTCTCTCCCTGTGGTCTAGGAGAGGTAATTAAAACCGGAAGTACTTAAAGCTCTTGGCTTGATTAACCAATTCAGTAGAAATATTGGGTCAAATGTAATATTTTGTGCTTGTCTTGCATATGCGTTACAAATATCTTTCTGAGTTTATCACTTTTTTTAAAGTCCGGTTTATTGTGATCTAATTTACATCTAGTAAAATTGGTACTTTAATGTGTATAGGTCTATGAGTTTTAGCAATAGTATGTAGTTGTGTTAACCACTACCATAAGTGTACTTTTTTAAAAAAAAAGACTTGATGTAGTTGGTAACTTATATATGTCAGTCAATAAATACAAGTAGTGCTGAAATTTGTAAGGATGAAAACAAATATGCATTAAGATTTGTGTGTGTGTTTTGACTTTGTATATTGTATTCTGCTTCCTGTTAGATGTTCTAAAGTAACTGGCCTCAAAGCTGATACCTTTATGTCACTTCAGATCAGTTTTTGTATGCTTGTTATCTGTATGCAATTCAGCACCTTTTGAGTTATGTGATGTATATTTGCAGCTAATAACATTATGACCACTTCAGGGGCACTTCTAGACCACTCTAGGTAAAAGGTACATTTACATATATTTGAGCTCATTCAGAGCCTTCATTTATTGATAAAGAATGCCCATCTACACTATTGGAAATTGCATCAGGGAATATATTCAGCTTTGTAAAGCTCTGGTATAAGAAGCAAGGGCAATTAACCCTAAAAAGAAGATTAGGAAAATAAATTCTGCATTGGTGAGATAAAATTTATCTTTTAAGGAATATGTTTATGGATATGGAAGAGTTGGTGTTTATATTACTTCTCACAGAATGCCTCTGCTCAATATTTATCCACCTTCTGCATCCTTGGTTCTTTTCAGGGATCCATTTGTTATTGATAGTTCATTTGTAGTGATAGTATCACAGTGCTATTAAGTCCAAGGACACTCGTGATTTTTTTAAAACTGTCCTCTTGTCTGCTCTGTTAAACATGGCTGTAGACCATATATCTGACTTTGATTAAAACTTCATGAATGGGTCAAAAGAAAAAATGTGAGTAAGTACTTTTGAAAAATTAAGTATTCTACATACTGTAGGCAGGATGCTTTCTTTTCTATTTTATTTATTCATTCAGCAAATACAGATTCAGTTCCTTAGATATTTTGCCTAGAACTAGGGATATAAAGATATGTGCAGTGTTCCTTTAAACACCTTGCAGTATAATGGGGGTGGGGATAGTTAAATAAGCACAGTTACAGTGTAGTATGAGAAGTGTATCACCTTTTTTATTGATTTGTTTATTGTATGATTCTGGAGTTTAGGGGAAAGACTAGTACTAGAGATAAATATTTGGGAATTGGTGGCATGAAGAGGTATTTAAAGCGGAACTGCATGAGTTCATTCACCAATAGTGATCAAGGCCACACAGCTAGAAAGTTAGTGGCAGCATTAGGATTCAAACTTAGATTTGATGGACCCCAGGTCTGTTCTGCCAAACAAGATTACTGCAACATATTTTCATTCAGGTGGGCTACACATGTTTTCTCAAAAGCTTTTATCACCATGGATCTAACAGCGGTAATTAGTTCATAATTATGATGGTATTTTCTCTTTTTTTGTAATGTTGTGCTAGCAATTATTTTAATATACAGTATTCCCTCACTTATCATGGGTATTACGTTCAGACCCCCCCACGACAGGTGAAAATCCACGAAGTAGGAACCTTACATTTATTTTAGTATTTATATATATTTTAAGGCTTTATAAACCCTTCCCACACACTTATAAACCATTCCAAGCCCCTTATTAACCTTTCCCACTCCCTTATCAACCTTTTCCACACTTTTATAAACACTACTTATGTTCTTAAACATATTCTACACTCTTAAACCTATGTAACTTTAACAGCATACATATACAGTACCACAAAATCCTGCGATATAGTGAAAAATCCACGATAAATAATTAAATGTAATATTTTTAAAAATTCTGCGATACAGTGAGGCCGCGATAAGTGAACCACGATATAGAGAGGGACTACTGTACTGTAGATCGGTGATGCCCCATTTATAGATCATTAATAGTGAGGTAGATAAATTTCATTTTTTGTTAGTAATATATAATTAAAGGGGAAAATTCTAGAAAAATTTTTGTTGAAGCCATCTTCATGATTATGTCTCTTTTAGAAAGCTAAGTTCCTTTAAAAGTGGTCAAATTAAAATGAAATCTTATTGTTAATATGTGACTGGGTAATCAGGTATAATTTTGTTGTCCCAGAACCACAATAAAGTCCTCTGTGCTTTGACATTTTGTTTATGCATCAATTAAAGCACTTGCTAAATTGTGTTGTATTAATTTATGTTTTGTGTCAATGTGTTAGAATATCTTGTTTTAATATCTCAAGCATCTGGCACAGTTTCTGGCACATTGGAGACCTGCAGTATTTATTTAGTGAGAAAGTTAATGAAAAAAATAAATATGATCAATTACACCAATATTATTTTAAGACATTTAAATAATACTACTACTTCAAAAAAGCAAGTCACACAACTAACAAATAGTAATTTAAAATATTTTTTTCATATCTTATAAAAACTCAAGTTAAAACAATAAATTCTGTCAAGTTGGGACAGGATTTATTTTTCTGTGACTTTGTTCTTTTAAATAGATGAATAAAATGTTTTTAAAAATAGTATATATCCTGCCATACAAGTCTAACGTTGTTTATGTTCCTTCCATTTCTGCTTTTGTTTTAGGCCTACTGAGCTAGATGCACTGGTATTTGGCCATCTGTACACCATTCTCACCACACAGTTGACCAGTGATGAACTTTCTGAGAAGGTGAAAACCTATAGCAACCTTCTTGCTTTTTGTAGAAGAATTGAACAGCACTTTTTCGAAGATTGTGGTAAAGGCAGCTCATCTATCAGATTGTCTTAGAGTTATGTGTTAATTTAGTTGTTGTTATAAAAAATTTAACTTTTGAAATATGTGTTACTTGAATGACATGGTAATGATATCAGAATTTTGAAACCAAAACCCTGCTTTTCAAAACCTCAAAACAAATTATATAATGTATATTATACATATACTTTATACTGTTGTTTATGTATACAACGAAATAATTCTGAATGACTTCATTTGATGTTATACTCTATCGTGAAACTTGTGTTTTCATGAAACTTGTATGCATGTAAAAATAAACCTTTAACAGCTGTATGGCTGGTGTATTTGCTTGATCTTTCTGAAAGCCACTCTCTGAGTTTAATACATGGAATAAATAGTGTCTTTTCTAAGGTTACTTTGTTAGATACATGGTTTACCTGGTCACAGGAAAAAGGTTCTTAACAAGTATGTTCTTGGAAAATGTGAATGATTACAAGGCAATTAAATCATAGAACAGATTACCACTTAAGAGCATTCTTCATATCTAAACTTGATAGAATTTAAAAACATTTCATCAGAGCACCTATAATTTACATTTGAAAAAGGAATAGTTTCAAGGACCTTGTTTTTTGGCACTTTTTATTTTGAGACAAGAATATTTTAATAATGCTGTTTTATTCCTTTTGTGGGGAAGGGAGGATAGTTTTCACGGAAGTATCAGTAAGTTTATATGTAAACACTAAGGATTATATGTTGTGTCCCTTTCAAATTTTCTAATATTTTATATAAAATAAGGGATCCTATTAAGAGTCAGATGTAAAAATCATTTTGTGACAATTTCTAGAATTATAGTACTTTTATATTTTCTTTTTAGGTAGCAAGCATTAACTAAGTTAATCCTTACAAAACAATGGAAAGATTTTTATCCCCAGTTTACAGAAGAGAAAATGGAGACAAAAAGGGTAATACTTTGCCCAAGGTCACAGAGTTGTAAGTGGTAGAGTTGGAATTCAAACTCAGGCAGTCTGGCATCTGTTTGGCTTTTAAGGAACACTATACTTTTTTTTTTTTAAGATTATAAATTTATACCATATAAGAAGCATATGTTATTCTTTTTACTCTAGGTCCTATATAAACTTTGGCTACTCTCTTTGGACTACAGTTGTTATTTATTGTAGTGTTCCTGAGCTAATTTTATAATGTGTATTATTATTAAAGTAAAAAAATCCCCAATTACCCGTGTTTTTGCACAATTTTTATGACAGGGTTTTTT
This sequence comes from Furipterus horrens, assembly GCF_987537825.1. NCBI lineage: Eukaryota > Metazoa > Chordata > Mammalia > Chiroptera > Furipteridae > Furipterus > Furipterus horrens. The sequence goes on from NW_028327171.1 coordinate 170,606,589, forward strand.
GGGGGGAGGGGGGACAGGGGTATATATTTTTGTACTTGTTTTGTACTTAATGATGCCTTTTAAAAAACACTTTACCATAATTTTCATTTAATTGAACAAGTAAAATCTAGACTTCTTTCCTTTGACTGTTTTAGATCTAAAGGTATTACAACATGGGCTGTGATATTTTAATCTTAATTATTAAAACAGGCTATATTCTTACTTTAATATGAGGAACATTGGGAGACAATAGTTGTGTATTCCAAGTTGAGATATTTACTCTTATTTAAGACTGTCTGTGGCTCTCAGAGAGCTCTAGTTTCTCTCTTGTGTTGCGTGAATGAAAGGTGAGGAACTGCAAATCGGGTCCAATTCCAAAGGCCCAGGGGAAAATATATCTAAAAATAGAGGTATCTCTCCAACTTCAAACAAAGATTTAATTTATTAAAGGGATTATTTTATTAAAATTGAGTGAGATTGGGCCACATTTCTATCTAACCAGGGAATATATCTGGTATGAAAGTGTAAAAACTCAATCATTCCAATTCATGGCTTAGACAGCAACCTTTACCAATTTCTTCTTTATCTGTTTTGTGCTTATTTATCTGTTTTGTGCTTATCCATTATACCATATAAGCACCAACATAACATAGACTCTCCTATTCTCTATTTGTTTATAGCACAATTTAGCACACTATTTAGTGGCTCTCACAGTTTCCTAGGTAGACATTTAGTCTCAAGACTAAAATAGAAATAGATAGGAACTATGTCTTAGAACAACTCAATGCCCTGTACTTACAGTCTTAAGGATCACTTCAACCACCACCTCTTTTTAACAGAATTCACTGGGCACCAGTCAGCCTCAGAAAAGATGACTGAGAAGCTGGACAGAGATTTCGAGAGAGCTGAGTTAGACAGAAATTGGAGTCCTGAGGACTCCAAGAAAGGGGAACACTGGAAAGTCCCCATGCTTTGGTTTGCGTACCCGAAAAAGATCAATACACCATACATAAATAAATCTTTACAATGGCAAAGTCCTGCTTCAAACTATCCCATCTTCAAATTTAGGTTAAGGTTATCCAGGATTTCTAGTGGCCCTAGCTTCCTGCTAGAAGCAAAAATAAATCATCTATGGAGGAAGACCATCTTAGATCTCACTTTACCTGACATAATTTTTCAGATGTTTCTGGAATTCAATAAGAATTCAGCCAAGCAGAAGGAGAAATAATACAAAGGGACCACAAACAGAAAAACAAATGCAATGTAAACAAACTCACATGGGATGCAGATAATAAAGTCAAGAGACACAGAATGTTTAATATATTTAAAGAGATAGTGGGCATAATTGAAAAGTTGGACAGGGAGCTGGAAACTATTAAAAAGAACTAAATTGAAAAATACGTAACTGAAAAATATAATAAAATGAAGAACCCCAAGGTTTTTTAATAGTACTGTAAACCCAGTTAAAGAGAGAGTTAATGAACTGGAATATAGGTCTGAAAAAAAGTATCCAGAATAAACATGACTAAACAAAAGGATTATTTTAAAAATAGAGAAGAACAAAAACAATCCAATCATTATTACAAATGCATGGAGAAAAAACCTCACTGAAGAGGATGGAGGGAAAAGGTGCTGAGCTAAGTAACTAAGGAGATGAACGGAGTCTGTAAGACTGAAAACAAGAAACTGCATAAGCGCTGTTCCGTGGTTGGTAAAGTTGTGTCCCACAGGATACAGGTTAACAATTCTGAATTTGCTGTACATGCACATGGAATTGAGCAATTAAGTAAATGAATGGCAGAAAGTTTTCTCACTGTTGGAGAGGAATTTTACAGATAAGCAAGGGAAAATCTAGAACAATCCATGCCTTAACAGATTAGAGACACTAGTATGAATTCATATTTAGCTTAATATAGAAATGGGTAGTTACACTATTTTTATGGTATTTATACGTATACTGTTACTCTTGATAGATACGTATACATACACAGGTTAGTGTACATACGTATATGTTCCTGCTCTGTCAGATGAGGCTAGAAGCAATGTCGCTTAGTAGCAATGAGCATACCTAGCACCCAGATGTTGATTTCTGACACTGTCACAGTTGAATGAGTACCAGGGGGGAACAAAGGTAGGGCCCTCACCAGTGCAATCTAACAAATAATACAGAAGGCTAAAAGCAAAGGGAGACTTGTCTCACCCGCTAACTCAGCAGTCCTGGGCCTGGTCTGGTAATATTGTCAGGTGTTCCAACATCACAAGAAACACTTATGTTAGCATGGGAGGAGGAAAGTCCTTGAAATTCTATGTATCCTTCCCACTGTGGGAAAGAAAGCCTTTGAAATTGTGCTTTCATCCCAAGGCCAGAGAGGTGGGAGAGGGTCCACGGTGCCCAAAGGGAAGAGCCCATAAATATGATAATTTTGGCTAAGCCCCTCAAATTTAATGTATTGCCTCCCTTCACTTACTTGTTTTACAAGATGAACAAATAGAGTCTGCAGCAAGATAAGGATTCAGGCTAAAAGACCCCAACACATGCCTAAGTTTGGGTAGTCATGCCTCCCCACCCCCAAGAAAACCTGGCTCCACCTTTATCCACCAATCAAAATGTATCTTCTTCACCCCCATCCCACCAACTATATATGTGCTCAGAACAAAGGACTCACTCTCTTGACTCTTGGCCCTCATAGCACTCTTGGCCTTCTGGCTGCAGGGCCTCTGGCCACCCTAGGATGAGCTTGTTACCCGGCCTTTGGCCACCCTTTCTTTGGCTCTCCCACTCATTAATAAACTTGGTGTGCACACTAATTGACTCACTGATCTATAATTCTTTACTGAATTGGTGAGAGGAACCAGGGTTCCTCTGATAACAGATTTAGTGCTGAAACCTGGGAACCCTGACCCGTATTCCTGACCCGGGATTCTTGACCTGTGAGTCTGACCTGTGAACCTGCCTCGGATCCCACTCTTTGTCTTCAGCCGTTTGGAACACAGTGAGTATGGTCTCACTGGCAAGGATTTCCTGCCTTTCTCACCTTTGGGGTAGAGGAGATGCTATGCTGTGAGGGTGAGGAATTCAAACATACTTGGCCTTGTTTGGAGGTAGAAACAATGAGATGACTGCTCAGGTTCCACCCAGGCTCTGAAGACAAAAGAGACACTTCCTCCCACTGGCTCAAGTGCTCGAGTGCCCCAATGTGAGTGGGGGCTTTGCGGAGATGTCGAGGGTAAATCCTTAAGATGTGCAGGGGCCTCATAGGGAACTCCCATCACTGTAATGGAACTTTGGCTCGTCTGGGGACGTGCAAATACAGGCTGGTCACCCAACACTCCAAGCCCTCCTGGTTGTTTTAGGGGACAAACTGAGACATGAAAGAGAGGGATGACCAAAGGGGTAATGGTTTTTGGGAGCCTTACTCATAATCAGCACACTTTGATCCACTACACGGATTCCTTAGTCATTTCTGCCTCTGAATCTGGCCAAAAGAAAATCAGTTTAAATTATTGGTCTGTTGTAAATTTATAGCATTTTTCTTCATCCCAGGTGACTTTTAGAAACTCAATTTGCATCTGAATACTCCTTGCCAGAGCAGTCATCGGCAGCTGTCCGTCTCGAGAGACGATGGTGTAGCTTCTTAAGAGTCTATCTGCACCGCCAAGAATGGCTGTGCAGTCCAATTCGGGAGTGACACAGTATCTGTCTCCTCCCGTGTTGAATCGACATCTTGTGATGACGCTGGAGTGTCCTCTCCAGTGAAGCTGAAGCTACAGAGCCTGGGCAGGGTGATATGGAGGGTCTGCTGTTGCCCATGCAGCAGACCCCCCCTCTCTTCGCAGCTGAAGGGTCCAAGGGAAAGACGGAGTCAATACAGCTTGGCTTCAGGTGCGCCGCAGGAGTTGCCGGTGTTGACTACAACGTCAAACCGCCTTAGGGACTCCGGCTCCGGATTTTCTGTCGGGGTTTACTCCCTTAGCCTTTCCCCTGAAGAGGTATGCCGCAAGGCAGCGGAGGTTTTTTGGAGTCAGAGTTTTCCTTCTCTGATGTGCCCTGACTGGAAGATCGAACCAGCGACACTTAGCTCGCAGGCCGACACTCAATCCGCTGAGCCAAACCAGCCAGGGCTGCTTGCAGTATTAAGACCTAAGAAATTATGTAACTTGTAGAAGGCCGCACAGCTATTCTCCAGAACTCAACGGTAGTCATAGCCAGGGCAGTGGGCAAAGGAGCCCATGGCTCTCAGGTGAGTGCCAGCTTTAGAGCTGGCCTTGCAAACTGCCCTTGTCACAGACAGAGAAACTGGACACATTGACCTGAGCGCTGGTGGGGGAGCACAGCTTCCAAACCTGAGCCTGGGCAACACCCTCCATTTCAGGGGATCTCAGTTCTTTAGGGGGTTGGAACCCGTGGCTTGTGCAGCTCTCACTTTCTGAGTCTCAGTCTCTTAGTGCCAGAGCAGTAAGGAGGGGCAATGTTAACTTTGCCAGTAGAGGTCTTGAATTCTCTCCTCCAGAAGCTGCCACACCCCGCTGGCACGGGTTGAGCATTTAAAAGCCACTAGGGCACTCACTGCAAGAAAGACTCCTATGAAAGGATAAGTTGGGACATGGATCAACACTAGATTTTCCCAACAGTCAGAAGAAAAATTCCATGCAATGTTAGTCACACAGTAAAGCAGTCACAGTTCCAAACAACCCTGTGGCTCAATTCTCCACTTAGATTTTGTTCTCAAGAGGAGAGAGCAAGATTTTAGCCTGCAATGAAAAGTCCTGGCTTTTCCAGGTCCTGATCTCCTAAATAGGACTTCTCTTTCAAATAGCCTCGCTCATAAGTCTTTTTCCCTTTTCTTTGCTCCATTTACATATCTGCGACACCCATTCCTATCTGCTTTACAAAGTAATTGCTGTGTTTGTTTTCCAGCCAAGCAGCCATCTAATCACCTAGCAGGAGGTGACGCTATTTCTTGCCTGCCTGATCTGAGCCTTGCATTCACAGCTTCAAATTCGGTCTAGCTCCAATGTGCCGTGTTAACCAGGAACAAGGGTACAAAGAAAAATCTCACTCCTCCTTCAATGCACAAAAGAAAGCAAAGAGGGACTGCCTATATTACAGAAAAGCTGTAAAAAAGTTTTTCCTATTTTGTTTAAAAGCTGAGATTCTGTTTAGTAAAATAATTATGTGTCATGGTGTATTATTTAAATACTCAACTAACTTTCAAACAAAAAAATTCATGTCTTTCAAAGCTAAGAACTGAAGTTTTATCAGCCTATATTGATGTCACATACCTTTTATTATCACTTTAAATAGTCAAATATCATTTCATAATATAAATATTCCCTGGTTGACAAGATTTCCAGGATTTAAAATTGAAAAGACTTTTTCCTTTGGCTTTGAGGTATTTCAGAGGGCCCTTGAAATACCTCAAGGATTTATTCTTTTTCTTAAGAAGAAAAAAAAGAAATTTTAGACTAATCAGGCTTATTTAATACTTTAAGATACTTGGAAAGCTTTCTCAAATAAAGAAATTTTGTAAGAATCTCCAAAAGGCTACAAAGTTCTAATATACTTTCATTTATAATTCTAGTGGGGAAATAAGTCTTTGAAACACTGTAACTTCTAAACCTAGAAACTACTAAAATCTAGGAACAATAGGGCAGTTAACTCCCTACTCAAACTCTTGCAGAAAACAGCAGGGTACCTGCCTCTCCAACATAGAGAGAAAAAAAAGTGTCACGTTTAAATTGCAGCCGTTTTTCAGCTGCTGCCTGAGCCTGTCATCTCAGCCGTTTCTCTCTAGCCCCTGCCCAGAGAGAGCAGCGCAGGAGTGGTGGAGGCCATTCTGGGGCAGGCCAGCCTACTTCCAAGCTCATTTCTCCCTGCTGGTATTTTTTACAGAGATAGGCTTTGTCTCTCCTCTTTAGGCACTTTCTGTGTTTTAATCCAAACGACCCCCAAAACCAACACCAGAGTGACCCAGAGCCACATAGGTGGCAACTATTTTGCTGTAGTAGGGATGTGAGAAACGCTCACAATAAAAACTGGGACACAGGACTTGAGCAGTAAAGCGAGGCCTTTATTCACGAGTCTGCAGAGCCGGGTGCACCCTCACAGCCAGGAGAATGTGCGCGCCAAGTAGACAAAGGAAACTGGTTTTATAGTCTTAGCTTCCCCACCCTGAAATTGCCACCCTAAAGTGATTATCTTTTCCACCCTAAAATTGCCACCCTAAAGTGATTATCTTCTCCACCCTAAAATTGCCACCCTAAAGTGATTATCTTTTCCACCCTAAAATTGCCACCCTAAAGTGATTATCTTCCTTGCCCTAAAGTGAGAGTGATTAGCTTCCCCATCCTAACGCAATTAGCTCCCCCTCTCCTCTCCTTCCCCGTTTCTCCATTACTGGTTACTCCATTACTGGTTACTCCAGAGTTACAATCTAACACGGTTATCTAAATGCCTCTTCTGTGGTTTGTAGATATGCCAGTGCTGTCAGCTCCCTTCTCAGAGACCCTCTAATTACATTTGCCCTTTGTTACTACTGACTTTTTACTGGTTTGGGAGTCACCATGTCCTTGTTTCCAACAGGGACCTCCCCTATTAGATCAAACAATATTATATCGGCCTCCAGTCCTTGCAGGAAATATACCAAATGACTAGTGCCATTCTCTCCCTGACTCCTTGCGAGCAAGGAGCTGAACTTATGAAAGCCTTGAGATCTGCAAAAATGGTCGGGTTTAATCAAAGCTATTAACTTCACCAATAGCAAAAAGGGATACAAGTAGTCTTGCCGTGGCAAGCTCAGCTCTTACTATTAGTCTTTCTTTCTTTTTATTTATTTATTGTTTTTCTATTACATTTTTTCCCCTCATTGCTCCCCCCCAGCCCACCCCTTCTTCCACCGTCAATCCCCACCCCATTTTCCATGTCCATGGGTTATTTATACTAGTTCCTTGACTAGACTCTTCCCTTACTTACCCTCCTTCTCTCCGCCCCCCTCCCTCCTTGTCACTGTTAGTCTGTTCCTTGTTTACATGCCTCTGGTTCAAGTTTTCTCTTTTGTTTGTGTTGTTCATTAGTCTCCTGTATTAGGTGATATCATATGATATTTGTTTTTTGTTGTCTGGCTTATTTTGCTAAGCATAATTCTCTCTAGTTTCATCCATGTTGTCACAAATAGTAGGAGTTCCTTCTTTTGTTCTGCTGCGTAGTATTCCATTGTATAAACGTACCAGTTTTTTAATCCACTCATCTACAGATGGGTACTTAGGCTGTTTCCAGCACTTGGCTATTGTAAATAGTGCTGCTATGAACATAGGAGTGCATAGGTTTTTTTGAACTGGTGTTTCAAAATTCTTCGGGTAGAATCCTAGCAATGGAATTCCTGGGTCTAAAGGTCGTTCCATTTTTAGTTTTTTGAGGAAACTCCATACTCTTTTCCACAGTGGCTGTACCAGTCTGCATTCCCACCAACAGTGCACTAGGGTTCCCTTTTCTCTGCATCCTCGCCAGCACTTGTTGTTTGCTGATTTGTTGATGATGGCCATTTTGACTGGTGTGAAATGGTATCTCATTGTGGTTTTTATTTGCATCTCTCTGATGGCTACTGATGTTGAGCATTCCTTCATATGCCCATGGATCCTCTGTATGTCCTCTTTGAAGAAGTGTTTGTTCAGTTCCTTTGCCCATTTTTTAATTGGGTTGTCTGTCTTGGTGTTGAGTCATATAAGTTCTTTATATATTTTGGAGATCAATCCCTTGTCTGAGGTATCGTTGGCAAATATGTTTTCCCCATATGGTTGGTTCCCTTTTCATCTTGCTGATGTTTTCTTTTGCTGAGCAGAAACTCTTTAGTTTGATGTAGTACCATTTGTTTATTCTTTCCTTTATTTCCCTTGCCTTAGGAGATGGATCAGCAAAAATATTGCTACGTGGGATATCTGAAATTTTCCTGTTTATGTTTTCCTCTAGGACTTCTATGGTGTCACAGCTTACATTTAAATCTTTGATCCATCTTGAATTTATTCTGGTATAGGGTGTAAGTTGGTGGTCTAGTTTCATTTTTTTGCATGTCCCTGTCCAGTTCTCCCAGCACCATTTGTTGAAGAGGCTCTTTTAACTCCATTTTATGTTCTTTCCCCCTTTGTCAAATATTAATTGACCATATAGACCTGGGTTTATTTCTGGGCTCTCTATTCTGTTCCATTGATCTATATGTTTCTTCGTATGCCAGTACCAGATTGTTTTGATTACAGTGGATCTGTGGTATAGTTTGACATTAGGTATTGTGATTCCTCCTACTGTGTTCTTCCTCAAGATTGCTGTGGCTATCCGGGGTCTTTTTTGGTTCCATATAAATTTTTGAAGTACTTGTTCTAAGTCTGTGAAATAGCACTGGTATTTTAATAGGGATTGTGTTGAATCTATAAATTGCTTTGGGTAGTATGGACATTTTAATGATGTTGATTCTTATCATCCATGAACATGGTATGTGCTTTCATTTATTTGTGTCTTCCTTAATTTCTTTCTTCAGTGTTATATAGTTTTCCAAGTACAGGTCTTTTACCTCATTGGTTGAGTTTATTCCTCGGTACTTTATTCTTCTTTATTTGTATGTATATTTTATTGATTATGTTGTTACAGTTGTCCCAATTCCTTTTCCCATTGCTCCCCTCTTCCCAGTACTCCCCTTCTCTCCAGCAATCCCACCCCCTCTTGGTTCATGTCCATGGGTCATGCATATAAGTTCTTTGGCTCCACCCTTTCCTATATTATTCTTAACTTCCCCCTGTCTATTTTGTACCAATCAGTTATGCTTCTTAGTCCCTGTACCATTTCCCCATTTCTCCCGTTTCCCCCCCCAGTTGATAACCCTGCAAATGATCCCCACACCTATGATTCTGTTCCTGTTCTGGTTGTTTGTTTAGTTTGTTTTTGTTTTTATTTTTTAGATTTAGTTGTTGATAGTTGTGAGGTTGTTGTCATTTTAATGTTCACAGTTTTGATCTTCTTTTTCTTAAATAAGTCCCTTTAACATTTCATATAATAATGACTTGGTGATGATGAACTCCTTTAGCTTTACCTTGTCTGGGAAGCACTTTATCTGCCCTTCCATTCTAAATGATAGCTTTGCTGCATAGAGTAGTCTTGGTTGTAGGTCCTTGCTTTTCATTGGATTGAATACTTCTTGCCAGTCCCTTCTTGCCTGCAAAGTTTCTTTTGAGAAATCAGCTGATAGTCTTATAGGCACTGCTCTGTAGGTAACTCTGCTTTTCTCTTGTTGAATTTAAGATTCTCTCTTTATCTTTCACCTTTGGCATTTTAATTATGATGTGTCTTGGTGTGGTCTTCCTTGGATCTAGCTTGTTTGGGATTTTCTGTGCTTTCCCGACTTGTATGTCTATTTCCTTCACCAAATTTGGGAAGTTTTCCTTCACTATTTTTTCACATAAGCTTTTAATTTCTTGCTCTACTTCTTGTCCTTCTGGCATGCCTATGATTCAGATGTTGGCATGTTTAAAGTGGTCCCAGAGGTTCCTAAGCCTCTCCTCATTTATTTCAATTCTTGTTTCCTCATTCTGTACTGGTTGACTGCTTTTTTCTTCCTTATGTTCCAAATCATTGATTTGAACCCCAGTTTCCTTCTCTTCACTATTGGTTTTGTGTGGATTTTCCTTTGTTTCAATTAGCATAGCCTTCACTTTTTACCTTATGCGTTTGCCATACTCAAGCATATCTGTCAAGTCTGTGAGCATCTTTATTACCAGTGTTTTGAACTCTGAATCCGTTCGGTTGGCTATCTCCTTGTTTGTTAGGTTGGCTATCTCCTCTATCACTTAGCTCTCCCACTGGAATGTTAATCCATTGGTTATTTTGGGCCATACTTCTCAGTCTTTGCCCTGGCTGGTTTAGCTCAGTGGATTGAGCGTCGGCCTGCGAGCTAAGTGTCGCTGGTTCGATCTTCCAGTCAGGGTACATCAGAGAAGGAAAACTCTGACTCCAAAAAACCTCCGCTGCCTTGCGGCATACCTCTTCTGGGGAAAGGCTAAGGGAGTAAACCCCGACAGAAAATCCGGAGCCGGAGTCCCTAAGGCGGTTTGACGTTGTAGTCAACACCGGCAACTCCTGCGGCGCACCTGAAGCCAAGCTGTATCGACTCCGTCTTTCCCTTGGACCCTTCAGCTGCGAAGAGAGGGGGGGTCTGCTGCACGGGCAACAGCAGACCCTCCATATCACCCTGCCCAGGCTCTGTAGCTTCAGCTCCACTGGAGAGGACACTCCAGCGTCATCGCAAGATGTCAATTCAACACGGGAGGAGACAGATGCCGTGTCACTCCCGTGTCGGACTGCACAGCCATTCTCGGCGGTGCAGATAGACACTTGAGAAGCTACACCATCGTCTCTCGAGACGGACGGCTGCCGACGACTTCTCAGTCTCCTCATCTTGATAGGCTCCTGTGTTTGTTTGCCTCTGTGTCTTAGGTAGAACTATAGCACCTGTTACGTCGTAAGGGGTGGAGCCTTAGATATTTATCAGTACAGGGTGACCTGTTTCACTACTTTGTGGCACTGTATGTGGGGGAGGGGTCTGAGAGGGAACAATGCCACTTGCCCAGCACTCACCTCTTTTCCAGGCACTTCTCCCACTTCCGTATGAAACTGGCACCTCTCTAGCTGTTGCCCTGCCATGGTTCCCAGAGTGGGTGGATCTGCGGATGTTCTAGGACTGCGGGGGCCCTTTAAACAAGAAGACTCTGCTGAGAGACTGGCAGTTTCTTCCTTTGCTCCAACCCCCACTGGTTTGCACAGTCAGAAGCAATGAGGCTTTATTGTCCCCGACGCTGTGACCATGAGCTGTGTGGTCTGGTCTGGTGCTGGGAGCCTTCCCCAGGTGTCCATTTCAACTTTTTAAAATGTTTGCACTTTCTGCCGGCCTGCTGCTGCCACCACTGCTGCCACTGCTGCCGCCACCACACCGCTTTCTTTCTGTCCTGGCTCCGCCCTCCTACTTCTCTGGATGAGTATTTCTTCTTTATATTTTTGTTTGTTTGACTTCCATGCAGCTTGATTTTCTGGAACTTCTGATTGTCTCTAGTTTTGAGGTAGTTGTATTCCTTCTTAGTTATGGAGGGAAATGCAGTGTGTCTGTCTAGGCTTCCACCTTGGCTGGAAGTCTTCTTGTTGCTATAGTAAATGGGATTTTTTCTAGTTTCTATCTTTGATATTTTATTGTTGGTGCACAGAAATGCCTTTGATTTCTGAGTATTGACTTTATACCCTGCTATTTTGCCAAATTCTCTTTATTAGGTTAAGCATTTATTTCGTGGAGTCTATAGGGTTTTCTATGTGCGCTATCACGTCATCTGCAAATAATGACAGTTTTACGTCCTCTTTTCCAATTTAGATGCCTTTTATTTCTTTTTTCTTGTCTGAGTGCTGTGGTTAGAACTTCCAAGACTATGTTGAATAAGAGTGGAGAGAGTGGACATCCTTGTCTTGTTCTTGATCTCAGGGGGAATGTTTTTAGTTTTTGCCCATTGTGTATAATGTTGGTTGGCTGCAGGTTTCTCATATATGGCCATTATTACATTGAGGTATGCTTCCTCTATTCCCATTTTGCTGAATGTTTTCATCATAAATGGGTGTTGTACTTTATCATATGCTTTTTCAGCATCTATTGATATGACCATGTGATTTTTGTCTTTAATTTTATGTGGTGTATTACATTTATTAATTTGCAAATATTAAACCATCCTTGCATCCCTAGGATGAATCCCACTTGATCATGGTGCATGATCTTTTTTAATGTGTTGCTGGATCCAGTTCGCCAATATTTTGTTGAGGATTTTAGCATCTGTGTTCATCAGCGATATTGGCCTGCAGTTTTCCTTCTTTGTTGTGTCTTGACCTGGTTTTGGAATTAAGGTAATACTGGCTTCATAGAAAGAGTTTGAAAGTCTTCCCTCTTCTTGGATTTTTTGGAATAGTTTGAGAAGGGCAGGCATTAGTTCTTCCCTCAGTGTTTTGTAAAATTCTCCTGTGAAGCCTTCTGGTCCAAGGGCTTTTGTGTGCCAGGAGTTTTTTTTATTACTGTTTCAATTTCACTCTTTGTTAATGGTCTGTTCAGGCTTTCTGCTTCTTCTTGATTCAGTTTTTGGAAGATTATATGTTTCCAGAAATTTTTCCATTTCATCTAGGTTGTCAAATTTCTTGCCATACAGTTGTTTGTAGTAATTTCTTACAATTCTTTGTATTTCTGTGGTATCGGTTGTGATTTCTCCTCTTTTATTTCTGATTTTGTTTATTTGGGTCTTCTCTTTTTTTCTTGATGAGCCTGGCTGGAGGATTGTCGATTTTGTTTATCTTTTCAATGAACCAGTTCCTACTTTTGTTGATCTTTTGAATTGTTTGTTTAGTCTCTATGTCATTTAATTCTGCTCTGATCTTGATGATTTCCTTCCTTCTACTAGCTCTGGGCTTTGTTTATTGTTGTTCCTCTAGTTCTTGTAGCTGTGGGGTTAAGTTTTTTTTATTTGAGATTCTTTTATCCTTTTTTGGTAGTCCTGTATTGCTATGAACTTTCCTCTCAGGACTGCTTTCGCTGTGTTCCATAGGTTTTGGACTGTTGTGTGTTCATTATCACTTGTTTTCAGAAACTTTTTGATTTCTTCCTTAATGTCATTGTTAATGCATTCATTATTTAATGTCATGTTATTCATTCTCCATGAGTTTGAATGTCTTTAAGTTTTTTCCTTGAGGATAATTTCCAGTTTCAAGCCACTGTGGTCTGAGAAGATGCTTGATATAATTTCAATTTTCTTGAATTTGTTGAGGCTTGTTTTGTGTCCTATCATGTGGTCTATCTTTGAAAATGTTCATGTGCACTCGAAAAGAATGTATATTTTGCTTCTTTGGGGTGAAAAGTTCTATATATATCAACTAAATCCATTTGATCTAGAGTGTTGTTAAATGTCTCAATATCCCTGGTGTTTCTTTATTTTGAAGATCTGTCCATTGTTGACAATGGGGTGTTAAAGTCCCCTGTTATGAGTGTGTTGCTGTTGATATCCTTCTTGTAGTCTCCCAATATTTTCCTTATATATTTGGATTCTCCTATGTTGGGTGAGTATATGTTTACCAGGGTTATATCTTCTTGATGGATTGTTCCCTTAATTATTATGAAATGTCCTTTGTCTCTTTGTATGGCTTTTGCTGTGAAATCCATTTTGTCTGATATAAGTATTGCTACCCCAGCTTTTTTCTCATGTCCATTTGCTTGGAATACTTTTTTCCATCCCTTCACTTTCAGTCTGTGTAGATCTTTTGTTTTGAAGTGGATCTCTTGTAGACAGCATATATATGGGTCATGTTTTCATATCCATTCTGCTACTCTATGTCTTTTGATTGAAACTTAATCCATTTACATTTAAGGTTATTATTGACAGGTATTAATTCATTTCCTTTTGTACCTGTGTTCCTCTCCCTCTCTCTTTTTCTTCATCTTAAAGCAGGCCCTTTAGCATCTATTGCAATGCTGGTTTGGTGGAGATGTATTTTTTTAGTCTTCCTTTGCCTTGGAAACTCCTTATTTCACCTTCCATTTTGAATGAGAGCGCTGCTGGGTAGTCTTGTTTGTAGGCTTTTGTTTCTCATTGCCTGAAGTATTTTTTGTCATTCCCTTTTGGCTTGTAGTGTTTCTGTTGAGAAATCACCTGATAGCCTTATTGGAGCTCCCTTGTATGTTATTTGCTGTTTTTCTCTTGCTGCCTTTAGGATTCTCTCTTTGTCTTTGAATATTGCCATTTTAAGTATGATGTGTCTTGAGGTAGGTTCCTTGGGTTCATCTTCATTGGGACCCTCTGTGCTTCCTGGACTTGTGAGACTTTTTCCCTCTCATGTTTGGGAAGTTTTCTGTCATTACTTTTTAAATAAGGTTTTCTATCCATTGCTCCTCTTCTCCTAATGGTATCCATGTGATACCGATATTATTATGCTTTATGTTGTCCTGCAGCTATCTTAAATCTTCTTCATTCTTTTTTAGTCTTTTTTCATTTTGTTACACTGTCTGGGAACTTTTTTCTACGGTGTCCTCTAGCTCACTGATCCAATCCTCTGCTTCGTTTATCCTGCTTTTGATTGCTTCTACTGTGTTCTTCAGTTCAGAAATTGTATTCTTCATTTCTTCCTGGCTCTTATTGATAGTTTCTATGCCCTTTTTCATGCAAGTGTAGTTCTCATTAAGTTCCTTGTAGTTTCCCTGGAGTTCTTTGTAGTTTCCCTGGAGTTCTTTGTAGTTCCCTTGCAGTTTGTTGTAGTTTTATCTGAGTTTTTTGAGTTCACTGAGGTTCCTCATTACCATTGTTTTGAATTCCATGTCCGATAGTTTGCTTGCCTCTATTTCATCTATCCCCCCTTTTGGGAATTCCTCTTTTCCTTTTGATGGGGTGTTGTTTCTGCTCCCCATTTTAGGTAGCTCTTCTTGTTTGTTTCTGTTCTTAGATTGACTTGCATTTATTTCCTGCCTTTGTGGTGTGGCCTTCTGTTATACAGTTGTTGAGCTGCTATCTCCCGCTGATGCCACTTGGTGGGTAGTAGTCTGCTTAAGAGATTTTTCCTGTAGCACTGGGAATGTTTCTGCCCAGGGATCTAGTCCACTGCTCCCCCAGCTATTTCTCCAGAGCCAGTGCTCAGAACTTTTAAATGGCACCTCTAGTTCATTTCACCCTCCTTTGGCCTCAGCCAGGGGCAAGTATGTTCCCTTGTGCAGGCTGGGGGTGTGGGGACCTCAGGTGCTTCTGCACACCGGACAGGGTGGGCTGGTTGTGCGCCAGGGCAGGTGGACCCGGGGCTTGTGTGCAACCCGGGGTGGGCGTGAGGAGTGGGTGAGTGCACTCCTGCACTCCTGTGCCTTAGCTCCTTAAGAATCTCGCCCCACCACTAGCCTTTCCTCACTGGTTTGCAAAGGACAACCAAAAGGAAAAAAAGTACACACACACCAAAACAAACAAACAAACAAACAAACAAAAACACACTCCTCCTTGCCTCTCAGAGCCAGATGCCACCTGGCCCACTCCTGGCTCTGCTAGTGGGCAGAGCTTTGCTCTTCACCTCTGACTCCTCTCAGGGCAAACCTAGGGACACTAAAAAATCTTTGTGCACTGCCAGCTGCAGCTCAGGGAGCCAAGCCAGCCAGAAATCCCATCTTGTCCCTTTCTCCTCCTCTATCCTCACCAAACAGGTCACTCCCAGACCATCTTCTCTGATCCAGCAGTGCCAAGGCTCAACTCCTGCCAATATCCAGATGTTAACCGAGATGCTCTTTCTACAGTTAGCCTAAATTACAGACAGGTCTCAGGAGCAAGAAAATGCAGCTTCCTCTCACTCCTCCACCATCTTCTGAAAGCTTCAGTCTTAAGTACTGAGAAACTTTAAAACAAGACAGGTACAGTCTACAGAGTCATTTGACAACTTTTGAATGATGTGCATTATTGAGTTTAATATAACTGCCTGCTATAAAGTCCTTCAGAAGTCCAACTTCTTACTTTTTAATTGGTTTATATATTGAACAAGTAGATATTGTATTAATTCATTTGGTACTATCAATCCAGGAAAACTAGAAATTATGAGATGTCAATTTGAGAGATTTACGAATAATATGTCTTGATACTTTTTGATGAACAGATAAGGAGTAGTATTTTTCTAACTGTATAATTTTTATTAATGAGTAAAATGGGTAATATGTAGCTGTACAATGAGACACTACATTTCTAAAGTAAAATTTAAGATGATATAATAACTGAACTTATCTTAATTTTTAAAAGCATTACAACTGGTTGCTTCTTATAATTTGTAAATTTTATATTTTAAATTAAAAAAATTAAGAAGTTGATTATATCTAGACTGATATACTAGAAATATTTTCCTAATTCATTTTTAAGTTCCTAAAAATGTATCAGATATCTATTTTTGATTTTTAAAAACATTTTATCAAATTATGGTAATTGAATTTGTGGTAAGACTCTATAGTAGATTCTCTGACATTTTCTTGGGCAATCCTGTTTTCTGTGAACAGAAAGTTTAAAAAATAAAATCTAATTGGTACACCTTTTGCTTATGGTTTTTGTTTGTTTGTTTGGTTCACTTTATTGTACTGATAAGGACTTCCTGTATAGTGTTGAAGTAGTAGTGAGAATAGACATCTTAGCCTTATTTGTGATCTTAGGGGGAAAGTATTCAGTTTTTCACCATTACGTATAGTTCTTTTCTATTTCTGGTTTGCTAAGTGTGTGCATGTATGTGTGTGTTTAATTTATGAATGGATGGTGTACTTTATGAAAGGTTTTTCTGTATCTATTTAAATGATTATATTTTTTTTCTTTAGTTTGTAGAAATGGGGAATTACTTTAATTGATTTTGAAACATTGAATCGCTTTTAGTATTCTGGGATAAATGCCTTATGGTCATGATCTTTTAAATATATTGTTAAATTTCATTTCCTAGTATTTTGTTAAGGATTGCTGTATGGATATTGATCTCCAGTTTTCTTGTAATGCTTTTATTTGGTTTTGTTATTAGGTGAATGCTGTCCTCACTAAAGGAGTCAGGAAGTACTCCTTCCTCCTCTGTATTCTGGAAAAGTTTAGATTTGGTATTGTTTCTTCCTTGAGTGTTTGGTACAATTTACCACTGCAGCTCTCTGGGCCTGGAGGTGTTTTGTTGGTAATGTCCCTTTCCTTTTGTCTTCTCTTTTTCTTGGCCAGTCTAGTTAGAAGTTTATCAATTTTATTATTTTTCCAAAAATCTAACTTTTAGTTTCATTGATATGTCTTTGCAGTTTTGTTGTTCTCAGATTCTCCTTTGCTCCTATCATTATCTCCCTCCTTCTACTTGCTCTGGGTTTAACTTGCTCATCAATTTATAGTTACTTGATGTGGGAGCTTAGACTGATTTGAAACTTTTTCTTTTCTAATACAAGATTTAATACTGTAAATTGCCCTCTAAGCACTGCTTTGGAGGGAATTTTGAGATGTTATGCTTTTATTTTCATTTGGTTCAAAATATTATCTAATTCCCTTGTTATTTCTTCTTTGTCCCATACTTATTTATAAGTATTTTTAAATTTGAAAATATTTGAGGGTTTCTGAGATACCACTCTATTAATGATTTCTAGTTTGTTTTTATTTCTAGAACATATTTTATATTTCAGTTCTTTTAAGTTTGTTAAAGTTTGCATTATGGTCCAGAATATGGTTTATCTTGATGGATAGTCCATGTGCAATGGAAAAGAGTTTGTATTTTCCTATTATTGGGTGGAGTATTCTATGAATGTTAGGTTGTTTTAATTGGTTAATAGTGTTGTTCAAGTCTTTTATATTCTTACCAATTTTCTGCTTACTTTTTCTTCATTACTGAGAAAGAAGTGTTCTGCATTGCTGAGAAAGGAGTGTTAAAATTGTGGTTTTTTTTTTTTCCCCCCGTTCTAACAATTTGATTCATGCAGTTTGAAGATCTTGTTAGGTATATAGATACTTAGGAATATAATTTCTTCTTGGAAAATTGATTTCTTTATTGATAAGTATCCTTCTTTATCTTTGGTAATGTTTCTTGCTCTGAAGCTATGTTAATTTAGTTATTTCAGTTAACTTATTTATCTGATATAACTATTCAGCTTTCTTTAGATTAATGTTTGCAAGGTCTGTGTATTTTAATCATTTTACTTTTAGCTTACTTATATCCTTTTATTTAAAATATTTTTCTTATAAACAACTTAGAGTTGGATCTTGGATTATCTTACAATTTCTGTCTTTTAATCAGTGTGTTTAATATGTTTACATTTGATATAATATTGGTAGAGTTGGATTGAAATATTTTTCCAGGTATTTTCTATTCCACTTGTTCTAGTTTGTTTTTTTTTCTGTCCTCACCCAAGAATGTTTTTTAAAATTGATTTTATAGAGAGAGGAAAGGGGGAGAAAGAGAGAAAAAGAAACATCAAAGTGAGAAACATTGACTGGTTGCATTGCATATGTGCCCTGACTGGGGATTGAACCTGCAGCCTAGGTACGTGCCCTGACTAGGAATCAAACCTGCTACCTTTTTGTGCACAGGACAATGCTCTAGCCAACTGAACTGCTTGGCCAGGACTACTTGTTCTTTCTTCCTTTTTTTTGGATTAATTGAGGTTTTTAAATGAGGCCACTTTATCTCTACTATTGGTTTATTATTTATGCCTTGAAAATTTTTTATAGTGGTTACCCAGAGTTTATAATATATATATATATTTAATCAGAGCCTATGTTCAAGTAATTGATACTGTTTTACTCCTAATTTATGGCTTGTCTTTCCATTTTCTCAGTGGTGTCTTTGGAAGAGCAGAAAGTTTTAATTTTGAAGTCCAGTTTATCAAGTCTTTCTTTTATTTATTATGATTTTGTTGTCATATCTAAAAAATCTTTGTGTAATCCAAAATTCTAAAGATTTTCAATTTTACTTTTAGAAATGTTATTGCTTTAGCTCTCATACCATTAAAGTATATGATCCATATTGAGTTAATTTTAGTGTATGGCTTGAGGTAAGAGTTGAAGTTCTTTGGTACATTATGTTCCATGTGAGAGAGAAGGGAGAAGGAATCAAGAGGAATCAGGCCAATGCTGTTCTCCAAGAGACCACAGAAGACACCTTCTCAGATTCCCTCATCTCCAGTTTTGCTTTGTTTTATTTTATTTTTTGGTGAACTTCCTGTCCTTGGAGAAGAACCTATGAATGAGTGTAAATTCGTCTTTTGTCTGTGGCCCCAGGGTTTTATTAGTTTTTTGCTAATCCACACTGAGCTTTTAATAATTAAAAATTTCAGCCATGTTTTTCTTACCATTGTCAATTAGTATCTATTTTCAGTAAACAAGTGCTCATGTTCTTTCTCTCAGACTTCGGGTTAGTTGGTTTTATAACCCCTGGGTTCAAAAACTGGGTGAATTTGCAGATTGTCTAGTGTTCATTATTATTTTAAGAGTGAAAGCAATATTATTTTCAGCTTTGTACATTATTATTATTGTTATTATTTGGTGATTTGAAACAACACCCATTTATTATCTCTTAGTTCTGTAGGTAAGAAGCCAGGCATGGCATAGTTGATTCCTTTTTTCAGGGTCTTCTAAGGTTGAAATCTAAGTGCCAACTATACTGAGTTCTTGTCTGGAGAAAAGAATCTGCTTCCAGGATCATGTAGGTTCCTGGCATAATTGAGTTCCTTGCATCTGTAGGCGTGAGGTTCTATTACCTTGCTGGCTGTCAGCTGGACATGGCTCCAAGTTCTTAGAGAATGCCCACAGTCCTGCTATGTGATTCCATCGATGTCAAAATGGATGATCTCCTTCATGTAGCAGGCCTCGAATCTCTCACTGGCAAGTCAGCTTTCTACATTTTGAAAGTGGAAAATCTATAAATTGAGGTTGCTTTTTATTTTTGAGATAAATGTCCATTTAGAATTAAAGGTGCTGAATTTTTAAACAGGTTTTATTATGAAAAGTTTCAAACATAAAAGGAAAAAAATAAAAAGAACATGTACCTGTGAACCACACTACTTGGCTTCCACAGTTATCAATTCAGGGCAGTCTATACTTCCATTTTTTAAAAATATAATTTGTTTACTTAATACATGTTGCAATAAGTTCATATAAGTCTGCTTTTTAAGATGTAATATACAAACGTTTTCTTTTTTGAAATATTTTGTTATGTAGGTCATATCCATACCTAGGTTAAAGAAGTAGATAGAATATTACTAGTATCTTGAAGACCTCTATGTGACACTTCACCATTTTCATCTAATCCCAGCTCCATACCCCACCACTGGAGGTTGCCCTGTTCTGAATTTTGTGTTAGTCATTCCCATGATTTATTGTTTTTGTTTTTGATATTTATGTAAATGGTATCATACCATTTGCAGTTTTCTGTTTTGCTTCTTTCACACAGTATTACATTTTTGAATTTTATCTATTCTTTTTGTTGTATCTAGCAGTGGTTAATTTTACTATTACAGAGCGTATATATTTTTTTAATTTAAGATTTTATTTATTTTTAGAGAGAGGGGAAGGGAGGAAGACAGAGAAGGAGAGAAACATTGTTGTGTGAGATTGGTTGCCTCTTACAAGCCCCCAAACAGTGACCTGGCCCACAACCCGGCATATGCCCTGACTAGGAATCAAACCATCAACCCTTCAGTTCACAGGCCAGTGCTCAGTCCACTGAGTTACACCAGCCAGGGCTACATAATATTCTTTTATATGCAAATACAACACTATTTCTCTGTTCTCTTGTCACTGAACATTTTCGGTTGTGTCTGGAGTTTCGCTGTTATAGAAAGTGCTGCTTATGAACAGTCTTGTTTATATCTCCTGTTATAAATATGCAAAAATTTTTCCAGGCTGTAAATGTGGGAGTGTAGTTGCTGGGTTTTCAGGTATGTGTATATTTAACTTTATTAGGTAATTCCAAATTGGTTTTCTAAATGTATGTACCAGTTTATGCACTTATATTTACCCACCTCTTTGACAACATTTGAAATTATTAGACAAATTTTTTTCCAGTGTGGTTTTAATTTGTGTTTTCCAGATTACTAGTGAGCTGAAATATATATGTGTGTGTGTGTGTGTGTGTGTGTGTATTGGCCATTTCCTTCTTCCTTTTTTCCTGTTTTTGTGAAATGACTATTAATAGTGGCAAACAGGGTGTTTGCCTGTTCTTAGTGATTGAGAGGAGTCCTATTTGTGTTTATATAGGCAAAGTGATAATCAGCCTTTTCCTTTATGTTTTGAGTTTTTGGTGCCTTCTTTAGAACATCCTTCCCAATCTTTATACATCAGCATCCATAGTTTACATATGGTTCACTCTTGGTATTGCACGTTCTATAGGTTTGAACAAATATAAACACAATTTTTAGAAGGATAATTTGACAATATATACTTTTAAAAATTATCAAAATCAAGAAATACATAAGTGACAGAAAATTCACTGATTAAAAATGCTGTATCTATCATACTAAATTCCAATTTGAAAATATTTTCATAAATGTTATAGTAACTTTATTATAGTAAGTTACAGTATTTCTTATTACACGGGTTATGAGTTTTTAAATAATTAAAATGCAGTAGAATGTAATTAACAGTGAAATTGCATCAGGCATAATTTTAATTTCTCAGAATGAACTAGAAGGTATTCTAGAATATTATAATACTTCAGGGTTATTTTTATTAAAAGCAGATATAATTAGAATGAAGAATTCCAGTGCCAATTAATTGCTATACTTATTTGCTAGAGTCCTAAATACATATGTTTATGTCATAATTATTAATTTTTATAAAGTCCTGAAAGTTTATTCAATTTACTCACATCCTATTTAAACACTAAAGAAGTATAGTATTCATTTTATCCTCACTTACTCATTGATCAGATTGTATTAAGTAAAAACGTATTGTTGATACAAATTTTAAAAACAATATTTCTCCCTCCTGACTCCTACCATCTTCCATTGTGAGAGACAGTAGAAGGCTAAATCTTAAAAACAAACTTTGCATGTACTAAGTATTTTGAAAACTTTATCAAATATGTCATATTACAAATATGACCTAGGTGAATATCTTAGGTGATGGATTAAGTTAATTTACAATGAATATTAGCTCAATGTCCTAAGTTTGGTGTATTAGTACATTCATGAATTTCACATCCAAATATTTAATATAAGTACTTTCAGTAGTTATTAAGTTGATATTGTGTTCCTGAGGGGAGGGCATACTTAAATCTCTCTGCTCCCATATAACATGTATTTTGTTAATTTTGAATATGTAATTATTTTATTTTAGCTTAATCATACATTCAAAAGAAAGATCCTTCATAAGCATAAAGTTGTTCCTGGGGATTAGCTAGGTTTTAAAACTAATTCAAAGTTGTTTTAAAAATAATAATATATAAAAACCCCACAAAATAATAATAATGTAAAAATGATGACTAATTTTATGGTGATTTTTTTCTTTAAATCAGAAATGTTGGCTTACCAAGCTTAACATAATTCTCTCATCAGTGTAATGTTTCATGCCTATAAAACCAGAAAGAGTTAAAAATAAAACGATAAGGATATTGCAGTTTCTAGTTTTTTTGTTGTACACATTTAGTTTTATTTCAGGTTCCATTTACTTTTTTTCTGTAGAAAGAAGCAAGGTATATACTTAAGGATATTATTGAGAACTTGGTTTTTTAAAAAAATTATTTAAGTGTTGTCATTGACATACAGTATTATATTAATTTCAGGTATACTATAAAGAAAAAAACTGAAAGATGAAATGAAAATGTCATGAAGAAAAACACATGAGAGCCTCATGATTGACCATACATGGAGTCTAAAAGTGAAAATACAAAACTAAAAATGAAATTAAAGCAATTAATAGTTATTTTAAATGTTCAGGCTTTTAAATAGGAAAGATTATTGTCTTATCATGCTAAATAGTTGACATTTTAAATAGACTGAAAAATTTGTTAATCTATGATATAATATTCCTACATATAAGGCCATAATTATGTAAACTGTTTTAACACATTGTTCATATAAGGAAACCCAGTGTATCATTTACTGGCAGTCATTTGATTAGATGATGTTAAAGGTGTTTCCTGACCAAAGACACAAATAGATTAGGCATAGGTTATCTGTTCCATTGGAGAATTTAGAAGTGTTGAATTTCTCATTGGACAGAACAAGAAGCATTATTTTGTCAAGTTTCTGAATACTCATGCAGTCTTTATCTCTTGGTATCATATTCTTATTTCATCACTAGATTAATATTCTTGAGGGTCAATTTCTAATAAAATTTTATGTTTACATCCCCCAAGTGTTTATTTTCAGTCGTTCAATAAACACCTTTAGTTTGCTAGGGACTGTGCAAGGTAAATAGTCTGGATAAAAATCTGCTGACTAGTTTTCAGCCCCTTATCTCCAGGAGCTTACTTGTTGAGCATGTGGTAGGTGCTCAATACACAGTTATTGAGTGAATTTAGGTTATGGATAATCCCCTAATATTTGGAAATTAACGGCACACTTCAAAGTGACCCAGGGTCAAAGAAGAAATCACAAAAGAAATTAGAAAATATTTTGAATATAGGAGTAATGAAAATATGCCCAAATTTGTGGGATTTAACTTAAGCAGGGCCTAAGGGGAAAAACTGTAGCTGTAGATGTTAATATTAGAAAAGAAAAGGAAAAAAAAGCTTACAATCAATTATCTCAGCTTCCACCTTTAGAATCCAGAAAGAGAAGAGCAATTAACTCCTAGATAAATACTATGAAGGAAATAATAAAGAATGGTAATAAACAAAATAGGAATTATAGAAACAATAGAGAAAATAAAATGACAGACAACAGAGACAGAGAAGACCAATAAAATCCTAAATAATTCAATGAAGGGAATGGCTGGTTTTTTAGACAGATGGTTTTGAAACAATTCAATGTCAAATGGAGAAGAAACAAATCTTAACCTCGAAGATACACAAAACGCACTCAAAATGTATTATTGATCTGGTGTAAAAGTTAAAACTAAAACTTCTAGAATAAAACACTAGAGAAAAACTTTGTGACCTTAAAGGTAGGCAAAGATTTTATAGATATGACACAGAAAGCACATATGAACAAAGCCAATGTTCCAAAATAATGTTTGGACTTCATGAAAATTCAAAACTTCTGCTCTCCCCAAAACAATTTATAAAAAAGTCTTTCCACACAATGGGAGAAATATATTTGCAATAATATATCTGATAAAATTATGTATCCAGAACAGATATAGAACTCTTAGAACTTAAAAAGACAGACATACCAGCCTAAAATGTGAGCAAAAGATTCACATGGATATTGTAGAAAATAATACATAAATGGCTGATAAATACATGAAAACAAGCTTACTGTCATTAGTCATCAAGTAAATGTAATTAAACCACAACGAGATACCACTACACATCATTAGAATGGATAAAATTGAAATTTGACATTACCAAGTGTTAGCAAAGATATGGAATGATTAAAATTCTCATGCATTGCTAGTATGAGCATGAATTAGTGCAAGCACTTGGAAAACTGGCAGTTTCTGAAACATACGTTTACTAATGACTGAGCAAATCCACTTAAGTATTTTTCTCTAGAGGGATGAAACCATGTCCATATAAAGATTTGTACACGAATATTAGGAACGGCTTAGTTAGTATTACTCTGAAATTTGAAAAAAATCCAAAAGTCCATTTACAGATGAATAGATAAACTATGGTATAATCAAACAATGGAATACTAAATAATAATAAGGGACAAACTATTGTTACTGGTAATAACCTGCATTATTCCATATGTTGAGGGTAAGAGGCCAGAAGTGAAATATATATGTACATGTATATGAAATTCTAGTAGGCAAAGTTAATCTATGGTGACAGCAGATCAATGGTTGCCAGAGAAGAGGTCTATTGTTTTGGGAATTAAAAAAAAAATTGAGTGCAGAGGAGCACAAGTGAATTTTTTTTGGAGAATGGAAAAAGTTTATGTTTTTATTTTGGTTTTACTTATAAGATGTATACATTTGTCAAAACTCATCCAACTGCATTTTATTCTATGAAAGTTATACTTTAATAAATTTGATTTGAAGAAATGAATTGGGTGACACTTTCTGTTCTCTGAAATCTCTAAGATTAGGATTATTATTCTTCAAAGTTTACTGGATTTTGGGGAAAAGTAGATTTTTGACTACCAATTCAATATATATTTTTGTCATTAATTTATTTATGATTTCTGTTTCTTCTTAACTTAAAGAGAGAATCAGTTCTAAATCACTAGTCTAGAGTTTCAATTTAAGAACTTTCCTTCAGCCCTGCCTGGGTGGCTCAGTTGACTGGAGTGGCATCCTGTACACCAAAGTGTTGTGGATTCAATCCCGAATCAGGACCATAGCTAGGTTGTGGGTTTGCTCTCAGGGTGGGGCACGTTCGGAAGTAACCAATCAATGCTTCTTCCATCAGTGTTTCTCACTCTCTCTCTAAAATCAGTAAACATATCGTTGGATGAGGATTTAAAAGAAAAAAAAGCAAAACAAAACAAAAGAAACTTTTCTTCACTTGGTATTAAGAATTTTGAGATATTTGGTTAATGAAGGAAGAAGTTCTGTTTCTTTCTCCACCTACTACAAATCCTGGTTAAGACTATTCTTGAGAGTTATCCTGAGATCTAGGCTGTGTTACATTTCCCTCTTTTGTTTTTTCCATATCACTTATAACTGCAATTTTCAACTGACTTTGATCTCATTCCAGGCATTGCTTGTTTAGATGAAGGGCAGAAGTAAAATATTTTTTAACTGAAGTAATCGATACTTACTTTGTGATTCTTGAACATCTCTGGATATCCAGGGCGGTCCAAAAGTAGGTTTACATCAACAACTGTAAACTTATTTTTGCCACATCCTGTATTTATCCACATATCTCAATACAAGCTATTTTCTTGGTCTCCCTGGTTCCCTCACCTTGACTGTTATTATTTAACACCTTCCCATTTAGCCAGGGATCACAAACTCAATTCAGAAGCCAGGCATGTGATGAATATGTGAGACAGACTCTGATATTATGACAACGGGAATAGTGGGTCTGGGCCAAACTGGAGAATACATCCCTCCACCTAAAGCATTAAAACAACAAAAAACAACTTTCTTGCCAAAGAAATATGTCTGTAAGCCATATTCAACTGGTTGACCCCCATTCGTTGACTTGTAACTTAAAATCTATTGTGCATTTAAAGAAGTTTCTCAAGAGGCAAAGAAGATCCTGGGAAGCTTTTCCAACAATACTTATTCCTCTTACCATCTGCCTAATTGATCACTGCTAGTATACTACCATAGTATCTGTTGCTAAATGATAAAATCAAGATGATGACACCATGTGGCCTTAGTTACTGGCCATTTCTAAAAGTTTTCTTTTTGCCATCAGAGAATGCTAATTTTGCTAGGGGCTTTAGCAAAACTACGTTTGTGCACAATTGCATTATTAGAGAAATGCCAAGAGATAACCATACGTAGCTCTCAAATGACCCATATTAACAATGACAAGTACTTGGGCAAGAATTCTATTTTCTCATTTATTATTCATTCATCCAGTCAATAAATATTTAAATGTATGCAAAACTGAGTTAGTGGTTTCTTTTCTCTAGAGATACTTAAAACTTAGTGCTGGGGTCAGGGGTAGAAAATCTAACACTGGTATTCAAATGGCGAATGTCGCTGAGATGGCCTTAATGAAGCCTCTTAGGATCAGCTGGACTGCTAGCAAACGCTCCATTTCCTGTGGATTTCTTTCCTCACAAACTGAGCAGAGCTTCAACAGTTCTCACAACAATTATCACCCACTTGTTCTGTAGGTCTCAAGTATTTTTTGTTTTTTGTTTTGCATTAGTCAGGTTGAAGGATTCATAGTATTAATCATGACTGAAGTTGTTATTTATCACCTGCTGGGTGAGAAATAATAATTTTGGCACTAGTGGGGCAGCAGGCCAGAGGTACCAAATTAAGTAAAACATCTAAACACTAGCAAGGATCATTTCTCTGATTAATGAATTGTTACAAAGAAAAAGTGCTACTCATTATCTGGTCTTACCAATACAAAGTGGAGCATGTAAGGAAGAAAAAGTACTAGCTTGCTCAGACCAGTTTTTCTGTTCTCCCTCTGTCTCTCTCTCTGGCTAGGAACAAATGTATTGCCAATCACAGTTTTGTTTTGTTTTTTCTTTTGTGACCAAACAACACAAATGGAGAAATACCTTTTTATTTCATAGTACATCAGAAAATATTTCTGGCTTTTGAAACAATGTTTTTTGTAATCTTTAAGAAATTAAAATGAATTTGAAAGAGGTTAGACACATAAATTACCTTTAAAATGTCGAATTAGCTTCTCATATGTGTATAAATTGAAGATTTCACTCTAAAGAGTCAATGCATGTTATTTTTTCTACTTTGAACTAAATACTGTTGCTAAGGGCTTATTTTAGAAAGAGTAAATTTTCATTTCTGTTGTTTTTTGTTTAGTTTTTTGACAATTCCAAATAAGAACAGCTTATCTTTTACAATTCAGAATGCTAAGAATGTCCATTTCCTGTCATGATGAGAGTAATGGACTGGATTTATTTTTCTGCCTTAAACAACTAAAGAAAACAGACAAAATATATGAAACAATGGTTTTTTAATATGAGACAGTAGTCAGTTCAGGACATGGAGAGAAACAAAATGAGCCCTTCAATTCTTCCAACTTCGCCTTAGCATTTCTAGGCT
The DNA here is from genome assembly GCF_987537825.1 of Furipterus horrens. Classification (NCBI taxonomy): domain Eukaryota; kingdom Metazoa; phylum Chordata; class Mammalia; order Chiroptera; family Furipteridae; genus Furipterus; species Furipterus horrens. The sequence continues at coordinate 170,633,889 of NW_028327171.1, forward strand.
CTATCGCAGGAGGGGGGAACCAAACAGAGCCCAGAAGATTCCCTGAGTTGACCAGACAGGAGTTCAGAGTTCAGGAAGGCCACAGTGGCTGGAACTCACCAAGTAGAGAGCACTGGAGGTAAGATAACTGCATAGAACACTCTAGAGAGCTGGAAAGGGCTCCACTACTAGATTTCAACTTAATATTGATCATCACATACATAGAAAACTACCAAGACTTAGGAAACAACTATTGGTGGAGTTGTTCTCACTCCAGAAGAGAATAAAGAATGCCTTTTATTTATTTATTAATTTTTTGATTTAATCTTTATTGTATTTTTGCTATTACCATTTAGTCCCCTTTTGTTCCCATCCCCTCAGCAATCACCACACCGTTGCCCATGTCCATGAGTCCTTTTTCCTTTTTGCCTGATCTCTCCACCTGCTTACCTCCCCACTACTAGCTGTCATCCTGCTCTCCATCTATGAGTCTGTCCCCATTTTCCTTCTTAGTTGAATTTGTTCATTAGATTCCACATATGAGTGAAATCATATGGTATTTGTTTCTGACTGGTTTATTTCACTTAGTATAATGTTCTCCAGATCCATCAACATTGTTGCAAGGGTAAAGTTTTCTTCTTTTATATGACTGAGTAGTATTCCATTGTATAAATGTCTCCTAGTTGTTTTTTCCATTCATCTACTGACAGATACTTGGGCTGCTTCCATATCTTGATAATTGTAAATAACACTGCAATGAACATAGGGGTGCTTATGTTCTTTCAAATTAGTGTTTTGGGTTCCTTTGGATATATTCCTAGAAGTGGGATCACTGGGTCAAAAGGCAGATCCATTTTAAATTTTTTGAGGTATTTCCATATCGCTTTCCACAGTGGCTGTACCAATTTGCATTCCCATCAACAGTGCAGAAGGGCTTCCCTTTCTCCATATCCTTACCAGTAATTATTGTTCGTTGATTTATTGATGATAGCCATTCTGACAGGTGTGAGATGGTATACTCATTGTGGTTTTAATTTGCATTTTTCTGATGATTAATGGTGTCAAACATCTTTTCACATGTCTATTGGTCATCTGTGTGTCTTCTTTGGAGAAGTGTTTATTCAGATCCTTTGCCCATTTTTTAATTGAGTTGTTTGCTTTTTTGGTGTTGAGTTTTGTAAGTTCTTTATAAATTTTGGATAGTCACCCTTTTATCAGATGTATTGGCAAATATTTGCTCCCATTATGTGGGTTGTCTTTCTATTTTGTTGATGATTTCCTTTGCTGTGCAAAACCTTTTTAGTTTGATGTAGTCCCATTTGCTTATTTTTTCTTTTGTTTCTCTTACCTGGGGAGATATATCCGATAAAATATTGCTATGAGCAAAGCCTGAGATTTCACTGCCCATGTTTTCTTCTAGGATTTTTATGGTTTTAGGTCTAACATTTAAGTCTTTGATCCATTTTGAATTTATTTATTTATTTTTTGTGTGGTGTAAGAAGGTGGCCTAGTTTCATTTTTTTCTGCATGTATCCATCCAATTCTCCAAACACCTTTTATTGAATAAATTATCTTTAGTCCATTGTATGTGTTTGCTTCCTCTGTCAAATATTAATTGACTATAAAAGTGAGGGTTTATTTCTGGACTCTGTATTCTGTTCCATTCATCTATGTGTCTCTTTTTATGCAAGTACCATGCTGTTTTGGTTACTATGGCCCTGTAGTATAGTTTGATATTAGGTAATATAAATCCCCCAACTTTGTTCTTCTTCCTCAGGATTGCTGTTGCTATATGGGGCCTTTTGTGGTTCCATATAAATTTTTGAAATATTTGTTTTAGTTCTTTGAAATATGTCATTAGAATCTTGGTAGGAATTGCATTGAATCTATAGATTGCTTTGGGTAGTATGGACACTTCAATGACATTAATTCTTCCTATTTATGAACACAATATGTGTTTCCACTTATTTATATCTTCTTCAATTTCTTTCTTAAGTGTCTTATAATTCTCTGAGTACAAGTCTTTTACATCCTTGGTTAGGTTTTTTCTTAACTATTTTATGTTTTTTGTAGCAATTGTGAATAGGATTGTTTTCTTAATTTCCCTTTCTGTTAGTTCATTATTTGCATATAAAATGCAATTGGTTTTTGGATATTAATTTTGTATCCTGCTACTTTGCTGAATTTACCTATCAGTTCTAGTAGCTTCTTGGTGGAACCTTTGGGCTTCTCTATGAACAGTATCATGTCATCTGCAAATAATGATAATTTAATTTCTTCCTTTCCAATTTGGATACCTTTTATTTCTTCTTGTCTGATTACTGTGGCTAGGACTTCCAGTGCTATGTTGAATAAGAGAGATGAAAGTGGACATCCCTGTTCGTTTCCAATCTTAAGGGAAAAACTTGTAGTTTTTGCCCATTGAGTATGATGCTGGCAGTGAGTTTGTCATAAGTGGCCCATATTGTGTTCAGGTATATTCCTTCTATTCCCACTTGGCTGAGAACTTTTATCATAAATGGGTGCTGGATTTTATTAATTGCTTTTTCTGCATCTATTGGTATGATCAAGTAGACAGATTATACCTAGTGTAATTGAAGCAGTAATCAAAGAACTCCCAACAAACAAAAGTCCTGGATCAGATGGCTTCACAGGTGAATTGTACCAAACTTTCTGAGAAGAACTAACACCTCTCCTTCTCAAGCTGTTTCATAAAATTCAAGAGGAGGAAAGAATCCCTAACTTATTTTATAAGGCCAGCATCATTCTAATTCAAAAACCAGATAAAAACACTACAAAGAAAGAAAATTATAGGCCAATATTCCTAATGAACATAGATGTTAAAATCCTCAACAAAATATTAGGCAACTAAATACAGCAATGCATCAAACATATCATACACCATGATCAAGTGGGACTTATTCCGGGAATGCAAGGCTAGTACAACATTTGCAAATCAATAAATGTGATTCATCACATAAACAAAAAGAATGACTTTTAAATACAAGAAGAAGAAAAAAGGGGAGGAGGATGGAAAGGGAAGAGGGAGGGGGAGGAGAAGAAGAGGGTGAGGGAAGGGGAGGGGCTGTAGGATGGGGAGAAGAACTGCAATTGGAAAAGAACAAACAGAACAATCTTAAGAGTTCACAAAGGGCTGAAAATCATTTATGTTCCCACCAGTTAGAGTGTAAAGATCAACTGATACATGTGGGCATCAAATGGAGTCCTCAGAAAGGCATTAGGCTTAAATTAGTATTCAAAATAATTACATTGAGTTTAAACATCTAAAAAAAGTTGACAGCTAATGGAATGCTTGCAGAATGGAATGGAGTGGTTGGAGAAGGTAAACTAAATTGGATTTTAAAGGGTAGGTAAGTAGATTTTGAATAGGGGAAGACTTTTTATCAAAAGGTCATAGTATGAGTAAAGAGTGCCCAGAAAGTTAATGGAGAGTAGATAAATCAATACAGAAGATTTCTGTATGGTAGCCATGAAAAATAAACTTATAAGTATAAATTTGGACTTGATTACAAAAGGCCTTGAGTGCACTTTAGCAATTTCCATATTTAGGCTATGTGCAGTTACCCTAGACAGAACTATGTAATGGAAATTTCCCTGGGATTGGAGTCCAAGCCTTCAGCTGGACTCCTGCTTCTGTTGGTAGCTGTGTATGGCCTCAGACAAGTCCCTCTCTCCCAAGTTTTAGCTTCCTCATCTACAAGACAGAAATGTCAACACCTGTTCTGCCCATCTCACAAGCTTGGTGTGAAGGTCAAACAAGTGTGTTAATATGGCTTTTGAAATATTCCACAATTCCAAAATATTATTTTTATTGGAGAGAAGAATAAGATATAATTAAATTGGCCACTGAGCACAATTTCCTCCTGTAACTAGGAAACAAAAATGAAAGGCCATTTCATTAATTTAAGTTGAGGTAATGAGGACTTAGATTAGGAAGCTGCCAAGAAAAAGGAAATAGAAGGGCAGACCTGATTTATTTAAAAAAAAAAATCCACAAAAACTTGAAGGTAAAGCTTACAGGGCTGATAGCTAATCAGATGTGGTAAAAAAAGGTAGCATCAAGTAGTTTGAGTCTCATTGACAGAAAAGGAACAGTTGATAGAAAAGCAAATTCATGAGACATTGAAAAGTTGAAGGCCAGTATGAACATGCTGACTTGGACATCCAAATGGAAATATCCAGTAGGAAGTTTAAAAAGTCATTAAATTTTCACAATTCTAATTTAATTAATTTCTCCAAACATCTTCTGTACATAAGAGAAAGGTTTAATAACTACATCCTTTGTATATTTAAGGTGTAGGAGAACAAAAAGCCTGGAGGAGAGGGTAAACTGGGTGCAATTTAGCTCTGTCAACCTTGACAATGCTCACTTAAATACCTGTACATTAACCTCATCAGGATAAACTCCTGAGGGGCTGTTGGCCACATCTTACAATGCCCCCAGATGTAAATTTACAAAATCCATCATGCTTATTTTTCTATAATTTTATTATTAATATATGTATGTTTCCATTTTCTTCTCTCTTGTCATTAATCAAAAGAATTCCAGGTATCAGAAATGGCAAATATTGATGGAAACACTGTTAACTCCTGTTATTTTCAGTTGAGAGAATTCAATTTCTGGAAATCATATCATATTGAGTCACTAAGAAGATGGTCTTGATGACTTCTATTTGACTTATTCCCATAAGCATAACCGGTCCTAGGTGGGATATGTTTTCATTTGGTAAGTACATAGACTTTTTTTTTTAATAACTTGATTTTGAGCAATGATTTCTTTTAATTGAAATCAGGTATTTTTGGATGAAGTAAGGTTGAATTTCAAAGTCCATGTTTGAAAACTTCTGATTATGTCCAAATATGGTAATGATAGAGCACAGGAACTAAATATCATGTCTTCTTTTAGTCTTCTTAACCACCTGTCCATCATTGAAAAAGGGAGGTTGGGGAGATATTTTATGTCCATGTAAATCTTATAGAAAAATAAATCCATATGTTTCTGATGAATTTACATGTAACTCATCAAAATGTGTGGTTTTGTAAAAGCTATTTGAGGTCTAAACAGATCCCTTTGGGACAATCTTTAAACTTAGTTCTCCTCTATTGCTCCCTCTCCCTTCCTGATAAAAACAGAGAATCACACTAAGACAAAAATACTGTATTCTGTCTTGAATCACATGTCTGAATTCTGGAGAGCTCTTAAAGGAAAAGAAAAACATCTTAATAGTTTAGAAATTATATTTTAAGAACTCCGTCTTATCCTGTATGTGTGTGTCCATACATATACACATAAAAGAAAATCCTATTTAAGGGTTCCTGAAACTTCATATAGGTCTGTAGGAGAGCTGCCTTGTCATGTCATTGTGCAGGGTGACAATTCCCTCTACTCTCGTCTATAGTTAAGGCAAGTCTCTAAAACTAATGACACCTTCTAGTTGCAGGTGTAACCTTTTCTATTTACAACTGATGCTAACAAGCATGCCCTGCTTGGCATGCTTGTCCAAAGGCACAATATGCAGGCTGTTTCTAAGGCATTTGGCACAGCAGTTCAGCTGGGGGTTGGGAATGCCCTTTGCTTTCCCCTTTATCAAAATATATTCATTCCAGTTTTCAAATTGCCGTTTTTTAGTCCTAAATCTCTACCCACACCAATTTCTGCGGGTCAGACTTTGACCCTGATTGGAGCAAAATCTGGAGTCAGATATTCACACCAGGACGCCTCCACCTCCATGCGTGTCAGAAGCCATATTGCTGCAAATGCCTCACACACCTTGGAGCGCAGCTTGTGGAACTGATGAGGTGAGAGCGCGGCACAGCGGCGCGGGCCTGGTAATCACAGGACTGAGGAAACACATACATCATCTGCCACCCAGGTTGGCATTTCAAGTAAAAAACCTTCACACTGTGTAAGATGTTGGACAAATGATGGCCATATGCATGTTTGTCTGGGTGCAGATGGCTCTGCATTCTCAGAGAGGAGAAAGCTGAGCTCGGCTCTTTTTGCAGACAGTTTAATATCAGTGACACAGTTTATGTCCTCTGCAAAAACAATAATGGAGGCGAAGGTGACATAAATTATTTGCAAATCGTTTGACATATGCAGGGCATTGTCCTTGCAATAATCACCATCAGTCTGTCAGTTTAAGATATGAACCGTGCCACTGCCATTTTACATCATTGTGTTAAGCTTTCATATGCTGTCATTTTACAGATTTGTTCTTTGGACAACCACGGCAACACAAATCAAATTAGATTATGTTTAGGCATGTACTGTATCATGCACGTTGCTTAGATAAAAATAAGAACGTGCATTCTAGGGGATGGGGATCTTGAGGCAGTCTTCCATGCCACATCTTTGTGAGGTTAAATAAACCTTTCCATCTATACCATTACTCAACTTTAGTTCATTGTTCAAATTGCTAAGGTTATTTTTGAGAATATAAACTTTCATTTCTCACTATAAGGATCTATAGACAGGTATAAGATGAAAATGGCATGTCCCAAGATTTTTTCTTACGTTTTCTAATAAATTTAAGAAGTTAATATGCAAATATTCAAGATATCACATAGCTACCTTAAATTTTGTATACTGTATGAGTATATTGGTAATATTAGATTTTTTTCTTAACCTAAGAAAATGACCAAAAATGGTGATTAAGTCATTGACAGTGTTTTCCCTGTTCCTACAGTATGAATTTAATGCTATATGGCACTTTTTACTTACTGAGTTCCTGATGTCAACTCATGTTGAAAACTGTGTGTTACAGGTTAACCGTACATAGCAAATGTTGTAGACACTTTGGAGTCATTGCCCCATTGTATACATTTGGACCAATTGATAAAAGAACTTTAGAAACTATTTCTCAATTTTCTAGTTTCCAAGAAAACAATAAATTCTAAAACGGTATTCAGAAATTGAGTATAAACATTCTTAAAGAGAAATATTATTTGTTTTTATTTGGAAAACTTACTTCCACTCAGGTATATCAGTAGAGCTGCACCTGTCTTCTCTCATTATATAGCCCTTAAAACAAAGATTTATTACATTTCCATTTTTGAAGTAACATTTTTTTCTCATTGAAGGTAGCCATTATCACTATGCTCTTTTATATCTACACTGATAAGTGCAGTGAGGCGAGCACTTACAAAGAAATGTTTTAATTTATCTTAAATGATGCACTAAAATGGTGCATGAGGGAATTTGACACTAGGTTCAGATGATTTCAGCAAGCCTTTATAGTAACATTAAATTAGAATTTTCTTTCCTTAGCATTCAGGAAAGATTTAAATAAAAAATAAACTTGATGAAGGTATTGATAAAATCAAATTATATTTATAGGACCAAATTGTAAAGATAGCATTTTAAAAATTGTCTTCCAACAAACTTAACTAACCCATTTATTTTAGAAGTTGTTGCCTGTATGTTGATATATGAACTCTATGTCTAACCTCCTAATGAACCTATTCACTGGATGTCCCATAAGCATCTCAAATTCTACAGTCCTTTCTAAACTGCTGTTCTTCCAGTACTTTCCCCATCTCAGTTAATATCAGCATCTATTGAGTTGCTCCTTCATCTGTGATCTCCTGCAACTTTCATGCTAATGTCTGTTATAAAACATTTGTATATAGTATAATTAATTATTTTAATTAATTATCTCTTCAATTAGACTGCCAGGTCTTTGAGACCAAGTCAGGCTCACACCTACTTGGTAAATATTTGTTGAGTTGAATTAAATCATCTTGGTTCCTCTTTCTTTCTCATCTCAACATCAAGTACTGTCAACTATTCTTATGAATTATCCCTAGAATTTATTCCATCATCTCATCCCACTGTCTGTTTTCTGGTTTCAGATTCTTGTTGTTCTTCTATTATTTTTTGCTACCTATTCCCTCAAGACTGAGGTCTCCAGTTTCTGCCTCTTCTCTAGTTTTCCTTCCATGTACTGCTTTCTTCTTCTTTCAGGGAGTTCATGGCATTATTATATGATTGATTGCTTGATGTTTATGTTATTTATGTTTGATCAAACATGACTTATCAAATATTGTTTTATTACTAACTTTGTCCTTTATGCTGAGTTTAGCTTTTACCAAGTCTGCTCACTCTTGAACGTGACATCTATTTTTAGCTCACACAGACAGATCTTGATTTCTCTTTTACTTTCAATTATTTACATATGGTACTTAAAACTTATTATGCCAAATTTTAAACATACAAAAATCTAGAAAGAATAATATAATGAACTCCCTGTATCCATTGCCCAGCTTAAACAGTAATGAACTTATGAACAATCTTACCTATGACATTTGTCCAGAAAGTATACAGCCACACTATATGAAAGCTAGAGACATTTATTGAAGAAGATACAAGAAACATTGTATATAGGACAGTGACCCCCCCCCCCCCCAGTCCCCTTCAAAGTAGGCACCTTGGGACCTCACACAGTTCTCCCAATCACCATCAGCTGCCCTGTTGTATTTTCCTGAATCTCATTGGCGGTCTGAAATCACTTCCCTTTCAAAGGTGATTTTAATTTTGGGAAAAGCCAAAGTCACAGAGCACCAAATCTGGGCTATAGGGAGTGTGAGTCACTTGGGTGATTTGATGTTTTGCCAAAATCTCTGCACGAGACGTGATGGATGAATGGACACATTGTCATAATGAAGATGCCAATCACCAGTTGCCCATAACTGTGGCCTTCTGAACCATTCGAACAGTTTCCATGGAGGAATGTGCAAGCAAAATGCAAAATTGGCTGCAGATTCATTATTCTACTTGCTTAGTCATTTTGAGTGTGATGGCCACACAGTATACATGCTCGCTCAGCAGTGTCTACTGCCCCCACTGACTAGTACAATGAAGTTGTCATTGTTCACACATGCTCATTCCACTCCACTCTCTTTGGCTGCCAGGTTACACTGATGTCGTGCAAACGGTTCTCCTTATATTAACAATGGTTGGATCTTTTTTCAGTCAGGCCTTGTATACATATATTCTCATTGTTTCTGTGTGCCATTGAGTTGAATCAGATTCTAGATGACTTGTATCAGCTTTAAATATATGCAGTGCTATGTTTATTGCACCATTATTTACAATAGCCAAGATTTGAAAGTAGCCCAAATACCCATCAGTAGATGAGTGGATATAAAAGATGTGATGCATTTACACAATGGAATAGTACTTGGCCATAAAAAGAAGGATAGCTTACTTTTGCAGATAACATGGATGGACCTGGAGAGGATTATGCTAAGTGAAATAAACCAGTCAGAGGAAAAGACAAATACCATATGACTTCAGTTATATGTGGAATCTAATGAACAAAATAAACTAATGAACAAACTAGAAACAGACTCATAGATACAGAGAACACACTGATAGCTGTCAGAGGGGAGCGAGTTTAGGGGTCTGGGTGAAAAGGTGAAGGAATTAAACAACACCAAGACCAACACCGACACCAACAAAAAACTCATAGACACAGACAACAGTATGGTGATTACCAGAGGGAAGGGAGAGTCATGAGGAAGAAGATTGTAAAGGGAAGAGGAAGTAAATGGTGATGGTAGGAGACTTGACTTTAGGTGGTAAATACAATATAATATACAGATGATGTATTATAGAATTGTACACCTGAAACCTACATAATTTTATTAACAACGTCACCCCAACAAACTCAACAAAATATAAAAAAGAAAAATGTTATGTATTTTTTAATGATAAGCGCTCTCTTGAACCCTTTTTAAATATCATTATAACACTCAGCAAAATCAACGATAACACCATACTATTGTCTAATATACAGTCAATGTTTTTACCCCTTGGTTGTCTCATAAATGTATTTTTAAAATTATGTTTGTTCAAATAAAGATCTAAATAAGGTCTACATATTGCTATCAGGTTAATGAGTCACTTAATCTTGTATTATCTTTAGGGAACTCCTCCATGTCTTTATCTTTTCTTGGCATTTGTTGTTGAAGAAACTAGATACTTGTCCTATAGTCTTTTCTGCAGTCTGGATTTGCTGATGGTATTTTCTTTCTTTTTATTTACCAGTTTGAAAATTAATGAATTGGTACAATGAGTGTATTTGGTTTTTTAGTATCATTATGAACAAATGTATTTTTAAAAATCGGCTTTTTCAATTCATGCATTTACCACCTTTAGTGATGATCAAATTGTGCCATCTTTGGCCAGTGGGAGGTTTTCCCTTTTGGTTTCTGAGACCTTTTAACTGGGGTAGTATTTGGTAGCTTCCTTAGCTTTTATTGTGACCCATTTATACATTTCCTTTCCCAGGCCTGGGATCAGCTATCTTGCTTAAAAACTCTGGCTTTTTTGGGGGGTGGGTGGGGGTAGGCTGTATGGAAAATGGTATTTAGAGAATACAATCAAGATGCTCATTGTTACTGTGGTTGATCTTTGTTTTAGGCATTTTCAGTGAGAAGAACTAGTAAATATAAGAATATTCATATACATAGAAATGAAACACAGGCATATTCAAAGAAGTCTGGCTTGTATATCTGTCCTGAAATTACCATATTCCCTAGGTACTTAGGTGTTTTTCCATTGTTCTGCATCTTATTGAAGAATAAACAAAGTTTTAATGAAAAGCTGTGTATATTTTTTCATATTTTTGCTCATATATCTTTGGAATAGATTGCTAGAAGTGACATATATGGGTCGAAAGTAACTGCATAGGTCTTTTGGTAGCTATAGGGAAATTTCCTATGGATGATCCAGTTTTGCGTTGTTTCTAGGAATGTATGAGAGTCCCTGTTCTCTTCACAGCCTCATGAACAAAGTCTGTTTTCTAACTCTGATTTTACTAATCTGATAAGAAACGTATTTCAGTCTCATTTTAAAAATCAACTTTATTGAGATATAATTTACATACAGCAGCCCCTTCTTATCCATGGGGTATATATTCCAAGACCCCCCAGTGGACGCCTGAAACAACCAAACCCATGTTTTTTCCCAAACATGTATACCCATGACAAAGTTTAATTTATAAATTAGACACAGAAAAAATTAACAATAAACAGTAATAAAATGGAAAATTGTAACAATATACTGTTATAAAAGTTATATGATTGTGGTCTCTCTCTCTTCCTAAAAATATCTCACTATATTGTACTTACCTTTTCCCTTACAGGAAGCAATTTACAGCTTCTCTTTGGCATATTGGAATTGCCAGAATCACTTCTTCACACTTTAGGACCATTATTAAGTAAATAAGAGTTACTTGAACTCAAGCGCTCTGATACTGTAACAGTAAATCAGATAACCAAGACAGCTGCTAAATGACTTAATAGGCAGGCAGCATATACAGTGAGGATACGCTGGACGAAAGGATGATTCATGTCCCAGGCAGGATGGAGCGGTATGGTGAGTGATCGTATCACACTACTCAGACCGGTGTCCAATTGAAAACATATGAATTGTTTATTTATGGAATTCTCCATTTAATATATTCAGACCTCACTGGAACTGCAGAAAGGAGAATCATGAATAAGGGAAGACTACTGTATAGTAAATGTGAACTTTAGGTGTACAGTATTCAAATTTAGAAAAATGTGTACATCTGTGTGACTACCACCAAAAGCAATATATAGAACAGTTCCATCGTCCCCCCAAAGGTTTTTTTGTGACCCTTGTAGTCAATTCTCACTCCCTACACAATGCCTGGTCCCAGGTAATAATTAATTTGCTTTCTATCACTATAGATTAATCTTTCCTATTCTAGAATTGCATATAAATGGAACCATGTATGTTCCCTTCTGTGTCTGATTTCTTTCAATTAACACTATATGAATTTCATCTATGTGAAGTCACATATATCACTTGTTCATGTTTTGAAATCCATTTTATAAATTGTATGTACGTACTACAGTTTATCCATTCACCTGTGATGGACTTGAGCTGTTTTATGTTTTTAACTCTAGAAGTGTGTGGAAGATGAGTGGGAGGTACTTATTTTTCAGGAAGTACAGATCTTCGGGATTTTCATTTCAGGAGCATTTCAAAGGTTAATTTTCTGAAGCAGGCATTGCATGAAAGGATAATTAGGATAAAGGTCAACTGGGAAGTTGGAACCTAACTGAGGCATTAACCTTGATGTTTTAACAAGTTAGTATGAAAAATGTAGAGAACAAAAAACTAAAAATAACAATGAAAGAAATTATGTATTTTATTCTTTTTGTACTAATCTGATCTTGTGTGACCCATTGCAGTGTTTTGTGAGAACTGATTCGTCTGAACTTTGGCACTTCTCATCCCAGAAAAGAACAGAATTTGTCTGCTGCCCTTTCTAATAGAAAAAGACACCCCTTATCCATTCATAGTCAGATATGTGTACTGAATTGACCAGCCACTAGTAGTGATGGCCTGTTGCAAGCCATCTGCCCTTGGTGTAGGGAGGACATCATGATGCCTTAGCAAAAGCACGGCCTTTAGAATCAATCAGACCTGGGTTCAAATTTTAGCACTGCTGCTTCCTAGTTTTGTGAACTTGGGAAGTCCATTTCTTCATTTGTAAAATGAGCATATAATGTTTTCCAATATGGGGCTGAGCTGATTAAATGTAAAGTGCCTAATACTCTCTTCTTCTCCCTTGTCTTTTATTTACTATGGCATCATTAATGCAGGTGTGAGTAGAGAGCTCCCCCTCCGTAGTGTGCCATCGTCACATCCAGGAGTTAAAGTTGTGATCTTGGCTATATTACTACTGTGTTGTTGAAGAAATTCACATTTAACTTATATTTCATTTTATTTGGAGTTAAACTATTATAGAATGAAAATAATGTATTTGTTTTTTTGATAGAACGGTATTTGTAACACAAACTGGCAAAGTACTGGCTCCTATGTTCACAGGCAGTTTCCTTGGAGACACGAATAAATCCAGAGATCTCTGTTGCTTTTCTCTGACAGAAGCAAATGAAATCCTCCCTGGATGCAGAGAAATCCAGTGAGCCATTTTGGAGATATTAGAGCTAAAATGTAAAGCCAAGTTAGGGCTTGCCACCACTGTTCTTAGATTCCAACTATATATAGAGATTAAAAAAAAAAAAGTATCTCATTTCAAATCTTACCCAATAAAACCTACACTAAAAAGCAGTCAACACTTTTTAGTACTGCATGTTGTATCTGAATTATTTTCCAAACAAATTTTGTTTGAATCATTGACTCATCCATTTAATACTACTTCTTGAGCATCTATGGTGAGTCAGGCATGGCCAGGTTGTAGGGACATAAAAAACAGTGACGTTCTTGTGCTTAAGAGGTTTCTAGCTAAATAGAGGGTGACTCATGTGTGTAATAAAGAAGTTCAATCTCACTTTTATTTTGGAATCAGTTTCTAATTTCCTGATACCTAATTAGAAATAATTGAATTTTATGTGTACTAAGAAACATCAGACTACCCAAGAAGTATAGCAGATGGCTAAATAATTCCCTTCATCTCAGAGATAGTCAATGTATTTGGGAATGAATTATATATGATAATCTTTGATCTTGAGTCACCTTGGTATTTTTAGTACAAGTTAATTTTTTAATTTAAATTAATGCTTAATCAGAGATGTTCTGTGCCCTTTTCAGGTAGCTATTTATAAAAAAAGAGATACTTTTTTGATTGCCCAAAATATATATTATTTTTTATTATGGACTTTAAAAATAGTTTGTTTTTATCAGTGCAATATTCAATGCCTTTCTGAGATTTGTCCTAATATAAGAGGGAGACCCTCAAACACCCATATTTACACAGGCACACCATTCCTTAAACCCCAGACAACAAATAAACCCACCTCAAGTTTGCCCATCACTAATCATAAGGGCCACATCGACAATCCTTTCTTTCCCTATGTTAAATACAACTGTGGTGTATACTTAGTCCCTTGTCTCATAAACTCCTGTAGAGATGATATTATTCCTGTTTTCACAGGCAGCTACAAAATGCAAAGTATCATGATTTTGTATTATATTAACTCAAGGGAATTTAACAAAAATAAGAGCATCATCACAACATGCAATGTCCTTCTTAGGCAAGAAGAAGAGGTTTTTCTTTGTACCAAATTTCTGCTTTCTGCCTTAGGACTCCTGGTCTTCAGGTAATATTGAACCAGGTGAATTAATTCAAATTCCTTTTCTATTTGTAGACACAAGTGTGGTCTCCTTTTGCAGCAGTGAGCTGGTGGAGTTAACAGATAATATGTAGGATGCCCAGGAAAATTTGAATTTCAGATAAAGAAGGAATATATTTTTAGTATATCTCAAGTATTGTATGGGCCACACTTACACTTAAAATAAGGTTTTATCTGAAATTTAAATGTAACTTGTATTCAGTATTTTTATTTACTAAATAGGGCAACCATAGTTGAAAAAAACATTCTTATACTATTCATATTTATGGGTCTATGTTTAGCACAGAAGCACATCTAAAATAAGCCCAAACTTGTGTGTTCATTCTCACAGACATCTGTATGTAAATGCTGCCAGGAGCTCTGGTAAAACTTACCTCTTGAGCATTTAGAATCTTTAGAGTGTTTAAATAATCAGGTAGCATATTCTAGAAATGACCATCCCCTGTCCCTCCACCTCCACCCCTGCTGCCATGCTTGCCTTTCTCTCACCCTGATCCACAGGGAGTTAAAAGTCTCTCTGAGCTGGATTATGTGGCCACTTTCTGTAGTCTGGATCCTGCGAGACTGGGGTTTCCATTTCACCTCCAACAGGTCACAGTAGGAACAAAATTTTCTCTCCCAAGTCTAAGTTCACTATTTGGCTTTTGTTAAATACTTCACAACTACTGATTTTACATACCCAGAGTGACTTTTATTGGATTTTGATGTCTGACTCTGTATTCTTCATTGGAATTGTATCCTCTCACACAAAGATTAAATTTGAAACTTGTTATAAGGAATTCCCCTCTTACATCTGGGTATCCAGGGCCACCAGCAATGGTATTGTTTTCCCATTGTAATGAGTTTACAATCCTAAATCTTTAGATCTACTGCAAGTTTAATTGAAAGAAACATTTCAGCACTAAGATCTATTATCCAGTGAATTGAAGGGGAAATAAGAGAATAACATCGATGTGTCTAGGGCCCAAAACACACCAGATGAACAAATATATTGTCTCATAGTTTATTTTGAAAAGGGTCTTATAGTACAAAATATTAAATAATGAAAAGGGGTTGATATTGATAGGTACCTATTGACCAGGGCTGAAATCTTTAGAGAACTATTGCCTTTTCTAAATAAGGATCCACATCACAAGTGGCCAGGCTCTAATTATATGGAGAAACAGAAGTGATAGAGTGAGCGCATTACATTCCTGGCAAGCATCTGAGAAGGAGAATTATCATTATCAAAGACGTACACACTCGTCAAGTGAGGGCAATATGTGTTTTAAGATAATGGGTTGAGTATGGGAGTGCCTCTGTTTGGTGAGGGTTTCTCTTCCCTTCATGAAATTCACATAATTCTCTTGAGAAGTCAGTTGGCTGTAGTAGGCTGATCCTGATCTTGACTGGTAAACTTTATACAGTTGAAAAATTTTGCCCAGCAAAAACTTCTTTTAGTCTTTTACATTATCCAGGAAGGGGCCCTTTCAGACTTTTCAGACTGGAGGCGTCTCTATACAGTATATTATCATCTGTCATTGATGGATTTGAGATCATTCCTCTGCCATTTGTTGAAGGAGTTAGCAAGCAGTGAAATGACCAAAAAACAAGGTGTCAAATTTGACTCAGCTAATGAAGATCTTACGCTTATCCTAAACCTTTCAAGTTTTGGATTTGGTTTGTGAAGCAGTTGTGTTTATGATTCTAGTTAATTGAGCTTTTAGAACATATTCACTTATTACAAACTATTGAAATGCCAGTAGGTTTTAGAGGCCTCTCCTTACTGTATTCATTAAGCTGTGCGTGTCTTCCACTTGCTGTCTGTTTATGCAAAAACCAGGAAAGGCGTGCTCTTTTCCCAGTGGTTCAGAGGATGCAGAAGTGCCACCATTTTATGGAGTCCATATTTCAAATGCCATCAAGTTGAAATTTGACAAAACAATTTCTACTCTAGATACGTTTTTTTTAAATTCTCTCTTATAACAAAATAAATGAACAAACAAAACTGACTCATAGATACAGAGAACAAACTGAGGGTTGCCAGATGGCAGGAGGTTAGGAGGCTGGGTGAAAAGGTGAAAGGATTAAGAAGTACAAATTGGCTGTTACAAAATAGTCATGGGGGTATAGAATGCAGCATAGGGGATATCGTCAGTAATATTGTAATAACTATTTATAGTGCCAGATGGGTACCAAAATTATCAGGGGGAACACTTTGTAAATGATATAATTGTCTAACCACTATGTTGTACACCTAAAACTAACATAAAATAATATTGAATGTTAACTATAATTGAAAAATAAAAATAATTAAAAATCTCTCTTTTATGTGGTTGGGAATACTACCTAAAGTGAGAGTCATGGATATGAAAATCCATATTTGACAAGCTGGTAAAAATCAAGCCTTTGTAGGTGATTGCCTTGAGCAGCACAGTCCTGGAAAAGTTAAGCCAGGGGTGGGAATGTAGCACAAGCCCCAGTCTCTCCCTGCAGCCATTATGGTCCTGAAAATCTGACGGAGGGAATAGTGCTTTAGAGAAGAGTATTTGGAGGAGGCCACAGGAGGCCTCCAGGAGCTGCAGCTGCCATGTGGTGAGGGTGACTCCCTTGAGTAGCCTCTGGATTGAAAGCTTCCATGATGATTCCTGAGAGGAAGTCTTTGAATGAACATGTTTCCCTGAGACTCCTTGGGGAAACCACAGGTAACATTTTGAAGAAGGCTAACATTTTGCATAAGTGCTTGGAATATTGAGCTAGTCACAGTCAAATATTGTTGCTTGGACCTGTATGGTCTCCATAAACTGATGAAGCTGGTGACTTGTGGGGTCAGTTGTGTTACCCACGAATAACTCCAGCCCGTTTCCATCCAGCTACCTCCTACTTCTTTTACCTTACTTGACCCTGGCCAACTAGGCTATGTGTTCTCTTTTTAGATAGCACCATGCTGTGTTGTCTAAAAAAGAACTCACCATATTCCATCAATTTGTGACCCTGTAAGACCACAGCTTTGTGTTTCCAACAAAAAGCATAGCACTTGGCACATAATCTGTGTTCAGTATATAGTTATTGAAAGAAAGAATATTTATTTGTTAGATTTTGTGATGCCATCCTATATTTATTCACTTTTTAAAACTTCTCACTTCAATGACAGAGGAGTAGTGTCTGTAGAGAAAGCCGTTGAACTCTGTACAGAACTGAAAGCCCAGATTCTGGAGTTTCATAGGTACATTTGCGTGACTTCTCCTAAAGGGTAAACACTCATCTCTCAATTTTATATGAAATCACAGAGTTTTGAGAGATTCTTCTAGTATTTTGTTTCTAATGGCATTTCATATTTTAGCTCTCTTAATATCATCTATAATCTGGGAACTTTCTCTTATGTTCTCTTAGAAGACATTTATAATACATCAGGTGGTCCCAATTCTAATCTCTATGGAAGCTCATTTTTTTTAACCTGGAAAAATGTTTACTTCTACTAGCCTTTTGTTTTTAGCCTTTATACTCCTTTCTCCTTGACAAAACAGTGAGGCTTCTAAGAACAGAGCTCTGAAATTTATGAATAGCCATTTGGATAAGAATAATTCCAATAGGACATGTACTGGGGGCTTAGAATAGTAAGAGGGTCTATAAAAATACATTTGGTATGAATAGAACTCATACCAAATGTTATTTTGGGAACCATACTTTAGAAAGAAGTGGATACTTTCAGAATGTGTATACAAGCATCCATTTTTAACTCACATATACCAACTCAATTCAAAGTCCTTACAAATGCCTATTAGGCCTGGCATGATCTGGCGCTTGCTTCTTCTCTGAAGGCATCTCTTACCACATTCTCTTCACCCACTTGGCTCTAGCCAAATGGGCCTCTGTGCTCTTTTGTGTTCACTCAGCCTGGGCCACTTTCCCACCTCTTTTCCTTCAATCTCTGCTCAAATGTCACCTTCTTAGTGAGTTCTTCCATGGTTACACTGTGAAAAATGGCATCTCCCCCACCCTCTCAGGCATTACCTGTCTCCCTCTCAACCTTTGCTTCTAGAGATTTCATCACTTTCTGATGTGTTACACATGGATTTGTGCATTTGTTTTTCTGTCTCCCTCTCTAGATGGTAAACTCCATGAAAGCTGAGGTTGGTCTGTCTTGTTCAGCTCGTCCTTGGTACCTAGATCAGTTCCTGGCAATAGACTAGGAAGTCAGTTGATATTCATTGTTCAATATTGAATTTAGTTTCTATTGTAGACTATTTGTAAAGTCTGCATTATTAAAAAAAAAAAAAAAAAAAAAACACAACAAAACCAGAAACAGAATAGGACATATCCAAACAAGAATAAGAGTTATGAGCCCTGGCTGCTGTGGCTCAGTGGATTGAGCGTTAGCCTGTGAGCCAAGTGTCGCTGGTTCATATTCCCAGTCAGGGCACTGACTAGGTTGCATGTCATGTCCCCTGTTGGGGGCGCGAGTGAGAGGCAACCACACAGTGATGTTTCTCTCCTTCTCTTTCTCTTTTCCCCTCTCTCTAAAAATAAATAAATAAAATAAACAAATAAACAAACAAATAAATAAATAAACGACTTAAAAAAGAAGAATAGGAGTTATGGAATAATTACCTCTTAAACCACTGGATTTTAGATAATTTTATTGAGATTTAAAAATCTTTCATGTAATATTTAATGAAAAGTTATTAAGCTCTTTTAGAAGATAGGGATAAATATTCATCACAATATTTTATAGTGAAAATGGAAGCAATGTAAGTATCTGACAATAAGGACTTGCTTAATAAGTTAATGTTTATATGTTGTATTCCTATAAAGTCTTAAGAAATAATATTGACATGGAAAGTGCTTCTGATGTACTCTTAAGTGTATGAAAAACAATATAAATATGCAAAAATATAATTTCAACTTTGTTGTTGTGGTGTGTGTATGCCACAAACAGACACATTCAGAGGAGGAGTAGAAGGAAACATATCAAAATAATAATGAACCTGAGATACAGCCGGTTTAAGCAAACTCCCCAAGATTGCACTCTACACTAAATGATGGAGCTGAGAGTCAAGTCTAGGAAGAGGAGCTCTAGCGCTAGCATCTTCTGTGGCATACACTCTGGTTTTGCATGTGTCACGCTGCCTTCCTCAGCCTGCCCAGCACCATTCCCTCTAATCATGAGCTTCTCCAGTTCAGGGATGAGTGTCTGTAACTCAGCACCTAGCACATGCACCAGCTCACCACATAGTTGGAGAGTTGCCTTCCAGCATAATATGACTTTGGGTCTTATATGTCTTCTCTGTGGAATAATAGGGTTATATTTGGTCAGGCGTAAATAACTTCTTTATTTTTACCTGAAAAGTAGGATTGAATAGTAACATTCTGTAGGCGAATATGTAGTGCTTTCTGTAATGACAATGAAAGAGCCTATCAGTATTGAGTTGATTTTTTTTTTTCTTTTCCAGGACTGGGACTATAGCTGTTGACCCATGTGAAAAGATTTAGCTAAAAAGCAGATCCATTAAAAATAGGCCCAATTGCTCAGTTGTAAGTATATGAATTAACGCCTTGGACAACTGTTAGGTTATGACATCAGTTTGTTTGAGGGCAAGCTCAGGGAGAACATCTTTCACAGAATCATCATTAGTAGAGTTTATTTGGATGTTTAATCAAAATACAGTATCAGTAAATACAGCCCTAGACTAGAATTTCTAATCTCAGGGAAGCAGCTTACAAGGTGGTCACCATTTGTTCTTCTGTTTCCTTAAGCAGCTTTCTTGATACCCAAGATGTCCTGTTTATACACTGTCATCTAGGAGGCCAGGGAGCAGACGGATCCATGTGATGGATCACCCTCAGCAGGCTGACTCTGGCTGTCATTCTCCGTGGCTCTAATTAAAAGACCACTAAGTCAGGGGTCTAAGAGAGGGATGACAATAGGGCAGCAGTCCCCAAAATAGCAGCAGAGGAAAATGGATGCCTTTGAGTGATTGCATGATGTCTGAATTAATGGCCAGGAAATGAGTGATTATTGCACACTTAAAGCTAGGCTGTTTTATAAAGCTTGTGGTGTGCTCAAAGCCATATACTTGAACTTGGGGAAATTTAAGAGAGGAATTTGTTCAGTTATTGCTTGGCTGGATATAATGCATATTCAAGCAGTGCTTAAACTAAGGGGAAAAACACTGTCTGTTACTGCTGTTTTAGTATTGATGTTTCTAAAATAAGCATGATCTTAAGAAACCTTTCTTTGTAGACACATGTAGTCTCTAGCCAGTTGTTGACTTAAAGAAACAACATTTATTACTACTGCCTCAGTTCCTGATTTATAATAATATTAGTATTTAAATAGCTGTTTCATGTGAAAGCAAAACTTCTAGCATCTTCCTTTGTCCTTCTTCATCTTAAAAAAAAAAAAAAATTCTCACAGCACTTCCATTTGGCAAGTCAGTGATAAGCGTCCTTATTTTTCTGTGGCCGATTGGTTCAGTAGGTTAAAACACCACACAAAAGAGGCCAAGGTCCAGCGCTCCTTTCTCCCCGGGGAGGGAGCTCTCCCAGGTCGTGCTGCTAACCCCAGTCGCCATCTTGTAACGGTGCCCATTCATCATGGGTGGAAACGGGAGAAAGGGTGAGGGTGGATCGCAGCAAATCCATCACCACTACCCGAAACCCAGCTGATCATGTTGGCCTCACAGGCTGCGGGCTGGGAGGGTCAAGGGAGTCATTTCTGCTAACACCAGTGCAGTATGCAAATAGGGAAATTGAGGTACACAGGATACATTAGATGGCTGAATTTTAAATATTTGGTCATTTTAATAAACTTCAAATCCACATTATTTCCCCCTACTTTCCAATCAGTTTGAATTTTTTAGACATAATCCTAACAACATTTAAAAACATCCAGTCTGTATCATATATAAGCACCTAATTATTTCTTAAACAATCTTTTGTTCTAAAAATAACCACTGTAAATTTAATAGTTGGAAAACAGTTGTCAAATGAAACCTTGTTCACATACATCTTCTCACAGAGAATGGCCTACCTGAGAAAAACCTATAGGGAATAAATGAGAAAAAAAGACACCCCCCCCCCCAAAAAAAAACAAAAAACCGGAACATAACACTGACTTCAAAAAGCAGATGATTTTGGCTGAGGTAAGAGACGTTATATTTGGCCTGGTTTTGCTTTTGCAGGACAGTTATTCTTAGAGTGGCTGACCTTCCTATTGTGGATTTCTTTTTTTCTTGAATAATGTTGGCTCCTCTGCTCCCCACGCCCCCCACTCCCCGCTCCCATTTATTTTTCCCTCCAACTGGTGGAACTTCGGAGAAGCCCCGCTGCTCTGTTTTGCAGATGGTGCTGTCAGGCGCTCTCAGGCCCTTGGTGGCTGAGGACCCCACCAAACATCTCAGCGTGCTAAGCCCGCAGTCAAGTTCAATGTAAAGACTCCATTGACATGAGAAAAATCTGGGCCATATTCCTCATTTTATTCTGTTGAATGTGATCCTTTCCTCATAGCAGGTCTTTTATGAACATAACTGAGTTGAATGAGAAAGGAGGCCAAGGTCTGTAAATACTATTTATATGCTTCTCTGATGAGAGTGATTTGGTTCATTTTCAATTGTGCTACATCCACAGGTAGCCAGAGAATCCTCTTACCAGTTCAGGCAGACTTTAACCTCTAGTGCTGGCTTATTTCCTTCTTATGCATGGCCTCCAGGCCTGGAGCTATCTCCCCCTACATTGGCTACCAGCACTATCCATCCCAAGCATGTTCTGGCCAAGGAGCACAAATTCTCACTGTCTAAAGATCTAGGCCCCAGACCCTCCTTTCCTGACTTCCTTGTTGTAGCTTCTGACCCTCTGGTTGCCTGGAAAGGGAGCCTCTGGGCTTATTCCAAGCGCTTTCTCCACCTACGCTCCCTCTTCCTTCTGATAATGAAAACAGCTTATTAATTATTCCAGAAATTAGAAAGGTAGAGGGTAGGCTTTGTATTTCTGGCTCAAGGAAGTTGCAGAGAGTCATAATTAAGAGCTCAGACTGGAGTCAGACAGCTTGGATCAAATTCATCATTTTGTAGCTGTGTGATCTAGACAAGTTACTTAACCTCTCTGTTCTCTATCTTTTCATCTTTCAATGTGAATAATAGTAAATAACTCACAGGTTAATATTTGTAAAGAACTTAGAATAGATCTGACAAAGAGTAAGTGCTATCTAAGTGTTTCTCAAATAATAAGAAATGTTTCCTCTTCGACCTTCCCTCTAACTTCTTTGCCTTTTTCTATAACATTGCTATTCTGGGGGATGGGTTTGTGTGTTTGGGGACCAGGAATCAGTTACCTATCACCTGCCTGCAGTCCCAGCCCCTGGCAAAGTTATAACTGTAGGGTTAGTATATTTTTCTCTGAATGAGCCCATATTAAGCCTTGGCTCTAATGTATGACCATGAACTTCAGGTCTCAGGACTACAGAACTGTCAGGTATATGTGGGATGAGTGTGTGTGATATGTGAGGTGTGGAGAGTATGGTTTAGATCAAATCTTTCTGGGCTAAAACCTGTTTTGTATTCGAGGCATCTAGAGACATTTTTAGAATGAAAGTAAGCAACTCA
This sequence comes from Furipterus horrens, assembly GCF_987537825.1. Lineage (NCBI taxonomy): Eukaryota > Metazoa > Chordata > Mammalia > Chiroptera > Furipteridae > Furipterus > Furipterus horrens. The sequence continues at coordinate 170,656,604 of NW_028327171.1, forward strand.
AGAGAATTAGAGAGACACTGTGGAAAAGAATATGCTCAAAAGAGGAACGATCAAGAAACAGTAGGAAAATATTGCTTTTTGGAGCGAATTTTGAGACTTTACTTACTTTCTCAGTATTAACATGTCGTCGTCGGCAGCCGTCTGTCTCGAGAGACGATGGTGTAGCTTCTTAAGAGTCTATCTGCACCGCCGAGAATGGCTGTGCAGTCCGACTCGGGAGTGACACGGTATCTGTCTCCTCCCGTGTTGAATCGACATCTTGCGATGAAGCTACAGAGCCTGGGCAGGGTGATATGGAGGGTCTGCTGTTGCCCATGCAGCAGACCCCCCCTCTCTTCGCAGCTGAAGGATCCAAGGGAAAGACGGAGTCAATACAGCTTGGCTTCAGGTGCGCCGCAGGAGTTGCCGGTGTTGACTACAACGTCAAACCGCCTTAGGGACTCCGGCTCCGGATTTTCTGTCGGGGTTTACTCCCTTAGCCTTCCCCTGAAGGGGTATGCCGCAAGGCAGCGGAGGTTTTTTGGAATCAGAGTTTTCCTTTTCTGATGTGCCCTGACTGGAAGATCGAACCAGCGACACTTAGCTCGTAGGCCGACGCTCAATCCACTGAGCCATATATACTATATATGTAACCCGCCCTTTGGCTGCTTTTAGCTCCTTTAGTGGTTTCTTTTGGTATGACTTCCACAATTTCTAAGTAAGTTTGTGCTGCTCTCTTCTGAGCCATCAGTTTTACTCACCACCTGGCAGAGGGGGCTTAGTTCTCTGACACAACCCTCCACTCTTTCCCCACTGGTTTTGGTTAAATTAGTATTTCAGAGTTTATAAAATTATGACTAGTAATATTGTTGTCTGAGCCAAAGAGTGTACCATGATTACATTTCTTTTTCTCTCAAACAAGTCTTCACTTTCCCTGGAGTTACTTTCTTGATTTTCATTGGATTTATTTTCTTTGTACCCAATAATATGTTTTTCCATACTCTCTTAAGTCTGTCAGTCCAATTTCCCTCAAGTTTAAACTATCTGATACTCTATCAGGTTCCCCCTAAACCTTCCCTCTTGATTTTTTTTTTTCTTCCTGGGAACATCTCCCTTGAATCCTGGGTCTGCTTGCTCTAATCTGAGCCAGTCGCTGTGGAAAGCTGTGGTCTTGGGATTTTCCATGACTTTTTTCTACATTGGATTCCCTATATATATATATTTTAAGTGCTTATTCTTCCTTGTTTTGCTCAAAAAAGAGTAGGAGAGGTAATTATTTTTATATGTTGCATCTCTTCAAATATCTTTATTTTCCTTTCATATTGGAATGATAGTTTGGCTAAGCAGTTCTAATTGAATATGATCTTCATTGTTTCATTGTCCTCTAGGTTCCAATGTAGCTTTTGAGAAGTCTGATGCCATTCTTATTCCTGATCCTTTGTATGTACAGGGGCAACCAGCTTCCCATTTGGAAACTATTAGGATTTTCTCTTTATCCTGAGTGGTCTAAAATTTCCTGATGTGGACATCTTTCATTGATTATACTTGATCCTCAGAGGATCTTTCATTTCTCAGACTTATAAACTTTAGTTCTGGGAATGTTTCTTATATTATTTACTTGAGAATTTTCTCCCAACCATTTTCTTTTTGTCATCTTCATTTATCAGGTGTTCAATATTCTACACTAATGTTTGGATTTTCTTATATTTTTCTTTGTCTATTTCTGTAGGGGATTTTATTAACTTTATCTTCCAGTCCACTTACTGGACTTTTTCTTTAAGCTGTCATATTTTTTTCCCCTAAAAACTCATCCTTATTACTTATTCTGTTTTTGTAGCTTCTTCTTATTTCTTGGAGGCAATATTTTCTCTTTTCCCATGGAGGATTTTAATTGTAGTTTTTTAGAAGTTTTCTTTTCCCTGCATTGTTTCTCTTACCTCTAAATAACCATTCAAGCAACTTATGCTCAAAAAAGGAAATACTGACACTTAATCAACAAAAGAAAGTTGTACTTGATATCCTGTTTATACAGAGACAAAAATAGCTCTTTAAAAATAGCAGATTGAAGTTGATATTGAAAATGTCCACTTTGATAGTGAGCATATCTCCCTCTATTCCTGAGATAATCTCTGCTACTGTAGTAACTAGGATATCCAGTGGAACGCAATTATGTCAGAGTTGCTCTTTTTTGCACTAACACACGTATACATATTTTACAGTGACAGTTGATAATAAAGGTTTGCACAGGACTCAACTATTTGTACTTCTGTTACAGTTCCATTGTTAAACAATGCACAATAGCACCATTTATTTATTTATTTATTTTAAACAAAAGGAAAAAGAGCAGGATGAAATAACAGAAAATCCAATTGGTGGAGCTCTTGTTAATCAGGTCTTTGAACTGTGGGGGCCGCACCTGCATCATTCAAGGGAATTCTTTATGGACTAAGATTTAGAACAACTTCATTGTGCCTCAGGTACAGTGTTTAGAAACATTGTCTCTGGATTTACTTAATTAAGTACCCCAATATAAGTACCTTTATTTATTTAGGAGATGTCACATGTATTTTACATATACCAAATATAAAATTTAAAAAGATGATCAAAGTCGTACACGTAAATTAAAATTTTAAATTTTCTACCTGTACCCAGTCTATCATTCCTATTTTGGAGCCCACTGGTCTGGGAAAAATGCTGCATTTACGTATAAAATGAAAGGGTGTAAAATTTGTCTCTACAATAAGGGAATAACTTGGTGAGAAAAGAATCTGGACACGCTTATTTTTTTCTTCTTGATGTCTGTCTAAACCTTTCTATATTATAGGTTATTTTTCACTACTGGAAAATTCCCTTATCTAGGCATTGGTATAGAAACCCAGCTTTCAGAAATCACATGCACCCCTATGTGATTTGAAAGCACTGTATTCTGCTGGCTATTTGTGTGTCCTCAAAGTCCAGGATCAGATGGAATTTTCAGATTAGTTGCAGATGCCCTCCCCTCCCCCCTTTGTAACTCGGTGTGCTTTAATTCAAAAGGCAACTTTTCAGGCCATTAAGCTTCAATACTGTTTAATGCCTTTGGGCTGTGGGGCTTGAAATCATAGAGAAGCCTGAATAAATGTTTTAAAATAAAATCTGGAAAGCAAAGCACATTTTTTTCTCTTTATAGCAAATTTGTTTTTAGTTTTGTAATTTTCTGTCTTGTTCAAGCCAAGTATCTCGGTCATGTTCAGGCTGCAAAATCCCCAGTGGGTGGCCCCACTTGACTCCGGAGTGGACAGGCCAAGTCTGAGGAGGTTTGGGGAGGCGGGCAATGACCTCTGCCTCCTTCTGCTTGTAGTTTTAAAACAGTCCCAAGTGACTAGTTTGCATCCTAGGCCATAATAACTTCTGCAGAATGAGTAATATTTTCTTAGGCACTTTTAAGTTCTCATTCACAGCCTATTTTAAAAATAATTTAATGAATAAAAATACGCTGTTTATAAGCTTCTCAGTGAATATGTTTTATGACTAGCCTAAAAGAGTAGCTTTTTTACACACATTTAATACAATGGCCAAGTGGATGTTACTATGGTCAGAACTCCCTACAGAGAAAATTACTATCTGCTTGTCATCTTTTTCAGCAAAATTTGATTTGAACTCTTGATTCACTTGAACACGCGCAGACCCTTGTCCCCATTTTTCAAGTGGGGACACTTAAGGCTTGCAGATATACAAATAACTTACTCCAGTTTGAGCCAGACGTGGGGTAATCAGGAGCCAAGTCAGGTTATCTGTAAACCTAGCCAATATGCTGCCTATAAGCTATGAGGAAACCTCTTTAGTCAGAAGAGCTCTGATGATCAAGACAAGAATTGGGCTCTTACTTCTCGAATGAAGAAATGACTTGCTAAACAAATTAATAATCTACAATGCATAGTTTAGTGTACATGTTATTTTAAGTCTGGGGAAACAGCCAGTCATGTGCAATTGGCATGCTAATTATGAATTATATCTTTATTTGTTAATCAGTTCCCTAAATAATCTCTTCTTGGCAGTGTTTTGTGAGCTGTATGAGTTATCATGTGTGATTTAAAGAAATAAAAAGATTGATTTAAAATAGTCTCTAATTCAGATTAGACTGAACTAGGAAGTGTTACGGTATCTTATGGTATCTTTTATATAGCAAAGCACTAGCTTTGTGTCCTATTTTTTTTTCCAGAAATATTGAATTTCTTTTTATTACTTCTGAGGTTAAACAAGAATAAATTTGAATAATGAATACACTGGTCTTTCTTCACTGCCTCCCGTGCCACTTCCTGGCATCTATATCATCATTTTTTTAAATGTATTTTATTGATTATATTGTTACAATATTTGTGTCTTATTTTTAAAATTAAGTTTATTGTTAAATTTGCTGTCATCTATGTGGAATTCTAAATAATGTTATTATTTAAAATTAACAATTACTCTAATTTTAAACGAAAAGTTGCTTTTTATAAAATTACTTTTTCAACAAGAAGAAAATTTAACTTTGTTTTTTTTTAAGCTGTATCTCCACAATCCACTCCATTAGGAACAACACAAGCTGAGAAGGAATTTAACTGAAAAGTAAATGATTTTGTAGGAGTATGTCATATCAAATTTTTAAGTGATAGCCCTGGCTGATGTGGCTCAGTGGATTGAGGGCTGGCCTGCGAACCAAAGTGTCACTGGTTAGATTCCCAGTCAGGGCACATGGCTGGGTTGTGGGCCTGGTCCCCAGCTGGGGGTGTGTGAGAGGAAACCACACATTGATGTTTCTCTCCCTCTCTTTTCTCTCTTCCTTCTCCTCTCTCTAAAAATGAATAAAATCTTAAAAATTTTTTTTAAGTGACAGTGTTAACATTCTCTTTTCTTTTTAGTTGGACTCTCTAGGAATAATTCATAACCTTTGAATAAATTTTAAAGAATGTATTCTCTGTTATCTTTGTCAGTGTGGCTTTTTAGGAATTTCAAGAAGCCTATAATTCTGGTAACATGGAAGAATATTTTAGTATTTCGTAGTAAAAAGGAGGACTTATTATTATAATCCTTCAAATAAAAAAGGAAAAATAACTATGAGTTATTCATTTATACAGCCCTGCAAATACAAAGTCACTATTTGACTTGAGTTGTTCTAACAAGTCGTCTAACCCAAATCAATTTGAGTTAATCAGACACAGGCGACCAAAAACCATCTAGAGTGATTTAGGAGGTGCATTGCAAGGGCAGTTCTGAGAAAATCAGAATTCTTTTGAAGAGCTAAAGCTTTAAATTGTTAAGCGTTTAAAGTGGGAAATTAATCTTTTTTAAAATTGGAAAACTGAGGTCCAGTTAGAATTGATACAGTGTATCGTCTCAACAGAGAATAATGCTGAATTGATTTGAGGGTGGGAGTTCTTAATGATTAGTTTTCAAATAAGGATGCCACTCTCTGGAATTCTGCATTAAACCCAGTTTCATCTTCACCTTGAGAGAAGTTATTTTCATTCAACCAAGAGCATTTCCTGTGTGGTGGTAGTAACACAATGAAATTTTATCAGGTGCCTCAGTAATGTATAGTCATCAATGAATCTAACAAGGATACATTTTTATAAGAAAATCAATAAGAGAACACGATTATATTGTTCACTGCAGCCAGCATCCAGAAATGAAAAATAGAAAGGAAAATATCACTTTGCATTGGAAGGGCTTTCAGTGTATATAACATGCTGGGATCTTCTCTTCGAAGTTATTAGGTATCTGGAGATACAACAGGCAGCAAAGGGATAAAAATACTTCAGCCCTTTTTAAATGTCAGAAGCAACCTCGAAACCACTATTTCATCCTTAATCTATTGTTTGAATAAAGTGTGGTTTTCTGTCCCGCCAAAATGTTTATGTGTGTAAGTTGAAATGTGTTGTGAGCCACTGTTTGGATACTTGTAGTTACAAATGGGACAGCTATTCAAATAGTGAATTGAAAAAAAAAAATCAATGGAGAATTCTACCACATAGACATCTGGAAAACATGGGAAATAAAAATTTTAAACCTCTGAGTACTGGAGAGTTTGTGCTACATTATCTACCCAGAATTGTTTCTCAGTGACTACACACTTGGGAGAGAGTGACTGATATATGTTATTAAAAAACACAAAATAATTAAGATTTTAAAATTGACCTAATGAATGAAAATGTCTTAAGAAGCACTTTTTAATACTGTGGCAATATAATTCACTTATGGTTCTCTCATTTTTCTTCCTTAAAAAGTTTATTAACTTGAAATTGTAAAACTTGATTGTTTAAGAAGTTTTGCCATTAAGGTTGAATGAAATATGCATTCACTATCAAATGCATCTGATTCTAAACTATGGATTTATTTTGATATCTAGATTCTACTTATTTTTGTTCCTTTATTTCTTAAACTTTTATAAAGGTGTACATAGATACAGTTTTAAAAGACAAATTCTTTTCAAGTCTTAAAATTAAAAACAGCAGGCCCTGACTCAAGCTTTCCCTCTTGAGTCCTCTTGAGTGCAACCACTTTTCAGTCTCCTAACTTCTTCTTCTAGTATTTGTGACCGTGTTTCTGAATCACATCCTTATACTGTCATTAATTTTTTTCCCAACTTTATGTATTACCTATTAGTTTCCTAGCTTTAATGACGAGATTTGGCTTTTACACCTTTCCTCTCTCTTGACACCTCCACTCACTTTGGTTAGATCAATATTCAAACTTTATGACTTAGTACATCTCTTTCACAGCTGAGCCATATGATACGATAGCATTTCCTTTATTGTCTTCTTCATTATTTCCCCTGAAATTAATAACCCTTTGTCTTTTTTGTTTGCTTCGTTTTCTATTTCTGTTCTAGTTTAGTCCCAAATCTTGGACAAAGGGGTGGATTTTCTCTGATGACAATCAAACAAATCAGATAGCTTTTTTCTTAGACACATCTCTCCAGAGTCCCCTTTTCCCCTGGCTGCAGTCCAGACTGGCTCATGGCTGCTGCCCTAGGAGCTCCCTTTGTCATCATCTTGTAGAGTCTCTTTGCCTTTCTCTGTGCTGGATTCCTTGTTTCCTGGACCCCAAATCTTGTGCTTTCTTGTTTTATCACCCCTTTGGGAAGTGTCTACTGTATTAGCTCCCTAGTAAAAAAAAATGCAGAGGAGATCATTTTTGTCTTTGCATTTCCAAAAATGTTTTTTGTTCTATACTTACATTTGACCAATAGTTTGGCTGAAGATAGAATTCTAGTATGCAAATAATTTTCCCTCAGTGTTTTGAAAGCAGTGTTCCAACTGTCTTTTAGGTCCAATTTTGCCCTTAAGATTTTCTATGCCATCCTTTGTATGTGGCCTTACATGAAATTTCCAGGATTTCCTCATTGTTTCCAGAGCTCTGAAATTTTATGACTATGAGCTTTGAAATCAGCCCCTCTTCCTGGTGAACACCTCTGATTTCATCAATAATACAAGAGGTTTGAAAGCAAAGAAAGAAAAAGCAACAATCATAGCGACTCTCTGATGAATTTTACCACTTCTCCAGAATACTTCACCTGGCATTTCAATTCAGTTATTCCAAAATTTCCCCAATGATAAACCTCTGCAAACTATCAAGTTCCCAGTTATTTGGGAAATAAGCAGTTCAGTTAGGAAATGCTAAGTGGGATTGAAATAGTGCTTTCCTGGGGATATATGAGGTTTGAATTTAAGCCTGAGCCTCAGAGTTTTCTAGACTTCTTGGGCACTTTAGGAGGGTGGGGTGTCACGGGTTACAGTGATGTTCCCGATTCTTTAGGCTTGGACTCCACGCTGCTTAATTCTCCAGCGCGGTCTTGCAGTGTTTGTGCTGGTGACCCAATCCATCCTGAGATCCCTGCCTCTGTATCCCTGTCCCACTTCCCCAGCAGCTTCCCCACTGTTATTAACAGGAGTGTGCTGGGCCTCAGAGCTGCTCAAACTTCAATGTGCCCACGAATCAGCAGGGATTTTGTTACCATGCAGATTCTGATTGGGTGGGTCAAGGCCCGATAGTCTCCGTTTGCAGAAGCTCCCAGCTGATGCCAATGCTGCTCCTCTGAGGAACACACTTTGAGTTGTAAGAAGGTAGGAATATTCATAAGACTTTGTTCATGCTCCAAGTTGTGTTATTTTTAAGAGTAAGAGTGCCTTCCTTTTCCTCCATGCTGAACTTTCTTATGTTGAATTGTCATGATCTCTTACTGATAATTACAAACCCATGATTTTGTCATTTATTTGCATCTCCTGGTGTCCCAGTGGGTACCTTGTTCTTACGTCTGGGAAGACCAGCATCACAGACAGGTATGTTTTCCTTAAAGTCACGGGGTCAGCGCTGATCAGGGCTCTTGAAAGCCAAAAGAACTATTCACAGCCACTCAGGGTTCCTCTAACTTGGGAATTGGGGGTATTTCTAATGCCATCCAGCTCTGAGTAATTGGATCTTTATTTTCCAGAGTGCTGCTCTGAAGTACTTAGCTTTGAAGAATACTCGAGGGTTTCCTACTGGCTGGGAAGACAGCATGTGGATTGCAGGACTCTGATGAGTGGGGCTTCTCACCTGCCTGGTCAGCAGGGAGTCACTTGCCAGGTACTCAAACAGAAATATGACTCTTGGTAGTGATAAACATTCTGAGAAAAGGGCCTGAAATGTGACTAAGAAAGGAACTGAAGAAGAGAGTAACATTGTACTTATTGAGCCACACTAGGCTTCTCTCTCTGTGAGATGGGGGGGTGTCCTTCCTTTGGGTAGTAGATATAAAAATATCAGGCTCTGGATTACCGAGCTCGAGGCCAGCAGGAGATTTTCACTAAGGCTGCTTTGTCTAGAGTTTCAGAGGATTGATTCATTTTATGATACAGATTTGGTGGGGATATCTTCCTTTACAAACGGTTTATATTTAATTTAAATTTAAATTAATTAATTAATTAATTTTCCAGGACCAGGATGACTAGCCATTTGTTTGAGTGGAAAGACATTTTGTATGAATTGTTTGTCTGTATTTGCATATTTGAGAGAAATGGTCTCTGTGAAATTAGCTCAGGTTAGCTTTTGCAATGATCTAACCATTTGATTGTGGAGCCCTTCTAGATCAGACTAAGCAGGCAAGGACTGAATTGGTTTAGCAGTTCCTTTAATATGTGGTTCTCAAAGGGTCGGCTGCAGACCAGCAGCATCAGTTCACCTTGGAACTGATTAGAAATGCAAATTCTTCAGTTCTCCTCCAGACTTATTCAATCCCAACCCCCACTGAGGTCTGCATCTTTTTTTACATATTCACTACAACCAATTACAAAAGTTTATAAAGTAAGAAGTGAAAGGCCCCACCCCACCTTACCCCGACCCCAGCCTAACTCTCCCGAGTGCCTCACCTTTTATAAAAATAGTTGGGTTTATTTTCTTTAATTTTTTTATTTTGAAATAATCATAGATCCACAGGAAGTTGCATACAGGGAGGTACTAGGTACCCTTCACTCAGTTTCTCCAAATGCTAAACTCTTGTAAAACTAGAATACAATGTCGAACCCAGGGAACGGACATTGGCACAATCCACAAAGCTTATTCAGGTTTCACCAGTTTTACTCACACTCAGTTGTGTGTGTGTGTGTGTGTGTGTATGTGTGTGTGTGAGTAGCTCTGTGTGACGTCATTACATGCATAGATTTGTGTAATCACCATAATAATCAGGACACAGAACTGATTCCATCGCCACACAGCTCCCTTGTGTTATCTCTTTAGCTACATCCGCCCTTCTTCCTCTACTCCCCATTTTTAACCACTAGCAACCACTAATCTGTTTTTCATCCCTATAACTTTATTTTCATTTTATTCTTAGTAATAAGTTCATTTGTTATAAAAATAAAACCATACAGTGTATAACCTTTTGGGATTGCTTTAAAAAAAAAACTTGGTATGGTTCTCTGAGATTCACCCAGGTTATTGCATGAATCAATAGTTTGTTCCTTTTTACGGCTAAGTAGCATTCCATGGGAAGGATGTCCCACAGTTGGTCTAACCATTCACTCATGGAAGGACATTTCATAGCTACCAAGTTCTGACAATTATGAATAATATTGTTATAAACATTCTTGTACAGGTTTCTATGTGAACACAAGTTTTTATTTCTCTGGGATAAGCACCCAAAAATACAATTACTGGGTCATTTGTAGTTGCATATTTAGTTTTTTTTAGACTCCAAACTATTTTCAGAATGTTTGTGTCATTTTATATTCATGCCAGCAATGTCTGAGTAATCCAGTTTTTGGCCCCTGTTTTCATTTAGCCATCTATTCTGATAGGGGTGTAGTGATATCTTACTATAGTTTTATTCTGAATCTTCCTAATAGTAAGTGACTTTGGACATCTTTTTATGTGCCTATATATCATCTGTATATTCTTCCTGGTGAAATGTTAGTTCATATCTTTTGCCTATTTTCTATTGGATTGTTTGATTTTTATGGTTGGGTTTTAAGAGTCCTTCAGATATAGGATTTGTAAATATTTTCACCCAGTCCGTAGCTTATCTTTTTATCCTCTTAACAGGGCCTTTTGCAGCAAAAATGTAAAATTATGGTAAAGTGCAATTTACCATATTCTCTTTTTATGAATTGTGCTTTTGGTACCAAGTTTAGGAACTCTTCTCCTAGCTCTAGTTCCCAAAAACTTCCTCTTCATTTTTTTTCTAAAAGTTTTATGATTTTTCCATCTAAGACTGTGATCTTTTTGTGTTAACTATGTTGAATAAGAGCAGTGACATGAGACATCTTTATCTTGTTCCCAGTCTTGGGGGAAAAGGCATTCAATCTTTCACCATTAAGAATAATGTTAGCTATAGATTTTTTTGTAGTTACTCTTGTCAAGTTGAGAAAGTTCCCCTCTATTTCTAGTTTGCTGTGTTTTTTAAAAAAAATCATGAATGAGTGTTGCATTTTGTCAAGTGTGTTTTCTTCAGCAATTGATATGATCATACAATCTTTCTTCTTTAGCCTGTTGATTTGTTAGATAACATTGTTTGCTTTTTGAATAATGGATCAGCTTTAAATACCTGGGATAAATCTCATGTGGGTGTGGAATATAATTCTTTATATATATATAACTGGATTCACTTTGCTAACAATTTGTTGGGGGATTTTTGTGTGTAAGTTCATGAGAGAGATTTGTTTGTAGGTTCCTTTTTTTGTGCTATTTGTCTGATTTTGTTATTTGGGTAATACTGGCCTCATAAAAAGAATTTTTCCCTCCTGTTCTTTTCTCTGAAAAAGAGTGTGAAAAATTAGTGTTAATTCTTCTTCAACTGTCCGGTTGAATTCTCCAATGAAACTATGTAGATCCAGGAAGTTTTTGGGTGGGGGAGAATTTCTAAATTATGATTTTAATTTCTTAAATGGTTATAGGACTATTCAGATGATCTATCTTACTTAAGATTTGGTAATTTGTGATTTTATAATGTGATTGGTCCATTACTTCCATGTTATCAAATTCATGAGAGTAAAATTATTTGTAGTACCACTTATTGTCATTTTATGACTGTAGCCTCTGCATTGAAATCTATTTCATTCCCAATATTAGTAATTTGTGTCTTCTTTCTTTTTGTCTTCATCAGCCTTACTAGTTTATTAACTTTATTGCTTTGATTTAAAAAAGAACTTGTTCTTTATTGACTTTCTCTATTGTTTTCATTATGTCGATTTCACTGATTTTTTTCCTTTTCTTTATTATTTATTTTCTTCTTCTTGCTTTGGATTTACTTTGATTTTTTTTTTTCTAGTTTCTTGGGGCAATACTGAGAGGTAAACATGTTTAGGTCAGAGAAGTGAAAGGTCTCAAACCAGTAACCCAATTTACCAACCATGTGATTGGAGGGTTGGAAGTTTCAGTTCTATCAGCTTGATCTTCAGGGAGGGAAGAAGGGCTGGAGTTGATTAAATTACTAATGGCCAATGATTTAATCAATCATGCATAAGTATGAAAGCCTGTGTGAAAACCCAAAAAGGAGAGGGTCCAGAGAGCTTCCTGTGGAGATGTGGGGAGAGTGGAGCTCCATACACTTGCTCATACCTTGTTCTATGCGCCTCTTCCCTCTGGCTGTTCCTGCCTTATATTTTATTACAATAAACTGGTGGTCTCATGAGTAACATGTTTCTCTGAGTTCTGTGAACTACTCTAGCAAATTAATGGAACCCAAAGAGGGGATTGTTAGAATCTTCGATCTATAGCTGTTGGGTCAGAAGCCCAGCTGTGGCATCTGAAGTGGGGAGAGTGCAGTCTTGGGGACTGAGCCCTTAACTTGTAGGATCTGGCAATATCCCCAAGTAAATAGTATCAGAAGTGAGTTGAATTGCAGTCACCATGCTGGTGTTCAAGAATTATTTGGTGACATGGGAACCCCTCCGCCAGGCTGGAATTGGGTCATAGAACCCTTTAATATTTTGCCCACACTCTGTCTTTCTTCCTCTGGGTTTTCTTCATGCATTTTGTCTCTACCTAAGATGTCCTCCATCCAGATTTATATCTGTTGAAATTATATTTGTCATTCTGATCATTCCAAGTAACACCATAATGATAGCCTGGATCACTCATTAAAGTACAGAGTCCTTAGCCCCATCCAAGAGCTCCAAAGAAAGACCTGGGAATCTATATTTTTAACAAGCATTCCATATGATTTCAATGGTCAGGTTATTGCCTTCTACTAGTTACAATTTCTTATCTCTGAAACCCATGGTTCACTTTTCATGTTACTTAATTATCAATTAAGTTGCCAACTACATCCATAAAAGATTTGTAACTGAGAGTAAAGTGTTTCTGAATACTTGACTTTCTAGATGAAAGAGACCTTTGTAGTGGTCTGGTATATTTATTAATCATAGAATGCTTTAGTGTCCTCAATATGAGCACCAAAAAAGTGCTATTCCTTTCTCCTACCCAGAATAAAATATTGAATATTATGAGAGCAAAAGAAAGGAAATTACAGTATAAGAGAGAAATACAGCAGAAAGCAATATAATACCACCTTATTTGTGTTTTAGGGCAAATTGTGTTATGCTGAAGAATTTATACAGAATAATTTCAGGAACTTTTGGTAATGTGATGGACAGGGCATTTGATTCTCTAGAGTATATAACTTATTCAAAGAGTACAAAGGAAATTGACTCCTTAGGTGCTACAATGTCTATACATGTTGAAATGCAAGTGCCAAACAGCAATTTTATAATCAAAATGACATTACTACCTTAGCTCTAGAGTCTAAGAGACTTTAGGAAGTATCTCATTTAATCCTTGCATTTTATAGACAATAAAAATGGTAAATACCCAAGCTATTATATCATGACAGACACTGTTACAGTGCTTTGAAGTTACAGCCTCATTTAATCTCACTGCTTTTTAGATAGGTTATTATTATTGTTGCTATTATTGATAAGGAACCAGAATGACAGAGAAGTTGAGATCACACAGCTATTAGGGGATAGATTTGAGCCTAGGTAGTCTGACCTAAGGAGTCTATTCTCAAATCTACCCTTTACTGGGGAAATAAGCCACAAGTGCCCTGAGGCAAGTCACTTCTCTCCAGTAAGGGTAAAAATCAGCTCTCTTGATTTCTATCACAATATTCTTTCTACCTCACCAGGCTACATATAAACATGTCAGATAAATTGCAATTTCTTTTGGACCCCTTACTGTTATCAGTAGGAGTATGTTTCACCTCATAGCTATAGGAAAGTAAGTACTTCTAATAGCCTCAGGAAAATCTTCTGAAGTTTTCCTATATTTTAAGTCTCCATCTTTCAGCACCACATGGGCAGATAAATAATTTAGTGTTGTTATTACATTAATGAAAATGTAAGAACAATATGAATAGCCCAAACAAACATTGCCACTTAAGAGTTACCTTATGCCCTGGTTGGGTAGGTCAGTTGGTTAGAGGGTCGTCTGGATACACCAAGGTTGCAGGTTTGATCTCCAGTCAGGGCACATATGAGAAGCAAAGAACGAATGCATAACTAAGTGGAACAACAAATGTCTTTCTCTCTCTTTCTGTCCCTCCCTCCCTCCCTCTTACTGTCTCACCCTTCTTCTCTCTCTAAATTCAATAAATAAACTTTTTAAAAAAAGAATTACCTTATTTTTTCTCATAAGCGTATGTTATGGAATGAATTGTGTAACTTCCTCAAGTTCATATGCTGAAGTCCTAGCCCCCAGCACATCAGAATGTGACCATATTTGGAGAGAGGGACTTCAGAGGAGTAATTAAGGTAAAACAAGATCATATTGGCAGGCTGTAATTCAATATGACTGTGTCCTTATAAGAAGAAGAGATTAAGACACAAGGAACACAGACAGAGGGACAACTGTGCAAGGCACAGGAGAAGGTAGTCATCAGCAAGTCAAGGAAAGAGGCCTCAGAGGAGATCAAACCTGGGGAGACCTTGATCTTGGACTTACAGTCCCCATAACTGGGCAAATATAAGTATCTGTTATTTTAGGCCCCCAGTCTGTGATATTTTGTTATGGCAGCCCGAGCTGGTTCATACAGCATAAGTGTGAGTTCTGAGAATACTGATACTTGAAAAATCTCTTTGGTCAGTAAAGGATTCTTTACCAAATATTTGTTTAGCATAAAGCCATTAGCAAAAGGGGTTGTCCAGTTCAGGATGTAGTGCGTCCTTTGTATAACATGTTTCCCTTCACAGGAAGTTCAATCTGAATTTCTCTGCTAAGGGGTCCAGAAATATTTCCTCATTTTTGCTTATGCTTTCAATCACCAGGACAAATACAGTAATTAAAGTAAATCTGACCATCCTCCTGACTTTCTGTGCCTTTAGACAGGGTTCTGGATGGAGTCCTAATGGCACGGTAAAAAGGGCAGGGAGTTCTGGCTTACCAGCTGGCCTGTGGCATGGTCAGCAGTTAAGCCATTTTAGTTTAATGTGGTCTACTTGGAGGAAAATTTCTGTTTTTCAATATCTGGTGCGATAAATTAAAACAGAAAAAGACAAATATACTTTTAGAACATGGGCTTTGGAAAGCAAGCTCTAGGAATTATAAGGGGATCAGGGAAATTGTCTCATTTCTCCCAGGATCCCACAGGGAGGGACCATGACAAGTGTTTTTTTGGGAAAAAGATGCTTTGGAGGATTATCTTTCAATCTGGAACTTTCAAATTTAAGATGCTACTAGAAAGCACATATTATTTAATAGTTTAGTTGAAAGCTATTTATTACAGCCCTTATACCTCTTCCCCAAAACTCAAAGGAATATGAAGACATCTTGCATGTTTCTTATTTTAGGTCTTTTGCAAAACAGCATGAGCAAAAACATCACTTTTCTTTAGGAGTAAAATGTGTGTATGGACTAAGGAAGGAGTTTGGATACCCTGCACATTTCTCAGTCTTGTCATAAATATCAGCACATAAGGTAAAAAACAATGCTGCCAAATACTCGCCACCAGAGAATTCCTCAAGCAGAGTTATACTGAGGCACAAAGTGAGTTGTCAGTTTTGATAGAATATAAAAGATTTTAATGCTTTAGACCATAAAGCCCAGGAAGTGCCAAAAATATAACCATTAAAAAAAATCCCCCTACAATTCTGTCATATTCCACATGTTTTTAATTGCATCAGATTTTAGATGTTTTGTTGTTTTTATTTTTAATTATTTTTTGATTATGCTATTACAGTTATCCCAGTTTTTCCCCCTCTGCCCCCCTCCACCCAGCACCCCTCACTCCCTCAGGCAATACCCCACCATTGATCATGTCCATGGGTCATGCGTATAAGTTCTTTGGCTACTCCATTTCCTGTACCGTTCTTTACATCCCCATGGCTATTCTGTAACTACCTATTTGTATTTCTTAATCCCCTCATCTCTTTACCCATTCCCCCACACCCCTTTTTCCATCAGGCAACCATCAAAATGCTCTCCGTATCCATGATTCTGTCTCTGTTCTTCTTGTTTTCTTTAGTTTGTTTTTTTAGATTCAATTGTTGACAATATGTATTTTGCCATTTTATTGTTCGTACTTTTGATCTTCTTCTTTTTCTCAAATAAGTCCCTTTACCATTTCATATAATAATGGTTTGGTGGTGATTAACTTTAGTTTTTCTTGTCTGGGAAGCTCTTTATCTGCCTTTCCATTCTATTTACTTTTACATGTTTAAACTTCAGTCACCTTCAAAGTACATTTGATGCAATGTACCTATAGAGATTTTTTTTTTCCACTGCTGAAATCAGTTTTTGAAGTTGTCAATTTTGATACCTTTTAGTGCTTCTGACATTCTTGTTTTGTTTTGTTTGTTTGTTTCACTTCTTTCACATCACCAAAATGTTTCCCTTAGGGATGCTTTTCATCCAGGGAAACAAACAAACATGGGGGCCATGTTTTGTTTTGCTTTAATCAAAAACTGCTGAACACTCAGCGTGGTGTGGGCAGGTGCACTGGTAAGTCACCTGTGGTGAAATGGGCAGCCATGTTGAAAGTCTTAAAAAAAAAATCACTGAAGCTGAATGCAGCCTCTCACAACAACACCAACTGGTACACTGATACAACTGGGTTCCTAGAACACTCACCTAGTGGGGGAAGCCTTTACTACAAGGGGCCCGCCCTTCAGAAGACAATTTTTTTGGCGGGGAGGGGCAGGGGTTCTTTCTTGTATCAATTTTCGGGAGCATGCACTGAGTGTAATATCACTCATGAAGCAAAAGTAAGATGATTTTTTTTTTCTGTTTGCCAGTTCTGTATTAGTGTTGCTGGCAGCAGTGATAGTGTTGTGGACATAAAACTTTCTTTGTCTAACATTCCTGACAAATGCTTGATTATCCTGGAGCAGCCATCTGTATATTTGTGAGATCTTGTCAGAGGCTCTGTCACTGTTTTCATGAAGACTTTGTCTGCATTGGCATGCAGGTGTTCTCTAAAGCATTTCTTCAAGTGCTGTTTCTCTGCAGATACTCAGCAGATGGGTCCTTCACACAAGCAAAGCAGCATTGAATCTCAAAACTAGTGATAGGCCAGCTTGCTCTAGTGGGTAAGCAGTGAAAGAAAAGGAAGAGAGCAAAGTGGCAAAGGAAACATGCTCAGGGGCTGCCTTCTCCCTCAGACTCAATAGTGCACTTGAAGTGGTGGCTTAATATGTTGAAAATTACGTGAAACTTTAAGAGCAACAAGTCAAACAAATGGTGAGGCTTGGGGGATTTGTAAGGAGATCCGGACCTTTCTAGTGCAGATTACCAAGCCATTAGTTCAAAGGCAGCTGTGCTCAGCCATTACTAAAAATTATTGCACATGATGGCTTCCTGGGACAGCTGGGAAGTGGGGCAGGTGCTTCTGGTTCCCTTGTAGACAGCTGGGCAGCTGAAACCCCAGCAAGGAGGACCACTATTTCAGCTGGCACTCAGGCAAACCGGAACTCACTAGAGCTCCCACGATCTGCTGAGCCCTGCTGCCACCTGGCTTTGTGACACCTCCCAGGGCTCTGCAGGCTCATGGCGTGTGCCGGCAGAAAACATGCCCTGTGACTGTGTGAACTACAGGAATTCTGTCAGCCCAGAGAAAACCCTTTCATGCATGAATTCAGCTGCCAAGAATCGTGCTGGTATATAGAGGATTTAGCTTCTGGGTTTGACTCCATGTCTCAGAAAACATCACGTAACTCTGAGTTTCCTTCAGGGCCCTGTCTCACCCCAAAGTGCCAAGAGGTACCCCAGGGAGTTACCTCCAGGAGAGTCATGGTGCAGCCCTTTGGTTGGACTTGGATGCAGTGAAATTTACATAAAGATACATACTGTCTTCACAGAGCCTCCAACTCTACCATATGATATTCAGGATTGTAACTGTCTTGAACCTAGTACCCCGCGCTCAGCTTTGCATGAAATACGTTATAGTTTTTCAAAAACAGAAAAGTAATTACATTCTGAGTAGTCAGGTTAGGATCATACAATTCAAACCAGCCTTGTGCAGAGGCAGGTAGTGGCCACCTGGTCTGCTTGAGTTGGGAAAACTGATGAGTAGGATGTTATCTTTCTGTGACCTCCACCCACTGCAACATCCATTCAAAACTTAGCAGAGATGTTAGGGGCTGACAGGAGGCAGCCGTAGTTGGGCAGAAAGCCCTGGTTAGGTCTGGGTTCTGGGAGTGTGGGTTGCAGTCCTAGGTCTACTAAGAATAATCCTGGCTAGTTCCATAACCTCTTTAGAACCTCAGTTTCCCCACCTGTAAAAGTGGATCACTGCGCAAGGAGGGCTTCTGAGCTATCCAAGGTGCTATTTTTAAAACAGTGAATTCTCTTCCAGTCAAGATGGAGGCGTGGGTAGACATGCTTTGCCTCCTTGCACAACCACAGAAAGAATTACAACCAGATCTCAACCTAATAACATCCAGAACTGTCAGAAAATTGAGCTATTAAAAAATCCAATAACCACGAATTTAAAGAAGCCACATTCATCCACACAGGTAGGAGGGGCAGAGTAGCAGAGATGGGCGAAGAGGTGGCATGGTTCGGAAAGGTGGAGGTGGCAATGGCATCAACAGCAGCAGCAGACCAATGGGAGGGATAACTTGGGAGCAAGTGATCCTAGCCCCAGACCAGACCTCAGAGCCCAAGGCTCCAGCACTGGGAAGATAGACCTTTGTTACCTCTGGCTGTAAAGACCAGTGGGAGTGGGGAAGAAACAGCTGGATTTTCACCACTTAAAGGGCCAGCACAGTCTTGGAACTTACCTACTCCAGGACTCACTACCAGGGCAGCAGCTGCAAGAGCACCAGTTGCACATGGGAAGGGGGTGAAATGATTTGAAACAGGGTGAGCAATGGGCAAACTGCCAGACAAGGTGGTGGCATTGTTCCCTCTCTGTGCCCTTCCCACACAGCCACAAAATGGTGAAGCAGGTTGTTCTTCCCAGGCAATTACCTAAGGCTCTCTCCCACACAATTTACAGGTGCCTTTTACAGGAAGTCAAAGCAGCTCTACCTAGTACACAGAAACAAACACAAGGAGGCTACTAAATTGAGAAGACAAAGAAATATGGCCCATATGAAAGAAGGGAGCAAAATCCCAGAAAAAGAACTAAGCAAAATGGAGACAGCTAACCTCTCAGATTCAGAGTTAAAAACGCTAGTTATCAGGATGCTCAGAGAACTCATTGAGTATGACCAAAAAAAAAAAGAAAAAAGAAAGGAAGAAATGAAGGTTATACTAAATGAAATACAGAAAAATCCACAGGATATCAACAGAGAAGGGAAGGAGGCTGGGATTCAAACCAATGTTTTGGAGCATAAGGAAGAGATAAACATTCAACCAGAACAAAAAGAAGAAACAAAAATTCAAAAAAATGAGGATAAGCTTAGGAAGCTCTGGGACATCTCCAAATGTAACAACATCTGACTCAGCAATGCTAGAAGGAGAAGAGGAAGAGCAAGAAATTGAAAAATTACTTGAATAAATAATGAAAGAAAATGTGCCTAATTTAGCAAAGGAAATAGACATACAAGTTCAGGAAGCACAAAGTCCTAAACAATTTGGACCTAAAGAGGACCACACCAGGACACATCATAATTAAAATGCCAAAGGTTAAAGATAGAGAGAGAATCTTAAAAGCAGCAAGAGAAAAGCAGAGTTAACTAAAAAGGAGTTCCTACAAGACTATCAGCTGATTTCTCAAAAGAAACTCTGCAGGCAAGAAGAGGCTGGCAAGAAGTATTCAAAGTGATAAAAAGCAAGGACTTACAACTTAGATTATTCTCTCTAGCAAAGCTATCATTTAGAATGGAAGGACAGATAAAGTGCTTCCTAGACAAAATAAAACTAAAGGAATTCATCACCACCAAGCCATTATTACCTGAAATGTTAAAGGGACTTATTTAAGAAAAAGAGGATCAAAACCATGAGCATTAAAAAGACAACAAATTCAGAATTATTAGCAACTGAGTCTAAAACAAACAAACACAAACAAACAAAAACTAAGCAAACAACCAGAACAGGAACAGAATTGTAGATATGGAGATCATTTGGAGAATTATCAACTAGGAGGAGGAAAGGGGAGAATGGGGGAAAATAGTGTAGGGATTAATCATAATTGGTAGGAACAAAATAGACAGGCGGACGTTAAGAATAGTATAGAAAATGGAGAAGCCAAAGAACTTTTATGCACAACCCATGACATGAACTATGGGGGATTGCTGGAGGGAAGGCGGTACCAGGAGGAGGGGGGCAAAGAGGGAAAAATTGGGACAACTGTAATAACACAATCAATAAAATATACTTAACAAATAAAAAATAAACAAACAAAAAAATGTCCAGTGAATTCTTCAGAAGGCAGTGATCATCAAAATATAAATCATTATGACTAAAACCTTAATAGTAATTAAATTATATAGACTCACAGTAAATTAACAAAATTTGTTTGTTCTGTAGACAACTGGGGATATAAGTTTAGAAAGCAAAACCCATGAAGACATTTAAATTAAGGTTGCTTGTAAAGTGCACGTGTGCAATGAAGACTGCACAGAAGACAGTGAAAGTAGTTGTGTATGTGTGTGTTTTTATAGAGGGAATATGGATGTGGGTTCTTCATATAAATTTTTTCTAACATTTTATTTATTGCATCCATTATTTTTTCCAACAACTCAGAACAGACTTACAAACACTTTTATCTTTAAATTTACTTTATGGAGGTAGTCACACTGTCTTGAGGAAAAAACCTTTATGCAGCTGTGCTTACTACATTACCTTGAAAATAGTGCATTTATAGATCCACTTTCCTCCCCAAACCACACAAAACAAAAAATATAGATGTCTGGTTTTGTCAGTCCCTATAAATAAAAGGAGACAGAGACAGTAAATATAGAAAGATGGCATGTTACATTACCGTAACACACTAGAAACCCAAGGTGAAGATAAAAGTGCTATTTGTCAACCTACTGAGAGCTACGATTCTGTGGATTTTCATGTCTCTGTGTTACCGGAGTTTAGATAATTCCAGGATTTGATTCTTTATCTTAGACTGTCATCTTTGGAATGCTTTTTAGTAAAACGAAGAGGCAGAGTCTAGAAGGTAGAAGGCTGATGGGGAACGAAGATGAACGAGTGGTGTGTGGAGTATCTACACTCCAGATAGCAGCAGACTGTGGGGATATGTTCCCATTTAAAGGGAATCTGAAGTGTCATGATGCTTATCACGTCCACATATGTTTGCTTGTTCGCAACCCTTAGCTCCGGCAACACCACAGAATTTCTGTTTAGTTTCTTTCCAAAAATACCATTCCAGGTCAGGAATTCATTTCTCTGACATCTTTTCCTTAATCCTCACCCAAGGATACATTTATTGATTTTAGAGGGAGAAGATTGTGGGGGCGGTGAGGGGAAGAAACATTGATGTGAGAGAGAAACATCAGTAAGTCACCTCCTGCATGTGCCCCAATTGAGGATTGAACCCTAACCTAAGTATGAGCCCTGACCAGGAACTGAACCCTTGACTTGTGCAAGGAATGATGCTCCAACCAACTGAGCCGCCTGGTCAGGTCCATTTCTCTGATTTTAAACTATAAAATTAGTAGCAAATAAAATGGAAGTCTGAATGATATTTGAATTAATTATATTTCTTTTCACCTTGAAGGATTAGTTCTCTTGCTCTCTCTGTTTCCATCTCTCTCTAAGTAGGCATGTATTTATTTATTATTAGGTGTCTATCCTTGTAGAAAACATAATCATGACTTCCTAGCATTAAAGTGAACCAGAGTATTTATTGAGTGTGAAGAATACAGCTTGCTTGCCTTCCTTCCTTCCTTTCTTTTTCTTTAATTCAAAAGTTTTCAAAAACTAGTCTAAGGTTAATGGGAGAACAGAGAAGTAGGACTAACAGTTACATAAACTTACCCCTGCTTCATGCTTTAAATGTTTCATCCCATTACCCCCAGGCCAGCCTGTGAGACAGACATTGTTCTCCCCAGTATGCATGATAAAGAAAGTTACAGAGATTGCACATGCGAGTCCTAGTGTACAAATTTTGGCTTGGGCACATGGGGAATTGTGGGTGGAAGCTGTGTGTAGCACTTCCTCACAGATGTCCCTACTTTCTGCCACCCACACCCTGGCTTCTCTGGCTTCCTGTCCCTCGGCAGTGGCTCCCAAAACACCCTGTGTTTCTCATTTGCAGAATCTGTCACCCTTCCAATTACTTCTGTCCCATCTTTCTTCCTAGTTGGGGTGGAGGCTCCAGGAGCACAGGGACAATCCCTCTCCTTCATCATCCAACTCCTGCATGTGGGACCTGAGGCAAAGCTGCAAATGGAGGCCCTGGGCCTTGGTCTGCCCCCCTGCCCCACCCTGTTATTCCAGCCCTGGAGCTCTATCCTCTTCTATCCCACCACAGCTAGTCCTTTGCCTCCTCCTCAGGCCATGTGGATGAGGGATTTGGGGGTCTGGGGTACCTGGAAAGTGAACTAGAAAATGGGGGATGGGCCAAAGCAAGCTCTCTAGATTGTGGGGCCCAGGGCAGGGGTAGTGGTTCCCTGGGTCTAAGGGAGAGGATGTTGCTAACACTCAAGAAACACTGTTGAATGAATGATGTACAATGAAGCACAGCCACAGGGAGATGCATTACGTTAACCACTGGGGGCCCTGAGCAGCAGGGGGCTGTGCAGTGGGTTCCTCTGGGTGAAGCACTCACTGTAGCTTATTGTACCCTTGCTGTTACTTTCCAGTGCTCCTCTAGAACATTTAAGGACATTCAATACAGAATGAATTGCATCTACCTGAGAATCTAATAGAGAGATAATCTCAGGTCTTCTCAGAAGTGACTCAAACCAATAGAAGTTGGACACCTTGGTAAGTAGCTTGGCCCCTCTGGTTCTACCCCTGCCTATCCCAGGAACTTCCAGATAGCATTTCATTTCCGACAATGTTTACAAAGTTTAGATTACAGGTGAAATTACCTACATTATGTGGTAATTGGCAGGTAGAGGCCAATTAAGCTGGACCATCCCAATAAAACAAATCTAAGACCCAAACAGAAATTTTTGCTAGATGAAGACAAAAATCATCTCTCTTACAAGTAGATCAATGCTATATGGAGTTCTGAAGTTCATATTTAGGATTAACATGAGCACAGGGAGCGCTAAGAGAATCTTCATGGAGCAGTAGAGAAAGGCCCTGGAGCTGGATCAGAATTCCATTTGTTGTCCTCAACTCTTTTATCTTAAGAACACAATAATGATTCTGAGAAATTCAAAATTTCCCTCACTTAAAGAAAGGGAAAATCAAAAAAAGAAAAGGGAAGGTATATTCAGTAGACAGGAACTCCATTAAAAAATTGACAATTACTTAGAAGTCAGGAAGCCAATTTTAAAATCAATATGTTGCTTGAGAAGGGTAACGTGATGTAGCGTCAAAATAGGAAGCATTGTCAAAGCTGCACTTACTTCGCATCAGGCCTTAAGTGGTCCCTGTCAATGCCGACACATCTGCGAACGGGAGGTCTGAAAGAAGAGTTACAATTTCACCTAAATCTTGACTCTCCACTGGCCACGCCTTAAGATACAGGATGAAACTGAAAATCACGTTTGAGTTGCTTTTAGACTCACATTTGCTTGGTTTTAATCGTCAAAGAACATTTCCATCCACAACGCTCCTCCCCCATGCCTAGAATAAACAGCATAACTACAAACAGGAAAAACCGCAGAATTGGGTCCCTGGTGTCTCCCACTCAGATTCTTGGTGGCACTGCAAAACACGATCTGAATGTTATTAAAAGGGAAGTGCAGAACAAAGGGCGATTTAAAGTAAATTACATGGAACAAATTTTCATCACTTCTGCTTTAGTTTATAAGAATAAGTCACCGTCATCCATGTATATATATTACTGAAGAATAATTTCAGCTTATTCAGCTGAAGGGGCAGAAATATATCTAATTTGTGAAAGATTAAGTGTAATTTGCGGTATCATTATCATGCTGAGGGGGCTCGGTAAAGCCAGCTCCGAGAGGAAGTTAAGACAGACAGCTGGAATGGAACCAGGAAGACAGAACCACGTTTCTTTTTTCAATGTTTGTTACAAAGCCTTTTCCCATTCGTTTTAAATTACTAAGAAAAGTAAACATTTTGGTAAATGTTTCAGAGAGATTTATAGGTGACCCTAAATGCAATCTACTTGGTGACTGACTCAATTTTAATTCCTTTGGTTCTTGGTTGCAGAAAGGGCAACATTGTTACCACTTGCCCGGTCAAAGGTTACGTTTCCTGCCCTCCATCAACCTGGCTGGGACATCTGAGTGTTTTCAGATACTAGTCAGGTCACCATCCAAGGGGAATCACTCACGCTAACCCTCTGATTAAGGGGCCTCTGTAATGAATCCTGCTACCAGGTATGCAATTAGCCAGGCTGTAGCTTTCCTGGTTTAATGAAATGCATATTAATGCCCATCTATGAAATCTTAGTAATAAACAAAGGCGCCCAGGAGTTAGGATGCTGAATAACTATCTTTTCTAAAATTTTTATTTGAACTACACTTTAATTACTTTTTTTTAGTACAATGCAAAATTCTTGTGCTCCCATTGCAAGGAATTTGGAAACTCAGAGAGCTATTGTGGGTCGTTGTTCCTCTGAAGAGGTTTCCACGTGTAGAGCTTTAATCATCCACTTGCAGTTCAATGTTAATGCCCTTGGCAGTGTTACGGGAGCTCTATTCCTAAGGTGTCTATTAACAGAGAAGCCTTACCCAGCACTTCCAAAGCCAAACACTGTCTTAAGCTCTTTACTTGCTGTTAATTATTATTACTCATAATTTTTCACACTTGAGGAAACAGAAGCTCAGAGAGGTAACTTGTCTGAGGTAGAAAGTGGCAGAGCCAGGATTTAGACCCAGTGAGTCTCGAACCTGTGTACTTAAATATGATCCAGATCAACAATAGTCTGTCAGAGTAAAAAGCCCTCAAAAGTCGTTTTGGGATCTACAGATTCCTCTTTTTGCTTCTTTGCTCAGAAATACTCCTATCCTGGCTCTCAGGCACTAACAGTCTTGACTCTAACCACTACCCTGATTCAAAGCAGAGATCTGCCATCTTAACTGAAGATCTTTTAAACTCAGGATGGGCAGCGATGTGGTACCTATCATGGGTGCTCCCTTGTTAGCCTGGCCAATCTAGCTTGTAGCCCCCAACTGTAGTAACTGGCTTTGGGATGGTCCCATGATGAAAAAGACTTGTGGTTCCTGCTGGTCTTGAACCTGGGAGGCAGGAAGCACCTGCACCGTTTTGGATCACGTGGAGCCTGAGAAGGGCAGCGGCAATCGAAGGAGAGCAGAGCCCAGCCAAGAGCCAGTGACGGCTGCATCCTGGACACCTCCTTGAGCCCTAGCCCTGCTGAGTGTGATGTGTCCCTCACCCTGGACTTCACAGCTGTGACCCCATTAATTCCCTTTCTGCTGAAGTAGTTTGGGTTGGACTTAACAACACTTGGCTCAGAGAGGAGTCCTTCTTTCTGCCACAGGATAACATTTTTCTTTTCATCAGAAAATTTTCATCCAATGAATATAAAAGTGTTGTCCAGTGCCAGAGAGAAGCCACTGTGACCCTCAAAGGAACAGGGGCACGGTGGGTGCTCTGGCGGAGCAGGGCGAGAGGGAAGGGAGTTAATTATTGAAAAGCAACGACATTGGCAAAGAAGGTGGTATTCTCTCGAGTTTACAGATGAAGACACTGAGGCCGGCAGCAAGGGTAAGAGATGTTACTCCTTTCACATCCTTTGTTGATGGCTGACCTGCCCTTCAAACCTAGACTCATCTGGCTCCAAAGGGCACAGGTGAGTTTCTGCCACTTGGGGCTGCTCCAGAAAGTGCCATGTAGAGTGGAAGACACGGGGAGTGAACCATCCGAGGTGCTCCATGTTTGATGTGCCCAACCATCCTCAACACTCTCAACAGGTGTCTCATTGGATGGGTTGGGTCCAGAGCTGGATGGATTTTATCTCTCATTCTTGGCTCCTGATGTTAAGGTAGACAGGATTTGGGCTAACACCTCAGTTGTGAAGATTGAGAGGAAGGAAGTGACTATGCAAATGTGATGCATGCAGAGCAGTCGTGTTTGGCTATGGTCGCAGGGGAGGCGCAAAAGATGAGGTGGGCTCAGTGTGACTCTTGTCCCCCCCTCCCCACCCGCCTCCGCCTCCCTGCCTGTGAGGATCTGAAATGGCATTGTTGCTATGGTAATGAATAAATAGAGCACTTTGATAAATTACGGAAGAAGAAATTTCTTTCTTTTCCACATTTAATTAATGATGAGGCAAATATTTGTTGAACAACATTTTAAATGTTGTATTATGAGTACAGCTCTGTATTAGGTGCTTTGAGAGTATCAAATAAAAGGGAGATTTTTTTTTGAGGAAGCCAGACACACAGAACCATGGAACAATTACATAGCAACACATGGACAAGAGAAGATAAAAATTCATGTGTGCATATATTCAGAGTACATTACAGATAATGAGAATGATAATGTGGTAACTAGGGCTGGCCAAAGGCAACTTTTTGAATCTCTTGAGATTTGAGCTAAACTCCTAAGAATTAACCTGATCAATAGAAGTGGTTAGGGTGGTATTTTTTGGTTAGAGCAACACCAAACTGAGGTGTCACTTCATTCCACCAAGCAAGAGAAGGTGATATAGCTGGGTCTCTGAAGTAGGGGTGATGGAAATTGGGTTTGGAGCCAGGTTTGCACTGTACCTGTATGAAGAGCAGATTAGGAAAGGAGGCCTAGCGCGAGTTTGTTCATAAAGTCCTGGCTGACTTTTAGAGGGCCTTACCTAGTATAGCAATGGGGGGAAATACAGAAAAAGTGAATCCAAAGAAATGGGAATGATCTTTCTGTCTCTGTTGCCCAGTAAGAGTGTGTTACATTAGGATATGAATCAGATTGGGTCCTATTTATCTTTCCTTTGGGTCTGGCACTCTGGGGTATTGACACATATCTATCAAAGGAAAGAGGGAAGGAAAGAAGGAAGGAAGGAAAGAAAGGAGGGAGGGAGGAAGGAAGAAGGAAGGAAGGAAGGGAGGAAGGGAGGAAAGAAAGAAGGCTAAATTGGAAGGTTGCTTCAGAAGCAGGAGCAAGTTAATAGCTATTGATCAACGGTTGGAAGCTATGGAGAGTTGAAGAAGAGTCAGAATGGAGTAGCACCTTTTTTTTTTTTTTTTTACGAAAGTGAAGAAGTCATTAACTAGATGGGAATTGTGGTTTCTTTTTTGTGGTGGCGCAGGTGGAAGTTAAACTGGAGGGAATGGATCATTTTGACTCAATTAGAGGGCCTGGTTATATCAGGTCTTCAACTTCCCCACCAATCAATATTCATATTCTTAATGCTCCCCGGCTTCTCCTCTCACAGAAATGAGACACATCAGGAGCCAAATTCCAGGTGTCTTGATAAAAGCTATTTTGTGTGGAATACCCACGTATCCTTTAACTCTGCTTCATAGCCTCAGCAGTGTGTCCCTAACCAGCTTAGAGTCTTTTACAGACTTGCCTTCTCTCTTCAAAGGATATTTTGCTTTTCTCCAAACATTCTCTAATACACCTGAACAAATCAATTAAAAGAAAAAGCCATCTTGTTGTTTCTGACAGATTTTGGTGGCTTTATAGGAAGTTGAATCTCTTCTTATATACATCCTAAACCAACACTCTCCCTTCATCTTCCCTTGTTCCTCCCAAAGCAGGAAATTGTTCTGGTAAATGGAGTCACTTCCTGTGGATGCCCAGACTGGCCACAGCAGCAGGGTCCTCTGATCCTTTCCCAGGCGGATGCTCTGTGTGCAGGGCTCTCACTGCTCCAGTGATCCCAGGAAATGGAATTCCTTTCCCAAGCAGGAGCCCCTGAATTTACCTCTTTCTTCTTGCATTACTTCATAGATAGATAATCTCAGTTAATTCCTTCAGGGTTCCTATGCATTTAGCCCTTGCCTCTTAAATCTGCTGCTGTTCTCCACTGAAATACCCAAGGCAAATTCCCTTAAGCTCATTCCAGTGCTGATCTTTATTTTTTTGCATAAAGATCGAGTTGCAGTAAAGAGAGTTTCTTTACGTGAGGTTCTTATGCGTGCGCATGCACACACACACACAGATATTCCGCAGTTGACGGTCATTCTTATATAATGCCACATCCTTTCTAATGGAGCTTTTCAAAATGAATCTTTGCATTCTATTTCTTTTAGCTCACATTGAGGAAAGAACTTTCACAGCATTTAGGGTAAGAATGCTTGGGCCAGGGAGTGAGAATACTAGTTTTCGATTCCCCTTGTCTTTTGGGGAATAAAGCAATTTGTCACAGGAACATTCTAAGGGCTGCCAAGAAACAGATCCTTCTGTAAATTAGTTCATTAGGCCCTTCGTTTCTGAGACATTTGTCTTTCTGACTTAATTGTAAACTTTTGAAAGTGGAGACTGGTTGTGCCTCTCCTTTCTTTCTCTACACTCTGAGCTCACTTTGGAATTGGGTTCTCCATCTTGTGAGGGAGCCCTTCACATGTATAGCTGGTGTCTGGAGTGAGGTAGCTCCTAATGCCTGTGATGTTGGCTCTGTGTTTGTGTGTGGAAAGTAATGTCTTAAAATTAAAGCATTTCAAAATGAATTTATGCCCATTTATGGAATATATTGGTATGTTCATTCTAATTAGGATATTTTGGGCCACAAACGTCAGAAAACTCAATTCACAGTGATATAAGCAGTAAGTGAGGTGTTCCCAGGACATTTGCAATTTACCCTTATTTTTCTGTCCAACTTATTAATAACACCACTTTCTCTCAAAAGTGCCCATATTTGGATAATAAACTATATGGTCATCATATTCATGTTCAATAGCTGCCACACATTTAGTGTCTTACAAAAAGACACATTTACTATCTTACTGTTTAGTAGGTTAGAAGTCCAACAAAAGTCTCACAAGTCTCTATGGGCCTAAATCAAGGTGTCAGCAGGGCTGTGTTTCTTCTGGATGCTCTAGGGGAGAATACAATGTCTTATCTTTTCCAGCTTCTAGAAGCTGCCTGCATTCCTTAGCTTGTGGCCCTGCCCTTAGCAATGTCCTGCTGAGTCCTTCTCACACTGCCATCTCTCTGGTCCTCTCTCCCATTTTTAAGGGCCCTTGTGATTAATGTGGGCTAACCCAAATAATCCAGGATAATCTTCATATTTTTAGGTCACCACTTGATTAGCAGTCTTGATTCCATCTGCAACTTTAAGTCCCTTTTGTGCTATAATTAACATATTCCCAAGAGCCAGGGATTGGGCCAGGGACATCTTTGGGGGGCATTATCCACCCTACCACATCATTTTATTCATAGAGGGCTTTATTCTCATACATATCAAGAAATCCAGAAGCAAAGTGGCTCCACAGGATAAATTCCCTGCTGGGCCACCTCCTTACAGACCTAGGTTCCCTTGTGTTTCTGCTGAGCCATCTTCAACATTCCAGCTTGTCTTTTTGTTTTGGAAATTGAGGTTGAGCCACACTCTCAGGCACTGTGCAGACACAACCGCAGTCAGTGAGAACAATCAAGAAGCAAGAAGAGGTTGTTCTTCTCATGTATCTCTTTATCAGTGATGAAAATCTTTTCAGAAGCCCCACAGAAGATCCTGTGTCTCCCTGGCCAGGATTGTGGCACACCACAACTCACCCTCTGAAGCATATGGCTGAGGGAGAGTGGAAGACAGAGGAACAGGAGGTTTTCTCAAGTGAAGGGCAAGGGGAAAGGCTTTGGGTGGGCAACCAGCAGTGTCTGAGGTGTTCTCAGAAAGGTGGGAGCCATGCTCATGATGAACAAATCAGCTACTGTGTTTTGAGACCAGGGACTTTGAACACTCGGGGCACTTTTCTGAAAATTTCTAGCTTCTGTTCATGAAATTCTCTGAGGTCATAAAGTGGGTTATAATTTTGTTTAGAGTGGTTGCTCCAGAATATGAGGCACGGCAAGCATGTTTTCCATTTTCTACAGGGGAAAGAAATAGACACTGAAACAAAATGGCATTTGCAGGAGGAGGGACTGGACCAGACCCCTTAGGTGTCCCTCTTTTCTTTGTGCATGAGTCTCCCTGTGGCTGCTTTTGTCATTCCAGTCCTGTTTTATGACTCTGCCTCACGTGTGAATGTATAATCATTAGGTACAAAAGCAGAACTTATCAGCATGTTTTATATAATAAATAAATATAATATATAATAATCTTGCAAGTTTTCTATAGTATCTATGCTTAAAGCTTCCATAACTATAGTAGCTAATTATCTGATGTACCGATGTGAATTTATGCAACAATATTGATAGCTACAGCTTCGTAATATGGAGTAGTACATTCCAGTAAATGAATGGACTTTACGGTCTCTTATTATTACTGGCAGCGGGATGATATGGTAAAGCACAAGAAATCACAAGCAATAAAATGTGCATCACTTCATGCCCTTGCATGAAGGTGAAATGACATGCCAGCATGGCTAAATGCCCATAGACTAACACACAGCAGCTCGTTGCCCCTTGAGGAAGCTGGCTATTAATATCACTGAGCTGGTTAAATGGAGTAATGACAACAGGTATGGAAGTGTCCCTTCCCAGTTCTTCCATTGCTGTGAATAAAAGTATGGTATTCTCAGATCATTCTATGGAAAAAAAAAAACTGATTTGAAACATGACCATACTATTTATTTATTATTTTAAATTATTTTCTTCATGTAAACTCATTCATTTGATCAGTAAGTGCTTGTTGAGAGCCTACTATGTGCCAGCGACCATTCCAGGCTCTTGGGATAGGTCAGTGAATCAAACAAATATCCCTTCCCTCATGGAACTTACATTCATGTGGGAGATTGACCATAAAAGGTAAAATACAGCAAGTCAGTGAATTACATGGTGTGTTAGAAGGTGATATGTGTTCTGGGAAAAGAAAAGGTCGAGGCAGCTGCTACTAGAGTCTGCCCACTCTCTATATCCCTGAGGGTATATTATTTCTTTTCATCCCAATAAATCTTACCACCATGCTTAAACTTCTTTAAAAAAGGAAAAAAGAAAAGGTCAAGCAGTTTCAAGGGATCAGAAGGGTGAGGAGAGCAGTAAAAGATGAAGGTTAGTGTTCACAATTTTGAACAAAGTGCTGAGAGGACGTCTCATTGGTCAGGTGATATTTCAGCAGAAAAGGAGGGTGAGAGAGACAGTCACGCCAGCAGGAGAAATATAAATGAGATTGTGTCTGTCCCCAATATCCCCCTCACATTTAATGCCTTTTAGGTTTCTCATAGCTCCTATGGGTAAGTCTAACCCTTGAACAGGATTTCATAGGAGGTAATTTCTTCTCTCAGACCTTATCTTATTCTTCTCTTACCCCAGCTCTTCTGTTACTGCAGCCACACTGCTCAGCCCTCTATGCCTTCGAGACCCCACCTTCTTTGCTGCCTGAGACCCTCTTCCCTGGATGTTTACCGTGTCTGGCTCTGAGGCATCTTCTCTGCCTTTCAGTCTCATCTGTAATGCTGTCTCCTCAGGGAGGCCTTCCTGCACTCAGAAAGTCTGAATTGGCCAGCCCTCCACCCCTACTTATTCTACCATATCATCTTATTTATGTTCATAACAATCTGACATTTTCTTGTCTATACATGTGTTTCCTCATGTTGTCTGTCTTTCTCCTTTAGAATGTAAGCACTCTGCAAAGACCTTACCCATGGAAAGTTGACCTTATCCTCTTTATTTCTTATTTTATGCCTAAAATTTAGCATGTAGTAAGCATCCAATACATTTGTTAAGTGAACGAATGCATACATGTTTGGGTGTATAAGGCTTCAAGACCTGTTGATTTGTGGCAATTTAAGGCTTACTGAATACTTACCAACCCACCTCTCCCCACCATCACATATGCATGCAGAAATAAATAACATTTTTGTGATGTTGCAGAGGAAATTACCATGGATTAGGGAGTTAACTTGCACCAATCTCTCTCTTTATGAATAGACCCATTGTTGAGCAGACCTGAGGCAAGTCATGGGTTTACAGATGGATCAGCCCTGGGACATGCTGGAAGTGACTGATATGACAGCTATTTTAGAGAGCATCTGCTCCATAGGAGATTAAATTAGAAAGTGAGGTGATTATTTATTGATATTTCAGAGGCTATCTATCTGCCTGTCTACCTATGTATCTATTATCTATCTATCTATCATTTATTTCTATATGTCTCTCCATCACCTATCATCTCTCTGTCTACCTACTTATCTATCTCTCTATCTATCATCTATCTCTCTGTCATAAAGATTCTGAACTAGAATCCTGCCAAGGCTTGGAGCTAAACCCAACAGAATCTAGAATGACTGGATATCAGTGCAACTGGGTAGCCTATTAAGAGCTTGTAATTACACAGCTACAGGTGGTACCAACTGCTTAGTTTCCATTGTTTTCAAAACAGCTGTTCTTGCTAATATGTTTTATGTTTCTGAAATGAGGTGACAGAGAGACAAAGAAAAGCAAAAGGTGAGGCCTATTTCCTTGGGTTTACTTTCCTTAAGTTTCCTTAGAAATGGGTCCATAGAAGGCATTCTACTAAAAGAGAGTCAGTGGGGTTAAAAGATATGAATATTTTCAAGATGCAATACTTGTTGTCAAAATGCTTTCCATCAAAGTTGTTTGAGGATTGCATGGATGGGTGGCTGAATAAATGAACTAAAGATGGCAGATGCATTTTATTTGAGAAGGCAGCGTGTTGTAATAGAAAGCTCAAGGGCTTATGATTGCTTCCTGATGTGTCTAAAACTGGAATAATTCAGGGGAATTAGCATAACCTCTGAAGAAGAATATTGGATTTTTAAAAAATGTGTGAAAAAGCAACTTCCATCTGTAAGTTCAAATAAGAATGGTATGCCTAATTTTTCACCTATCCATTAGCAAAAATTAAAAGGAAATAATAGTCACGAGAAGGGTGTTGTAAGATTAACACTCTCAATCACTGCTGGTGTGAATTGATACCTTCCTGGCAAGAAATTTCGTGAATTGCAGTAATAGTCTTAAAAACTTCCATATCCTTTATTCCAATTGTTCATCTTCTAATTGATTTTCTTGCCGAACATGATTTGTGTATAAAGTTTACTGCAGTGCTTTCTGTGATAGAGAAAGTCGGGCCAGAACCCAAGAATGATTAACTAAATGATGGAATATCTATATAAAAGTATATCATGGGACCATTAAAACTTATGAATATAATGTAATGTTAAATTAAAAAGCAGGAAATGAAATTTTGTATGTACTATAAATTCAATTATGAGAAAGAAAATGCTGGAAAACTAGTAAGATGAAATTTGTGAGAATATTGAGTGATTGCCTCTGGATGGTGGAATTATATATTTTTTTCTTTTAAATAATATTTGTACCTTTCCATATCTTTCTCAACAAGAATGGATTATTTTGATCATCATAAAAATTTTATTTTAGTAAAAACTTTGGAGGCAGGACTAGATTCTAATTTAGACTCTACCATGTCCTAGTTGTGTGGCTCTTGGAAAATTAGTGTCTCTGAGCCTCAATTCATCATACATAAAGTGGAGAGGGTAACTTTCAGTTTGCAGAGTTGCTTTGATGCTTAAACAAAGTATCGTATTTAAAGAGCCTAGCAGAAATGCTGGTACACATTAGATAATAAGTAGTACTTATAATTATTACTCTGGGGTTTGAGGTGATTACAAACTGATCGAAGTATTTTTTTTAACTTTACCAACTAATCTTTTATTTCTTTTTTGCACACATCAATATTCTACAGAAAAAAAGATAAAGAACCATTTAATATTAAACTCCAGTTAAATACATGTATCTTTTTCTGATACTTTTCAATGTAGAAACCTAAATTTTTACATGAATATAATTAATAAACAGAATAATATATGTCTTATTTAACACTTTGGGTCACACTTCAACATTTTTGCATATAACTTTACATATGTCAATATTATTTAATGGCTATGTAAGATCTGTAATAGCAATAACAATACACCAAAATTTACTTACTTATTTCCCAACTGTTGGGCTTTTTAAAAAATTAGTATGAATGAAATTGCTGGAAACAATTTTGTATAGGTGACTTAAAAAATTTTTAAATACAGGGGAGAGCAAAAGTAGGTTTACATAATACAAATAAGTAATAACTAAATAATAATAATGAATAAATTCTGTGTTTCATGTACTTACAATTGTAAACCTCCTTTTGCCCACCTCTGTAATTTTCTTGAAAATATGCTACTCAAAGTGAGTTAGTGTGTCAAAAGATAAATTGATTGTAGAACTCTTGTTATATTCTTCTAAGCAGCTTTTAAGAAAAATTACTAATATATTGCAATTCTAATGGTCTGAAGATACAGGCAATTTAAAGAAGTTTTGCTAATAGCATGAACTATGTCCAATTTGTTTCAATTTTCATTTTTTTAAAGTATATTTTATTGATTATGTTGTTACAGTAGTTCCAGTTTTTTCCCCTTTGCTCCCCTCTGCCCAGTACCCCCCTTCCCTTCAGCAATCCCACACCCCTCAGTTCACATCCATGGGTCATGCATATAAGTTCTTTGGCTTAACCCTTCCCTATATAATTCTTAACATCCCCCTGTCTATTTTCTACCAACCGATTATGCTTCTTAGTCCCTGCACCATTTCCCCGTTTCTCCCCCTCCCCCTCCCAGCTGATAACTCTCCAAATGATCCCCATACCTATAATTCTGTTCCTATTCTGGTTTGCTTAGTTGGATTTTGTTTTTATTTTTTAGATTCAGTTTTTTATAGTTGTGAGTTTGTTGTCATTTTAGTGTTCATAGTTTTGATCTTCTTTTTCTTAAGTAAGTCCTTTTGACATTTCATACAATAATGGCTTGGTGATGATGAACTTCTTTAGCTTCACCTTGTCGGGAAAGCACTTCATCTGCCCTTTCATTCCAAATGATAGCTTTGCTGGATAGAGTAATCCTGGTTGCAGGTTGTCTTTCATCACATTGAATAGTGCGTGCCAGTCCCTTCCTGCCTGCAAAGTGTCCTCTGAGAAATCAGCTGGTAGTCCTATAGGCACCCACCTGTAGGCAACTCTCCACCTCTCTCTTGCTGCCCACAGGACTCTGTCTTTATCTTTCACCTTTGGCATCTCAGTCATGATGCGTCTCGGGATGGTCCCTTCTGGGTCCAGTTCGCCCAGGACCCTCCGTGCTCCCTGAACCTGTATGTCCATCTCCTTTGCAAAATTTGGGACGTTTTCCTCATTTTTTTCAATTCTTGCTTCCTCATTCTGTATTGGTTGACTGTTTTTTTCTTCCTTATGTTCCAAACCATTGACTTGAACCCCGGTTTCCTTCCCTTCACCATTGGTTTTGTGTGGATTTTCCTTTGTTTCACTTAGCATAGCCTTCACTTCTTCTCTTATGCGTTTGCCATACTCAAGCATATCTGTCAAGCCTGTGAGCATCTTTATCACCAGTGTTTTGAATTCTGCATCTGTTAGGTTGTCTATTTCCTCGTCACTTAGTTCTCCCACTGGAACCTTGATCTGTTCCCCCTTTTGGGTCACGCTTCTCTGTCTCCTCATTCTGACAAGCTCCTGTGTTTGTTTTCCTCTGTGTCCCAGGTAGAGCTGTTGTTCCTGTAACGTTGTAAGGGGTGGAGCCTTAGGGATTCATCAGTGCAGGGTGACCTGTTTCACCATGTTGTGGTGTTGTATGTGGGGGACGGGTCCGAAAGGGAACAATCCTGCTTGCCCAGCACTCACCCCTTTTCCAGGCACCTCTCCCACTTCCGTAATGGGCTGGTACCCCTCTAGCTGCTGCCCTGCCCACTGTTCCCAGAGTGAGTGGGTCTGCAGATGTTCTAGGACCGTGGGGGCCCTTTAAACAATCAGACTCTGCTGAGAAACCAGCAGTTTCTGCCTCCACCCCAACCCCTACTGGTTTGCACAGTCAGAAGCAATGAGGCTTGACTTTCCCTGGTGCTGGGACTTTGAGCTGTGAGGTCCGGTGAGGAGCTGGGAATGCTCCCCAGGTGTCCCTCCTGACTTTTTAAAACGTGTGACTGTTCTTTCTGCCGGCCTGCTGCTGCCACTGCTACTGCCACCACTGATGCTGCCGCTGCCACTGCCACCACCAATGCCGCCACCAGACCATGTCCTCTCCACTTCAGCTCTAACCCCTCCTACCTGTATGGATGAGTATTTCTTCTTTATATCTTTGTTTGCTGGGCTTCCATGAAGTTTAATTTTCTGGAACTTGTGGTTGTTTCTAGTTTTGAGGTAGTTGTATTCCATCTTAGTTGTGGAGGGAGACACAGCGTGTCTGTCTATGCCTCCATCTTGGCCGGAAGTCCCTCAATTTTCATTTTTAATGTTAGGAAGTCTGAACATTGACTAAGCATTGACTTTATTTGTATCTTCTTGTCTGTTCTCTATCCTTTTGTAAATCTGCCTAGTAAAAAGTAGGATGTATTATGGATTTACACCCATTTAAAACAATTTTAAACCCTTTATTCATGTGTGCAAATAACTTTATTCCATCCTCTTCTTTGGTCTTCTTCCTATTTAGGGTATATTTTTCATTTTTCTTTTAGTGGTTCTCACCTATCCTGTCAGTAATGTTTTTTAATGGCTATCAAGTTCTTCTGTATCACAATTGGGATGGGAATTCTAGCCTTTTAGTTTGTAAAGTGGATTTAATTTCTTTTTCTGTACTGATATCCAACTAATCTTTCCACCAGTAGTTATTAACCATTTATTTCTTTCCAACTGAATTATTAGTCTTAGTTAAACACTCTATTTAGCACTATAAACTATTTAGAAATATCATTAAATAAAGCAAGAGTATTTTCATAAGATGCATTTTAATACTGGTAAAATAACTATCACTAGAAATGCCTATTTTATGTATAAAAATAAGAAGTTATTTCCCAAGACTGTAACATGATCATTTGAATGGAGGAAGATCAGTTTGAATACAGGAAAGGTTGCTAGTTCCAACCAGGATACTTTTTTATTTTTATTTTTACTTTGTTAAAAATATTTTTATTGTTATATTACAATTGTCCCAATTTTCCCCTCTTTGCCTTCCATTGCCCAGCCCATCCACCACTCCCACAGTCAATCCCCACCCCGTTGTCCATGTCCGTGGGTCATTCATACATGTTCTTTGTCTAGACCCTTCCCCTTCTTTTCTGCCTTTTCCCCTTCCTAATTTCCCTCTGATCACTGTCAGTCTGTTCCATGTTTCCAGGCCTCTGGTTCTATTTTGCTCATTAGTTTATTTTGTTCATTAGATTCTCTCACAGGAGAAATCGTATGGTATTTGTCTTTCACTGACTGGATTATTTCACTTAGCAAAATATTCTCCATTTCCACCCATGCTGCAAAAAGTAGAAACTCCTTTTTTCTTTCTGCTGTATAGGATTCCATTGTGTAAATGTACTACAGTTTTTTGATCCACTCATTTACTGGTGGGCACTTACGTTGTTTCCAGCACTTGGCTATGGTAAACAGTGCTGCTGTGAACATGGGGGTACTTAATTACTTTTGAATTGGTGATTAGGGATTCTTAGGGTATATTCCCAATTTTAGAATCATTGGGTCAAAAGGCAGTTCCATTTTTAGTTTTTTGAGGAAATTCCATACATACTGTTTTCCATAGTGGTTGTACCAGTCTGCATTCCCACCAACAGTGTTCCCTTTTCTCCACATCCTCGCCAGCACTTGTTGTTTGTTGATTTATTAATGATGGCCATTCTGATCGGTGTGAGGTGGTATCTCAATGTGGTTTTAATTTGCATCTCTCTGATGGCTGGTGATGTTGAGCATTTTTTCATATGTCTATGGGCCCTCTGTATGTCCTCCAAACAGGGTATTCTTAGAGACAGCAAGTATTGTATATGATCAGTAGTGCAGTTTGTATTTAATCTAGTTGTATGTAGTTATTAAAATGCATGAATTGGATTATGGATGTTATTAAAATGCATGAATTGGATTATGGGTTATTTCCAGAAAATTACATGATTATTTTAACAACAGAGCTTGTATTATTAATATGAAGAAAACCTTGATAACTCCCAGTTTTTTGAAAGATAAAGCGAAAACTCTTTTGCATGGTTTTCCTGAGTCCCAGATTCCCATTCAGCCTCTTCTGGAATCCCCACTCCACCTCCACATTCACTATTCTTGGCCCCCTGCTTCTGCCTTTTGCACCTTGACCATGAATTTCTTCCAGATAGGGTGCCCTATGTTATTTAGGATATTGGTTTGTATGCCTTAACAGAGATCTTTTAATAGTGACTGAAACAAAAGGGAATGTGTATTTGTATTTTACAAAAAAGCCCAAGCTGGCAGACAGGCTGGGAATAGACTGTGCTGGCTGTTTCATTGGGTCACCCAGGGCCCTGGTGCCTCTCCTTTGTTTCTCTGCCTTCCCCTGGGGTTCCGTCCTTTCCACATGGTCTAAATTCACTACCAATGCCTGCATATCAGCCCACGGGAAAGGCCGAAATAGGCAATTGAGAATAAGGAACTTCTTTTTAACGACATAATCCAGAAGTTGCAAACTTCTTGGGACTTACCATCTTATTTCATACTTATATAGATACTACTTTTATTTCCAATGTCAGACGTTATCTAGCACATTGACTTCTCACTTGGAAGATGAAGCTTTGACTCTCACCTTCCTATGTCTTCATCCACTCAATAGAGTCACACAACAATTTTATTTATGTCAACCTTCACATTGTATTTAAATAATTATGATTATGTAAATGCCAAGCATGCATTGAACCATTAGGGTAATTTAATAACTTTTTCCATCTTGTCCATTATCTTGTCTTCTCTATTGTTTTAAACAATATTATTGTTATTTACTATCTATGTACTTATTGCTGAATTCAATCCAAATTTTTCTGAAATTGTACAAATCTCCTCTCAAGATGTTCAAATACATTAAGCATAAATTGCATCTTCTTGAAGAATACCAGCCTGCTGATGTGCTCCAGTTGAGACTTTGTTTTCTAGGCTTTTCATTGCTGAGTAGCATCCTATGTATGGATATAACCTCTAAATGCTTTTGATTGCTCATCTATATTACTAAAAATTTTTCAAGCATACACCCTGCTATGGTGTTAATATATTTTACACATTATACAATTATACACACATCTACAAGTTAAGATAATATAAAAAGAAATATAATGTGTTTGCTTCATGCATACTAGTGCCTTGTCCTGGGTGAACACGTTTGGCTGCCATTATACTCAGCTCCACTTGGCTTTACTTATGATGTTTCCAAGCTCCTCCTTCTGGTGTCCCTGTATAGGAAATCAGTCTTTTCATGCAATCAGGCCAGGTTAGTAATAGTTACCTTCACCCGCCTATTTCTTACTTCTTACAAATAACCTCCAATCCAAAAATATCTTTTGGGTTCATCCAATAGAGGCCCATTATTACCTTTCTGCATACATGGTCTTGTCACATTTACTACTTCTTGGATCAAATACAAAAAATTGTATTTTTTCCCCCCAGAAAATCAACTATTTTCTTTAAAAGGTTTCCAACCATGTCACTCTAAGTTTATTATAGTCTTTTTAGCCTCTCTAAAACTTGTTATTATGCTCCTTTTCACATTCCTAATTTTACTGTTTTGTTCTTTTGTTCTTTTTTTTTTATAATCAAGCTTAAGAGGGTTTTACCTATTCTGTTAGTCCTTCCAAAGAACCATTTTTCAAGTTTATGCAATTTTGTTTTTTACTTTATTAATTTCAGTTTTAATCCCCTTAAGGCATAGTTTGGATCACATCATCCTTTCTTGGTAAGCCCTCAATGGCCCTCTGAATTAAGTACACTCTTCAGACAGGTACTCTTGGTCATAGGAGATATGTATTGAATGGCACTCTTTCTCCATTGTCAGAGGAGGGCTCTAGTTGTGTGGAGAAGAAAACCACGTCTGCAAACCAGCCCATAATCTGTTTAGCTATGTTATAAAACACTTTTTATATTTAACGCCAAGGGCAGATCCCTGACATTTAGCAAGGTTGTGAAATGGACCTTGCTTTCCTGAAAGTTGGGGATATACATAATTTATATATAAGGTCTGCAATACCATAGGCTCTGTTTCTTGAGCTGTAATTAAATAGGACCCTTGACATAAACTCTTTAGTTCTTAAAGGCAAGCACCAGCTTGTGACCTTAGTTTTTTAATAGTGTTTTCAGAAGAGGGGGAAAGAATAAGAGAGGGTCAATAATATGGTCTAGTTTTTGAGACTTCTGTGAATATTTTGGTATAGTACATATCTCCACTCACAAAGAGAAAGACGTTTGTTCATTCTGTCACCAGCAACTGGTATTAGCACTGAAGGTAACCTAAATGAATGGATCATCCCAGTCATGGTCTACCTATTTGATTGAGAGGCAGTATTTATTATTTTTCGTGGGCTTAGCCAATTGACCTGATTTTTTTATTTTCTTCTTCTTTTTTTCCCCAGAGTAACCTCAAAGGCTGATGTTACTAATTGATTAGAGATCTCTTTTCTTGTTCTATTAGAGAAAAAATTTCCTCCAGCTGCCAAAAAATTGCTATCTTCAGGAGTGACTGGGGGTCCTTGTTAGTTTTCCTGAAGGTGTCACATGAGAAAAATCTGGCCACAATCACTTTCTCAATGGCATCCTTCACTGACTGTGGTCCCAGGCTCATTATGGATTGCTAGGCATGGCAGGTAACTGGTGGTCTAAGACAATGAGGAGATTTATTGACATGAGTGTGTTAGGAAACAAGTATGAATTCATGTGTAATTTGTATCAAAGGGTTTTTATTTGTGATGGATTGGTCTGTGGTGATTTTGGAAGATGGATATATAGGGAAACTTCTTTACCTGATGAAGAATAGAGAGATAAAATACCATTTAAGAGTTTATCTCAAACTTTACAAATTAAATATTTTTATTTTTTATTTCTGATCACAAAATCTCTAAAGATTCAGTATAAAATTTTAGGTAAAAAAGATAAAAATAAAACTCATTCAAGTTCCAGAGAAAATCACTCTTGATATTTTATTTATGTCCTTATAATCTTTTGTTTTTCTGCCACATGTCAGTTTAACAAAAACACAACTATATTAGAAAAATTGGTAACATGCTGTGTCAACTTTAATAAATGATAGCACACTGCTTGACATTCCTTTCATTGTTCTCTCACCTTGTACCTAAGCAGGTTTGTGACTCACTTGTATCCAATAGAATGTGGCTGAGGGGACTCTATTTTGACTTCCAAGGCTAGGTCAGAAAAGGTGATTCAGCTTCTGCCTTACTCTTCCTAACACTTGTACTGGAGCCCCAAGCTACCACACAAGTAGTTCAACTGCCTGAAGCCTCCATGCAGTAAGGCAGGCCGGCCCACATGAAGAGGCCACGTGCTGGAGCTGCAGCCAGCAGTCCAGGCTCACCTCCCATCTGACAGCCAGCGTAGACACACAGTTCAGGAGAGCTTTCAGATAACTGAACTTCCATTTTACTGCAATTACTTGAGAGATCCCAAGCAAGAACTGCCCTTTTGGGCCCATCTCAAATTCCCAACCTACACGTTTTTGAGAAAAACAAAATAGAATAATTAGAGTACTTTGTTATGTAGCAATAGTAACCAGTACACATGCTGAAAACAAAAAAATTAATGAACAAATTTAGCAACATACTGTGAAATCTTTAGATTCATTCCATTTCCTTCTGCATCATTTTAATGGTTGCATAGCAGTTTTGTTGTATGAAAATAACATACTGTTTTTAAATTAATTTCCCAGTGTTGAATATTAGATTACCTAATAGCTTAACATTCTAGCTGAATCTTTGTACAATCTATAATCTACTTCTTTAGATAACTTACCAAAATTCAAAAAGTAGAAGTGCCAGAGTTATTATAGTTAGTGCTTAATAAACATCTTTATTGTATTTTTATCACCATTTATCCCCTTTTCCCTCCTCTCCCCCTGTGATCACCACAGTGTTGTAACAAGTACCTTCAAATTATTCTCTACAAGTAGTGTCTGTGCGCCTGCTCACACGCACTCACACAGAAGCGAGGAGAGGCGGTGGGTTTTAGAATCAGTAGGCTTGTGTTCTAGCTCACAGTTTCACAACTTGCATGACCTTGAGCAAATTAATTAAACTCTCTGAGCCTCATTTTAATAATCTGTAAACTGGAGATAATAATACTTACCTCAAAGGATTGCTGTGAAAATTAAATAAGATACAGTATTAAAGCACCAAGCATAGAGAGGCCATTTAAAATAGTAACTGATGTTCTTGTAATTACTTCCTAAGAGTGAAGTAATCACCCCTAGAG
The DNA here is from genome assembly GCF_987537825.1 of Furipterus horrens. Taxonomy (NCBI): domain Eukaryota; kingdom Metazoa; phylum Chordata; class Mammalia; order Chiroptera; family Furipteridae; genus Furipterus; species Furipterus horrens. Next base: position 170,698,899 of record NW_028327171.1, read on the forward strand.
TTCTTCTTTCTACTGTTCCCCACCTACTGTGGGGTTCTGCCTTCCCTCTGGCATTACCCTGGCTCCTGTCCTCCCAGGCCTTATGTGTAGCTGGGTGATCAGCCCTGAGTGCGTGGTAGCCGACAAGTGTTGAAGGTGTTACCTCTGCCAGTTAGTGGGTTCATTTTAAGCAGAGGCATCTTAAAGACCAGTGGAATGAGTCCCAGATGCTAAGCTTCCTGGCACCTGACACACACAGGGAGCAGATGTTTTTGGGGAGGAAGGCCACCCTGTCATCGCACCCCTCAAACCATATGCTCAGGCACTTCCAGTCATTCGTCTGACTCTGTTCTCAGGCAACCTGGATGGGATAGCTGGCCTTCCTTCTAAATGAGAGAGAAGTGAGAAAACAAAGACAGGCAGACAGTTCTTTCACATTATGTCTGAATCACTTTGGGGAGACACCATGTGAGCTCTGAAAAGAGTGTGAAGGGAAAAGTGGTCACAGATGTGGGGCAGGACCTGGGTGCGGCTCCACAGGCTCTTGGGAGCATGTTTGGCTCTGAGTGAGTAGTGGAGAGAAGCTGCTGTTCACAAATGATATCTGCAGGTCATCAGCAGGTGAGCGGGAGTGAAGGATGATGGGAAGACTTTCTGGGCCATTTCTACTTCTCTGTCCTTTTTTATTCTCAGTCATTTCAGAAAGTTGAATGAGTTGAAGATTAAAAAAGGAAAGATTTTTCTGCACTTTTAATTTTATCGAATGTTTTATACAAGAAACAGGCCTTGGTTGGAAAGATGTTTACTTTCTAAAAATTTAGGTGGTCTTAATGTAAATAAACTATTATGGAGCAGCTGTGGAACCTTCTTCAGAGACAGGGACTAGACAAAATGTTCTTTAAAAGAAACAATGTAAAACTTTGAAATAATAAATTATTTTCATTTTCAATATTTTCTTTTATCTTTGTTTACTTACTCATGTATTAGGGTCACAAGTTTCCTCACTTAATATACTCAGATGTTAAAAATATATATATATAGCTTCATCTTGGCCGGTTTGGATCAGTTGGTTAGAACATGGTCCCATAAACCAAAAGGTCACTGGTTTGGTTCCTGGTCAAGCCACATGCCTGGGTTGTGGGTTCAGTCCCTAGAGGGGGAGTGTGGGAGAGGCAACTGATTGATGTTTGTCTATCACTTCATTGTTTCTCTCCCTCTTGCTAAAATCAATAAGCATGTCCTCAGGTAAGGATTAAAATATATAGATACTTAGCGCTTTTTTTTTTGTTTATTATAAGATTAATTCTATCTTCCTCATATATTTTCATCTGTGTCTTTGTTGCAGGAAAAATTTTAAAAGCTAGATTTTTGCAATCATTTCAGCAGTCTCTGTAGATGCTCAGCTGCTTCAGACAAAATGGGCTGTCCTCAGGCCTGCCCCATCCTCCTCCCCTCAGAAGGATCTGGTATGTGAGAGATTAGAGTGTTCCTTGGGACTCTTATTTGTCTCTGTTGTAAAATTGTTGGTCTGGTGGCTTCCTGGAAGGGTGAGTGAGTGGCTGGAACTGGCCTCAGAATGTTGGCTAGTTGGATGGCAGCCAAGGTTGAGGCCACTGCTGGTATAGCCTTTGGTTTTCCTGGGCAAGGCTGGGATTTTCCCTAGGAACTTGGTGTCAGTCACCCTGTGGCTCATGGTCCTGCAGGCCCTTTGAGTCTGTGCTATGTGCTAAGTGTGGCCCAGGGGAAAGTCCTTTCATTCCATTTCTTACGTCAGTGGGCCTGTAGGCTGGTTCTCAGCTGGTACCATCTGTGTCTTCCCTCAGGGGCATGCAAGGACTTCTGGGTGCAATCCAAGCCACATAGACTCCAGGGTGACTCAGGAAAGCCTTTCTTTCACTACTCATACTGTATGCCAGAATTTATTTGATGGCAGCCTCTGGTTTGGTGTGAGCCAAACACCAAATATGAAATGGGGCCAAAGCCCTTCTCCCTGCAGCCTTCCCCGTCTCCCCACCAAGCTTCCCCACCTTTTCTTTGAAGTTAGGAATGTTCTTCAAATAAAAGTATGGTCTGCTTGGCAAGGCCTCATTTTTGATATTTTAACAAGAGCATTTTGTTATTTAGACACTCTCCTCCTCCTCAACCTAGTCTAGCTTTCAAAACCAACCTCTCATTAAAGAAAAAAAAAAAGTGGTTCTGAGGCTGAAAGTTAATCCACAGCCTCTTTCTTTTGACTAGTCCCCCCTACCCCCATACTACTTAGAAATGGATCCTCCCTGGAACAAGAAGCCTATCGGGTTAGTCTGGGAAGTAAAATGCTGCATGTAGACAGGCTTTAAAGTGGGATGTACAAATACATGGGCTTAATGTTTGCAATGTATCATCCAGATATTATATTATTACATTCAGAGTATATACCACTTATAATCTATTCTTTCATCATCTATAATGTTGATCCCTTATACTATAATAAACATTTATGTATCAAGTGTTTTTAAATGATCGTTTTTTTTATTGTTTCTAGAGAGAGGGGAAGGGAGGGAAAAAGAGAGGGGGAGATAAACATCAATGTGAGAGAGAAACATCTATCAGTTGCCTCTTGAGTGCACCCCAACTGGGAACCAAACCAGCAACCCAGGCATGTACCCTGACCAGGAATCGAACTAGTGACCTTTCAGTTTCCAGGACAATGCCAACCAATGAGCCACACTGGCCAGGGATAAATGATCATTTTGAATGGCTATAAACTATTTCATGAGTTTGATGTAATGCAAATTAATTAAGCATTCCTCTTCTGTTGAAAATCGTATTAGTTTCCTAGGGCTGCCAAACAAAGTACCACAACCTGGTTGGCTTAAAACACATCTTTATTTTGATTGAAACACAGTTCTAGAGGCTAGAAGTCTAAAATGAAGGTATCAACTGGGCCATGTTCCCTCTGAAACCTGTAGGGGAATCCATCCTTGCTTCTTCCTAGCTGGTGGTTTGCACACAAATCTTTGACACTTCTAAGCTTGTAGATGTCATTCCAAATTTTTAATCTTTACATGGTATTCTTCCTGTGTCTCTTTATGTAGTCTTCCTTCTGTGCCTGTCTGTGTCTGGGTCCAAATTTCTCTTTTTATAAGGAAAACAGTCATATTGTATTAAAACCTACCCTAAAGACCCCATCTTAGCTTGACTACATCTGCAAAGACCCTATTCCTAAATAAGGTCATATTCTTAGGTCCTGGGGGTTAGTAAATCAATGTATAATTTTGGAGAAATAAGATTCAGGCCATAACAGATGTTTATGTTGTTTCCAGGTTTGTGTTATTGACAATGGTGTTGGTGATGGTGGTAGTACTCTCATAGATAAAGCTGCTATAGATATCTTCAAGTACATAGCATTTTCATTCTATTGAAATAGAATATTAAAATTTAAAAGCAATGAGAAAAAATTGTAAATAAAAATGTTAACTTAAATGGTTATATTTTACTTTCCATTATTCACATGTTTTTAATTGGTACTGCAAAGAGAAGTAGAATAGAGATAGTTCAGAACTTGGAATCAGTTCATTCATAATTAATAAGCTCAGAATTAGATGGACATTGTCAAACAGTTAATAAGACGTAATGAACGAAATAAAATTTTAAGACTTGGAAGTTTTAACTAAACATTAACCCTTTTTCTAAAGAGCTGTTTTGAAAATCATGTTGCCTTGCCATGTGTCATAAAATCTTTCCAGATATTTTCCACGGAAGATAATTGGTAGTCCTGTTTTCAACATGTTTTGAAGTCCTGACAATGAAAAAGGCTTCCAAAAGGAAGGAACTTCTCAGAAAGATTTGCTGGAGAAATAATATCTTTATTATTTGGGAGGAGTCCCTTCTCCCCACCCCAACAGATTAACCCAGATCTCATTTACTAGGCCTCTGGCGCAAGGCCTGAATCTCACCTACGTGTGTGTTTCCTTCCTGAGCTCCCAAGTTGATCCTAGCTATTTGGTTGTCTATCTCACGTAGACTCAGTTCTATGAGGAGGCTGAGATTTTCTCAGGAAACTTGATCATAAAGTTCTCCAATATAGACCAGCTTTTCCAAACCTGAGTCTTTAAGGTCTATGTTACAGCACCACCATATTTCTTTTCTAGTAGTTTTGGTACAGTGATTACTGGGAAGGTTCAAGGTTTGAAGTATCAGAGCAGGAGGGAGTTGGCATTACTATGCTTCTCTTTGGGTGTCAAGCTTTGAGTCATGGGTTTTCACAGACTGCTTATTCAAAACTTAACCTTGGAAGCAGGCATTGTCATTCCCATTTACAACTGAGGAAATGGTGAACAGGGACCAGAGAAATTACAAATATTATCCAAGTTAGGGACAAAAGCAGAAGTTAACCCTGAATCTGCCAGGTGCTTGATCCTATGCACTCTTCCTATCATACCACAATTCTTCCCAAGAAAAAGCATGGGCTTCTCAGACAAAAACACTCTTAAAGCAGGGTTGGGCATACCTGGGACTGGTGTTGGGCAGAGGAATCAGTAGGCAAAGCAAGGTCAATCTAGAGCAGTGGATCTCAGCTGGGGCAATTTTGGCCCCTAGAGGACATTGGCAAATTCTGGAGACATTTTTGGTTGTGCCATTGGGGGATATGGGTGCTACTGGCATTAAGTGAGTAGAGGCCAGGGATGCTAATAAATATCCTGCAACACACATTGGTACTATACAGAGTAGTAGAATAGAAAGAGTTCAGAGTTTGGAATCAATGTGTTTACCAATAATAGGCTCTGAAGGAGATGAATATTGTTCAACAGATACCAAGACACACAAAGCCCCCTACAGAAAAGAATTATCTGGTCTAAAATGTGCATAGTGCTGAGGTTGAGAAACTTGGTCTGAAGGATTAGCTTCTCATCTTGGTTTTGCCAAAGGACTATGAGCTTAGATGTGCCACTTTGCTTGTCTCTGACTCCATGCCTTCTACTATGAAGTCAGTTTACAGAGCTCCTTGAAGTCTATGATTCTAGGGTTAATTTTAAAAAGTAAATAAAAATGTCCATGCCTGAAAATTAAAAATGGGGTGATTTTTCTCTTCATGAAATCTAGGCAAGGATTAAAATGTACTAGAATGTCAAAATGTTAAGATAATCATCTCTTATAAATGTGTTGTTTCCCCTAATGACTTTCAATGAAGTTATCATGACTTTAAAAGTTAAATAATAGCTTAAAAAACTCTTTAATGATAACATTTAAGTAATCAAATAGTGTTCTATACTATCAGTTCTTTAAATATACAGAAAAAGGGAACAAAACATTAGTGTACACTTAGACACATTTTCAATTTTTTTTGCCATCTGAATCCTCCGAGTAACTTATTTTAATATTATGATGTTCAGAAGACAGCCTCAGCAGGCAAAGTGAATAGCTAAGAGACACGAAACTGGGCTGGGTAAACTTGTTAGAAAACACCAAACAATTCAGAATTTTCAAAGAAAATGTGTAGCAGGCTCACTATTTAAGTGCTTCTGCTTGTTTTCTGATCTACCACTGTTGCTGCCAACTGGATTTTGGGGAATATACGTTTGCAAGGAGTGGCTACTTTCTACAACTTGCCATACCTGCACGCTAATAACCTGGAGATGGATTTTGCATAATAACAGTTTGCATTTCATTAGCATTGTTAAACATTCATCTTTCTACAGTGTTAAAGTCATTTTCCTGTAGTTGAAAATACATGTGAGAAAACAACAACAAAAATGTACTGGAGTTTGAGTGAGAAGGTTCTATTTACATGGAAATGATCTAGGAAATAACCACCTGTTTTTGCCCAAATTATTACTGGGATAGCTGTTTTCTCACGTCATCCTGCCTTTGCTGGTCTGCTAGTGTGGCTCACCTCTCCACATATGCATTGTTTTCTGAGAACCATTACTGTTTATCAGTCTGTGTGAGTTTTCTGTTGCATTTGAAGGATCTTGAATCTTAGAGAGTGCAAAGCATTTTACTTTTTAAAAATGAGTTGGATTCCAATAAAAATGTGACTATGACAATAAAATATTTTAAAAGTTCAATGTAAAGTTGACTGAGATAAGAGTTTAGAAAAGAGCATCAGAAGAAAGAACCACTGGGTTTTGTGTATAGTCACAAAATCCTAAGTCAGCTTTGAGTTGTTGTTGTCTAACATCAGTGTTGAGAACAGTATATATCATGTGGGCTATGTCTAACCTTTTTCATTCTCAATAATCTATTATATATTATTTCCATAAAAGCACATGAAACTTAGTGGCTGGAATGTTAATACTAACTAAAAAAACATATCTAGTTACTTTTGCTTAGAATGGAAGATAGATGATTCTCTTCTAGGAACACTAAATAGGAAATACTAGGTAATGTTTTCCCTTGCCCCAGTAATAAGATATATAATAGGATTTGGTAAAAAGAAAACTTGCTTTTGGTATGATTGCAACTAGCCAAACTAAATCACATAGCTGTCAGTCAATACAGAAATCAGTTTATTTTTTTTGGGGGGGGGGGGAACACTTCCAATAATCATGGTCTTTTTTTCTTCTTCAGAACTGGACGTGCAGAGCTCAGGTTTACGAGCAGGCTGGCTTGCTATTGACAATGTATTGACATAATACTCTGGAATGTTTAATTGCCAAAATTCTTAAAAAAATGTGGCTAAGGTCAAAGTTGCTACTGAGTGATCATTACTTAATGACTATAGCTAACACAGTTAGTTTTCCACATGTTCATTGTGAACTAGGCACGTCTTTACCAGGAGAAACCAGGCTGTGATAGGTTTTTTGTTATTAATCTAAACCAGGAGCAAGAAGAAAGGCCCAGTAAGGCTGATGGTTCAGCAGAATGATTCCCTCATTAACAAATAGTAATGAACTGTCCTATGTACTGTGAGGTAAAAGGAAAGACAGTCTGACATCTAGATAGAATATTTCCTGGGCAATCACAGACTAATGGGCTCAAATCCTCACTTCACCATTGCTGGTATTATGAGCCTGGACAAACTCCCTATGCTTTAAAAATTTTAAAGCCTCAGTTTTCTTATCTGCAAAATAGGGATATTCTTTCTCATCGAGTTTTTAAAAATAGAATTTAAATGCAATAGAACATGGAAACTGACTTAAAATAGGTACTTAATAAATATTTGTGTCCTTTCCACACTCATACTGATTCATACACCATCCTGCCATCCTGCCACCTGCACAGTTTATTGCACAGTGGGAAGATAAGGCTGATGCAGAATGCCATGCAGGGGATGTGACTGGTGCCATATATAACCAGTGCTCTGAAAAGCGAGAGGTTGCTGAGCTTGGTGAGCCTGGAGAGAAATAACCTTCATGGTGACTAACATGAAAACGTCCTCCCTTGGTGTGGCACCTCCATCCCCCTCTCAGTTCAGGATTATGTGGACATCCCCAGAGCAACATGCATAACCCTGGCACAGCCCTTCCCACCCTTCACTGCATGCGGGTGCATGTGTATAAGTACACATACCCTTGGTATCATTGCCCTTCTTTTTTCCATTTCTGCATCCCTGGTCCTGCCTACATAAAGCAAATAGAAAATAAGTATTCTTGGAATGAATGAATGAATGAGCATTTGATCTGTGCTGAGGAGAACTGTGCATGCTGGAAATATCTAATGGAGATGTGTGCATTTCAGGAGGAGTGGACGCTACAGCAGCTTTCTCTTCCTTATTCAAGGTATAAAGTAAATTTGTGTCTGTTATACTTTGTTATTTGCTCTGGGCAAATGGTTAAGTGACCGTTTTCATGACAGATCAGGACACATTTCACTAAGACTCCATCAGAACTTTCTCTTCAGTGTAGGAGGCCTGAGCAGGATACAGCTCTGCCCTGTTTTATGGATTTTAGACCTGAGACCCCTGGAGAATACCTGCCTCATCCTGCCAAGGCCACAGCGCTGGTCAGGAATGGGACCCAGCTCTTCCAGTTCAGCTTATACAATACAGAAATAATCACCATTTGCTTTTTATGCGTCATTGTTCCGGCCATGTTTACTTACGGCCAGCAGGGACAAGCTGGTCAGTATCGCTCACTGCGGGCCTCTCCACCACCAGCTGCATTTCCAGGCTTCAGACAGACTGAACTGGCTACTGTAAAAGTCACACCAACCATCTCTGACATTGACTCAGCCATTTATTCCACAGACAAAGTCACAGCTTTTATGTGTCCATAAATTTGCAGGAACAAGGAGTTAGAGAAATGCAGCTGTTACAGGCATAAACTGGTTTAACCTGAAGCTAATGAGCCTTAAGCTTCTCAGCCTTCCAACCAGGCAGAGCCCTGGGAGGGCCTGAGCAACATGTCACTAAGGTCATATGTTTTTGTAACATTTCCAAAAGTTAGATATTTTTGTGTTATTTTTCTTGACAAAGATCTCCACACACCACTTCCTCTTGGATTGTACAGGCTTCAGGCTCCTGAAAACCTAGATCCGCCTCTGAGAGTTGGTAACTATTTTTTTAAATTCTGGTTGCTTAAAGAAAGAACATGTAAAAATATTCCTTGTGTCAGGAATGGCTCCTTTTCTCTAGATTGTCATTTCCCCTCGTCTCTTTTACTAGAAGCACCCTCTAAGTTTTAGGTGGGCACTGTCCACTTAGCTAGGGTATATTTCCCAGCTTCCCTTGCAGTAGGTGTGGCCATGTGGCTAAATTTGGGCCAACAGGAGATAAACTGCAGCAAGACTGTACAAAGTTGGGCTCTTAAAACCTAAGCTGTTTTCCCCAAACTTCTCTGTTCCTCCTTCCCACTGGTTGGGACAAGGAGGTGACTGGAAGCCCCGTGTTATGGATGGACCCTGTCCTGCCTTTCCTGGTCTGCTCACTTCAGTCTCTGAGGTGTGTGAGAAATTAAGGCACTTAACTTTTGAGTCTTTTAATTAGAGCAGATTAGACTGCTAATTCATTCATTTCCCCCTCTTCTCTGTCAAAAAAAAAAAAAAAAAAAATATATATATATATATATATATAGGCAAACAAGACAAAAACCCAACCCAGCAAAGACTTATCTCTGTAATTACTCCTTTTCTTATGCACTAAAACTGAGTTTTTCTGACATAACCAAAGTTCTAGAAATACCCTTATTGATAGATTTACTTAAGCTCCATTGGCTTCATATTGCAAAGAGCACTAGACAGGCAGTTAGGAGATGAGAATCCTACCATTTATAGATAGGTTCACTCTCTCTGGACCTTGACATCCTTACCTGTTTACTGTGAATAATCATGATTTCATCAAGGTCTTGAAAAGGTCAAATAAGTCCATATGTGAGATAGCACTCCAGTTTTGTATTTATTTATTATTTTACTTTAGTTATATTTTGCCTTATTCCAGAAATGATCTGATAAATTTTTAATAATACAAACCTGCTAGGTTTTTTTGTGAGGAATACAGATAATCTATGCAAAGTGCTTAGCCCTAGCCTAGTACATTGTTAGCACACTAAAGGTAGTAACATACCATTTAAAAAGTAATTGTTCAATAAATGATAGGTTTTTACAATTAATAACATGCTATTAATAATAATGTATGCCAAAATATTCTGAAACTATAAAACTCTGCACAAATACCAGGTGTTATTGTTGTTGTTGAGCTTATTCTGAAAAAAATATAAGCACTTATCATTGGCAGATATGAAACAACCAAAGTCATGTAGGAGATATTTACAGGTACAAGTCTCAAGTGTAGTGGACATTATGGTGCCCTTCAGTCACTCTGTCTGTGGTTTCCTCCCCAATCCTGACCACATCTGATTGGTTCCAGGGTAGAGATGCTAGACCTAGCTGGGCCAATCACGTTCCCCATCCTGAGAGAGGGAAGGTTGGTAGAGCCTAGGTTGGGGCTCTGACAGGTAGCCTTGCAGCACTGCCTGACACTTACTGTTCAGCTACTCCTTCCTCAGCCTGAACCCCCCCCCCCCCCCCCAGTATCCTTTCCAACACCTGCTTCTTGACTTAAGTTAGCCAGAGTCTGGCTCTTTGCCTTGAACCCAAAGAACCTTGACTGATATCTACAGGAAAACAGTGTTTGCTTTTCTCAAGTGCTTGCATTACATGTTTCTGAGATTTGTATAAAGGACAAAAAGTGTAAGAGTTTATTTATGAGGCTGAAAAAAAATGGGGAGACAGCATCAAACAGAACATTTTTTGTAAATTTTTTTCAGCTTCCTTCAAATTATTGACTTGGTAGGTTAACACTAAGGAAAATATTAAAGCCAGTTAGAAATGCTTTTCCTTACCAAATTATAAAACTAAATAGAACCACACTGAGGCTTAATTAATGCATTTTGCATAAAGAAGATATACAAGTAAATAACTAACTAAATGCACCATGTTTCACAGGGTCTTTAAGACCACATTGCAAGGTAACTTTGACCCAGTTGTAGCCATAGATGAGCCACCAGAAACACACTCAGACTTATCTGAGAGAGAGGGCCTCTGTGAGCTGCAGGCTTATGTTGCCTCCTAAGGGGGGCTTTATTGCTAATATATCAAATGTGCTAATCATAAAGCAGCTTTCTGCCTCTTTTTAAAAAAGATTTTTATTTATTTTCGGAGAGAGGGGAAGGGAAGGAGAAAGAGAGGGAGAGAAACATGGACGTGGGAGAGAAACATTGATCAGTTGCATCGCACTTAACTGCACCTGCAGTCCAGCATGTGCCCTGACTGGGAATCAAATCAGCAACGTTTTTGTTTGCTGGATGACACCCAACCCACTGAGCCATGCCAGGCAGGGCAAGGCAGTTTTCTCTTTAAGGAGGTCAGTCCCTGAGCACAAACTCCTGAGAGTAGTCTATGCTGTTTGTAAAACTGCCATCAAATGGGTTTTGAAACATAAACAATTAACTGGATAATATATGTGGAAATAGACTATTATAAAAATAAAAATTATGCTTACTGTCAGTAGAATAAAATGGAACATGTCCTTTGCCCAGGTCATGCTTTATTCAAGTCACCTTCATTTTATAGGATTTTTTGTTGTTAAAGAAATCCCTTCTAACTATAATAAAAACCTCATTGATCCTTTCTTTGGAGACATTCATAACCAGATCCTTGATGAAATGCCCCATAATGGTTCTAAATGAGGTGTATTGAACTGTTTTGTCAATTCATTGCAGGAGCAGTGGCAATGCCCGTATTAAACACAGGAAAACAGTTCTTATGAACAGTAGTAGTATGGAAGCCCTATGATCTTTGCCTTTTAAAGCCACCATTTTATATTTTAAGTCCTTTAAATATTGTTTGAAAAATCTCAATGCTCTATTAAGTAATGAAACTAAAAAAGCCATTCAATTTAAAGCCTAGCTAACAAGGCTTGGCATTCTCTAAGGGATTCTGTTAGATGCTTCATTTCACTTTTCTACCTTGCGCAGTTCCTCAGACAACATTCATTCATTCATTCACTCACTCATCCAACTGCTGTTAATTAAGTACCTCTATGAACATATATGTAAATACAAGGACAGCTTTACTTAATAATACAATGGAAACACGCAAGTGGTTTCAGAAAGTTCACAGCAGGTATCTGGTAGAACTGTTGACATTGAACAACTTGTGTTTGTTTATAGGGCAAGCTATGAACTACCCTACCATGAGGAAAAGTCTTACCAAAAAGAGTGTAAGATGTCATGTCTTAGTCAAGTTCGAATTCAGCTTTGACTACGTCTTTGTTTTCCAAAGGTGCATTTCATGTGGGCCCTGCCCCTATGTCTTTATGACAGACATTGGCCTCCCCTGTGTTGCTAGAAAGAATCTTTAACCCTTGTTAAGTAAGTAAATTCCACTGCTGCTCACCCTGGAGAACATTACATACACGGAGTTTCGTCAGAAGCAGCAGCTCTCGCGGAACTGGTGCCTGCACTGGGAGCCTTTAACGATTCTTAGTTTGGGCTCACATTTCAAACCCTGTTTTGTTGTCTCTGGCACCAGCATCTTAATTCCTTGCCGTGGCTCTGATTGGTAGTTACAAGTATCTTTCATATCTCACTTTACCTGCCCACTGGGGTCTACTGAAGTGATTCTCCTGCTTGCAAACCCCAGGGACTGTTTTTTTGTTGCTGTTGTTTTTTTCAAGTCAGGACATCCCAAATATATCTTCTAAATTCAGTAAAAGTCTTTCCAGCTGTTTTGGTATGATTTGGTGACAGCAGAAAGATGGAAACTTAACTTTGGATTTATGGAACAAAGATGAGGCAGGGTAGTAAGCTGCAGAGAATTCCTGCAGGTTCAAAATGAGTTCAAGTGTGCGGCAACAAGGCTCTTTCCCTTTTGATGTACATGCAGGAATTCTGATGCTGTGAATTTCATAACATTGACTTGGTTTCAAGTGCTTATGTCAGCGCCCCTCCCCTGCTCCCCACCATATGGAGTCCAAGTGGTTTATGGGAGAGTCCATGAATACCCAGTTATTTTGCCTTCTCCTTGTTGGTCCCCACACTGGGATCTGTTCATATAAAAGCTACATTCCATCGGAGGGGCATCCTGCCCTAAGAAGAAAAACAGTGTCTCTGGCCAACTTCAACTTTTGTACACACTTTCCCAAAATTCTGTTTTGAGAGACTAAAATAACTTTATTATTTTAAGGCCAGAATTTGAAGGAAAAGCTGCTTTCCCAGCTATCTACCAGAGCATTTCTTGAGATTTAAAGTTGTGATTACATATGGAAAAGTCTGACACTATGAATTATTAATTAATATCGATGTCCCATCAATCAGAGTAGTGCATTTATAGTTAGATAAAAGTTAAGGAAAGTCAGGCATCCTAATTGGCATGCTGGAGGGAAGGATACTCACTCAGACAAGCCTAGCAGAAACCTTCTCTCTACAAGGTGCATAGAGTATATTTATCCTCCAGACAGTATTAATTCCAGTGGAGCTCTGGACAGCTTATTGCTCCAGTGACAGTTTTCAGGAATTGAGGAGGCCCAGTTATTTATCATCATGTAACTAACTGCCCTAGGACATAGCAGGATAAAACAACAACCATTAATTTGCTCTTCTTTTTGTAGTTTGTACTGGGTTCAGCTAGATGGCTCTTCTGCTTGTTTTGCCTGGGGTCATCATGTGGCTACAAGTGGTTGATGGCATTAGCTGGAGAGTGGCTGGTTGGCAGTGGTCTCATTCATATATGAGTGAGTTGTTGGAATGGCTTGATGTTTGGGCCTCTCTTTCCACTTGGTCTCTCATCTTCAAAGAGGCTAGTCTGGGCTTTAATCTTATATGGTGATAGTGGTTTTCATAAGGGATAAAAGTGGAAGCTGCAAGGTATTTTGAGGCCTGGGCTTGGAAGTTTTTACTATGTCATTTCTACCACATTCTATTGGTCAAAGTGAATCATAAGACCAGCCCTGATGCAAAAGGTGGGAGAGGAACTCCTCCTCTTATTGGGAAGAGCTGCAAATAATTTGTGGCTTTGCTTAATCTACAACAGGCAGGAGGGGTCGATGTTGGAGCCAAGCCTGCCAACTTAGACTGTCAGGACTTTTGCATATGGAAAGTGAGTACTCACTTTTGTGAAGGACTTGTGGAGTGAGCTCAGCTAATGGTCTTTCCATCATCAGATCAACCCTTGCCCATGAGTTCCTACACTTCTATCAGAATGATTTCTCTAAGATTCAAATTGATTCTTCCACCCTCAAACTTATAACTTACTGGTTTCTTTTTGTCTAGAGGATAAACTCCTCATTCTTTAGCAGGGCCTATAGGATCTTTCACAATCTGGCCTTGCCCATCTTTCTAGAGCCATCTCTCATGGTTTCCCCATGAATAAGCTTTATTCCTTGCAGCTTCCAATTGCCCCATGTGCTTTCATGCTCTGGTCAGTTCCTGATGCCTAGAACCATCTTCTCCTGTTTCCTACTCTAGGTCCGCTGGGCTTGTTAAGGGTCAGGTGCCTTGCAAAGCTTTCATTTCAGACAGCTTCAGCTAAGTCAGGTGCCCCTACCTGAGCTCCCCTCTGGTACCCACAGCACTCTCGCGGTGCCTCCGTTATAACACTCTTCACACTGTGAAAGGCTGGTCTCCCTGACTTTCCTTCCCCCCAGACCACAAGTTCCTTGTGGGTGAACAAATAAATGGTATAGTGAAATCTCTTTGGGATTTATTTCTTATAGTTTTTATAGAAGTTTCCAACCTATTTTCCAGAGGCCCATGGGATGTACCAATATGGGGACGTGTATCACATAGTAGGGATTCTGGTGTTTTTCACTATTCTAATTCCCACCAGCATCAGGATCTTTGTATTCTTTCTTTTTCTTCATGTATTTTGGAATTATGTGATCCTAAGTTTGGAGGAGAAGGAAACCATCAAGAAATAGCAAGGAGAATAGAAGTGTAAAATTCTCATCTTAGAAGTTGCCCATGAGTCCATGAGATTTCCAGGAAGACATCATACAAGTGCTACTTCCCAGTGAGGAATGTGACTACTAGAAAAATACTTCCCTAGGCTGCTGCTATGGTCTGAAATACAACTGTTAGGATTGACCGCTGCTTTTCTTTTCATATAGCAAAGATGCCCATGTCCTTCTCACATCCACGGTGGATTGAGGGAAATCACTCTTCTTCCACCTCAGGCCTTGATCACCCCATGTCATGCACTGATGCCAGCCCCTATCAAAGCCCTGGGGCAGCAAAGGCAGTTCATGACACTTTCTCACCATTGAACACTGTTCCAGGAGAAGGTGTGGTGAGGAAGAGCCTGGCCAGGGAAGCGGAAACGAAATGAGGAGTGGTGCTAGGATGAGATGGATGAAGTGGGGAGGGGAGGAGGCCTGCACTCCCTCTCTGTGGCCCTGATGGTGCCTGATCCGAGCTTCTCCTCTCTGATTTCTTTATCCTCTGGGTCCCTCAAGGGCAGAGTTTCTAGCTTTCTCTTGTAAACATTAAAAAGTATTGGCTACAGAGGAGAATGATTGAACTTGAAGCTCTGTGAACCTTGCCAGATTTCAGTCCATAACTGATTTTCAGATAGTGCTATTAATCTTTTTTTCCTTTCAAAACTCCCAATCAGTTATTGATTACCAAATTCTTCTGTGTCTTTCCAGAAAGACTTATTCCTTGATTGGCCTTATTTGGGGGAACATTTAAGTAAATATAGGCCCTTATGTGATACTGCAGACTGATTAAATCCTTAAATGAAACTGAGTTTAAATGGAACCAAGAGAAAGAATTGCAACCTTTTATCCTATGCTGGGCACTGGGCTAAGTTTTCACTTGCATTATTTCATTTATCGTAACCTCACTTCTGTGAGGTAGACTCTTGTGTTATGTCCAGATGGGAAAACTGAGTTTAGAGTTACAAAGTTGGCTGAGTAAGGTCACATGGAGTAATTGAAAGAGGTGGAAATATCCTAGTTCTGTTTAACCCAGTGCTCTCAGCCTCTTCATTAATTGAATACAAAGGGTCAATAGTTATACATATATCTATCCTCCCCCAACTCCAATTTTTACTGAAGATCTATTATGAGCCAGAGATTGAACTGGATACCTTACATAGGTTATTATATTTAATTAAAAGAGCCATTTACTAGCTAAGTTTGTATAAAACTAAGCTAGGACTCTTCCTTATTAAAAGATAACACAGCATGGGCCTTGGCCAGGTAGCTCAAATGGTCATAGCATTTTCCCAGTATGCTAAGTTTGAGGGTTCGATCTCTAGTCAGGGCACATACAAGAATCAACCAATGGATGCATAACTAAGTGGAACAACAAATCAATGTTTCTCTCTTTTTCTTCCCCCCTCTCTCTAATATCAATAATAATAAAAAAGATAACAGCATGGTAGTTAAGTACTGGGACTTTGGCGCTAGACCCTCTGGGTTCAAATTCTGACTGGGCTACTTGCCAGTTCTGTGAATTCTGGCAAATTATTATTGTCTCTGTATCTCAGTTTACTCCTCTTTGACAGTACATCTACTGCATGAGGCTTAAATGACTTAAAATTTCTAGAGTAAATTGGCTTTCAAAATGTGGCTGAGGAGAGCCAATGTGAATAGTAAAACCTTCCTAGACAAGAACTCCAGAGAGAAAATCTTTAAAAGAAAATGAAAAAACACCTATCAAATCACAAAATCTGTAACAAGTTTAAAGTGAGAATATTGCCCAAATGTATCTACAGGGCTCTGAAGTGTGAGTATAATGAACTAAACTGTCTAATTTTATTCAGAGGACAAAGAAATAGATAATTTAAAGTGGTTAAATAGTAATGGCTGGCAATATTGGAGCCTTGTTTTGAGAGAAGAACACTGATGCCCATTTCTGAATTACTTGCTTCCAAGACATTTTAGGATTGTCTAAAAGAGGGCTGATTGTTTTGGCTAATGAGTGGATTACTTATTGTGATTATTTATGCACTGCCAGGAGAGCACATGGCGCTTTCCACAGACACTGGCTGTCAAGGAACACCGCTGACCCTTGAGTAATGCGATACCAGGAGGTTAGTTTTACACGGATGCCCTTGTGCACTATTGACTCAGACTTCTATGAGGCAATCTAGAAATTCCTCGTGCTCTTTGGGTCAGTCATGAAAGTCAGGCAAGACCATATTTAAACTTTTGTGAGTATGTATTCTACCTTCATAATCAGTTTACTTTCATTGATTGTCTTTCTTCTTCAGATTTTGTTCTTAATCCTCCCCCTCAAGAGCCATTTCCCATCAAGATGTCTGTTTTCATGAGTCAGGAGGAAAGCTTCCTGGAGGGGAGTGGCTGCTTTGAAGAAGGAAGCAGAGGATTAGAGAAATCAAAATGCCAATTATCTGTAAAATCTGCTGTTGAGGAGGAAAGCTATATTAAAAAAAAAAGAAAAAAGAGTTACTGCAAAGGGGTGCCCCCTGCTGGCAACTACGTGAATTGCACTGTCATTGGCTCTGAACCCTTCGCTCACTCAGCTCAGCCCTATTAACTTAATGCAGATGCTGGAGAGAGGCCTCCTTCCCCCTACACACTACTCCTAGTCCCAGACTCGCTGCAGATGTTTCTTTGCAACCCGTCAAAATGTTTGCTAAATATCATCTGTTAAATTCTCAAACATTCTGGCTCTAGTTCTTTTATGTGAAGCCTGACTCAAGTTTTTAGACTAGGTGATAGGAAAATAAAATGTAAAATCAAATACAAACATGAAGGTGACTTTGTCCCGAAACATAATAGAATTGTGCTGTTTAGTAGGATACCAACGGGAAAGGGCATTTCTTCACTTCTCTAAAGTTTCACAACAGGCAGACTGGTAAACTGTTTGGTGGCCATCCCCAGTCTCCAGCTTTTGATCATGAGATTTTAAGAACATTGCCATGTGTAGGGAGAATTACTGGTCCTAACCTGAGTTGATTGTGGCCACAATAACTCCCGTCCTGATGCTTAGCAGTTCAGAAAGTACCTCACAGCAGGAGTCCGGTGCAATTTGTTGTGAGCAAAGTTGCTGCTTTCTGCATCCTCTGTGGGTGAGGTCTGGCAATCTCTCCTCTGAGGCTGGTACTAGGCTCCATTTGATAAAGGAATGCACACTCTTCCTGAGGACTGTTTGCATTGTAAAGTGGGATTCCTGGATGGAAGACATGCTCAATCCAAAGGAAGGAGTTCCTAGTGGTGAAACAGTTGTCATTTGGGGAACGGAAATGGTGTAACTTACCCTTCAAATCACACACCAGGGTTCACCTTCCTCTCTGTGAATAGAGGATCAGCTGCCATGGCAACCAAACCCCTAGCAGTTGTCCTGAAGACAGAGCTGACGTCAGGAAGTGGGAGGAAGTGGAGAGGAAGTCCACCCAGGAGCCTGGGCTCAGGTCCTCACCACACCCAGGGGTCCCCTGTGCAGAGGGAAATGAGTCCAGCTGCCACTCTGTTCCAGGAAGCTGGAGCAGGCAGCTGGGCTGGGAACCCTTTGTGCTAAGGGAGGTCTGCAGAGACAAGCAGCCACTGATCATAGGATATTTCATCAGAGCAGCTGCAACTGATCAGACCCTGACTCAGTGCCTCTCAGAAGGTCCACCCTTTAGAAATGTCCCAAGCTGTGCGTATTGAACTTTACCCAAAAGGCTCCACTACTGTCAAAGTTCTTTTAAAGAGAAAGGCTACTGTTAAAAATATTTTTTCTAAGTAGCTGTTTGCTAGGATAGGTAACTGGTTCTCTAAGTGTGATCCCCAGACCAGCAACATCACTTCATCTGGAAGACATGGAAAGGTGAATTCCAGTGCCCTATGTTGGATCTACTGAATAAGAAATTCTGGGGTGAGGCCCAGCAATCTGTGTCCCCAAAGAGTCCTAATCTTTCACCATGGTGGCTTAAACAGAGGTGGCTTCCCTTCAAGGTGCGTGGGTCAAAGCCTTAAGGTTTGTCCACATCCCCCTCCTGTGGCCCATCCAGCATCTTCCTCAGAAGAAGGAGCTTCTTAAGCCCAGGGTCTGTGAAACACCTCTTCTCCCTGCAATTCATGAAAATGAACTTTTTGGGGATTCACATATTTTACTTTCTCAATAGACTTTTCCTTCCAGGTTAAAAAAAAAAAAAAAAAAAAAATATATATATATATATATATATATATATATATATATATAAAAGGTCCAGGTTTCATGGCTGGTAATGAAATTATGCTTAATTTTAAGCTTTTTAAAATGTTTCTGTTATCCTTGAATTGACTGTAATTTCAATTTATTCAGGCATTGAAAGTCCAAAAAGAAGTTTGTTGTATTTGGCAAATGGTAAGAAAAGAAGTATTAAACCATTAGCACTTTGAAGTACCATTGAGCAATACTTTTATTCCCTAAATGCAAAGCTTTGCATGAGAATGTATCTAATAATTAGCTGGTAGACTAGATTACTCAGGAGTCTCTTCTGGTCTCATAAGTAAATAAGATTTCTCTGTTGTAATTATTTATTTTCCCGAGAGGCCCGAAAGGCTGTAATCTTAACAACTCTATCTGTTTCCTCTCTTTATAATGATTTACTGTGTATACCGAAGAGACTAAGAAACCTCTTTGGTTTCCATAGTCTGGGCTTCCAGAAAATATTTCTCTTTGAAAGGACCCAGGTGTTAAACCAAATCCCCTGTTTATAGAATGTTAAGGTTATGACACACAAGTCAGTAAAAACCTGGAAGTGCTGTTACTGCTGACATTGCACCTCTCACACACACCATTGTGCCTTTTATTTCTCCTTCACAATAGTGTGGACTTAAGGAGGGAGTGTAAAACTTCACTTTGAATTTCCTGGCTTTCGTGGGTTTGTTGAGCAATCCTAATGCTATTGAATTTTTACCCCTTGCTGGGTGGTTGTTTTTCTTGTGTGCAGTGGTGCCTTGCATTTTTATAAGAATTACAATGGACTAGACACGTCATATTCATATGAACCGTAGATTAACCGTTGGCAGATAAGTGGAAGCAGAGGAATATGTGTAAAATTGTGAATATTGTGAATTCACTTGAACCTGACAGTGATTTTCAGTGGAAGAGGTGATTCTGTGTATGGAGTTTATTGGGCATCTCTCTTTTTTTCCCCTGTGGGTGAGACCAACTCATTGAGTGGCTGTTACTGTGTGAAGACAAGTACTCAGATAAAAGGGGGAGCATTCTGCCTGTCATTTTGGTACTTCCAAACATGGACAGCCCAAATTTACCCTTTAGGAACAGCAGACACTACCACTTCACTCTTTCTGGGGGATTTACTGAAGAAAATGTCTCTGGGCTTGTTCATGTGGCAAAATTAAGAGGTCTCATTGGTTGGCTTTTTCTCTTATTCCTTTTACTTATTAAAATAAGTTATGTTGTTTATTTTTCTCATTGCAAAAGCTATTTATTAGTTCATAGTAAAAAAATTATTAAATAAAAATCAGCAAAAAGGTGAAGACAAAAGCATTACTTAATCAACCACTGCTAACAATTCACTATTATATCTCTGTAGGCATCTTTCTTATGTAAAACTAATTACTTTAAACAAGTAATCATATCATATATACTTTTTTTTGTAACCTATTTTCTTTTAAACCACAACTTCAGGCATCTTTGCATAGCAATGATGTTTATCTATTTTTTTTATGTTTAATCATTAAAGTAATACATATAATTTTTAAAAAGAAGAAAACATTGAGGTGATTTATGCTAAAACTTTAAAACTTTGTATCTTGTCATATATATATATACAAATATACACACATGTATTAATTTTTTTCCATTGATATGGTGTTCCTTGATTAGATGAATTATAACTTGCCTAAGCACTCACCTGTTGTCTGTCCACTGGCCTGCAAGCTCTGTGGAAGCCTGCCAGTTTAATCACCTTTCTATCCTCAGCACCAGCACAGTGACTGCTACATAATAAGCCCTCAGTAAATATTTGATAGATGAATAAATATGTTATGTTATTTTCATTGTGTTACCATTACAGAAATTCTTCCACATATAACTTTGGCCACAAGTACTTTGTAAATTTTGTGTAGTCCTAGAAATAGAATTTTGAGCCATGGGCATGTGCTTTGGAAGCCGAACTGCCTGAATTTGTATCCTGGTTGTACCACTTATAAACTGTGGTGTGCTGAGGCTAGCACATGAGAGCCGCTTAAGCCTTCTCTTTCCAACTCTGAGTTCAGTGACCATGAGGGTAGCTTAAAATTGGCCATGATGGAAGTATTTGCACCACAGAAATTGGCAAACACCACAGATCAGGGCTTTTTCTCTCTTTTTAAAGTCCTTCCTTCCTTCCTTCCTCCCTTCCTTCCTTCCTTCTTCTTCTCCTTTTCCTCCTCTTCTTTTTTTTTTTTTTTTTGAGATTACTGGTTTACCATCACACTACTGCAATGACCACTATGGCCGTAGGGAAGTTACACAACCTCTCCAGGGTTTAGTTTTTTCATGTGTTCAATGGGGCTAATTAAAATGCTGCCTCACAGTGAGGGAGCTTGCTTTGTGCAGCTCCAGGAGGCACTATCCAAGCGAAGCCTATGTGACCTATGCCTTCTGGAATGGTGTAGTGCACAGCACTCCTCATAGACTGGTTGTGAGGATTAAATGGTTCATTGATATACATAAGTGTACAAGCACCTAACCCGAACACATACCAAGCACTCAATAAATGCAAGCAATTATTATATTATTATAGATATATGTATTATTTTATGTTTTTTCAAATGCTTTCCAAAAGTGTTGTACCCATATATACTCTTGCTATCCATTTCCTCATTCCTTTGCCACGAGTGAACATTATTGGTCTTTGTCCCAGTGTAATTGCTAAAAATATCTAATTGTGGCATTTGTTTGTTTTTCACTGATTTTTTGGTGAGGTTGGGTATCTTTTTATTTATTTATTGGCCATTAAATTTCTATGAATTATCTGTTTATGCTTCTTGTCAATTTTTCTATTGGCAACCTCTTCTTTTCTTCTCTTTCTCCTCTTTCTTCTCAAATAGGTCTGTAGGAGTTGTTTGTGTTACAAGCATCTGACTTTGTTACCCGCTTTTGTTCTCGTGTTTGCTACTCCAAAGATATTTTAAATTTGTATGTAGTAAAAATCATTAATGTTTTCAGGGTTCAGTATCTTGTTTTCTGAGTATGCTAAAATTATAATCCTAATCTCAAAATATTTCAACAATTATGGCAGAATTGACAGAATATTTTGTATTTGGACAGACATCTAGCTTATTTTCATATCTATGTATCTATCCTTTATCCACTTACTCTTATAATTATTATAATTATAAATACATATTGTATAATGTAACAATTATAAATGAGTATATTTATAAATATTTATTTTGTTATTGTAAACAACTCTGATTCAATATTCTCATAGCTGTAACTACATTTTTGCACAAACCTTTTCCCAGCTTAGAGTTCTTCTAGGATAGTGCCAAATTGTCCTGTGGAAAGATTATACTATTTTTCACTCTTATTAATAGCACATAGAAATGTTATTGTGTGTTGAGAAAATAAGAAATCTGTCAAACAAAATGTTCACATTGAGATTTTGGAATGTGTGGTTTGTAGTATTTTATCCTTGATGGTAAGAAGATGTCTCAAGATCTTTCTAATTCTAATTTTCTTTCATCTTCACCACATAAATTATCCAAACACAAATGCTGGAATGCTTGCTAAGCTCTTTATCAGATTTGGCGAAATAACAACTGGAAAGGCAGTTTGAGCTGATGCAGAATGTTCATCACACAGTCTCATAAAGAGACAGCTGCTCAAACGCCCAGAGAGAGGCGAAGCAAATAAACATGCAGGGGGCGTGCCTGTGAGGGAGCCACTCCCACACAGCGGGGCAGGTGAATTAGAGACAATAAGAACGGGAGTCCTGAGGTATGTAGAAACCTCAGGTTTCTGGATGGATTGTTGGAAGTGCAAATGTAGTCTGAAGACGTCCAATCTATTTCTGGTATGAGCTGTCACACCTAAATTCACCAAAGGGTGCAGGACTGATTTCACACAACAGTTCATTCGGTGATTTACTTGGGTGCAGGCAGTGGGATCATGTGACACTGGTGAGCCAATAGAGAGCAGATCTGCTTTGCCACTGACAATCAACCGACACTGAGAGATGTCATCAGCCAATATGACTGAGAACTGGGAAGGCATAATAACATTTACATTGATGTTTTCAGCCACAATTGCTACATGCTTTTTCTCTGCTATTGCAAAGATGAAATATGTTGATCATGCAATAAATTTCCCAGCCTTCATTCTTTAAGGCTTTCTAACCCAAATTTGATCATTTCACAACAGTGTTGTGGTTTGCTATTACTCTAAAATGGAATCAATATCAATCATATATATATATATATATGGTTTATCAGGGATCATTGTTTCTATTTCTTAACTACCACTGCTATTTAATCAAAAGATGAAATTCAAGAAAAGGCAAGATTATATTGTTCTGAATGTTAAACAATATTCTGCATGCATTAGACATTGATGAATATTTCAAGGAGCATCTCATGGCTAATCCTTGTCACTTTAAGATAAAAGATTAACAGTCACACACATCCCCAGACCAGAAAAAGATGATCATTTGGTAAGATTGAATTCAGCTCTTTATATGTACACAATCAGGTTCTTCAGGAAGAATAAGAAAATAAAGGGTTAAGATAAAAGAACACAAGAGTTAAGTTCTAATTTTTATTTATTTTTAACACCTATAAAGATGCAACGCTTTCTTAGACCTCAGTGTATTTACCAGAACAATGGTTACAACCCCAAATGACAGCTGCAGAATTTTAAAGACTGATTGATTGGTTATAGTGCCAAGAAGGTAATAAAGACAACTAACTATCTGTGATGTACATTGAAGACTGGCTTGCTAAAATTCCTCTCAAGGGAGGGATAAAGTTTATTTGCCTTTCCTTATTCCTCACTTGGACAACAAGTCTGGGAAAGCCAACAGGGTGTAACAGATGTGCCATTAAAGTGCAAAGCAAATCACTCCCAGCTTTTCTCTTAGCCAGACAATATCTATTTTTCTACTTTAAGAACATTGTTCCATGTTTTTTGGACCCCATGTCTTCATTTGTAAATGTTTTAAATTCTGAGAAAATCCAGGAATCTCTCTACTTTCATTAATTCCCACAAGGACGACGATCCTCTCTTTTAAACTGGAGGAAATTTGAGAGAGTGGAGAGACACTGGGTGTAGAAAAGTCCAGGTTCTTTCTATTGCAGAGTATGGAAGCAACAGGAAAGGGTGCTGGCATTCAGGGATTCAACTGTGAAAAGGTCGTGGACCAGGTAGCCTTCTGAGGAGGCAAGAAAAGGCTCAGCATTGTCTGAAAATCACTATCCTGCTGGATCCATGTGAGTGGGACTCTGTCGGTTGTGTTTGCCTTTGTGTCCCCAGAGCCTGACACCATGCCTGGGGTGCAGTAGACATCAGATGTCTAAGAAATACTCACTTCTATACTTCACTGTGTATTTGCAGTTTTATATTCTTTTTCATAAAATAATAAACTCCTATAAACTTTAGGCCCCACAAAACCTATATCTGCCTCCTGTAGACATGAAATAAATATTTGTTGACCTAATGAGAAAAAAAAAAAGAAAAGAAGAAAGGACAAAAGGAAAAAAATGCAAACAATCAAAACAAAACAAAAACCTACAGTGGCAACTGGGAGGATCAAATTCGACGTTAATCAGTCCAAGGCAGCATTGCTAAACTGTCCTCAAACTACAGTAGACAATGATTTACCTCGATTCATTCACCCAGTTAAAAACTTAGTTCTTATTTGCCAACTGAAGGCTAAAGGCCAATGCATTTAAGAATCTCTTCTTAGGGTATTCTGAATGATTGCAGTAAGGATTCAAGCATCTTTATAAGGGCAATGTGCTAAGCAATGTGCCAGGTACTTTCAGATACCTTATCTCAATTTATTGTTTCAATTTTATAGATGAGGAAACTGAAGATCAGAAAGAGGAAAGTTATTGAACTATTAACTGGTGAACTTGGGATTTGAACCTTGACCTTTTGAGCCCAAAATGCTAATATGTGTTCTCCACCACTCCATTCTAGCCTACAATGGGACAATAGAGGGCCCTATTTGTGGATTGTAAATTTTTAAATAAAAAATAAGAGAAGCACAAAGAAGAATCATCAGAAACTAAAGTGAATAGGGATTAGTGGACATGAGGGATTAGTTGATATTGATTTACTACCCGATCACTTTATGACTATGGCATCTTTTGTTTTGCTGCCTACTAAAACAAGACCCATATAATTCAGCGTAGACTGGGAAGAATCTATGCAATTGGGCCAGAGACCTCAAGAAATAGTGAATTTAGAGAAGTGATTTGAAACAGAGGCTGTACATGGTTCAAAGATCCAATCTGAGGAAATGTAATCGGGATCAGAAAAGATGCTTAGACTGATGTGATAAAAAATAACTTCTCTGTGGAATTTAAATATCTTCATAGGTCTGCAGAGCTCTTGGTTATTCATTCCTGTGGCAGAAGCTTCAAAGAAGTCAGTTTGGGGGGCACTGCAATGTGTGTAAGGCTATTATGATGCATTCAGAAGAAATGCATGATGTAATTGCTGCCGTCAAGAGCTAACGGGACAGTCTGGGAGCCAAGATACAGGCCCAGAACACGAGGAAACAGAGTCATCTGCTGAGATAGAGGGTAAGTTGTGAGGACGCGGTAGGAAATAGGGCATAATGTAATACGTTGCTAATTTTGTGAGTTTCCTGACTTTTTTCAGTGCCTTACAGTTAAGAATATATGGTTTTATGTGCATTCTCACAACAATCTTGTAAAATAGACAGGGAAGGTATTAGTATTCCCATTATGCAGGTGAGGAAGGAAAGGAAGCCTCAGAGAGGTGAAGTGAATTGCCTAAGACCACCCAGCTGGTGAGTGGATTGCTGGGAGCCAAGCTCAGGGTGCAGGGTGATGCTGTGCCCACGTTGTGCACAAGATTCTCTAGTAGGCAAGGTGTCTGTGCATTCTATAAATGGTTGATAGGTTTTGTGTTTGTGACTTGTAGAATTCTTTAAAACATGGGACCCAGGGCAAGGGACTCTCTTGCTCAAGCATCCGGACAAAATTAGATTTAAACAATATTATTATCCCCTATTTTTCAGATAAAGAAATTGAGCCACAGTGAGATTAAGAATATTGGTCAGAGTAACAAAGCTAGTTAATTAGGGACATGATTTGAATCCAGACCGCCTTATCCTGAAGCTTGTGCTTTTAGCCACTATATAGTATTAAAAAAAAAAATAAAGTCACGTTTTACTGGGCAGCACCTTCATTACCCAGTGCATTTTAAACAAAGTGCACTATTTCAACTCAACATTCAAAAGTGTGGGAGATGACTTTAGAAGTGGGCTAAAGATAGATTTGGACAGATCCTAGGAGCTGACCTGCAGTGTGCTGGTAAAATGGGCCGGGGTGAGGGTTGGGAGGTGGGAGGGACAGGCGGAGCCTGCTTTGTAGTATTTGCTGATTTCCCTTATGTAACTACCACCATAGCTGATCTTAAGCTACCAACAGTTTAAGGTCTAATTCAGGAAATTCCTGAATATTTAACTAAAGGCTCTTAGCCTGTAAGAAGCTAGCTCACTGCCGGCCATTGTCTCTTCTGTCTTTTTCACTCTCATTTTTAGTTTGAAGAAGCATCTTAAGAAAAAAATTTGGACCCAACCTGAAATGTTGAGTCTAGTACTGAGGTTATGCCTTCCTCTCTTTTTCATTTCTGCCCATCCATTACAATACAAATTCATTTTCTGTGTCTCATTGATTTTTTAAAAGTGGCTTGACTTTATCTGTCTGACATCCACGAGCTGACTACATTATTAATAATTACTTCTCCCTTTTAATTCTTAAAGAACAATGTACTTCTGGTGGATCTGAGAATCAGACTTCTAGGGCCGATAAGAAATGTGTACCTTCATTTAAATATTCCTCCTATCCTTATAGTCTGCAGCATTTCTGTAAGAAACTATTGCATTTAGTATCTTCACCTTTGCTGAATTGAATGTAGTTCAATGTTAATCGGCACCTAATTGTGGCTTTCTGATGTTCTGGTATTTCTTGCATTAGTGGCCCTACTTTACAGTGATTAAGTCAAACAATCTGTTTTATTCACATTGCTCTGAAAACCTGAAGTGTAAGGTATCCATTCAGTTTTATTCTCCCCGATGGGCACAGTTCTCATTAGATACTAATGAGAATTACAAATCTGGGTAAAGGAGAAACTAGTGCCTTTGGAATTGAGGGGCTGGTTATTTAAAGATGTACTGCTATGGCACTTAAGGAAAATGATTTATCTGTTTTGTTTTGTCCTCCTATAAATCAAGAATACAGCACAGCGTTAAACATTCCTCAATATTTATGCTAATATAAATTTGGGCCTACATACTTGACACTAATTCAGGAGGAGAAGTGGTATTAAAATAATGGCTACCTGTGACAGTCAGAGGTGTTACTGAACAACCACTTTAACTCTATGAGGTTGTGGACGTTCTCCTGTAGAGTAGGTACGACAGGTATTCCCTGTCCAGAGCAGTTTCTCTGGTGGTTGCATTCCAACTATGTTCTCTGTCTCTTGTTTGGTTTAGTCTGGGGCATTAGGTTAGCAAATGTATTTATAAATTTCTTAACTAAGGAGTCACTGGGATACAGTGAAGAGACAGAGGGTAAGCTCTGTGGGAAATTGAAATCCAGGATGCTGACTGTATCTGCAAGTCTTGAAACAGTCCACAGGTCCAGGGAGCAAACAGATAAAATACAAACGTTTGTAAAAGATAGATTTTATGCCCTGGCTTGTGTGGCTCAGTTGGTTGAAGCATTGTTCAGTAACCAAAAGGTTGTGAGTTCGATCCCTAGTCCAGGCACATATGTAGGTTGTAGGTTCAATCCCTGGTCCAGGCACATATGGGAGGCAACCAATTGATGCTTCTCTCTGACATCGATGTTCCTCTCTCTCCCTTCCTTTCTCTATTTAAAAGCAATGAAAAAATGTCCTCAACTGAGGATTAAAAAAAGAAGAAGAAGATAGATTTTATGTCCACTTAACTAAGTTTCTTCCTTTTCTACCATTGTGTTAGCATCACCTAGATGTGACCCCCGTCAAATTCCTCAACCTCTTTGTGCTTCAGTTTCTTTGTAAGTAAAATTGGGATAATAACAGGACTTGTCTCATAAGATTACTATGAGAGTGTGTGTACAAATGCATGTACACAATGCACATGGTAGGTGGGCTCAATACATGTTCTCAGGCTTGGCTTTGTCACGCACAGTTGGAATCCTGATTGCATCTTTGCACTCTCCATCCTGTTGGAGTATTTGTGAGAGTGCACTGGACTCCACTGCTCATAGGCAATTTGTGAGATGTTTTGTTAGGGTTCCCCCCATTAGTTTATAGTAGAAGCTCAGAAACTTGCTGGGGTTCCCTGCATTGCAAGTGTCCAGTACCGCACTAAACTGTATGAGTTGAGTCAACCTCTGATTAGCTGCCTGTTGACCTTCTCTGTGGAGAACACTGCAACTCTACTTTCAATATTTCTGTGTCTGGGTGCATTTTTGATGTTGCCTATCTGCATCCATCCCCAACATGCATACATATAATTTGGTAATAGGTTTCCTTTGAAAGATATAGCTGATGTAGACCAACCACTATATCTCCCATGAAAATCTGGGACTTCTTTGTTAGTTTTGATGCAAAGTACAATGAGAATTCAAGGCCTTATTATTATTCTTGCTAACCAGGAGACATGTCAGGTTTAAAGTCAGATTTGTTTCTGTGTTAATAATACAATTGTTATTACCCTTCCTTGCAGTCCCCGTCTCTACTCCTGCTATCTTCAATGTGAGTTTGCACTTGTCAAAATGAATAATATGCAGCATCAATTCAAACTCCACTTTTCCAGTGTGTTCAGCTGTAATAGTTTCACTTTGCCTTGATTCTGTTGATTGCTATTAAATCCTGGATTGCTTTAAATTCTGTGAGATAGTCCTCAAAGTATTACTTATAAATTGTGTGCATTTATTAGATTCTTGCTTAGAACAAAGAGCATTCAAGCCCCTGGAAAAGACTGCCTTCTACTTCTGCACTCTAGATAGAAGAAGTTATGGAAACATACTTTACCTCTTGAAAAAAATTGATTGTTTAAAAAGTAAATATAATAAATTATTGGGATGGGAGCTTTATGCTTTTGTTCTTTCTTTTTTTTTTTTTTTTTGGTGAAGGAAAAAAACATAATCCAAACCCAATAAACTTTAGGGAAGAGTGTGGATTGGGGCCAAGATTCATAATAAATTTCTTTGTGTCCATCTGTACAGTATTGCTGTAAATGAAGTGTTAGTTGGATTTATTAGGAAGGCATTGTTTCTATGTAATTTATGTGGGTTTCAAAAGCCAACCTCCAGCTCTTTTATTTTTAGAAGTATGGTTATTATAGATTACATTTTAAGAAATCCCGACAGATAGAGTATTGCAAACATCAAGTCTATATTTCTGTTTAAAAAACATTGGATCTACTTCAAATAAAAATCCATTCAAAGTGTAGTTAAGTCAAGTTGAGTATAGTATATAAAACATAGTGTTTGTCAAGTGTTGTTTGAGCACACTCTGCAAACAGCTGTGTCCTGGGTGCTGGGCACGGAAGTTCTGGGAGGCATGTCCCCGGAAGAGCTTATGGAGAGGGAGGGAAAAAAACAACTTCTTGAGGACCTGGTATCATTCCAACTAGATGTAGGTTTACCATGACACTAGTGAACCTTAAGCTTGAGGGCCCCCCTTTGTATTTATCCCTTCTATGACCCTGGCGTAGGGACTAGGTAATATGGCCACATGTTTTGTAAAGTTTACATATTTAAATGCAACTCTTTAAGATCATTGTTTTTGTTCACTCTAACTTCCCCTCTTGATACTTCCCCTAGTGGTAGCTGATGTATTTGGAATGGCCATGAGTATTCTGTAGTCACTTCCACATCTAGTTAAGTTACTGGTAACTATCTCAGTGTAGAAACAGTGTTCCAGGGTACTTCTGTAGATCACACAAAAATGCAGAACACAGAAGTTATTATCAGAGTGTCAACATGCTTTATAGGGTCTGGCATCAGAAATAGGTGAGTGATAAAAGAGACACAAGGTTTGAAATGCACAGAGCCAGAAGCTAATCTCATCAACGACTAGAGAGAATGAAAGTCAGCAGTAGACTCAGTAATGAACCATATATCACCACACAGAAACCCACTGCTATGGAGTGAATGTTTGTGTCTAACCCAAACTCATATGTTGAAATCCTGATGCTCAATGTGGATGGTATGAGAAAGTGAGGCTTTGAGAGGTTACTAAGTCATGAGGGTGGGGCCCTCACAAATGGAATTAGTGCGATTATAATAAAGATCTCAGAGAACTCTCTTGCCAGCAGGTCACAATGAAGAAGACAGTCATCAATGAAGAAGCAGGCTCTAGCCAGACACCGAATCTGCCAGTCTCTTTATCTTGGATCCCTAGCCTCCAGAAAATTTTGAGATATAAATTTTTGTTTTGTAAGCCACTTGGTTTATGGCATTTTTCTTATAACAACCCAAATGGATTAAAACACCCACCATACTTCTTTTTTCTTTTTGGATATATGTGTGAAACAGAACTAACCACAATTTTTGTATTTGTAGGGTGCAAGCTTGCAGCCACATTATAAACAGAGATAAGTCAGTGTGCAAGGCTTATTGCATCGTAGCTATCAATAATAAAAAACAAATTTAGTTCAACCAAGCTAGAGGAAAGACTGAATTATTTTTTATTCTCTCCATAAAAATCATATTAGAAAATCGTTGTCACATGGAGAAAGGATCAAGACTGTGCAGCCAAAGACTATAGGAAAAATATTAGAAAGGTATGCCAGTTCATTAATTGATAAAAATAAGGTTATTTTTCTGAATTTTGTAATACATATGACATTTGGCAGCTTAAAAATATGTAGTAATTTGTGGTGATTTCTTTTATCATTCTGAGTACATATTCACTTTCATTTTCTGTTCTGGTCTTTAAAGAGTGCTCTCAAAATTGTAAGAATTCCAGGCTACATGAAATCTGGATCCATCAGGCCCTGGCTCTGTGACCTTCTCCAGGCATGTTAATTTTATTTAAGGTATGTTATAGCAGGGCATAATAGAACATGCTCATTTCTTCTTCCAGTGAACAAACTCAGGCTCAGAGAGGTTAAATTGCTTTCCTGAGGTGAGCTGGTAAATGCAGGCCTGAATTCACACCCGGGTTCACAGGCAAGCCTCTCACTGGAGTTCTTCCTTACCTCATTAGCTTTCCCCTCATTTTCAGCACATATTTTGTCATTGTCATTGTCTTTTATTTCACATAGCAAATAGAGGCCATTAGGTGGGAAATCCCCTCCATCTGACACTTCCTCCCCATCCTCTTGCCCTCTCCACCTCAGTGAAGAACACCCTTCTACTTCGCTCCACAGCCAAGGGTTCCTCCCAACTCTACCCACTCACTTCCTCAGTCAGTCAGCTCCAAGAAGTGTAGAGTTCAGCTCCCAGACAACTCTCACCCTCTGTCTCTCCTCCCTTCCCCTCTGCTCCATCATCAGCTCAGGTCTCACCGTCTTGGCCTCCTCAGTCTTACTCTTCTTTAATCTGTTCTCAGCTGTGCTGCCATCTAAACATCAATGTGATCCTGTTTAAAATTGTTCAACTAATTCATTCATCCATCTAACAAATCCTTCCTGAGGTTCTACTTTGACCTCACAATGATGATACAGTAGAGAACAAAGCAAAATTCCTGCCTCATGGAGCTCATATTCCTGTGTGTGTGTGTGTGTGTGTGTGTGTGTGTGTGTGCGTGTGTGTGTGTGAGACAATAAACAACATAAGTTAATATGGGTGTATATAAAATAAGAACAGAAGTATTTATGTCTGAGAGAGAAATGCTAGGGAGGAAAATACAGTAAGGGAAGTAGGGAGAACAAGGGTCAGGGGAAAGGGAGTTTGCTATCTTATACAATATATAGCTTGATTGGGGAAGGCCTCACTGCTGAAGGGACACTTGAGCAGAGATCTGAATGACATGAGAATGGCAAGCCATGTGGATATGCAAAGAGTGTTCTAGTGAGGAAACAGTAGGAAAGAATAAGACTACTGTGTTGGGGGAACAGCTGTAGCTGAGTGAGAAAAGACAGATGGAACAATAGCATGGCAGAGTATGCATGTCACCGGGAGTGTCTGGGCCATTGAGGGACTGGATTTTTGCTCCACATGGGCTGGGGAGCTCTGGGGACGTTTTGAGGGGAGGAATGGCAGTGAATTAGATCATTCTGGACGGTGTGACAAGAAGATTATAGAGTGGGCAAAAGTGAAAGTGGAGAACAGTGGCCACTGCAATGATCCCGGCAAAAGGTGATGATGGCTCAGACCAGGTGGTGAGGAGTGAGCAGATTTTAGATAACTTTTGCATGGTTCTCTGTGTCCTTCAAGATCAAATGCCAACTTCTCAGCATGTTACACAAGATCCTTCATGATCTGCCTACTCCATATCCCTGAGGTGCCCTGGGGACTTTGCATAAGCTTCTCTGTGTTCCTGGGGCCCTTGAGTACTTTCTTCAAGGTGCAACCTCATATGGTCTCCGTTACCGTCACTCTTTCTCCAAGTCTGGGCCCACTATTTTTTCAGCTCCCTGTGCTTATCTCCATCCCTCTGTGTCATGATAGTCTTTTTTCTGATTTGTTTTCCTTCCCCATGCTGGGCTGTGAGCTCCTTGAAGGAGGGAATAGTGGTTGGAGTGTGTGTCTGTGTTTGTCCGTGTTTGGCATGTAAGAGGTTCCCGATCAATATTTATGTCATAGGTGAATATTTTCATTAACTGGGTTTGGCTTTGAACTTCTAATTCTCCAAAGACTAACCCCAAGAAGGCTTTTTTCTTCCTGTGTAGGGACAGATGTGGACAAAAGCAGTAATGTGACTTAACTAGATTATAGGCCTTGCCACCTCAGGTAGTTTTTTAGAGTAAAGCGGGGTTTAAACAAACAAAAAAATTAAGAGTATAGACAGAAGGAGTAAAGAGTTGTTTAAAAGTTACAGAGTAAATATAAAAAGATTTACTATTTATACAGTGCCTATCCTGAGCTATTTCCTTTATTAGTGTCTTAGATATGGAATCAGAGATTAGACTGCAGACTAGCAAGGCCTTGCGAAGGCCAGTTGAGAACACTCTTAAAATGGTAAGCTTGCATGAACTTACTCATCCTCCTGTACAGACAGAGGTAACAAACCTGGTGAAAATGGCATTTGAGAAAGAATGTGGAAAATAGTGCAAAAGCGTGGCATTCCCTTGCCTATGCTCCATGTGTCATGATATGCAAATACTGCAAATATACCTGTCCTTCCTGGAATCCTAAGCAGCATTTAGCATTGATACGACTGCTGGGCACCCTGATTGAAATGCATTTGCTAGTCTTCACCTCAGTGACTTTCTTTCTTTGTGTGGAACTCTTCACCTGCATTGCCTCCCACTTGCGTCTTCACTTGACTTGAGCTGCTACTACTGTCACATAGCTTCATGCTGCCCAAATTTGACAGTGTCTCCGCTCAGCTACACTGAAGACCTCTTGCTTTCTGCCTTGAGACCCTCTGACATCGTGGGTGAGAGAAATGGCTATGGAAACCCATTTACACATGCAACTTGGAAGTGTGGGAAAGGAAGAGAAGAAGGGAAGGCCTCACAGGCGACCTTTGATCAATGCGCATGGAGCTGGAGGAGAAATGCTTGCCCTCTGTTCCTCAGGCAGACCATTCTGAGGTACATTGTACACAGTGTCTCAGAAGTCCTGGTGGGACTGAGCTCCAGTCACACACA
Organism: Furipterus horrens; assembly: GCF_987537825.1. NCBI lineage: Eukaryota > Metazoa > Chordata > Mammalia > Chiroptera > Furipteridae > Furipterus > Furipterus horrens. Next base: position 170,732,193 of record NW_028327171.1, read on the forward strand.
CTGTTGACCAACTAGACAGCATGCTTTTCTCTTGGCTGTCTCTCCTGTTTTATTGTCCATAGTGTCTCACTTCCATTTCCTAGGCTCACCTCTCCATCAGATGCAATCCACTGTCTTAGACTCTGCCTGGAAGCGGCAGTTTGAGGGTAAGGGTTGAGGGGGATTCTGGCTCAGAAACTCATATTTAGCACGATTAAGTTATCTGGACTTTAGGGCTCCATCTTGGAGCCAAATAACACATTGGCAGATAAAACACAATAAAAGAATGAAAGAGAGAAAGAAGGAAAGAAAGAAGGAAGGAAAGAAGGAAAGAAAGAAAAAAAGGAAGAAAGGGTGCAGGGAAAGCAAACTCATCAGAATGGCTAGTCAAACACCTTCTGTAGAGGGATTTGTTTTCACTAGACATTCTGAATGTTACCTTCCAGCGCCAATAGGTCAGTTTGTTTCTTTTTTCTATAATACTGACATAGGCCCCACTGAGACCCCCTTTTTTCAGAAACAAATGACCTCAAACTGAGGATCCTTGTGAAGTGAACTGCTGCCTTATTACCTGATAAATGGCCTTTCACATAAAGATATTGTGGATTTTGCTGCCAAAAATACTTTTTAAAAGGGAATATTTCTCACTGTGAAGGCAGTTATCATGATTTTGCTGGAAGCTGTTCTAGCAAACAGTTGTTTCTGAAGTTGATCAGCATATTTCATCAAGTCTTTCATTTGTTAATTATTCAAATGAGAAGAATTCCATTAATGTTAGTATTGTGTTTCTAAAATATAGTGTTTTCCCATATGAATTTTTCTAGGGGTTGGGAATAGGGAAACATTTTTATTTTCATATTAGATGGGTTCGTGTAGACAAAAGGAGGAATAAATTTTGGAACTTACAAATACAAGGCTTTATTATTTGAGTCTCTTTCATTACAGGTGTGAACAGGAGCAAAAGTTATCACAACATGAATATATTTACCAGTCTTATTTATTTATTTATAAAATCTCTCCCCTACTTAATGCTAAACTTGCTAATTACTTTGACAAAATGATATAAATCCATTGCAAAGTGAAGTTGCAAATCTTGCCAAAGATGCAGGATTTTGTGAAGTTGATAAAAGCGATGCTGACAATTGTTTGAATCACACACAAAGCTTCTGACAGATGAGAATGGAAGAATTAGAAAAATAAGCAATAGTAAACGGGAACAAATCAAGGAGAATAATGATGAAATAGTATTTCATCAGAAATGTTTGAAAAGTGAACAATTCAGGGGCCCTTGAGAAAATGATGAAATCCTGAAAATTTTACTATTTTTATGAAGGTAATGGATTGCATAATGTGGTATTATATTATTATAACACTTAGTAGAAAAATTATGTGAAGAAATCTATTTGTTTTATTCTTGGCTCTAAAAAGTAATTTGTAGCTGCAATTATACCCCCAAATTAAAAATATGATAAGATAAGCCTCATAATAATTTTTAGTTATGTTTTTTTAAAGTGAAGTCTTATTCAAACCTTACTCTCAGACTCCAATTACTTACTCTGAATTTTTAGTTTCTGCTTTAAATGAGTTCATTCACTTGAGGAAGCTTTTCCCCATTGCAAATTATTCTGTATGTTCAATAATAGAATTGTGGACTAGGTGTTGTGGAACTTGCAAAGCATTTTTGAGAAATAATCTGCCTTTATATTCTCACTTTGCAGCTGAACAGCTAAAAAATTGTATGATATAGCTTACTGTTAGGAATATGGCAGGTAGAGAGGGAGGGACAAGGTTCTAAGAATCATGACACCCAACACAGTTCTTCCTACACTAAGTTTATGCAACTTTTCCCAAATTGCCTAAGTCCTCTGCATTTGGGATTAATTAAACTTGACACCAGCTCCTGTATATGAAGTTTGTGAAGATCATTGAGAAAAGGTGCCATCAAAAATTTAAATATAATTAGTTACCCCTGATTATTCAGGTCTCTGGATTAGAACGAAAGTGAAGATAATTGAAAAAAGACTTCGAATGCTTAGAAATATTTTAGCTCTCTTCTGTTTTATAATATATGACTTATTATCAAAATTACATTACATTTGATTTTTACTCTGGAAGTTTTGAAATGGCTAGTGGCCAAAAGCATTAAAATTCTGACGTAATAATAATCTAAAACAGCATAGTTGAGAAAGCATTTATGTTTAGCTTTGTAAAACTTTACAGAATGTTTCTGGTAGTAGATGTGTCTTTCCTAAATATATTTTATTTAGAAAAATGTTAAAATTAGTCTGTCTTTTCTTAAGTACAAACTACTAGTAGTGAGTGGTAGAGGAAGTCAATTTTGAATTAAAAATTTTTGTCTTAGATTATCCATGGAGCCAAGACTTTGCACATGGATGTTCTGGAATTGTTTGTATACCAAGTTTCAAACACATTTGCTATCCAGAAGTTTTCAGGTGCTAAGTAAAATAGTTTGAGGATTTTCCAGATTTAGCATATTTAAGGCATTGCAGGGGGTGGGGAGTGGAGATGGAAGAGGGTGTAGGGGAGATAAATGGTCATGGAAAAAATTACACTTGAAATCAGTAGTATGAATATTTTAAAAAACACTCAAAAGTTAAACAGTTATTTTCAGACCATTAAAAATCCTTTCTATCAATAAGAAATACAAATAGCAAAGAACTTCATCTTGTCACTCACTTCATTATACTTGACTTCCTTCCCTCTTCCCTTCTTGAAACTACAGCTGGTAAACAGATGGCAGGCACAAAAGTTGCACAAATAAGCAGGCAAACACACACATGCTCTTAATGGGGGGACCTATTTATTGGGGTAGCCAGTGAGGACTCCTGGCTGAGGAGGACTGGTTGTCAGGTATCAGTCAGAGCTATGGTGGAGAGGAAAGGGCTTTGGGATATATTAGCTCTGGGTATGTATCTTACAACAAAAGAGCCTGGTAAGTCACAGATCCTAAGTCACAACATAATAGAGCCTTCTCTCAATGCTTGTGTTCTCGATTTTTTTCTTCAAGTCCCTGGGAAGCAGAAAAGCTCCTGAGGCATTTTGAGCAGGACCGTGACATGATCAAATTTAAAAGACTATTCTGGTTACAGTGAGGGGAATAGACTTTGTAGAGATGGGGTAGGAACAGATGGGGAAAGGAGGAGGGAAGTGATGGTGGAGAGGAAGCATGGAGACTAATAACCGGTTTTTGTAGAGGTTCAGGCGAGGGTGACAGAACCTAGGCTAGAGAAGTGCCCAGATTCCAGAACAATGGAGTTGACTCAATAGGGCATAGTGATAATTGGCAGTAGTAGTCAGGGAGTTGGAAGTTCCAAGAAAAACTCCCAGGCTTCTGGCTCAAACAGCTGGTTGAGTGGTGGAACCATTTGCAGAAATGAGAAAGCTAGAGTAAAAGTAGAAATTTGTAGGCAAGGAGCAAGAGGTCCATTTCGGACATGCTAAGTGTGAGATACTAGTAGAACATTCGGGGAGGAATGTCAAAGAGACAACCCAGCTCTCAGAAGACAGGTATGGAGGACTGGAGACTAACACTTCAGGGAATTTTATGTCTTTTTAAAATAATTAATTAACGAATTAATTAATTAATTTTTTGAGAGAGGGGAAGGAAGAGAGAAGAGAGGGAGAGAAACATCAATGTGTGGTTGCCTCTCATGTGCCCTCAGCTGGGGACCTGGCCCGCAACCCAGGCATGTGCCCTGACTGGGAATTGAACCGGTGACCCTTTGGTTCACAAGCTGATGCTCAATCCACTGAGCCACACCATCCAGGGGAAATTTTATGTCTTTAAAAGCACCCACACAAAATTTCTCATCTAATTACCTAACAATACCTTTATGAAGTCAGCACAGCAGATATTATTATCCTGTATTTCACAGGTGGAAAACTTGAAACAAAAAGATGTTCAAAGACTGAGCCAACTTCATTTCTTCAAATACCACGGCCATACTATGGGACAAGGTCATTTGGTTGTTCTTTCATACCAATATCTTACTGAGTGTTTTAGTCTGATTTAAGGTTTGTGTTCTACTTTTCTGTAGGAGGGGAAGAAGCAGGCTTCCCCCTGCCCCCTCTACAGAGAGTCCCAGATTCCACAAGTGTTGGTAGGACACAAGTCAGCTTTATTGTTTTCTCTTGTCATGACATCCAGTAAAAAAGAAAGAGGATTATCTCTAGCTCAGAAGGGAAGTTCAGGGCCATGGTTCCCATCCATGCAGACAGAGTGCAGCAGAAAGGCTGACAGAGGTACAGCTGTGCATTCTGAAGAAAAGAGGTCTCTCTGTATGTGGTCAGTGGAGACATAGCTCTACCATTCTTTGGGTCCCACTGGGGAAAACAGCAGAAACGCAGACAAAGAGTCAGCCCCAGAGCGATGGTTCCTCAGCCTTCCCCTCTCACAAGGTAGCTGGGTGTGGCCCTGACCTACTGAGAGTGTCTGGCCATCCAGGAGTTCAACTGCCTAAGCACAACACCTACCAGTTAGCTAAAATCCAGCCACATTTCAAACTTATTTTTGCTGCCTATAAGACATGTCTTTTCTAATCAAGGGGTAATAACTTTTGAGGGTAAGTCTGGTGACCAAGCAAAGAGTTGTAAAAAGCATTGTTTGCTAAGTGAACTCTATGCCAGAAACCAGTACTAAGACTTTAGATTCCTTTGCCCCTTCTCTCAACCAATTGCCTCTAGTTTTTAATTTTTTTCCCTCTGTGTGTATTTGAATGCTCCCTCCTCCTTTCAGCTCCAACATACCTTTTTCTCCTTGTATTAACTTGACATGAAACATGCATCCCCTCAGCTGCTCCACATTCTCTATTTTCAGTAGGAGAAGGTGAACATGGTTGCACTTTGGGTTCATCTAACATCTTGAACTATTTTTCAGATGTTGTGGGTAAAGCCAAACCCTAAATAACTTTAGCTGAACACTTTCCCTTTAATTTCTAGCCTCATATGTATTTAAAGGGAAATATATTCCACATGTTTCTGATTTCATTTATCCCTAATTCTTCCAGAGGCTATTTTCTGAGACATGGTTGAGGTTCCAGAAGCCTCATGAACCTCCCCTCCCCACCCCCACACTCAGTCAAATGCTTCCTCTCAGGCTTAGAAGGCCACTTGGTACCAAGGGGCAGAAATTTAATCCCCAATGTTTTCTTCTAAAATATGTTTACTTCAGAAATTGTGGTCCAAAAAGTGTCCACATTTTTCTTCCAGTCTTCAATTTTCTGTCTTCTTTGGTCTATGTATTTAGGGCATTGAAAACCGCACCCACGTGCAAGATTTTTCTTTCAACTTAATCTTTCGGGTTTCAAACACCCACAAAAGATTTATCTAGTGTTTCCTGTAGGTCTAGTGCTGACATAGATCCTTGGGGGATGTGGAATACAATATAATTAATTTTGAAAAAGATGACTTTTGCAATGTCTGGACAGTCAAGGGAGGGTGTCTGCTGTTAGGCCACAGGTTCAAGGACAAGAGGGAAAGCTAGAGGTCCTGAGACCAAATGCACTCCCGGTGGGTCGGTGGGAGTGGGGAAGGTGGTGGTCAGAGAACGAGAGGAGGAGGAGGATGGGGGGAGTACTGGGGGCACCAAGGGTCGGGAAGGACTGGATTGGAGATGAAAGCCTGAGCGTGGAGGGGAGCTCCTGTGTGCTGCGTGATGGGAGCAGGCGTCCTGGCTTCCTGAATCTGAGCATCTGTCTTTTGAGATTACAGATTAATGTGGCAACAGGAAGGTTCATCGATGGAAGTTATTTTTCATCTACCACTTTATTCTCATACCAAAGGAAAGAGAGGGTGACGAACTTGCTCAGAACTCACGTCCTCACAGGTCACTTGGGACTTGGGACATGCGCTCTGTAAAGGTTATAGGAACTAGGTTTTTTCCTTCTTTCAAAAAGGTATTTCTAAAAGGATAAACAAACTGGAGCAACAGCACTAAATTCCTAATGACCCAAACATTTGCTATTTCAAATGCACGAACACTTAAAGAGCTGGGCAACAGGGAGGGGGAAGCGAGGAAATTCCAGGGAAAGAAGGAGAAGCACTTGAAAATAGGTGGGGTTCATTTCCTCCACGCATATTTTCTCCAACCCTTGCCTCGAGCTCAGGGTTTCTGTTATTAATAATTCACAGGGAAGTGTAATGAAGTAAACCCAGCCTGGTCTGGAATGGAGGTGATTTAGAGCCTGAATGAAGGACCTGCAGTAAGTCCTCTCTTATTGTCACCTATAGGTCCTTGGAGACTGCAAGCTGAGGAGAAATGACATGTAACAAAACCAATTTTCCCATAGGTTAATTGATATAAATAAGAATTAAGTTCCTAAGGCCTATTTCTGGTCACAAAAACATCACCAAACTTCTAAATAAATTGGAATAAATGTGAGCTATGCATACATTTAAGAGAGATTAATAAAAACAAGTAAGAATTCTTTTGCAACCTGCTATTTGTAATTCAGGGTCACAGGTGGCAGGAGCCTATCCTGGTAGCTCGGGGCGCCAGGTGGGGCCCCCATCAGGACAGGATGCCCTTCCATCGCTGGGCTGCTCACACCCACACCCCTGCTCACTCAGACTGGGACAACGTAGACATGCTCATTCATCTAATGTGCATATCTTTGGGATGTAGGAAGAAACCCGAGTACGCAGAGAAAACCCACGTAGACAGTGGCCCTGGCTGAGAATCACTTTTTCTTCTTTTTTGTCAATGTTACCGTGATGCTGACTGAAACGACATTAGTCGAGGACCTGCTGTACTTACAGAGCTTTTGCTCTGGCCCTGTTTTGCATTCTCATGACATAGCTCCTGGGTTTGTTCTGACAGACTCAAGTGCGGTTTCATGGATGATATAGAATAGATTAGTGTTTGGCAAAAGAATTACCACCTCAAGCTTGGGACAGCTGACTATAGATCAATTTCGCTTCCACAGCCAATTTCTGTTGAGCGTGATTATCTGAAGGCAGCTCTTGGCTCATGTATACAATCAGCAGGGTTAAATGAAGATTTAATGACCCAGAATCCAGCTGTTTGGTTTTCACTATACCTACAATTTTCAACTAATCATTCTAAGTCACACTACCTTGAAGGGAGCGGTGTGCATCTGGGACTGTGTTTGTGGGCAACATTCAGGGTTCTAGGGTTAGGGATGGTGCCATTCTACAGGACATGACTCAGGAGCTGGTGAGAACGTTAGAAGTGCAGCAGGGTTATTGTTGCCCAGAATTTCCCCAGAATTGTGACTGTGGATTTAGCACCAGTTTTAAAGGTCTGTGTGTCTCAGCCCTTATGCTGGTCCCATATTGTAGAAAGAAGGGAACCAAGACCAGGCCACCCAATAAAGTAAGTTCATGGCCAGAGCAGTGAATTCTCTCAGTCCTCTATGTCTGGCTTGTTGGTTATTTTATTGCCTCAGCCTCTCCTTGGGCTCCTGATATTCACAGAGAAAACTCAGTGGCCTTCATCTGCTGTTAACAGAACCATCTTAGTATAAGGTGACTGTTCTCCCCCATCTCACCCCGACAATGACAGCATCTCTGTGAAAGCCAATGGAGATGCTCCCCCCAACCTTCCGCCCCCCTCCTGAGACCCACTGCTGGGCAGCGGCTGTGGCTGACTCTGCTGGAGCTGCTGGGGCCTCTGTGTAATGTTACTTGACTTATACATATTTTATTATGTTTGGTTGTTGGTGCTATTCAGATGAAAATTATTTCCAGATTATAAAAAAGGCCATCCACTATTAAATGAGTGCAGTTAGATCACTGACCATATTAAAATCTTCCAAAATTGGGGACTATATATCAAAGCATTGAGGAAGTAGAGGTTTCAGAGGTTGAGGGGGTTGCAACATGGGGAACCCAACAACCCACATGTAGAATACTTGGCTTAAAGGGATTGCCGAACCTTGGAAAAGATTTATACCACATTTATTATGATGCTGCAACATCACCAAGGATATAAACCAGTCATTGGCACTCTCTCAAAGAACACATCATTGTAACTCATTATAACAATACTGCTGTGATATGTGCTCATAATATTTATAAAGGCTAAGCTATGAAAACAGTACATGCCAACTGTCAGCAGTGATGTATCATTTAAAAAAACAGAGAGTGTACACAACATAATGGTTTAAATGAGCTCTGTAAAAATACCCTCCTCTGCTGAAGCCCTTTGGCTGTCTGGACCTCCAGTGTCCTGCCCTGCTTTCCAGGATTCACTGCAGCTTGGACTCCAAGAGCTCTCTCCCCTTCCTGTAGTTCTTTTGCTATTTTCAGAAATTCTGCAGTATTCTTAGAAACCACACCTGATCCAGTGTCTGCTTGCTGAGTGCCTAGCACAGTGCTTTGCTAAGAATGCTTGCAATGGATATATGTGGGCTGATTTGTTTTTTATATAAATGTGGGGTACTTGTTCGCCAAGTCAGAGTGTGGGGCAGATGGTATTGCTTCCTTGTAGAAGAAAAGCGAATTAAGACCATCTTGAGGGGATGGTCATGTGGTCTGGCTGATGATTTGGCTCCTGACTTTGCGTCTGCTCTGTGAAGATGCTCATGGAGCTTTTCAAAAACCAACGTGATGCGATGAAGTAACGACTTACCAGTGAGATGGCTACAGGACAGTTGAAACCACAGCAGCAACCAAAGGAGCAAGCAAGAGAAGGAACATTTAATAGTCAATCCAGGAACTAACTATGGGGGGTTGACTGCTGAGGGGAAGGCAAAGTGCTTAGTCCATAAATTATTCTATCTAGTAAAAAGCTAAGATAGTTGGTAGAATCCTTTCCATCACTGCAGGAGGGAGGGAGTAAGAGTGGGAAGGAGACCATGTGGGCACAGACAGAATTTTTGTAATTAGTGGATCATCAACAAAATGCAGAAAAGAACTGTTCCCTAATGACAGAAGAAGGTGAACAAGACACACATTCCCTTTGACCCAACTGCACTAAAGTTTCCAAAGAAACATGGAGGTAGTTAAGAGCCAAATCCTGGAGAAAATATGACTGAGTATAATTTGGAGCTTTATATGCATTATGAATACATGCAGGTACATGCAAATTATCTATTTAGTGAGCTATATATTGTTTATTGCATAGTGCAGGTTTATTGATCTCAGCTAATCTTTTTTATTCTTTTTGTAGTTCCATAACAGTCTTGAGTTAAAAATAACTTCTGGTATTTTGAAGAAATGATACTTAAATGATTTGGAATTAGTCAACAGTTATAGTCAAAATACTTGGCCAAGCTTTGTAAGGTGCTTTTCCAGGATGATGACAACAGAGCCATCCCTGCTTTAGAAAGCCACTGGCCTTAAATGTTCCAGTCACACAAAGGAGGTGCAAATGTACTTAGGACAGTGAAGAAGAGGGATGGAGAAAGGTGAAAGAGCCAAAAAGTGGCACTGTAGCCATTGTGAGAACATGGGTGGAGGTGGCCAGTCTAGGGGATCACAAGGCTCAGAGAGGTTTAGCTATGGTGAGAATCCTGCCAGCTTCTGGCTGATCAGAATGCAATGACCTGGTAACCCTACTTTCAGGAAGGTATCATTCCACTATAGCATTCTTACAAAAATTCCCACTCTTGCTAGAGGCCTCAGCAGGGAAGGAAGCTGGGATGCATGCTCTGAGAACTCTGCAAGTTAAGATGCTGTCTGGGAATTTTCATGACCCTCTGGAGAAAGAAGAGCCCTGTTTCTCATGAAGCAACAATTCCCGGAAGCTGACTTGCTTTATCCATGCTCTATCAATCTGCCACCTTTTAGAAAAACTAAATCTAGTCCAAACATTCTTATAATGCTATTTGATAGTTTGAAACCAAGTCATATTTTATCACACCCACATCATCATAGTTTCAACAGAGAGGCTTCCACCTTCTAAACAAAGGTTTAAAAAAGTATGTTTCTCATTAGCTACAGACTTTAAATTTCACTATTGGAATCTCCTTGGCTTAGAAAAATGATAGGTAAAACAGCCTTAATTGTGGACATTCTCATAACTGTTAAAATTTGACATGCATACTGGGAAATGTTGTTGCCACAAAGCTTGGTTGGCAACTCTACAAACCACCAAGCATTCACAAAACTGAGGAGAGGACAAAGTGTGGACAAAAGCTTGAGATGCTCTGAAAAACCAGTTACATCCTGCCAGGTACTGAAAATCCAAGGATTCTAATGTCTGGGCAATGAGCCTTTTTTGAGTGGAGGAAAACGGTTTCTTCTTGAATAGCAAATTGTCTTGCCCATAGGTCCCCCTGGTTGATTTCCATACTGGAACTCAGAGGTGACATTACCTTCTCATTAAGAAGTATTAACTCTTTTAGATGTGACCTCATGTAACAATAAATTATCAACACTAGAAATGAAGAATTTGGAAATGGAAAATTAGCTAGAGAAAGTACTGTGCTACTTCATTCTCTCCTTTTGAAAGTTTGTATTTCATGTTCTTCATTTCATGATTGCATTTTACATTTATGTAAGGAATGTTCCTCTGCAAATTCTTGAATAGACATAACGTTTTTCCTAACTTTAGAGGTGAAGATACCTTGATCCAACTCTTCAATTTTAGAAATGAAGAAAAGAAGACCAGAAGACTGAGTGCCTCACCCATGCTCATATGGAAGAAGTGGTTTGTATTTTATTTTAGGAGATAAAGGGCTCAAATCTGAAAATAAGATTAAGTAAACTAACCAATATGTACACTGTTTCCTATTGTACTTTGGATGGAATTTCAAGTTTAAAGGTAGTGCTTAAACCTGAATGGCCACACTTCTTTTGCTCCTCCCCTACTTCCAGACTAAGGGAAGCAGGTCTAAAAATGGTTCTAGTGACCTTCATTTATTTTCAGGATTGCATTCAGTCTTTTCCTCTTGGTGCCATCAGCAAATGGGTCACCGTCCAGAAGTGGCCCTGGCTGCGGACAGACGCAGACTTTACTCTATAGGAATACCAAGCAGCCAGACTAGCTGAAATAGATCAGAAGAGTGACAAGAAAACAGCCAGGAAAGAACTGTGTGTTTTTATCACTCTTCCTTGAAAAGACGAGTGCATATATTGTCGGGTTAGTTATACCTATAGAACCGTTTCTGTCTTGTACTGAAATGAATGCTTCATTATTCCGTCTCCTCTGCCAGTCCACAAGCACCAAATGGTAGGGTCCCAAAGGACACGTGCCTCTGCCAGGGAACAGCATTCGGCTTTGCACTGCAGATCTTGTTGGGATGAGCTGCCCTTTTCTTCTCCCTTCCCTCCCCTCCCACCCCCAAACAGTGCACCCCCCCTCTGATTTCCCCCTCACGCTAGCATAGGCTTTGTTTGGGGTTTTCCCGCCCACCCTGTCCGCTCCCGCAGAGTGTCTCTGTCCCCATCCCCTGGGTGTTCAGGGGACATTACAGCGCTGCTGTGGTCTGGTGGGACAGGACTGCATTTGGGACCCACTCGGGCTTTTCCGTCGAAGGCGGGACACCTGGGATGAGACCGAAGCGTACAGTCCAAAATAATGGTAATACCTGTCGAAGGACAATTTGATTCGGATGGTCAGAGACTCCCGTTATTCCCACTGCAAAGGGAATGAATGATTGTCTCGGAGATCCCAACGGCACCCCATACTCGACCAGCTCCGCGCACCCAGACAAAGGCCGCCAGCAGCCGGGACTGCTCTCCGCCGCCGTGCACGCCCCCTAGCGGTGGCTCCTCAGACAGCGACCGGGACGAAAGTCCTGGCTGCTGAAGGCTTTCTACAATTCCACAAAGCATGCAGTTTTGTGATCCAGCCGCCCCGTGCTGTGTTTCCTCTCTGGCGCTTCCAGACGGTGCCCATTTTGATGCTCTTGCACTTTAGTCTGAAACAAATCCATTCATAAGTCCAGATATTTCCCTCAATGAAACAAAGAAGCAAGTGATTCTTTCCTCCACTTACAGGGTGAAGAAGGAGTTCAGAGTTCAATTTTTTGGGTTTAGACACATGATGGAGGGATATTTTTTTCAAGAAAACTTTTCTGGAAATGTGGATGAATCTACTGGATTTGGGGACATATCACGATTGTCAGAGCAGATTGCGACCTCCACACACACAGAAAGAACCCCCATGAAATGGCAATGAAAAACAAACAAATAAACAAAAAACTATCACTCTGTAGTCAGCATGAAAATGCTGACCACTGTTATAACTCAAATGTGGAGTTTTCTTCGGAGTATTAAAGGGATCTCTCAGGGACGATCCAGAAAGCTGCTTGAGCCAAATGTGGGTCAGTGTCTGGGGATGTCTGATGTGCTCCAAGTAACCACAAGCAGAAGAAGAACAGAGCCTCCATCCGAGGGGTTCTGGCTTGTGAAAATGACTCAACTTGTTTGGGGAGGGGGTGAACTTAAAAGTGTGCAGCCCAGATGTAAAGTTTAAGATCCTGACACAGCTGTGCCTCCAAGTTGCCTTTGGATTGAGCAGGGGCCACACCCACAGCTGCAGCCAAGCAGTGCTATGTGAAACTCCCCCAGGGCCAACTGCTGTGAAAAGAGCAGTTTATTACACAAAATGAAACAAAATGCCAGCTCATCTTTGCAGTTACATGGTCTGCCTTAGGGAAATGAAAAAGAGTTTTAGTATTCACCCCTTGCACACCAAATCTTGGGGCCCATCTGGGAGGATCCAGGAAGTTCTCCACTGATGCTGTTAACTCACTGACCATCGACCTAGCATTCAACATGACCAGCCTCTGCCTCTCTTTTGGGAAATAGAGAGAATGACCTTTGCCATTTACCCCATGGGAATGCTATGTAGCATGCTTTGACAATGAGGCCAGATTCAAATGACATGCTCGATCTATTATAATCATTTTTCAAATAAAAATAGTTGAGGTTGGGCCAATTATTTGTCCTCATGTTAACTTTTGGAAGCTTGTTCAACTGAATTCCTGGTTTCCAAGAGCAGGTTTCAAGAGAAAAAGGGGTACCTGAAAGGCTCTATAAAAATTGGGAAATTGAGGCAAATATTGAAGTTTTTCTACTCCAAATACAATGCAGACAAGAGAGACAGTGAAAGAATCTTGTCAAATGAAGCATCAGAGCAACTGGACTAACGATAAAAACTCTCCCCATAATATTTAGCATATAGGCTAAATGCTGGTTTTTAGTGTTAAGAGGAAAACAGCCTCCTCATCTCTTTATTATTCTCACACCCTTACTTTACAGAATTAGAGTCTTGGAACCTAGAAAAACAACTAGTTTGTCTTCTACAAAGGAAAATCCAGATTGCAAGTGGGTACGAGTGTTTCTATGATACCTAAGCATCTTAAAGAAACATGAACTCAGTTGATCAACCAGATGTTTTGTCTACATAATACTAAGCATTAAGATGTTTTCCCTATATGTGGATTCTTGGTGTCATATAGATGAAACACTTGGATGGATAATTGAGGTTTTTTCTTTTTGTTCAGATATTTATGATACCCCGAAACAGCTGAGGAAGTATTCAGTTCAAAGTTCAGAGGGAGGAAACAGAAACAGGAGACAAGAGAAGTAAATAAAAGCCAGGATGAGGATTCTCGGCAACCCCTGTGGGGTCATAGCCCTCTAGGGGCACAAGCACAGGGCACCTTTGCATGAGGAAAAAGGCACTACTTCCTGATGACATCAGCGTGAGTGTGTAACTGGGCCACCAGAGCATGAACTAGATTTCAGCCTGCCTTCTATCCTCTGCATGAAGCTTTTGTGCAGTGCACTGATGATACAGCTGTACATGGTGGCCCAGGAAAGTAGCAAAAGGAGTCGGAGAAGTGTTTAATAATAAGGTGGGAGTGATTACAAAGAAAGAGGGATAGTGTTACTCGGCCCACAGGCTTCCACAATGAATGTACACAATTCAGAGGGCACTCCTGCTAATGGCACTGTTTGGCCCACCCAGGAAAATATTTGCTTTCCTCTTTTCTTTTTCTCTTTGGTAGGTGTAAGTGCTGCTTCTTATTTATTGATTGATGGATTGATCGATTGATTGATTTTTTTTAAGTTAGGAAAGGCTCACTGTTAATTCTGCTCATGTATTAATTGCCTTTTCTATTTGGTGTTGTGTCTGTCAAGCTTTCACTTCCCTGGAATTTTAACTCTCCAACTCCCTCCCTACCCCACTCTCCCTGTCTGTAACACAAATGCCTTTAAACATTTCTTTGCTAGTTTAATTAGTGTGTGGATTTATTTTGACTGATAATTGATGTGGCTTATTGACATGAAGATTTTCCTTCCCTCCCAGCACTTTATGTCACAGAAAGGGCTAGGTTTGTGTGGGGGTGACACCTGCTTTGATGCTGCAGATACCCTGTTTGAAGTGGAAAGGTTAGCCATTCAGCTGTGGTTCTCTAGTCCCCTGGGAGATAGGTTTTCATTGTTCTTGTTGGAGTGGGGGGAGGCTGGCGGTGAATAAGAGGAGAGAGCGGTGTGGAAGTGATGGTGGAGAAACAACATAGCTACGGATTTAATGTTTATATTTTATTGGACTGATTTTGAAATAGTCATTGTTCACACCCTGGACCCAAGAGGGAAGGAGACCTTGATTTTCTGCCATCAGTAGTAAGGCATTGTGAATTAGTACAGCCACATGAAAATTTCCAGCGCCTCTTGCCAAAGAATTAAGCTGAAATTAGTGCACAGTTGGTAACAATTTGATTTCTGGTTTCACTTTAATCAGTGAGGATTAATGGTTAAATTTTTTATTTCTAATCTTGCTTTAGCCAGACTAACAAAAGCTGTTACTTTCTTGAAAACTGTTAAATGAAGAGGGATTTATAAGCTCTCTGAGAGAATAAAAGCTAAAGTGCTAAGGCCCACTTTTCAGACCATAAAATTTTCAAATACCCTCAACAGTTCCTCACATACTGCTGGAAGAGCTGACTGCTGCTGGGTTCAGTGATGTTTATTGAGGGACAAAGGTTGTGGGAGAACTTGAGTGCATTTTTAATGGCTTCAAAACTCTAGATGAAATGCGATAATCTTCTTGGGGAAAATTAATATTACATAACAGAGTAGGAAGTAGGATTTGAATTGTGAATAAAGCATTGTCTAGCTTAAATATGTATAGTTTGCTCTTTTCCTGTTGCCACCTGAGCTAGACCTTTCTATAACTCTCCCATGCCGATCCGTCCACAGCAAAATTGTAAAATTGGTGAACTCCTCTTTCTATCAGGGTTTCCCTGAGCATCCTTTGGACAATTTCTCATTGACTCCTTCCTCTGGAGACCTTCAGTGAAGACTCTTGTCTGTGGGGATAACACCCTGTAGCAGACTTTACCTGTCTTATCACCCCACTTCCCACCCAAACCAGGTATTGTTACAAACCTTTATGTACTCACTTCTCACCTCTCTGTTTTGACTGTCTTGAGGGCAGAGCTGTGCCTTCATTTCCAGTTTGTCCCACTGTGGCCCACATAGCCTTGTGTGTAGAAGGGATGCTCAAGTCAAAGTCTGAGGTTCTACAGTGATGGGAGGTTGGGGAGGAGATCTGAGCATCACATGAGTAGTGGGATCAGATAATCTTCGAAGTTCCTTGCACTTCCTAATTGTTTGATTCTACAGCCTCATTGGAAAGGGCAACTGATGTCCTTTCCTCTGGTTGTATCAAGAACAAATATGAACCTTTTCTCCAAGGTTTAATTACCTTCGGATCAATACAATCCTCAGTGACAGGGTTTTCCCCAAACATTATAGTGCAGAATGAATGCCTCTTTCAGCAATGGGTTGGGCAATAGGAATGAATTTGCCAATGCTTAGATGCAAGAATCATCAATACTCACATTTCTTGGTTTATCTTACTGATATTAATTCTAAGTTTCCCCTTATTAAAAATAAGTTCAATATCCATTAATTTGAGGGGCACCCTCCACCTCCAATGAATTAATAAGAATTCAAGAATTTAAATCGTGCCAGGAAAGCTTGAACTACCATGGTCCTAGCTCATGGTGGCCTTACTCTTTACAAGAAGTCTCCTGTTAAATGAGGTGCTGTTCAGCATTGCCAGGCAGTGTTGGTTGGAGCAGCTCTGTGGACTTCCTTTCTTTCACCTCAAGCCAGCTATTGGGTATTCTGCCAACTCTCAAGGTCATGGTTCTTACCATCTGTCTACTACAGGGTCTCCACATCGGAGTGGGGCACAGGTCTTCATTACTTGAGGAAACTGTCACATCCTCTGTTTTTCACCCTGCTTTGGAGAGACCTTTTTGGGCCATGTCTACCTCCTCTAAACCTTAGGGCCCTTCTCCATCTTGGACAGTCTAACCGATCTTCTATATGATCCCTGGGTTAAAAAAAAAAGCTTGTTTTTCCTTTCCAGGGACAAGAGAAACCTCTGTATTATTTCTTAATTCTTACAATGGAGAAAAAGACACAACCATATTAACTTGCAGTAGGTGGGGAGAAATTGGGTAGGTTAGTGAAACTCTTCATTTCTACTGAAATAAATCTATATCCATCAATTATCTTTCCATCATCTCTGTCTGTGTCTGCATCTATATATCAGTCTTAGGTTGATTCACAGTGTAGTACTATAACTTGCTGTTTGAAAAATGCTGTTCTAGTCCACTGTGTGCAGTAGTACCATACACACAACATGAGGTTGCATGTTGTGTGTGCAGCAGAAACTTGGCTATAGTGGCTCAATACCAAACAAAAGTTTATTTTCCTTATGTGGTAAGAACTCCTAGGATGGGCAGTTGAGGGCTGGTGCCTTTGCTCCATGTCCCACCCATGTTCTCTCTTCTCATGCTTAGTGTGTTCTTTTCCTCCATGTAATTTAAAATTGGCTGCTTCCAGGAAGGGAAAAGGGAGATACCTTCTCCTCATGAAGCTTCATCTTTTTATTTAGGAATAAGAGTCTCTCCCAAGGAACTTGCCTACATCTGTGACCAGAACCATGCTGCATGGCTCCCCGGTTGCATGGGAAACTGGGAAGGTATGCTCATTTCCAGCTCTTTTCATAGAGGGCAGAGGAAATGGGTGAATGGATAGAGTGGCCATTGAGTAAGCCATTCTATAGAACCTGTCAACATGCATGATTTGTTCTCCATTAATTTTTTTAAAAAAGGGAAGGAAAGAAAATAAAAGAAATCATGATTTCTATGTGTGTATGACTGTGACTAGAGAGATAATGTCTGCCCAAAGATTGCAGTTGTTGAGATCTTTGAGTTAAAAGTTAACACATGAAGAATGACCTTGGAGGTAGGCCATAACCAAATCAGAGATAGCCTGGGGGGGTCCTCAAGGGAAAATGGCTACAGTCAAAGCCACTGTTTGCAGAGGTGGGAGAAAATGAAAGCTCTAAGTTGTGCTGCCTTATATATAGCCCTGGGCCTCACAGTGGGGCATGGCATGGGGAGGTGCCTCTGGGAGAAAGAAGGGAGAGCTCTTGACTGTGGTTGCACACTGAAGTCAGTTAGAAATTGTATTTTAAAAAATACTGAAAAAAATAATGACTCCTGGGGCTCATTCCCGAAGATTCTGATTTAATTAATCTAGGGTATTGTCTGGGTATTAGGATATTTTAAAGCTCTCCACTTAAGGTTCTGATGTATAACCAGGGTCAAAGCTCACTATATTCCATTATTTTGAAACACAGTGCCCCACCTGCCTTAGATTGCACGCACTCGGTTGGCCTTGGCCTGATGCCCGAGCAGACACAAGATGGACATGCCTGCAGGAACTCCTGGCGGCACCTGCTGCAGGGATGCTGTTGGGCATGAGTTTGGGTCCTCCTCGTGGGAAGCCGTGGGGAAAATGCTTCCAGGTCTCAGTTTCAGGAAGTGTGATTCTCCTGAACATTTGGTTTGTTTTGGTCTTGTTGACATGCTGAATTTTATAAATGTCTGTTTCTCTTTTTATTTTGGCTCATAGGAAGCTTAGGAGCGACTCTGTGTTACCATATGGTCTACATTCCTCTCTGCTAATATCACTCCTTGAAGTTAGTAATTTTTTTTTTATTTACACTTCTTCCATTTAAAAAATACCTTTCTATTATATTTCTGTAAGCCATCTCTAATCCTTCATAGAATGAGGCAGAGGATTAAAATAAATAAAAGAAGTAAATAAAATTTTAAAAAATGCCTAAACCCCTCCCCATCACCCAAGCAAAACCCCTTTACCCTTCTACTTGCAATTCTTCCAGAGTTTGCATTTTCAAAACTGTATTACATTCTTCTCCTCAGGATTGCCCTTGGATTTATCTGGTTTCATGTGTATAAAAATGTTCTCAGTGGGGACTTGGGTGGTAGTATCCCAAAGAGCAATTTGTTTCTGGGTCTCTACCCTCAAAGCATGGCCTCAGTTCTTCCTGAGGGCACTTTGCTTTTGTAGTTTAAACAGTAAAATTTAGTGACTTAGATATTCAGTTTACACTAATAGAGCCATCCAGCGGGTAGTGTAACAGATATCGTTGGAGAATGGCTATAGTTGTATTTTTGCCTCCTGTAGTTTCCTCCTGGGTTTATCATTTCAAGGAGCTATTTTTAATTAAAAGGAAGGAGCAGCTGCTGTAGCAATTCACTGTGAGGCGAAGAAGCAGAAAGCAGTCCCCGTTCCATTTCATTTCGTGGTACAAAGAGAGCACTTGAGCTCTGACTTTCGCTGTTGTCCTGTATCAGGCATTTGTTTACCAGACATGCTTGCGATAGCTACAACCCATTCGTAAGTCACTTCTTTTGTACATTATAGCCAATTGTCTAGGACAGTGTTTCTTAGTTGCCTATTATCGTAAAAGTTAAGAACTCTGACAGAGATATTAGGAGTCATAATAATACAATATTGATGAGGCAAACTACCAGGTAATATCCAGTGATGGAAAAATGGCTAGCAAGCACTTTCAGCATAAGTGTGCTATTAGTTGGCCACTGTTAACTCATGCGGAGTTAGAAACAAGTCATGTGTCCAGGATTCCTTTCTAAGCACCTGCTGTGCATCTTTGGGCAACACTCTTAACCTTTCTGGATTCTAGTGCCTGAAGAATACAGTTAAAATGACATGGCCATTTTGAGATACACCTAAGGAGGCAGGGTATTAAGCTCATTGTTAAGTATTCTGAATTAAAAAAGATGATTGGGAACAGATGCTAGATTCTTCTGCTATTGAATATGAATATGGCCAGAGGTTAGGTAGCCTTCCTTTAGTAGCCCATAGGATTCCTTCTGTCTCTTACTTCTTTTAAAAAGCATTGACAAGTAACAAAGGACTGATCTGGGCAGAAGGGAGGCATGGATTCCATCTTCTTTCCTCTCTACTTTCCCACTTCTTAGCTACTGCCATTACATATATATTTTTTGCAGGGGAGGGAGGGCATTAGGGATGGAACATTTGGCTCCTGTGCCCCCCTCCCCCCGCCTTTATCATAGAAGACTCTGGAGAGAAGAAATTTATGATAGTAAACTTTGGCCTTCAAGGTATAAAATCATACTCTGCAGATGGTAGAAGTCTCCAAACTGTAGCACTGACCATGGCCTTTGTGTAAATTAGAATCCTAGCTCTCAGGACAGGACTGGCTCTTGCAGAATTTTGCCCACCCCTGTTTTCCTTGCTGGTAAGCAGCAATATTTGTTCTGAGTCGTGCTGCTTCCCATTTCCTGAGAGTACTGTCAAGGGGAAAAGCGATAATTGTTACACTGGAGTTATTGCATTTTTGTGACACTAGCCAAATGACTTGCAGCATAATCAACACTAAGAAGGGAATCAGAGATCCCACCCAGCTCCAAATAAAAATTTCCAATTGCAATATGATGTCCCAGTAGTAATTTGGTAGCAAATCTCTGTGAGGTTTTTCCATTGCATCTTTTTCCATTGCAATCTTTCCGCATTGTGTAACAAGAGAACGTGGACAGACTTCAACTTAAGGAGAAGAACTCCTCTGTTCAGGCTCCACCCTCTCATCTCTCATCTTGCCCAGGCTGCAGCCTTCTGGGTTTTATGTATGAAAGAATACACAAGATTCATAGTTTCCAGTGAGGTTGCCTGGACAGACAAATGTGCAGAGACCGCCCCTGTCCTCTTTCCCTTCTCCCTGCTGGGTTAATTCTGTCTTGGGGCACATGTTACTCTGTTAGTCAACAAGACACGCTCCAGCACCTGGACAAAGCTAAGCCTCCTTCTGGACACATAGAACCAGAAGGAACCATGCTGTGTACAGGGTGAGGTTAGAAGGGTGCTCTGGAAGAACTGCAGGGTGTGTGTTGGTTACCTCAGAGAAGGCAATTGCACCACACCTGGAAGCAGTCACGTTATTTCTCTGGTGCAGATGTTTGCACAAGGTGCTGCCTAGATGGGATATGAGAGTAGCAGTAACCAATGGACACATCCTAAAGCCACATTCTCTTTTCATTTTACTTGTGCACCTTGGAGATTTTTAGGTGTGAAGATGTATCCTTTCCACAGCTGACAATGACCCAGTCATCAATGTCGCTGGAACATCTGAATCTATTTCCTGAGCACCACTACTGCATAGTAGCTGTGAATGTGGGCTTGAAGCCAGATGTCATAAATGTGAGCCTTGGAACTGGGAGGTGTGGTGTGAGCGTGAGGGAGGAGTGGCTCCCGAAGGAAAATGAAGGTGTTCCGGGGAGGAAGGAGCAGCAGTCCTGGAGGAAGTTGGAACTCCCTTCCCAATGTCGGTGCTGTAAACATGACTGCATAATAGAGCCTCTGTACACTTCAACCTCTAAATAGGGTTAATAGTACCATTTGAGGTGTGTTCTTGGGAGGCTCAATGAGATTTAATTGTAAAAATGTATGTAAGATGTCTGGGACATAAGCTCTTGATAAAAGGGAATTAAAAAGATCAGATCTAGCTTCTCTTTTGTTCTCTCTTCATATTAGACATTCTCTAAGGTTCTTTGGACTTGGTTACCTTTTTTATCAGTTCCTTAGCCCCTGAGGTTTTCTAAACTCAACATAAAGAACCCTTTCCAGCTCTGAATCTGGCCTTCTGCATCTCCCTGGAATGAAATGATTTCTTGTATGTGTTTATTGTTGTGGTTAGGATTATTATTAATTTCTCACCAAAAAAAAGTGTACCTTTAATGAGTCAGTCTCTGTATCTCATTGCTGCATCTCTAAATCAAAACCCTGAAATGCACAACTCAGCAGGCTGATGAAGCAGACTTTTGAGTTCAGTCTGTGTAGCTCGTGCAAAAAAATGTTCCCTGTGACCTGCCTCCCTAATAATTCTTGAGGGTTGAACTTATGCTCAAATAGTTACATCTGGTTCTGTATTTAACAAATGGGTCAGAAGGGAAAGGGGGAGTGAAAAAAACAATCCAGTCTCCTTACCCCTGCTTCTTTTCTCAGTGTGAAGTCATTTGCTTTTCTTTCTAGACCATACTAAGTCTTCAGAAGTTGAGCCAGGCAGATGGTGAGGTTATAGCTTGGGCAAAATGTGTTCTAATGTTATCAGCTTTAAAGGAGCACATGGAGCAGCGAGGAAAGGTGGTTTGTGGTATTTTTGTTTATTAAATTTGATGGTTGGATTATGACATTTATATTTATTAAATGTACAGAATCTCATCCATCACTGTTGACAGTCAGAACATGTCCTCTGCGGTTGGCATAACTGTCTCTTCCTGCAAAGAGATCTAACATTTATTCTTATTTGGGAGACTAAGAAAAGATGGAGAAAAAAGAAGATCCAGCCTTCAGTGCCACCACCCTGGGGAAATGGGAGTAGAGATAAGTGTTATTGTGTTTGATTCTGTCATGTTAAAAAGCATTTTCCGTGTTTGGGCTGTGCGTCGGTTGGATGGTGCTATGGAGGGGTGCTCAGCGGGGTGGGGGCAGGACAGCCAGTGAACCCAGTGCAGGGAAAACATCGAGAAAGAAGGCTCTCAGCTTTGCCCCATTAAAATCTTGGCAGCGGCTATGGTTGAAATAGTGTCGCGATGGCTTTGTCTAGTGGCTCGAGCACTTCAGCAGCCAGACATCTTCAGCACTCTGGATTTTATTACCTACCAGATGTGGGCCTCTTGGCTATTTTATTAGAGCACCAGGTGAACTGATGAAAGGACAGCACTCAGACTGCCTTCCAGCGACTCCTGGTTCACTTGAGCTCTGTTTACATGCAAGAGCAGGTGAGGCTTAGGAATGAAAGGAAGGCACTATCACCCATAGTGTCTCTCAGTAGGTATCAAGGTGAAAGAGACGGTGTGCTTGCTGAAGGATTACAAATTTTTCCAGAGCGTAACTTAAAGATGTTTTTACAGCCAGTGTGCAAAGGAGTGAGACACATGGGTTCAATCTCTCTAGCCACATATGAGTCCAAAAATAAAAGGTTTATTTAAGTTTGAGCAAACCCAGTACATTTGAAAACCAGTTAACCCAACATGTTGTCTGCATAGCCTGGAAACCTTTGAATTAGAAGTATTTAAGATAGTAACCTGGAGAATAGATTAAGTCTTTTTCCTTCCCCTATCCCACCTCCAAGGTCTCCCTTTTCAAGCTTGTGTTGGATCCTACTCCAATCATTAGTGCCTATTTGACACTTTCAAAAGCAGCAGTTCATGGGCAACTGCTATGTCCCAGAAAGATTTTAAGCAGTGTCAAGCACTTATATAGGCATCACGCAAATTTTGAATGCCAGGTATTACTTTCATTTAGGTTGACTCAGGACCTGGGAAATAGTTTACAAAGGTACCATACACTAATCTCATTCTTTTTAAATCAGAAAAATTGTTCATTTCATTTATTGCACACCATTTAGGTATAGCTCTAGTCTATGTATTATGAGGGCTATTAAACAAAGGTAAATGGTAGTTTATCTCTCGAGAGTTTAAACAAAACATACTAAAAGCCAGACCTCTATGAAGATGCACAATTTCCTGCTAGATAGCGTGTGTGTGCATCTGATTACATGAATGGACTATAAACATTTCCAGGGGTGGGAGAGAGTGCAGGTCCTGAGTGTTAACAAGGCGAAGGTCATAAGAGCACTTCCCACATGGACCTGGTGGTTGTGTTTCATTCCACAGCCCCTTGGAGTTTGTGATCCACTCTGGCTATTCTGCAGGTCACATGAGCGAAGCCAGGGTTCATTTATGGAGGTGGTAGTGGTAGTGGGGCGATCTCTAAGTCTTCTCTGTCTCTTTCTTAAATGAAAACAATACCATGTAAGATAATGTAATTTTAATTCTACACACAATATATTTAATTTTCATCTGCTATTTGAATGAAAGGAGTGAATATTTATGAGCACACACTATATGCAAGTGTGCACACACATATATCCATCTATTTATCTATATAATGGTTAAGTTTATTTTATTGATTATGCTATTACAGTTGTCCTAATTTTGTCCCCCTCTGCCCAGTACCTGCCTTCCCTCCAGCAATTCCCCGCCCCCTTAGTTCATGTCCATGGGTCATGCATATAAGTTCTTTGACTTCTCCATTTCCTGTATTATTCTTAACTTCCCCCGTCTATTTTGTCCCTACCAATTATGCTTAATCCCTGTGCCATTTCCCTGTTCCCTCCCTTCTCTCTCCCAGCTGAAAACCTTCCAAATGATCCCCATATCTATGAATTTGTTTCTGTTCTTCTTGTTTGCTTAGTTTGTTTTTTTTAGGTTCGGTTGCTGATAGTTGTGAATTTGTTGCCTTTTTAATGTTCATGGTTTTGATCTTTGATGATGAACTCCTTTAGCTTTACTTTTTGGGAAGCACTTTATCTGCCCTTCCATTCTAAATGATAGCTTTTCTGGATAGAGTAATCTAGGTTGTAGGTCCTTGCTTTTCATCACATTGAATACTTCTTGCCAGTTCCTTCTTGCCTGCAAAGTTTCTTTTGAGAAATCAGCTGATAGTCTTATAGGCACCCCTTTGTAGGTAACTCTTCTTTTCTCTTGCTGCTTTTAAGATTCTCTCTTTATCTTTAACCTTTGGCATTTTGATTATGATGTGTCTTGGTGTGGTCCTTTTTGGGTCTAGCTTGTTTGGGACACTCCCTGGACTTGAATGTCTATTTCTTTTGTCAAATTAAAGAAGTTATCTTTCTTTTTTTTTTTCAAATAGGTTTTCGATTTTTTGCTCTTCCTCCTCTCCTTCTGGCAACCCTATGATTCAGATGTTGGTACATTTAAAGTAGTTCCAGATGTTCCCAAGCCTATTCTCATTTTTAAAAAATTCTTTTTTCTTCTTGCCTTTCTGATTGAATGCTTTTTCCTTTCTTGTGTTCCAAATTGTTGATTCGATTCTCGGCTTCATTCTCTTCACTGTTTATTCCCTGTAGATTTATCTTCGTTTTACTTAGTATAACCTTCATTTCTTTCCTTATTTTTTTTTGCCATATTCAGTGAGTTCTTTGAGCATCCTGATCACCAGTGTTTTGAACTCTGCGTCTGATAGGTTGGTTATCTCTGTTTCATCTAGTTATTTTTCTGTGGTTTTGTTCTCATCTTTCAGTTGGGCCATATTTTTTGTCTCTTGAATTTGGCAGCCTCCCTGTGTTTGTTTCTGTGTATTAGGTAGAGATGCTTTGACTTCCTGTTTTAGTAGTATGGCCTATGTAGAAAATACACCTTTAAATTGTGTGGGGTGGAGCCTTAGGTAATTGCCAGGGTGGGGCAACCTGCTTCACCACTTTGTGGCTATGTCTGTGAGGAGGGCTTGGAGAGGGGACAATGTTGCTGCCTGGCTTCTGGAGGTTTCCTAGAACTCACCCCATTTCCAGTCATTGCACCTACTTTGTATATATGACTGGTGCCCTTCTAGCTGCTGCCCTGTGGTGAAATCCAGAGTAGATGGGTTTGCATACATTCTAAGTCCATGTGGGCCCTTTCAGTGGTGAAAATATGGCAGTTTCTTCTGCTGCTCAACCCCCACTGGTTTTTACAGTCAGAGGTAATGGGGATTTATCTTCCTGGTGCTGAAATCCTGGGCTCTGAAGTCTGACCTGGGGCTGGAATCGCTCATTCTCAAAGTATACCTTCTGATTTTTTTCCACCATACATGAATATGGAACTTTTCATTCCATCACTGCCACTGCCACTGCCTCCACCTCTCCGTGCCACACCACCCCTCTGCCCATCTCTGCAACTCTGCCTCTCCTACCAGTCTGGCTGAATGTGGCTTCTCTAAATCCTTGTTTGTTGGACTTCCATGCAGATGAATTTTCTGACAGTTCTGGGTGTTATTTGTTTTGAGATCTGGTTGTAATTCTTTCTATGGTTGTGCAAAGAGGAGAAGTGTGTCTAACTACATCTCCATCTTGACTGGAAGTCCATCTATGTAATCTTTTCTCATTTGATCTCACAACTCTCTGAAGTAGGGATTTAGAATCACCATTTAACTGTAAAAAATCTAAAAATCAGAGTCTGCTGTGTAGTAGGTTCTCAATAAATATGCGTTGAATTGAACTCAGATTAAAGATCTTGCTTCTGCTTATGGTCATAAAGCACATAAGAGGGAATGGTAAATTCCAATTCAGTTGATGTGGCTCCAGAGCTTGCTTTTTTCCTTGACAATTCATTGAGAGACAGCACAATTAAATCACTGCACTGCCCAGTCCTCAGGTCGGCATGGCTGAGGAAATGGAAGCAAATCTGAGATGATGTCTCCATCCCTTCACCTGAGTCTTGTATTCCAGACATGGCCATAGCTGTGTACCTCCTAGCATTTCCTTCTTTGACTGGAACCCTAGCTATGGAATAGAGATCAGGAGAACACTGTGCTTGGAGCTTCTCATCTCCCCAGAAAGGTATGCAGCTGAAATAAAGCGAGAGCAATCCTGAAACATTTGATCTGCGTTTGCCTCTGGTAGTCACTAGACTCTTAAAAGCGGATTTCAGGGTTCTATAGGTTAAAACACCAATTCCACACTCAGAGGGAGCTGCTATTTTATTGCCCCAATTAACTGCTTTATTTGTTTATAAATTCTTCCCTTTTCTGTTTTATGATGCAGTTGTGGTGTGTTTAATGGAACAGCAAGATTAAGACTGGCAAGATAACTGCATGTTATGTTTCCGAAACTAATAAATGGTTTGAATCCAGAATGTTTGTGGCCCTTTCCAAAAATATTTGGTTTCTCTAAAAAGCAGCAGCTGTAGGGAAATGATGGAAGTTTTTACTGTAGTGTGCATACCATTTTGTTTGCTTTTATTCCTTTGGAGGATTTGTCTGCCTGATAGCAGATCAAACAACAGGGACTTAGTATTATAAAATATAAAAACTCATAGTGCTAAAAATCAGCAAGTTGGATGTTAAGTCTAAAGTCACAGGAGGAAACCAAGAATCTCCTTCTAAAAATGCTTCTGACTGAGTGGATTTTTTTTTCTTCTGTGAGCATAGGTATAAATGTTAAGAATTTACTTTCCACTAATATTTCTATTGTGTTTTTCAGTTTACGAAGTACATGTATACGTAAAATTTGGATCTCACTATAATTCTACCAAGTAACTTAGAAAGAATGATTTTCCTTGTTATAAATGATACAAGTAAGTCCCAAAATAAATAAAGAGGCTTACCTGGAGTCAGGTGGCTCACCACCCACAGAGCCAGTGCTAGTATAGGATTTTGCAGTGACTAGCTCAGGGATCTCTGTCATACCAAATCATCTATTTATCAAATGGTGCCATTATCAAGTGGGTGGTAGTTAGGAAATGTGATCTGGCCAAGATATCACTGTTCCTGCAGGATGCTGTTGCCATATCTACAAACCCATCACTCACCTCCCAGGAGTAGAAGCATCAGTGCTCACATGCTAAAGTCCTGGCTATCAGGGAGGGGTGTGTGAACTGCCCACAGGATGCAGGGCACTGTGCCACACCAATACTACACATAGGAAATGGTCCACCCACAAGGGAGAGAGGGTTGAATGCTGGACAGAACAAAACAGGGTGATAATGCACCTTTGGATGTGGCAAGTACAGAACAAATTGAAGCTGAACCAAAATGACAATAGAGATTTTACTTCCTCCTGCCCTCTTTCTTTTCCCATTTCTATTGTTCTCTTCAAAATATCAACCAAAGGGTAGGGAAAAGAAACCACAGGAAGTCATTTTCCAAATTTAGTGAACCTAAGAGTCACTAGGAACTTAATGACCATGCAGACGCCAGTGTCCTGGCCCCGAGATTCTGATCGCTTAACTGTCAAAAGCGGGGTGATTCTTTAAACTAAAACAGCTCAGATGTTATCAAATACCATTTAATAGTATTTTATTTTAAATAAAAGGACAGTAAAGCAACTATTTTGCCAAAGTCTCTTGATATTCTAGAATGTCTCTTCGATTGCTTTTAAAAAATAAACACAGCAATATTAGGCTGGTGTGCTAAAGGCTATAACCCCTGATTTTTGCAAGCAGCTAACATTGTAAGACTGGGGCAGGGCTTAGCAATCTGAGTTTTTAACAGACCTTTAGGTGATTCTGATGCAGGTGGTCTACAGACTTCACTTTGAAAACCCCAGCCTAATGAGTCAGAAGGTTCACAGGCGGCAACTTGGCTTAGTTGATAGCCGAGAACTCACCATTCAGCTCAGCTCTGGCCCTGGCCTCTGTGTCATAGTAAATGGGCTGAATCTCATCCCAGTGAAATGCAGGATTTGCCTCCACTAGTTACTCTGACTCTCAGTAGGGTGGCGATTTTAGGGGTCTGCACCATCAGTTGGTTCGGACCCTGCCTTGGCTCCCAGTGGTGTTGGTGGTCACCCGTGTGCAGGGAGATGGACAACGCCAATGTGCGCCAGTGGAAAATGGACTGTGCTCAAAGGCAGGAAGTTTAGTGCTTTAAGTTTTATGTGTGAACTTTGCCACTCCTTTGCCACATGGAGAGTTTAAGGATTGGTGAGAAAAAAGAGGAAAAATGGAAAAGTTGTGCTCCCACCCTCTCCTCCTGACACGGTTGATTCACACCATGCCTCCCAACATTGTTTCTCTAAAGACTTTTCCAGTTGTTCTGGCATGAGTCAGAACGCAGTGGGCCCATCTTTTGTGCTTCACTGCTATCTTGCAGTGTGACCTTGGAAGACTCACCTAACCTCTCTGGGTTCAGTTTCCTCATATGGAGAAAGAAGTGGTTGAAATAGTAATCTCTATACTCCTTCTGTGTCTAATACTCTGGATTCCCTTAATATAGTCAGGGTATTTTGTAAAGAGCTTGCTGACCTTTCCAAGAAAGACAAAATAAAAGGTCATTATTTAGAGCAAGTGCAATTTGTATTAGACATAAGAAGACTTCTCCTAACTGTAAACAGACTAATGACTTTGGTCTCTGTATTAGTCTGCAAGGGCTGCCATAACAAAGTACAACAGGCTGGGTGGTTTAAACAACACAAAACATTTTTTCCCTTGTAATTCTAGATCTAGAAGTCTGAGATTAAAATGTTGGTGAGATTGTTTCTTCTGAAGCCTCTTTCCTTGGCTTATAGATGGCTGTCTTCTTACTATATCTTCACGTGGTCTTCCCTCTCCCTGTATGACTGTGTCCTAATCTCCTTTTCTTGTAAGAAGAACACTAGTCACATAAGATTAGGGCCCACTGTACAGACCTCATTTTAATTGCCTTGTTAAACAGTGTATCTCCAAATACAGTCACATTGTAAATACTGAGGTTAGGACTTCCGCATATGAATTTTGCAGATAGGATCCAGCCCATAACAACCACCAAGCTGGGAATCTTCAGAAGTATGGAAAACATCTTATACCTCAGCTGGCTAGGGGAAAGAATGATTAGATGAATTCCTGAAGACCTTGTCAGTCTTAGGGAGTTGTGATATTGTGTAATGCTCTTCAAACCCAACACCTCATCGCCAGAAATGTGAATGAAGAAGGGAAGCAAAAAACAAGGCAGAAAAATCAAATAAAACAACAAATGATTGGTACTTCAGGGAGAGCAAAGACACAAAAGATGTTTGAAGTACTTCCATGTGGGGCAGCTTTGCTACATCATAAGGGCAGACATACTTCATCACACAGCCATTACTGTTTGATCTGTGCCTATGGGTTAACTTCTAGAGAGAATAAGAGACTATTTCACATAAATTCCATTTTTGGCAAGCACACAAGCAAGATTCTGCTGAGGACAAAGGAAAAATTCATGATGCAATTCTACATATCCTCATGGGTGCCTTTTCATGGCCAAGAAAGGGGAAGAAGAATTCTTTTCCAACATCACTGTGAAAGAATACTTGCAGATTACTCTTCCCAATTGTTTGGACAGTAAAAGCAAGTAATGAGTCTCATACAACATATCTCTGATTTTTATTGCCCCAACAACCTATCTGTCTCCTTACGTACATTTTTAGCAGCACAGAGTATTGGCAAGAGAATGAATTCTTAGGTTCTGGTGCTCAGGCTGCATCCAGGCCATTCCTACCTATGGTTTGGCTAGTTCACTGATGATCGCCACCTTTGTTTTTCCATTGGGAAAATAGGTACATGGTTTTCACAGTGAACTTCTCATTAGACTCTCAAGGTCAACCACCCTCATCTGCAGAAAATTATGCATCTTCCTTAAGGATCCCTCCCTCCCCCCCATAAAAGTGCATTTCTTTAATAACTAAAATAGCCTACCTTGTCCAGCTTTACACACACACGCACACACACACACACACACAAGTTTAGATGGTTTTCTTTGACACTAACTTATCTGTATTAATTTTTCTGGAAACTCTTTCTTAACCACACTTTCAGCTCTCTTTAGTGAGGAGCCATGGGCTCTATTTAGTTTTCCATCACAAATTATCACAAACTTAGCAACTTAACACAAATTAATTGTCTCACAACCTTGTAGGTCAGATGTCCAATGCAGGTCTCATTGGGGTAAAATCAAGGTGTCAGTAAGGTGAGGGGAGAATCCTTGCCTATTTCAACTTCTAGAAGCTGCCCACATTTCTTGGTCCAGCCCCTGCTGCCTTTTCTCTCTCTTCAAAGAGAAAAAGGCTGCATCCCTCTGACTCTTACTCTATAATCATACCTGCTTCTTACTCTATGATTTCCTCTTCTATCTTTAAGAAGACTGCGTCCATGTTTATAATCCAGATTTCTCTCTTCTTCTCAAGGTCCTTAAACTTAACCACATCTGCAAAGTTCCTTTTGCCGTCTAAGGTCACATATTCATAGGTTTTGGGGATTAGGATGTGAATATTATTGGACCAATTTATCTGACCAATTTAGCTGTGCATTTCTCTTCATTTGAAAGATCATGAAAAAAGACACAGTTCTAAGGCATATTCTTATTCTTGAACAACCCAGTTCCCTTCCATCTGCTCATGGTGCAGTGATATTTCTTTTAAATCATGTAGGGAGTAGGGGTCTATCAGATCTCTTTCTGCCCACCCAAACCACCCAATCATGCAAACCAGTGGAAATCTTGATAGCATTTTAGTTATGGCCTCTGATGTCAACCAAACATATACATCTATATGTATTTATTTAGGCAAAACGTTGTCTGAGCCCTCTGGGCCCCCTAAGACTGGTTCTGGTGTCTCTTGGTTCTTGCTTCGCTCAGTCAGTACTCCTGTATTTGAGTGCTCATTGTATTTGTCTGTGTTATCTGCGGATGCCCAACACCTGGAGGGCGAGGACTCTAACTTGTTTCTGTTGCACTCCCAATGCCTAGTGCAAGGCCTGGCACATCACAGGTTTCATAATCGTTCGTTTGATTAATGAAAACTCTGTATAAATATTGTTATGCCAAGTTTTTCAAGCCCATTCTCTGAGATAAAAGGATGGCATGGCAGACATACTAGAGGTAGAGTAGGAATCTGAAGACAATTTATTTTCCCAGAATTTTAATATTAGATTAATTAAATTAGGAAATTTTAGAGAGTTGTTGTTGGTTCTTTGTTTTTGTAAAACCATCAGGCAAACAAATTATAGATAGTCGATAATTAAATTTTCAACACAATATTAAAACTTACCAATGGTGAACTAGCAATGCAATATAATATCAAGAAAGCACTCTGTTCTAAGAATTAGCATAATTGAGTTCTAATTAAATAAAAAACTATGTGATTTGGGGCAAGTGACTTGCTATCTTTGGGAGCCTGTCCTTACCTCTAAATGATTCTAATGACACTTAACATGGGCAATAGCCAAGGGCCTTTCCAATGCCAAAATGCTGTTATCTCTGTGGTCTCCTTATTCTAGTGTCATGTGACTCAATCTTTCCCAAAATGTGGAATATAGAATGTGGGTTAGTGGTGGAATGTAACATGGTTTTAAGGGCACATGAATGGCTATTTTAAATTTTAGCAACTTATTGAACTTATTGAATGGGCAGAACACCATAGGCACAATCAGGAAATAGCATTGTTTTTAATTCTCTACTGCCTTCCCACCTGCTCTGTCAGATCTTTGTCCTGCTGCTGTAGGATAGTCTGGACCAGTCTCATGCTTATGTATTAAAAGATCTAGTCAAATGAAAATCCTGATTTCAATCTTTCATTCAATTCAGAG
This sequence comes from Furipterus horrens, assembly GCF_987537825.1. Lineage (NCBI taxonomy): Eukaryota > Metazoa > Chordata > Mammalia > Chiroptera > Furipteridae > Furipterus > Furipterus horrens. Next base: position 170,763,575 of record NW_028327171.1, read on the forward strand.
TGTTTAACCTCCACCCTCTGATCCTTGATCCGGAAGACCAGTAGTAGAAAAAGGGAATGATATTTTATTTTGTTCTCCTTGAGTCACAGGTTCAAGTCACAGTGTTGCTACTGGTGCTCCCAGAATCAAAGCCAGGAGGAGGAGGAGGAGGAGGATTAGAAGAAAACAGAAAGACTGGCTTACTTAGAGCTGTTGTAAGCTTGTGGTCAGTGCCTTCCTTGTGACAGAGGCCCAAGCTGGCTCTCTCTGGGGGTGATTTTATAAGAGATGCTTCCACTACCCCTACAAAAGACTACTCTGCAAAGAGCTGATGGACTCTCTCTCTAATGGAACCCCTGTGGTTCCTATCTTTTGGCAGTTTATACCACTTTTTTGCTGAGGTGCTACCTCAGCAGGCAGATCTTGGGCAGTATCCTTTCAAGATGGCTCTAACCCCACTATCTTCTGGGGCATCACCCCTGTGCCTCACAGAAGCTCACACAAGCTCACACACCTTGCTCTGTCTGCCATTTATAGCATTGCAGCTTGTCACTTGGCCCTCTCTCCTTGTGTAGCTGTCCAGGACAGTACCTGCCAGCTTCTTGCCTTCTGACTTCATTCCTTCAAACTCCAGGGAACACAACCCAGGGTCTCCCAAGAATTCACTAATACTTTGGAGCTGCCCAAATCCTGCATCTACCTAGGGAGTAAGAGGTCAGCCTCCATGCCTCTATGTATCATTATTCCCTATGAGTGGCTATCTTGAGGCATCCTTACTTTATTTCAAGGTGGAGGTGGAAGAGCTCATAGGGAAGACAGGAAGACACCACAGTACTCTCTGCTTGAATGAAGTAGGTATTCTCCTCCTGATGGATCTTCAACTACTTATTTATTTTTAATTGAATTTATTTGTGTCATTGGTCAATAAAATTATATAGTGTTCAGGTATACAATTCTATAATACATCATCTGTATATTGTATCGTGTGTTCACCACCCAACTTCCCTTGATAGTTTCAAAAGACCAGCTTGGCCACCTATTAGCACTTTGCTTTAGATTACTGGCATACGTCTCATCACATATTCTTTTCCTGCCTATTTTTTCTTCTAGGACTTTTATGGTGTCACGGCTTACATTTAAGTCTTTGATCCATTCGGAGTTTATTCTGGTGTATGGTGTAAGTTGGTGGTCTAGTTTCATTACATTTTTTAAAGCTTTGAAACTTTAGCTAAAATTCTGAAATGGCAGAATAAGCCCCTTTCAAATCCTGTTACATATGCATTTTACTGTGTATCAAAAATTATATAACTTACCAAATCTGTGATCTCATACACATTATTGTTTAGGATTAGAATAGATACAAAAAGTAGGAGGTCTAAAGGAAAATAAAATGAATAATAGCATAAGTGACTCATGGACATAGCAAAAACCATCCTGGTGAAAGTCTCAGGCTGTCATATTAAGCGGGAGAATATAAAGCTGAGACAGCACATTTTCCCTCTTTCCAGCCCACTGTGACAAAAACAATGCTTATTCAGGACTAAACACCAAACTTCTACTTCATTGTAGCTAACCTACAATGGGACATTTCCCTCCTCAGGCTTGTAGTCAGCCCCTCCAAGGTTCTCATTAAAAGTGAGAAGATGCTGATTTCTAAGTTATATGAGAGTAATTTATTTACTCTATTGGGATGAGGAATTACTGTAAAATGTAAAATAAGTGCTAAATAAGCGGGTCACATACAGGATTATAAAGACCTCTATAAATAATTGACCTATAGTTAGCTTTTTTAAAAAAGGAGGTTGTTAAAAAATGGCCTCTTTTAAGGTACCTGGGGTAGTGCAGAGCAACGCATCAAGGGAAGATTTAAGAAACAGATTTTCATGAAAAAGAGACTTTGTAAGTGAAAGAACACTGAATTTAGAGTGAAAATTTTAACTCTGCAACTTACAGATAGTAGGAACTTGGGTAAGTCCCTTGGCCTCACTGAGCTCATCATTATAGAATCATCTCTCAGAACCATAATGAAAATGTGCAAGAATCAAGTAGGATAATGCATGTGAACCAGGCCATTGTACAGAGTCCAGCACAGCACTCCATCAGTCAATAGATGCTAGCCATTGATTTCCAAATTCTCATTGATGTGTAATATACATACAATAAAATGTACCAGTTTTAAGGTACAATTCTATGTGTTTTGAAAAACATATATAATCATGTAACTGATACCATGGTGGTGTTAGAGAATATGTCCATCCCCCACAGTGTCCTGTTGTGCTCCATTGCCATCAATTTCCTCCCATACCCCGCTTTCATTGTATGTAGAATTTTATATAAATGGGATCATGTAGTCTGGAGTCTTTTGTGTCTGGCTTCTTTCACTTGGCATTATACATTAATATTCATCCATGATGCATGTATCAGCAGTTCCTTTTTATTGCTGAGTAGTATTTCATTAGGTGGATACACAGTATTTTGTTTATTCATTGATCAGTTGGTGGGCATTTGACTTGTTTCAAAGTTTCTCACTATTCTGAACAAAGTTACTATAGTCATTTGAGTGCCATGAATATGCTTTTATTTTTGTTGGGTAAATACCTAAAAGTGGGATTTCTGGGTTGGATTACAAGTCTATGTTTAATTTGAAAGAAACTGTGAAACTGCTTTCCAAAGTGGCTGTACCATTTTGCATTTCCACTACATATGTATGAAATTTTCAGTTGTTCCATGTCCTCAGCAGCATTTGGTATTGTCAGTCTTTGTAACTTTAGTTCATCTAGTAGGTCTAAGGTGATATCTCATTGTTTTAATTTACATTTCCCTCATAGTGAATGATGAACGGTTCAGCAGATTTTTATATGATTATTTGTCATTTACACCATCTTTGGTGAAGAATCTGTTCAAATCTTTTGCCACTTTTAAAAATGTGGTTGTTTTCTTACTATTGAGGTGTGAGAGTACTTTTATGTGTCTAGATAATGCTTCTTATAGATATGTGTTTACAAATGTTTTCTCCTGATCTGTGTCTTGCCTCTTCATTTCCTTAACAGTGTCTTCTTTTGAGGTATACACATTTCTGTGTGGTTATCCCAAACAGGATGGGTTCCTTTCTGCAAAATTTGATTTAGGCGTTGAGACTACTGATGTTACCAAGAAGGCATGAAAAGGTTACTCAATAATGAGACTTTCTGAGAGAGCAGGGCATGCTCCTAAGCATGTCCAAAAATGGCCTGAGAGAGCGGAGAGTAGAGAATGGTTTTGTTTTTATTGTGTTTCAGGGATGGGGCTGTAGTAAGGGTTCCTGTGCATGAGAGCCAGGGCTTGCCTGTTTTGAACTTCCTGTTGGCAACAAAGGTAGGAGTACCTGGGCTTTCTTATCAGCTTACCCCAGATGTGGGACAGAAGGGGGAGAGGGAGTGGTGGGGCTTGAAAGCTGTCAGCAGTCAAAAGCAAACATCATTTTTAGAAAGACCAATTTATCAGAGTTTTTCTTTTGTGGTTCATTTATTTTTGTGTTTTCTATCTAAGAAATATTTTCCTGACTCCAATATATAGATTTTTTCTAGAAGTTTTATACTTTTAAATATTACCTTTAAGTATTTGATCCACTTTGAGTTAATTTTTGTAAATTGTTGTGAGGTAAGGGTCTAGGTTTTGTTTTGTTTTCCTCATACAATTATTTCTTCCAGGACCATTTACTAAAAAAGGGTATTTTCTATACTGAAATACTTTGGCACCTTTGTTGAAAATCAATTGTCTATAGATCTGAGGGTCTACTTCTGGACCCTGTATTCTATTCTATTGATCTGTATGTTTATATTTACTCCAATGCCATACCATTTTTAGTACTATAGATTTACAGTAAATCTTGAAATTGGGTGATATAATTGCTACAAATCTGTTCTTTTTTTAATAGAATAAGTTAACTTTCTAGATCTTCATTTGCATTTGACTATAAGTTTAAAACTAGTTTATCAATTTTTGTTAAAAAAGCCTCCTGGCATTTCTTTTGAAATTACATTGAGTCAATAGATCAATTTGGGAAAAATTGACATCTTATTAATATTGTGTCTTCTGATGAATGAACACAGAGTTAATATCTCCACTTATTGAGGTCCCTTTTTAATTTATCTCAGAAATGTTTTGTAACTTTCAGTATATAGGCTTTACATATTAATACATTATACTAATTTCCCCCTAAGATTTTTATATATTTGATACTATTGTAAATAGTATGCATATATGTCAATTTCAGTTCTTAAATATGTGATTTTGTTTCCAGCTAAGATCTAGTAATAGGGAATGGATCTATCCTCTCCACTAAGACAATTGAAAAGCTAAACAAAATATATGAAACAATGGTTTTCAAGTCCTGGGATATCAGCCAATGGAAGATAGTGGTATCTGAGTGATGGGAAAAAAACCGAGTGAGCCCTATGATTGCCCCACTCATCACCTGGAGAGTGCTTCCAGGACACAACAAAATGGGTGGCAACTCAGGCAGAGCCCAGTGGTCTCCCCGAGTCAAAGAAATAGAATTTGGAGATCACAGAGGCCACGAAGGCTAAAGTTTGCAGGTCAGAATACTGGAGAGACTAGAACTGCACTGAGAGAGAATTCTAGAGATCTGCAGAGAGTCCCCATAAGTCTTCAGCTGAGTGCTACTGATCAGTGCATGCTGGAGAGGAGGTCAGGGGAAGAATCACTCAAAAAAGTTTAGAGTAAATAGTAGCTAGAACTCATACAGTGCCAAGAATAGTTTTTGTTCCTACCAGTCAGTGTAGAGAAACCTCATGAAATTAATGAGCCCTAGGCCAAATGCTGTGTAGGTCCTACCTAACGAAACTTAACAGCAAAACTTAGATGAATCACAATGTTTCCAAGTAGTATGAATAAGTGCCTTCCTGGACTAAACTCAAGACTATTTGGGAATACAAAAATATCCATGACTCAAAAAAATAAAACTCACATTGTCTGGCTTCCAATAAAAAATTACGAGATACAAAGAAACAGAAAAATGTGACCTATAATTAGGAAAAAAGTCATTTAATTGAAACTGACCCAGAACTAACTCAGATGATAAAATTAGTGAACAAAGATATGTAAAAAGTTACTATAACTGTATTCCTATGTTCAAGAAACTACAAGAAAGATGAAAATGTTAAGTGTGATATAAATATTAAAAAGACCTAAATTGAGTGAGTTCCCAGTAATGAAAACTACAATATCTGGGTGAAAAAATTTACTAGACAGAATTAATGACAGGTAGAACACTGAAAAAAATAGTTAAAAAATAGTAAATCTGAAGCAATAGAAACTATCTAAAATGAAACTCAGAGGTAAAATACTAAAAATAAAAACAGAGCATCAGTGAACCAATGAGTCATGCTTTAATATAGGTGCTCTATATTCCTTGAAGGAGCGGAGAGAGAGGGAGCATAAAAAGTACTTGGAGAAATAATAGCTGAACAGATTTTCACATTTGAGGAAAACTATAAACCTACAGATCCAAGAAGCTGAACTCCCACCCTCTACCTGGCCCTCAAGCAACAAAGTAGATGAATCTCAAAATAATTTTGGGTGAAAAAAGCCAGGCCCAAAGAAAACATTGTTTATAGTTTGATATATATATATATATATATATATATATATATATGAATCTAGAAAAAGCAAACTAATTTATAGTGACAGAAAACACAAAAAACAGACAGGGGTAAGAAAGGGCACAGGGAGTGAGAGGGAGGGATTTCAAAGGGACAAAGAAAACTTGAGGGTGATATGTTCGTTTTCTTGATTGTAGTGTTGGTTTCATTAGTATATATATGTATGTATACACACATACACGCATATCTATACCCTTTAAATACATGCAGTTTATTTTAGGTCAATTGTACCTCAACAAAACCAGTTTTTTGTTGCTAATACTACATAGAAATACAGTTGAGTTTTATATATCGACCTTGTATCCTGCAACTTTGCTAAACTCTCTGGTTCTAATTAAGCTTTTTGTTCTTACTATTATTGTTGCTGTAGTGATTAAAATGAATAGGATTATCAAAGATGATATTTAGTGCATGTGTCAGAGCTTTGCAAGCTGGGAAGCACTCAATATATTATTTTATTAACTCTAATAGAAATACCAGCCTTTTAATTCTGGTGGGTACCTACGCAGAGGGGATCACTGTCAGAAGATTAAGACCTGGATAAACTGAGATCCTAGCAATCACAGGAGAAAAGTAATGTATACAGGACTCCAAATACCCCATGTCCAGGTTGCCATCCTTCCCTAACAATTGCAGGAAATGGACTCAGATCCCTTTTCCTTAGAGCCCATGTGCCAGTTCCCCGGTGGGGTAGCCCATGCACCCTGTCTGTTCACTACTTGATTCTCGGTGATAACAGGCCTGTGCTCTCCAGGAGCTTGGAACTGCTCAAAACAGAAGTATTTATGCATTCCCCGGAAATGTCTGATGAAAGCACCCTGGAGCCTGGCTGGAGAGCGGTCCCCACACAGATACGCTTGCGGCGGCTCAGCTCTTGGGAGCAGCGCGGGGGGAGAGAGATTTCTACAGCCAGCTTGCTTCCCTTGTCTACTCCGCATCGCCTTCTGTGAAATACCTTCTGCACCCACCGGCCCTGCCCTGCAGTTCCGCGGTTCTACGGAACAGGAGTTAGCGTTGGAAAAACGGATCCTGCTTTTCCTTTATGAGGAAATAATTATACAGTGTTGGTACGTTTACAGAGGATTCTGCCATCAACAGAGGATTATGCTAGAGAGCAAATAGGATGTGCTGAAATCCATGTATTTAAACTCCACTGTTTTCTGAATGCTATGAGCAAATGTTATTTCATATGGGTATCACATTTCTCGTCAACCCTGTCACACATCTGATGTACACTCAAGTTTTCGCTCATTGTATGGATGGCAGTGTGACAAGTTAGGCTTCCTGCTAGTCCTCAGGGGCCTTTGCTACAGTCACATACCTCCAGTCTCTGCTGCTCTGATTTCCTCTCTTAGGGAGCTCATCTTTGCTCCAAATGTCTTCTTTAGCAACACAGAAACTTCAGCAATGGGTGAACTCCGGTTCTCCAAGTTCAGAAATTATTCAGACTTCAAGGATTTTAGAATTTAAAGGGGATTCTTGGTTTTTGCATCAGGTCACCCATAACGCAGTGCATGTTTTTAAGTGGGATAAAAACCCTTTAAGAAGCTTATTGAAGAGGCTCAAAAGATTTTGTGGATATCAAATCGTTTTAAAAGAACAATATTTTGATGTCTTCATTATAAGAAAATAGGAAACATGCAGATTCAATTGACCCTAAAACACACATGGTTTTAAAAATAAAGGGCAGAGGATTCTGGCAAAATACATTTCCCCCCCTGAATCTAAAACATATGAACAAAACCAAAAAGTCTGACGAGTTCGAATAAGAGTCGCTGGACTCCTGAGAGCACAGGCCCTTCTTCCCTGAGCTGCTGCCTCCGACCTCCTGTCACCTGGGATGTAGTTTTACATCTCAGTTTGTGCCTCTGAAATGAATACATGTGCTAATTCCTTCCTCTGTCAAAATTTTCTTATTTTTTTATGATTCTGAAGAAAACGATGTGCTCTCTGAATTCCTAACACACATGAAGTTTGTTTACAAATAGGTTAGTTTCTTACCTGAAGGAATTTGATGTTTTTTACTCTGTTTTGCTTCTGAATCGTCAGGGAGTTGAGAGCCACTATGAATTATGAAATTAATGGAGAAACCCCAGTGTTTATATTTCTCTGACACTGTGGTGTTTAATCTTTTGTGGCCACAGAAACTTTTCATCGGGTATTAAATGGATTAAAGGACACCTGTTCTGGAGTAGCTGGGCAGGTGTCTCCTCTCTTAATGATCCTTCTTTCATAGAGCAGAGTTTAGGGAGTCCCAGTAGATAATTGTTCATGGTGTCTTGTTTTGGTGTGTCTGGAAAATTTTGTGCATGTGTACTTGTCATTGTCTTTGAAAAATTGTTTGTAGGAGTCTTGAGGTTTTTCATGGAGACACATTCCTCCAGAGACTGTTGGCTTCTTCCTGACATGGTGGGCATTATGGGTCCTCAACCACCTTAAATCAAATTCAGAGTTTGAGGTTCACTGGAATCTCCAAGCAAACCAAATCTAGGTGCAAATCCACATGAGGGTTGGCTTGGGGTTGAATTTTTTTCTTTCTTCTCTGCCCTTTACCCCTCACTATCCTTCCTTTCTCCACCTGTGGGAGTGTAATGGAAGCTAGTTTACGTCTGGTTAATACATACTCTGCGGGTGTAGATTTTGGGGCCCATTTAATGTAGGGAGGGTATTTTCTTAGACACCTCTCTTGCATTGACCATGATCCTTGACTTCTGTTCACCTCTGCATGAGACCCACAAAACTTAGCACACACCTTCTGGATGAAAGCATCTGTGCTACTCAGACCTTGCTTCCCTCTTTCCCTCTGACTTTGACCTGGTGGTTCCTTACAGCTTTGTTAGAACACCTGCCCTACCATTTCTGTAAACAGAACTTCTCTAGATGTAAAATTGAGGTGAGGGTTTCTAAGCATCTGATTGTCAGCTAAATCCTACCTCAAGGCAGCACTGTGTCAAGTCAGGGCTTCAAGGTTAAATCAAGGAAGCCAGTTCTGTTTCTCCTACACTGGTTGGCAGTGCATGTTCCGTTATTTTGCATTATTAAAATCCTTAGAAGAGATTTCATGAGTAGCCTACTTACCTGAGCTCTCTACCCGGTAATACATATGGTGGTATATATGATTTATTTTCATACAATTTATAAGGAATTTGGGATGCAGTCTGTTTTACAGGTTAAATTTAATTGGCCTGTCTTAGCTTGAGAGAATGAAGCAATATATGTTGAAAATGGGTTATATGATGTCATTAATTTATCCTCAGTAGGAAACTAATTCTAAGTTGAGAAAAATATTGTCAACTCCTCCAACACACAATTTCCCCATTTTACCTGAGTTGGTTTTAAACTGGCTTCTATGCTCTACTTCTGTCATCAAAACAAAGAGGGTCCAGCCTGATATCGAGTGATGTGAGCTCAAGCTCAAAGCCAACCACTTAAACCTCAGAGTCAAAGGGTGCTCTGAATGCTAAAAGCAGGGGGCAGAATATGGGGCTTGTATGGGGCTTTTCTGGAAGCAAAGACTATGTGCTTATGGAATGATGACTAATGACCTCAAAAAAAAAAAAAAAAAAAAGAAGAAGAGAGAAATTTGAGTAGAAAAAGAATGTTCTTCTGCACCTGATGTTCTTTTTCTGACAGTGGGCTTCTCTATGATCCCTGTCTATATGCCTGGGGCTCACAGAGCCATCACAGATCTGGCAAGCAAAGACATGCTTTGTAACAGAGGCACAGTAGGATTTGTAAGGCTGAGGAAGGAATGGGTAAGTGAACAAATGAACAGAATGTCTTTCCAGGTTGGCAATCTTCCTCCTGCTCTTCAGAGAGTATTTGTCACCCTATTGCTTGTGAAGTGCTTCTTGACTTACTGGAAATAAACGATGTTTATTCATAATTCATAAATAAATGATGTTTATTCCTATGGCCCAGCTCACAAATCACCTACATTCAGATTTTTCAAAGTATGGCCCACAGACACCTATATACAAATGACTTGAGGAGTTGTTCCAACTTGCTGACTCCCAAGCCCCATTCCTCAAGTACTGAATCAGAGTTTCTGGGGATGGGCTCAGGAAGCTGCACTTTAAAAAAAATTTTAAGTATATTTTATTGATTATGTTGTTATAGTAGTTTCAATTTTTTCCCCCTTTACTCCCCTCCGCTCAGTACCCCGCTTCCCTCCAGCAATCCCACACCACTTAGTTCATGTCCATGGGTCATGCATGTAAGTTCTTTGGCTTCACCCTTTCCTATATTATTCTTAACTTCCCCCTGTCTATTTTGTACCAACCAGTTATGCTTCTTAATCCCTGCACCATATCCCCATTTCTTCCCTCCCCACTCCCAGCTGATAACTCTCCAAATGATCCCCATACCTATGATTCTGTTCCTATTCTGGTTTGCTTGTTGGATTTTGTTTTTATTTTTTAGATTCAGTTGTTGATATTTGTGGGTTTGCTGTCATTTTAGTGTTCATAGTTTTGATCTTCTTTTTCTTAAGTCCCTTTGACATTTCATATAATAATGACTTGGTGATGATGAACTTCTTTAGCTTCAACTTGTCTGGGAAGCACTTCATCTGCCTTTCCATTCCAAATGATAGCTTTGCTGGATAAAGTAATCCTGGTTGTAGGTTGTCTTTCATCACATTGAATACTGCTTACCAATCCCTTCCTGCCTGCAAAGTGTCCTCTGAAAAATCAGTCTATAGTCTTATAGGCAGCCCTCTGTAGGTAGCTCTCCGCTTGACTCTTGCTGCCCCTGGACTCTGTCTTTATCTTTCACCTTTGGGATCTCAATCATGATGCATCCTGGTGTGGCCCCCTCTGGGTTCAGCTCGCCCGGGACCCTCCGTGCTTCCCAGGCCTGTATGTCCATCTCCTTCACGAAATCTGGGAAGTTTTCCTCATTTTTTTCAATTCTTGCTTCCTCATTCTGCACTGGTTGACTGATTTTTTCTCCTTTATGTTCCAAATCATTGATTTGAACTGGTTTCCTTCCCTTCACCATTGGTTTTGTGTGGATTTTCCTTCCTTTCACTTAGCATAACATTTACTTCTTCCCTTATGCATCTGCCATACTCAAGCATATCTGTCAAGCCTGTGAGCATCTTTATCACCAGTGTTTTGAATTCTTCATCTGTTAGGTTGTCTATCTCCTCATTTGTTAGGTTGGCTATCTCCTCGTTGCGTAGTTCCCCCACTAGAACCTTGATCTGTTCCCCCTTTTGGGCCATACTTCTCTGTCTCCTCATTCTGACCGGCTCCTGTGTTTGTTTGCCTCTGCGTCTCAGGTAGAGCTGTCACTCCTGTTATGTTGTAAGGGGCGGAGCCTTAGGGATTCGTCAGTACAGGGTGACCTGTTTCACCACGTTGTGGCACTATGTAGGGGGGAGGGGTCCGAGATGGAACAATGCTGCCTGCCCAGCACTCGCCCCCTTTCCAGGCACCTCTCCCACTTCTGCACCGGACTGGTGCCCCTCTAGCTGCTGCCCTGGCTGTCATTCCCAGAGTGGGTGGGTCTGTGAACTTTCTAGGACTGTGAGGGTCCTTTAAACAAGTGGACTCTGATGAGACCAGCAGTTTCTGCCTCCACCCCAACCCCCAGTGGTCTGCACAGTCAGAAGCAATGAGGCTTTATTTTCCCCAGTGTTGGGACCATGAGCTGCGAAATCCGGCGAGGAATTGGGAGCGCTCCTCAGGTGTCCTCCTGACTTTTTTTTTTTTTTAATATGCTTTATTGATTATGCTTTTACAGTTGTCCCAATTTCTTTTCCCTTTGTTCCCCTCCACCCAGTGACGTCCCTCCCTCCAGTTGTCCCCCACCCTTAGTCCATGCCCATTGGTTGTGCATATAGTTCTTCTCAACATCTTCCTATCTACTCCACTCCCTCCTACTATGGTTCTTAATTCCTGTACCATCTCCATCCCTTTCCCCACTTCCTCCTCCCTGCTGACCTCCCCCCATAATTTTCCCCATACCTATAATTCTTTTCACACTCTTGTTGCCTACTTAGTTTGTCTCTGTTTCTGTTCTCTAGTTCTGTTGTTGGTTGTTGTGATACAGTTTTCATTTTAATGTTCATAGTTTTGATCCTCTTTTTCCTAAACAAGTCCCTTTAACATTTCATATAGCAGTGGTTTGGATCTGATGACTCCTTCAGTTTTACTTTTTCCTGGAAGCACTTTCTCTGCCTGTCTATTCTGAATGACAGCTTTGCTGGATAGAGTAATCGTGGTTGTAGGTTTTTGATTTTCATTACTTTGAATATTTCTTGCCAGTCCCTTCTTGCCTGCAGAATTTCTTTTGAGAAATCAGCTGACAGTCTTATTGAGACCCCTTTGTATGTAATTCTCTTCTTCTTTCTTGCTGCTTTTAAGATTCTCTCTTTATCCTTAATTTTTGACATTTTGATTATAATGTGTCTTGGTGTGGTTCTCCCTGGGTCCAGTTGTTTTGGAGCTCCCTGTGCTTCCTGGGCCTGTAAGTCTATTTCCTTCCCCAGGTTAGGGAAGTTCTGCTTCATTATTTTTTCACATAATCTTTCAATTTCTAGTTCTTCTTCTTCTTCACCTTCTGACAACCCTATGATTCAGATGTTGGCCTGCTTATAGCTGTCCGATAAGTTTCTGAGCCTCTTCTCATTTCTCTCACTTCTCATTTTCTGTTTTTGCACTGGTTGACTGTTTGTTCCTTCCCCATGTTCTGATTTGTTGATTTGATCCCTGGTTTTCTTTCCCTCACCACTAGTTTCATATGTGTTTTTCTCATTTCAGCAGGACTAGCCTTCATTCCTTCCCTGTCTTGTTTAAGATCTGCTGTTATGTCTGTAAGCACTTTTATAAGCAAAGCTCTGAACTGTGCCTCAGAAAGATTTCCTATCTGCTGCTTCATTAGATTAGAAATTTGCTGTCTGGTCAGCTGCATCACTAGGATCTCTATCATGATCTGTGCCATCTTGAACAGTTTTGTGTTTACCTTTGCTTCCTGGGCAAGGCTGTCACACCTACTATGCTATCGAGGGTGGAGCCCCGTGCACAACTGGATGACCTGTCTCACCACGCATGCTGTGGTATTTTCTGTGGGGTGGGGGTCCAAGATGGATTCCTGCCTCATTCACTCTCTGCTGAGAGACCAGGAGCTTCCTCCTCCATCCCCACTCCCACCAGGCCTCACAGTCCAAGGCAATGAAGGTCTGCCTTCCCCGGCTTTGTAATCACAAGCTGATGGGTCTGGTCTTGCCTCCCCTTAAATATAGGTGTCTGTGCTTAACACTGTCCTGCCACTGTCGCTGCTGCTGCACGGACAGCACAGCTTGACCTCTCCTCCCCGGCTTCGCCCCTCCTACCTGTCCGGATGAGCACCACTTCTTTATAACTTCATACATTGGACTTCCCTTTATTTTCTGGAACTTCTGGTTATCGCTGATTTTGCGGTAGTTGTATTCCTTCTTAGTTGTGGAGGGAGACAGGCCGTGCCAGTGTAGGCCTCCATCTTGGCTGGCCCTCCTGACTTTTTAAAACGTGTAACTGCACTTTCCACTGTTCTGCTGCTGCCGCAACCGCACCGTGTCCTCTCTGCCCCGGCCCCACCCCTTCTACCTGTCTGGATGAGTATTTCTTCTTTATGTCTTTGTTTTCTGAACTTCCATGCAGTTTGATTTTCTGGAACTTCTGGTTGTTGCTAGTTTTGAGGTATTTGTATTCCTTCTTAGTTGTGGAGGGAGATGCAGCATGTCTGTCTACCCCTCCATCTTGACCAGAAGTCCAAATTGGTTTATAGAAGCTGCACTTTTAATGCAACCCCAAGTAATTCTATGGTACAAAGGAATCTGAGGAGCACTGTATTGTGTGAACATTATCATCACATCAATAGACAGTTATTAAGCAACTCCCATGTTCCCTGCATAGTTTAGTTTCTCTCTATGAAAATAATCTGTAAGAAGTCTGTAACCTATTTTCATGTATTTTATCAGGTTGTTTGATGCATTCTAGTGTTGAATGCATCTGTTTGTCTTATCATCACAATCATTTATTTAAAAAATATATACACATATTGTGCCATGATGACATTTCTATAGAATGCAGAAAGATTTCCCTCTAGACTCTAGATAGTTAAAATCTGAAATATGATGATATTTATAAAATTTGACATATGACAGTCAGTGAGGACATACAGTGCAGAGGAGTGAAAAGGAGTTGTTCCTTTTAGTTTTCTACAGCTTGGAAATCCCTCAACACTTGACATAGTAATTCATTTAAGCAAGTTTGTCTTATCTGTGTCCAATATGGCTTCATATCATAACATGGAATTTCCTAATTAGCATTTCTTTCATAAATAGACACGGGATGAGTCCATAAGATTTGGCTTGCCTAATTCTCTTTGTTAACGAAAATCCCATGGCTATAAAAGAAATGTGTTTTGTTTTTACTTTTAAGAAAGAAAAGGATTTTTTGAAATAGATCCATGTTTCTAAAAAGTAAGCTTGCATAAAAATTGTTCTTTATGCCAAATTCAGAAGATTTCTAATGTAGGATAAACAGGGTCAGGTGACACACTGAAGAGAGATTTGCATAGCTAACTACACTGCATGTGAGCAGAAAGCCTCCCCCATTCCTACATAACATTCTGTGTAAAAGCACTGTGGATTAAAAGCACAATGACTTAGTGCAGTGCATCCTTTGTTGCAGACAATAGGTAGGCAATTGATCAGTTGCTTTTTATAAGATGAGGCAAGTCTCAGATGAATTTCAAACCTCATGTTAACAGCAATAATAATATAGAGCAGTACTCATATGCAGACCCTGGTAGAGAACCACATTGTGGTGGATTCACTATTTTCCTTCATCTAGGCCTTAGACTGGGAACCAGCTGAACTTGTAGGTTTTGTGTCCTCATTCATTATGTATGGTGCTGGCCAAAGAAAACTGTGTTGCTGCACAAACACGAGGTCTCCAGGAAAATAGGGTTCTAACATGGGCACACCCAAGCTAAGCTGGGGAAGAGCTTCAAACATGCTTTGTCAAGGAATGAGAGCTGATTCAAAGAAAGGCTGCCAAAAAGCCTTGTGAAGAAGAGCTATGGAGACGTGAACCATTTTGCAACATTTGAGGTTCTATCACTCTTAGAAGAGAAACTCTGCAGCTGCCCAAAATAAAACATAATATCCTTCAGCTTATGAAGGTATATCAGTGGACCATTGCCTGGCATCACCCAGAATCTAGTACCAAGCTACGAGGAATGAATTAAATTGTCCCCAAAGAAGAAAATATCTTCTAAAATATTTGGTTGGTTTAGTGATCATTTAATAATTGCTCATTGCAGTAATGACAAGAAGTATAAAGAAAGTTCAACTGTCCCAAAGGCAAATAGAAGATAGGTTTATAATCATTTCAAGTAAAATCTCCAGAGCAATTTATGTGTACTGCACATTTTAAACAATGAAAGGGAATATCCAAAGCATTTCCTGCAGCAAGATTCAATTGTGAAAAGGCAACAGGGGCTAGGAATTACATATTACCCGGATGAGCACAGGATGTCTATACTCAAACCAACCAGGAGTTGATAGGAGATGGGCTGCATTGATTAGGACTATTCTCGCATTGAAAAGCATATGGTGGCTGGAAAATTTAAACATAAAAAAGTCCACCCACCAGCTGGATTCAGCTGCCTGCGTAATCCTGACAATTCATCTGCAAATCACACACTCTACCTCACTTGTTAAAAAAGGGGGCAGGAGAAGAATCCTCAAATGGAGTAAAACAAATCTCACCATAGATTCAAAAAGGCCAAATAGATCTTGACTTTTTCTCCCTCTTATCTTTTTCTCCTGGCCTGTCTCATGTAACCATGCTGCCCCTGGTTTATGTCTTTGGTGTTCTCTTTCATCTTGTGGAATTAGTGCTGTGTCTTAAGATCTCTTTCAAACCGTAAGTAGCATATTAATTAATTATTGGGTTAGTGAAACAAATTGCACATCAGTGTATTTTATAATTATTCTCCAATTAGATTTGGTTTATTGAGTTAGAGAAAAAGGAGAATGGGATTTCTGGTTAGACTAGAGGGAGCAGCATGCAGGGGTATGCTCTGAATTGGGAAACATTTTGAGCCTTCTTATTAAATAAAATTAAGTAGTATAAGTATGTACAGCAGCTGGAAAAGAATATGGGGTGGGTGTTTCCAAGAATCAGATGGTGTGTTCTTTCTTTACAAGATTTCTCTAACTTTTGGGAAGTCTGTAGCTCATGCACAAAGACAAAATACTATCTGGAGAAGATACACTGCAAGAGGAAAGAAAAGGAGTTGACATGTTATTGGCATGGGGTCAGTAATGCAAGGGGTCAGGAATTCAGAGTATTTCAGATGGCATAACACCAAACAAAAGGCCTAGGGTATAAAGGAAGGGAAACAGAAATCACAATGGACATGATATCCAAACTGTTATATGCCACAGAGATCCCATTCAAGAAGAAAACATTCCTTGAACATTAGGATGTATCTCAATCCCCCAATTTCTCTTCTCTGTACTTACCATATGGCCTTCTCTCCCCTTCCACTTCCTCTTGTGTGTGTTTAGTATGTATACTCCTGAAATATTTAGTTTCTCATCTTGGCCCTTTTCACTTACTAGCTTTTCTTCCCTGCCCCAGGCATCCTTCCTCACACAAGGTCCTCTGTAACTGAATATAATGCCCTATATAGGACTTGCCAATGCTTATCCAATCTGGCCAACAGCTCCTTTCAAATGCTGCCCTCCCCGTGCTGCCTCCAGGAGCCTCTTCTCAGCACTCTGGTTTGTCTTCTGAACACTCCTAAATCCTCTGGGGCATTTCCTCAGAGCATAGCCTATGTCCTGCTTGATCCTCTTTCTCCCCTCCATGTTTCCAGATTCCATCCTGCCTTCAAGGTTCAGACAAGCACACTGTCTCTCAGGAAGCTACCCCTGCTTTCTCTACCCCCACAGACCATGGTGCTTCTTTCTGAACAATTAGCATGTCAATTAACTGATTGCCATCATATATATCATTATGATCTTATGTTATTAACATTTCAAGGCTCTGCACTTTGTCTTTCCACTTGACTGTTAGTCCCTAGAGCAAAAGGGGTTGAGTACTTCAGGACAGAACCTACTATGTAGTTTGAGGTCAATAAACATCGTCGGCAGCCGTCCGTCTCGAGAGACGATGGTGTAGCTTCTTAAGAGTCTATCTGCACCGCCGAGAATGGCTGTGCAGTCCGACTCGGGAGTGACATGGTATCTGTCTCCTCCCGTGTTGAATCGACATCTTGTGATGACGCTGAAGCTACAGAGCCTGGGCAGGGTAATATGGAGGGTCTGCTGTTGCCCATGCAGCAGACCCCCCCTCTCTTCGCAGCTGAAGGGTCCAAGGGAAAGACGGAGTCGATACAGCTTGGGTTCAGGTGCGCCGCAGGAGTTGCCGGTGTTGACTACAACGTCAAACCGCCTTAGGGACTCCGGCTCCGGATTTTCTGTCGGGGTTTACTCCCTTAGCCTTTCCCCTGAAGAGGTATGCCGCAAGGCAGCGGAGGTTTTTTGGAGTCAGAGTTTTCCTTCTCTGATGTGCCCTGACTGGAAGATCGAACCAGCGACACTTAGCTCGCAGGCCGACGCTCAATCCACTGAGCTAAACCAGCCAGGGCCATCAATAAACATACAATGATGAATTTGTAAACAATGACAAAACAGTTCTGAGAAATAGTTCTTTTATTTCTTTCTATTAATATTAGCTCTATTAAATTTAATTTTTTAGATGCTTAACTATAAAACTAATACATTATTAACATTTAATTTCTATTAAGGAGAATTTAAGACATATGGACTATTTTATTTCTTGACATAATACTTGTATTTTCTTATTAAATGAAGTAAATAAATAGTACCTTAAAGAAATTACATACTTTGCCACATTTTTACATTCATCCTTTCCTTGTTACCTTCTCAGTACTAGAGAATAACTGATAAACTTGCCACGTGACATAAACAGGAAAAGAAGGTAGAGCCAAGGATATCACATTGACTTTCTGCTGCCTTTCCCACACACACACAAGAAGTTCCACGTTTGACCTCCTTCCTTCAGTTGACACTCATCCATTGCTTCTGCTCTCTGTTTACAGGTTAGGGATGGGCAAGAGCCCAGTGTGCTCTTTCATTAAGTCGCTGAGCTATTGGAACATGCAGAGCACATCTAGAGAGAGGTAAGAGGACCCAGCCAAACTAAAATGCAGCTTGTTTACCAAACCATCCTCTTTTTTCCCCCTTTTTTCTGGATCAATCCCAGCTCTAATTAAAATATAATATTCTCCTTATGTGATTCCTTGGAAAAGTTTGTGGAATGACCACATAATATAGAGCAGGTTTTCCAGATGTTCCCTGTCTTGGCTGCTATTCACATGCACAGCATTCTCCCCCTCCCCACGTAGCCCCCAATTTCTTTTCTCTACACTTACCATATGACTTCCCTTCCCCTCCCGTTCCTCTGCTATCCCTGATATACTGAGCATAACTTCCTGAGTCTTATTGTTATGCTTTCAGTGTATAAGAACCATTACTGAAGTGCAGTGGGCCAAGAAAAAAGTAATACTTGCCTTCACAGAGCACTTGAATGCTATTTACAATGGAAAAAACAACTTTGAACTGCTTCCAAAATAACAGGCATTAAAATCACTTCTGTTTGCAGTTGAGATGGATTTTGCAATAACCTTCCTCCAAACCTGCTTCCTCTGAATATTTTTCAGTCTGTAGAGTGGCTTTCTCAATGAGAATTTACAATGGTGCCCACATAAACACTTGACATGAATCTCAAAAGGGAATTTTCCAACATTCACTCAAATAGTCACTTGTGAGACTAGGGTATATAGTCATAAGATCTCAGTGAAGATTGTACAAGCATGAAGATGTAAAACACCATTCCAAACTATAAATTAATAAAAGTGGCCACTATGACGTATCAGGTTTAGCCTATGTTTGATAACGTGAACACTTAGCACAGTTCCCATGAGTTCAATTTTCCATGCCTCTCCACACACATATTTTCCATAAACCTTATGCTCCTTCAGTCTTTTGATCTGGCATCATTAAATATTATGAGGATTTCTCAGTGAGAGGCTGCAAAATGGCATTCTGTAAGCAAAATGCATTTTAAAAACATCAGTATAGTTTTTCAAAATTTATGGATGAGAAGCTAATGTTTTAAAGTTGCAAGCTTTCACTTGCAAATTCAAATCCCTGGCTTCTTTTGAGAGATTGCTGTGATGTAGCATTACATTGTTCTGCAGGCACTGAGTCGTGTGACCGCCCCCCTCACAGGGTGCAGGGGCTGTCTGCTTGCTGCACCTTTGATTCCAGGTGGTCTTTCTCATTTTGAGTCATAACTTTCAGTTCAAGCATTTTACAGACAGGAAGCCAGCCAAGAGAGACTCCGAAATATATTTCTCATTTATCCATATTCTTCACACTGGTTTCCCAGGTAAACAGATCCATCATGCAGCAAAACCTAGTGGTTAAGAGTGAGGGCTTTGTAGTCATGTATCTTCAACTACTTTCTAGCTGTACGTTGTTGGGAAAATTGTTCTAAACTCTTCGGGCCTCAGTGTTCTTATCTCTAAAATGGGAATACTCTTAACCCAGTGATTCTCAACTGCAGTGTGCATCAGAATCACCAGGAAGGCTTGATAAAACATGAGTGGCTGGTCCTGTCCCCAGTGTTTCTGAATTAGTAGGTCTGGGGCTGGGCCTGAGAAGGTACAACTTTTTGAATAAGTTTCCAGGTGATGCTGCTGTTCCAAGAACCATGCTTTGAGAACAACCACCTAATCCATTAGGCAAAGATTAAATGTGATAATTGTGTAAACCACATGGTTCAGTCAGCTAGTCATTTGACTGACATAGTTACATTTACATTTTAATTTATTAGACTTTCAACATTTAACTCTTTATAAAACCTGATGAACTATTGAATTTAATAAGTAGTATAGATTAATGGGGAGTCCAGATATAATTAACCTATTTCATTTTTTGAAACCTATATGTTTTCATACTGTAAAAGAGAAAATTTGCTCCTTAACCTTGTTTTGGTCTTAACCTGGGTCTGTCTCTTGTTTTAACACTGTAAGGGAAGAAATAATAGATTTTTCCAAGGTATTGGAAGGAAAGGTGAGCAAAAAAGGAATCATCTTAGATTGCCATGAATAAATCACATTCTGTTCTCTTACTGTCCACTCCATGATCACTGCCTTCCTGGAATCTAGACCCAGCAATGGTGAAGTAATCTTTGACCTTCATGGAACACAAAGCAATCCATGGTCCACTGGCTGTTTGCTCCTTCCCCTTTCCCTACAGTGCCTCAGTGATGAGCAAAGAGAGATGGGACAACCTCACATCAAACTCAGGAAGTGTGGGAGTGAGTTCCATGCACACTTAGAATCATTGGACAAGTATTTTCCTTCCTTCTTCTCTCACTCTCTCCCCTCCTTTCTCCTTGCTTCCCTCCCTCCCTTCCCCACTCTCTCCCTCCCCCCTTTCTCTTTCTTTCTTATATTTAGGCATTAAATATCACAGCAATAGTGCATATGTTTTGCAAAACTGGCAACTGACACCTCTTAAAAAGAGACTCTAGAACTCAATCCAGCTTGCCTGATTCTTAAAAAACAAACAAACAAAAAAAAACGCCACACAAACACAAAAAGAGAAAGTTCTAGTATGATCTTCAGACATGTTTCACTCACAAAAATAGCTCTGGTGCATATGCAACAAATAGAAGCTATATAAATAACACCTAAAGTATAATGCATTATATCAAATTAGAAATTTAAGGACTTATGATTTTTAAAAAGTTTGACCAATACATCATATCCTACTTCCTCCTGTCATAGACCATGTGGGATTTCAATGCTCCTTGATCTGGAAGAAATGGGAAGGAATGTGAAGTGCAGGGGCTTGGGGAGGTGTGAGGGAAAGTTTCCCGACGGTTAAGCATGTTGTACTGTGAGCTTCATTATCAGCAAAGTCTGTGGAACCCCCTTTTCTGAAGAGTTAAGGAAATGCTCTAAGTTCAGTTCTACCCAGACGCAGCAGACTAGACTGAATGATCTCCAGAGGTTCCTTTGAAGACCCAGATTTTGTGAGTGTTTTTATTTTACCAAACTGCTCATTGCTTCCTAGCTCTCCAGAAGTTTATAATGCACATGTCCTCTCCACTACAGGCTGACTGGGATGCAGTCTTTTATGAACAATTCTAATAAAACTCTCATGCCAGAGAGGCAGAGACCATCAGGGCCAAGTGGCTGTGACTTGGACCGACCTTTAAGGTAGAAGCTCTCAACTGGTATTTAAATTTAATACTGCATCAGCATTCAGGGTGCTAACTCAGTGTGAAAAAAGGGATCAATACCCAGTAAAACTACAAGTTAGGCTGATATTGACCACACGACTTCCTTTTCCATCGAAATCTTCCCAAATTGTCTCTAGGTCTGCTTGACGCTGCGTCATTTGACGCTACTTAGTCCATAAAACTTCACACATTTACAATGGACAAGAGTATGACTGAGCAGTGATTGTGGCATAAAATGGAAAAAAATGTTACCAGACCACCAAATATGGACATCATTTTCTAGCCAAATGCCTTATTAATGATGAATTAGCAGTCCAAAATTAACACTGATGTGATAAAATATCCTCTCCATTGATAAGTTTTCATTATAGGCTGAATCTGAAATGACTCAACTACTCTACACACCACTTCCAAATTCGGAATAATGTTTCATTTATGATACATAAACAGAAGGTATTTTAGGAACATTTCAATAAATTTTATCTGGAGATTTTTCTCAAGTAGACCCAGTTAGCTTGGAAGACTTATAAAAATAGATTGACTTTTCCTGGTGCCATTTACAGATTAACCAGAAAGGAAGCCACAAGAAGCACTTTGCTACTGACATTTTGAAGATCTTAAAATCTTATAGTTTATTTTACATCATCAGATGATGGAGAGTATTAAGAAAGTATAGAAGAATGATGAGGAAATGAAACTGGAGAAACAGGACATATTTGTATTAAAAACCTGGAAGGAAGAGAAAGAAGTTTTCTTTTCACTGCACCATTTGCCCCCCTTTCTTCCTGCTTATGAGCCAAGTCAATGAATAGCTCTTTACAAGGCACGGAAGCTTAGAATTACATTGCTTTAAAGTATGAGAGCTTTAGTAATCTGGCCTAACAGCCATCGAGTATCTTTTTCAACTTGAGAACAAGCAGCCTGGCAGAGCTCTCGAGTTTTAAACTAACCAAAAATGTTCTCCTCTTAGTTATTCAGGCCTCTCCAAAGAAAGACAGACATGCAATCCAACAATGACAGTGATGGTAGTGGAAAAACACACCCAATGGCTATTATAAGCTAATTCCAGGAGACTTTTCCTGTATCCTGTAATAATATTTCAAGATGTGTTTTGGCCTAGAGTGGGATCCAATGTATGTAATGAGTCACAGGAGAATAGGATTTTATTATTCTTGGACTTGGATTGAAGCATCTCCCCTACCCACCACCCCCTTCATTCTGAGACATACTCAGGTCCTCTCCACCCCCTGGCCCACAGTTGCCTCAAAGCACCCCTCCTGCAGGACCCATGTGCAATAAGTGTTCAGTACACCTCCCCCTGCACTGCATCATCTGGGTTTTTGGATAACTTTCCAGACACAGTTCTGGACCTTCATCATGAAGCAACAGCAACCTTGCAAGACTTTTCCCAGAAAAAAAATAAAAATGAACTGGACTTCACAATCAACCAGACACAAGCGTGAACAGACTTGTTGTCAAAGCAAATCAACATTTCTACTCCTGTTCTGACAACTATAAATTCAGAAGTCATCACCACATAAAGTGCCTCGTGTACAAATACTTGAACTCTGACTTCCTTTCAACAGCCTTAAATGGTACTGCTTACCGTATCAGTTTAATGTGCCCCAGTGTTGTAATGTCATAAATGACAATCTCAACTACAATCGTAGCCCTAGTTGCCAAGCCTAACTCCACAACACCTCTGTCATATAACAGGTGGCCCTGATGGGGCACACACAAGGGACCTCCCCTTCAAGCCCTCACCTCTCCCAGGCCTTTCTCCTCTGTCAGAATAAGGGCCCTGCAAACCACCGCTGCGAAGTACAAACACAAAAATAATTAACCATCTTTTCTGTTCAGCTGTAACTTACATTTCCTATGAGGAGGCAAATGGAGAAAAACAAAACGAAAACGAAAACAAGGCCCAGAGACCCACGTTTCATTTGGAACACTAGGGGTTCTTGGTGGAGATCATTAAAGTCTGGTTTGAAATATTTTCCTTTCTCATCAAGTCACTAGCCCTGTAATTGATGCCATAAAAAAATAACTCTGTTCAGTTGCAGTGGGTTTCTTGGGTCCCTTCAAGTTATCAATTATTTACACCCCAATGAAATAAAAGGGAGCTGTAAAGCAAGGCCCTAAAATGCCACCAAAGAGTCTGAGGGTGGCATCATCAGTCTTGTGCGTTGTACCCACCACCAGGTCCTTAGTGCTCTGTTTGGAAAGTTCATTTCCCCTTCTCTGTCATACATTATCTGTGTGGGTTTATCACTTCTCCTCCTAAATAGTCTCATTGGGCTTTTGTTTTTTCATATCCTCCACAATCTGTACTCTTAAGGATGAGAGGAAAAACACCAGTGCCTTCAGCAGGCTCCTTCTCTCTGGAGCTCCGGGGCTTCAACTGTTTCTTCCCTCATTCCTATAGCAACCAGGACATTTTGTTCACTTATCAAAGCTCACACAGTCCAGATTTGACAGAAGATCTTGCTTGCGAATGCAGGATTTCATTGGTATGAGGAATCTTTTCCTTCTGTGATTTCCGTCTACTTTAACTTCCCTCCCCAGACCTTCTTCGCCTACATGCAGCAGAGTAACTCTGGCAGGACCAGACTTCATACTATTCTTTGTCCTTGGGGGAAACAGCAGAAAACATTTGGTGATAAGTCTTAAGACCTAAATTTGGCCATCATTGCTTTAGTGATATATTGAGATGTCTGGGCTTACATACAATCTTCACATATCTGGTAATGATCTCTTTGGGTAATGCTGGTAAAATCTGACACTGCACCTTTTGCCAACTCGTTTTTGGCCTTCCTTGGGCTTGTACTTTTATAGCCTTATTGTAACAACTGGAGACGATTGATGGAATCAGAGTTATTTCCAAACTCTAGAGTGCAATAAGCTTTAGCTTTTCCATCATTCAGAGTGCAGATTCAAGTCTGCACAAATCTGTTCCTAATCAGCCCATTGCTCTGATGTGCAGAGCATAAATTAGTTTGTTATAAATGAGGTGGCAGGCGAGTGAATGCTTGAACCTTTTGGAGAGCTGCAGCAGAGCTCTTTCCAGGACTGGGGAGGGTATGTCTATTATTATTCCCCATCCAGTGAAAAGGGAGGTTCTGAGGACATAAGGGGACATGCTTGTTAGACAGGACTGTGGCCACCATTCTTTCTTAATGCTGGAGCTGCATGTTCTATATTTATAGTTCCCCAGATATTTGAACATTTAAATTGGCATGGGGGTGTAGGGGACATTCTGCCAAATCTAGATTCTAAAAACCTCAGCAACTTGATTACCTTTGGAGATTTTCAGTCATGTTTGCCAATAAGCATCGCCCTCTAGAATTTCACAACTCACTAGCAATATAGATAACTAATATTCCTCTCTCCCCTTCTTGAAAAAAAAAAAGATTATTCAGAACATAAGGGAACGTGCTCATTGAATGCAGCTATAAGGAAGGAAAGAGGGACGTTTTTGCAAAGTGATTAAAAGCAGCTTATACAATTATAGGCCTGGGAGGAAGGACCCAGCAGTTGTTGGGACATCCGCTCAATGATCCAGTTTCCTGTAGGATGGAGCGGCAGCCTGGCTGAGAGCTTTGGTTTCCTGTCTAGAGGAAGCAGAAGGGATCCAGAAAAACAGGGAGTGAGGGAAGGATCAGGTAGAGGAAAGAGATCCTCTCTAGTTTTTCCGTGATCCCAACCAGGGGCCATACTTGATGTTACTTTTAATAGAATGTGGTCTGTCAAGGACAAATCAAGTGCAACTTAAAAAAGCTCCTGCACATGATTTCAAAGCTGAAAAAGAATAGAGGTTGCTTATGTGGAGAAGCCACTCAAAATGTTCTGAAACATGGGAAGAGAGGAGCATGAATGTATAAAGAAGAAAATGGGTGTAAATATACCGAGTTAACTTGATTTATTCTTAGCTCTATAGGATCTGTAGTTTCTATTATAGGTCATGATGAATGCTCTCATTTACATCAAGCTTAATGTTTTTCAAAGAGTGTTCATACACATTTTATCTGTTGTTCCTCAGGTAGGTGGCCTGGCTGGTGTCCTGCTTACCAGTTTCAGACTTGGAGGGATAAATGAGTTGCCTGATGCCACGCAGTCCCAATTCAGAGATCTTCATCTCCTGACTCCTAGTTACAGCTGCTCGGGAGCACAGGCCTGGTCTTCATAGACCCCTCCATCTTCCCTGGCTCAGCAGGACTTAGTGCCGGTCCCTGTTCTCAGTGGCAACTCAGTAAACACCGATTGATGAATTAATTGGCAACAAAGATAATGACTGCTCTCAAGTACCTACAACAAAAGTTGTTGTTTTCCTCAGGGATCTGCCCAGCCTGGGTGCACCTAGGGTTGACATTAAAAAAATAATGGACAATATGAGTGGATATTAGTGACTGAGGGAGCAGGCTCCAGTCTCACTCTAGACGCCACACTGAGATCTGTACAATTAGAAGTTTATAGTCAACAGTGGGATGATACAGTCCATTAATCTTTCTAACAGTTACACGGTTCCATTTGGACAAGGCTCAGCTCTTATAAAATGCAGACTCATTACACTGACTCAGATGGGAGCTGGCAGAAGATATTCAAGGACAGTGCTACTGTGCAAGCATATTTGAAAAACTATTTTGGTATCTTACCATGAAATGGAAGTTAGGCAGATTTACCAGAAAGTCAGTTCATGTCTTTTGCTTGCCTTGTTCTTTCCTCCTTTGTCCTGCTTGCTTCGTCCACTCGGGCAGAGGATTCAAAGACACAGAGAAAGAGAACATCTATACTCATCCTCTCAGAGAACATGGCTGAGGGATTTCACCAACGTGGATCTGAGATGGAAATGGTCCCATTTGGGATGCAGTGGAATAGGCAGCCAGTGGAAATGTGGTTACTCTGAGGATGAATTGGGTAATTTAGCCTCTCAAATTCCTTTTTTGAGTTATGAAATATCCAGATGGACTATATTAAAGACAAGAACCTATAGCATTTATATTTCCAGACTTAGAATAATGAGAAGAATTTTGTTCCACCTACATCTATTCCATTACAAAGAAGTACCTCTTGATATTAAGACCCTTTGAATATAATTTCATTATTTAACTCAAAATATTTTCAGTGGAAAAAGTAATTCTTGAGAAAGGTAAAACAACACACCCAAAGTCACACAGCTATGATGTGACCAGGTGAGAATACCAAATGGCCACACTCTGAAATTGACCTTGGAGCTGCTAGGCAATGTCATACTCTAAGCTATTATTAATCATTTCAACCTGGATATTTAGGGATAGAAAGGGGATAAAGGAGGTAAAATGGAGAAGTTGGGAGATGGGAACGACAAACTTCACCTACTTTGCCATTGGCCTAGTAGTATTTGCCACTGGCTAGTCTCTAGTATTATATTACTCTGTAGTGGTTTTCAACAACCACTGAGTTCTGATGCATGTGGTACTTGTCTTCTATTTAAAATCACTTTCAGAATCTTTTATATTCTCTTCCTGAGTTTCTATAAACTATAACCACTGTGATCGATATTTCCTATCAATATATACTGATCATTGAGCACTGAGCCTGGTCTGGAAAGGTTGTTCCTGGAATCCCTAACAATGATGAACTCAGTTCTTGATAATCTGCATACAGATTGTCCGAGGCCTATTTTTCTGGCCCGGCTGGTGTCTCTCCACCACACAGACCCTTCTGAGCCAGCAATTCTTATACTCTGTATGGGGTGCTGAGGGAGGGCACATTAATTTTAATACTGACTTTAGTCAGACCTCATTAGGAAGGTCAATATACTGCCCAAACCCCATTAAATAATATGTTTAAAACACTGAATAAATAACACTTAGATGATCCATAGTTTTGGGTCATCAAGGCAGCTTTTCTTTCTTCCTGTATCACAGCTAATTTAAGACTGCAGGGAAGGAGTTTTAAACACATTACTTTTGGCTTCAGCTCAACAATGTTGCAATGGGATGTTTAAAGCTCATGAATCAAGAGACAAACATGTATGGCCAGGTGTGGTTTGACATAAAAATTTCTGCGAGACAATTGGTCTCCCTGTATGATAAATGGTCAAAAATCTCATTCACTTCTAATGTCTGTGCTTTAAAAGGTAAGGTAAATATAGAGAAGGCTTCCTTTTCTTGGCATTTATCATCTCAAGTGTGGAGGTCCGTTTGATTAATGTCTAGTCATTTAAGGAAAAAAGATGTCTTTTTTAAGTTGCACGAAATGGGAAATGATTAGATCATGCTTCTGGAGAGTTTTTATGTTCAATTACTTTAACTTAAAAAAAAAACTTAAAAATTTTTTGTGTGCGTGTGTCGTGTCTGTTCCAAGAGACCCTCCTTTCCCTGCAGAACTTAACAGATGAATGGGGCTGTTTCCTGATGTGGATTCTTCTTTAGCAGGCGTCTCCACCTGCTGGCAGTGGTGGCTGTGAATCCTGACAGTGCCCAAGGACTTGTGGGTAAGGGTCTCATCTGGTGGGCACCCACACACAAATTTATTGATCCCTCATCTTTTCATTATAAAATTATGAAAGGAAAAAGTTTGCTCTAATTTGGAAATTACACTTTATGTCATTGGCTGTCTCTAACATCAAGTCCGTTGTTTTTCATTATATTATTATCTTGTCTGGGTTTTGATTTTTGTTGTGTGTGTGTGTTCTTATTTTCCTCTAGTGAACTAACAGTTGCAAACATTATATAAATAGCCCAGTTTCATTTGCTAGCTTCCACAATTCTTTAAAATCAAGATACCAGGTAAAATAACGTTTTGATGGCTAGAGTCTATTATCAGCATATGACACAAGCCTGGTCTTTGAAAAGGCATAAATCAGATAACACGGTTCCAGTGATGTGGAGCTCTTTTGATTTTTTAAAGCCTTCTGTCAAGGCTGCCTTCACCTGCATCTCTTGATAATAAGAGAATTAGATCATTGGTATCATCACAAGATGCATCTGGCAGCCGCTTTTCTTCATCATTATCGTTACAGGGGGTTGTGGTGGTGGATTTCTTTCAGTTCCATTTATTTTATGTCTGCATGTTTCTGGGTTCTCACAGCCTCTTTGTGCATGTGCATGCATGTGTGTGTGTGTGTGTGTGTGTGCGCGCGCGCGCGCGCGTGTGGTGAGACAGAGGAACAGAGAGAGAGAGAGAGAGAGAGAAAGAAAGAGAGAGAGAGAGGACTTGTTGAAACTGAAAAAAGCTGGGAAGAGAATGGGCAGCAATACTGCTGAGAATTCCTTCCTGCTCTAGTCCTATTTGGATTATTTGTCTAGTAAGTAGCCTACCAGGACTAGTCAGCCACTCCTGCCCTTATAATTCTTAGCAGAGGGACACTGTGGCTTCCTTTTAAATTATTTCTGGTTTTTCTATCCCCCCTCTTCCCACATAATCACCCCCTTTAAGAATTGGAGGCCCTGGGATGTGAGGCATAGAAATACCTCACACATTTCTCTGCCTGTCTTTCAAGCATCACATTCTAGACTTAGCGCAAAAAAGAAACACATTCTCTTTGTTTCCACATTAAAGCTGTCATTCACTCTTCATCATGTCAAAAGTTCTGCTTTTGTTCAGTGAAGACAAGCAACAGATACTTTTCTGTGTAAAAAATCCTTGAGGAAAATCTGCAATTTAAGCTTCAATTTCCCACTTGGTTATAGACTGAGCTGACTCATTTATTTCTGGACCTCACTAATTAATGGAGAAATTAAAACATTTGTTGATTGCTTACTATATGCCAATCTCTGTGCCAGGTACTCAGGCTACAAAGGACGAACCTGAATAGACATGGCTCCTGCCCTTACAGAGTTGACAGCTTAGGGTTACCTTTCTCAATTTAAGTGGAAGGCAATCTAAGTAGGAAAGTGATTTGTTAAAGAACACTGGGTAGTCATGGAGAAGGATGTGGACCAGACTCAGGAAAGGACTATAGCCGGGGTCTAGGTAGTAGAGGTGCAGAGAGTAGGAACTACTTGGTGTTCTAGTAGGAGTGCATATATGGGTGCCAACCATTTCTCCCATTCATGCCTCACTCCCCTCAGGATGCAGAGCAGGCATTTTTATGGCTTATCTGGGTCGCTTGTCACCATGGCCAGGAGATTACAGGACCTCTTGACTTATGGCCTCACCAGAATGTGCACAATGCAGGGGGGCTATGTGTGTAATTTCCTTTAGAAAGAGCAGAGGACTTCCATCAAAAGAAAGGGAAGGGATGCGGGGCTGCCTGAAAGATCTTCTTGTCATTCCCTACTGTGCTTGGGCCCAGGTTTAATAGAACGAGTTGGTTATTTTTTTTCACATAAGCAGCAACTAAATGCTGAAGAAGATGTCAAGAGGAAATAGAATCTTGAAGGAAAGCAAAGGCACAGATTCTCCCAATTCCTGGTGACTTCTTGATGTGGCATATCACATTAATTTAACTCCATTAAGTGTTGCTCACCTACTTTATAACTGTAAGTTTAACCCCTGTATAGAAAATATTGTTTCAGTTTCTAACAATTTGCCAACTGCTCTTGCTAGACCTAAAATTTATAGCCATAGTGTGATATTTCAGGGGGAACGAAGCAGCGTGGGAGTTGGGTGCTTTCACAAAATAGGTGGGTAGCTTTGGACAAGTCACAACTTTTCTGAGACTCAATTTTCTTATTTGTAAGATTAGCTTACTAATGTCTATGTCTAGATTGTTGACAAAGTGAGAGGATAAATGAAGTCCCTTACATGTAATAGATGCTCAGGAAATTGTAGATATGATTCTTGTGTTGTCATAGGAACCTTCTTTCTGCTCTTCTTCCAGTCTATCTCAATTATAATGTCCTTCAGTTCTTGTCAACTCCTAAACCTACTCCATTCAGGCAAAAGCAGCCTAACCAATGAGATAATTCCTCATCTCAACAATAACTTGAAATAAAGAAGACAGAAGGACAATTGCAAATTAATAAATTCAGCAATTGACTGATGTCATCAGGGCCCCAGGCTCTTTCTTTCTGTCATTCTCAACGTCTTGGCTTTGTTCCTAGGTGTGTCCTTTCCTACTTATAAGATTGCTGTTTCAGCTCTGACTAGTATGTCCTCACACAAGAGTGGCCAATGGCAAGAGGGAAAATTTCCTCTTGTGCTTTTCTTTTTGTTAAAGAATAAGATTTTTCTGCAACCCCTGGTCCACATGAGGCCTTTTCATCCAGTTCCATCTGGCATCCACCCCACAACTCTGAGATCTCCACTTAGGACCACAAAGTGACGTGGCTGTTCAAGATCTTACATCTTTCCTCTCTTCTAGGAAAAAAGGGAGCATCTCTTGTGGTAGCACCTGCTTCCCGAGGCACTGTCTCTTTCTCTCCCTTAACCTTAACAGGATCATATGCCGAGACCCACACCAGTCTATATACAGGGAATTTTGATCCAAGCCAGTTGGTGTTTACCTCTGGGATTAGGATTGGACAAATCACATGTATGAAAGTTGAGAAATCTCCCTTCCCACATTAGGATACTCTGAT